>NC_088917.1:27217500-28417500 GCF_963576675.1 Euphorbia lathyris | reverse complement strand
ATTTAATTTAGAAGGTTCTCCATCTGCCGGAGTACCTGAAGATATTCCACCACTCAGGTGGGAAGATCCAGAAAGAAACATATCTCTAAACAAGGGTTCACTGAAGCAGCTTTTGCCTGTATCTTCAAATCTATGGCATCGTTCCAATGTCCGTTTGACAAAAGCTAAGGCAGCTTGCTTGGCCATTTTGTTGCTAGAACTCTTCCCACCAGTGCCACTGTGACCCCAACAAGACTATCAAAGAAAGATGTATTAGTTAACAACGAAGTTTACCAGCAAAAATATAAACTACCTAAAGAACACAATTTCACCAGTCAAAATGTTTGTCAACTTTTTGTGAATTGATTATTATGTAGAAAAAATACAACTGTTTAAATAGATATACGTTATTGAGACCACATTTTTTCACCATGTCCAAGTTTTAAGAGTCAAATGTTATGCCAAATAGATTCACCAACCTAGAGGCCCCGAGGCCGGAAGAAAAAAAAAAAGATAGATTCACCAGAAATTGAACAAAGGTATTAGTATTAAATACCAAACCAAATATACAACACGAAATACAAATCTAAATATTTTTGGGTTGCTGCACCTCTATTGCAGAGGAATGCACCTCTCAAAGATATCCCATCATAACAATTAGGATCCTAAGGATGGTAGTGCTCTGTCACAATTAACCTTATCAAAATATACCGGTTGTATCACCACCCACTATGGTGCAATCCAATCTGGACAGACAATGTCCTGGTAAGTAAAAATAGAGTATCTTGGAGTGGGCTTAATTACATAGATGCCTTCGGTATCCATATAATTTCCATGTCTTCTCTTAAACCATAATTACAAACTGAAGCCTTCTTTCAAGATGACTTAATCTTGTTATGGGATTTGCTATTGTTCTAGAAGAACAACTTACACAAGTTGGTAACACAAATAACAGTAAAACTACATTGTAGACAAACCTAGACAAAGAAATATGAGATTAAAAAGAAAATGGAAGAAGTTTTCAATGAAAGAAAATTACCATGTACTTTTCATAAGCCATTGTAACAAGTTTTTCATGAGCACGTTGTTCGAATTCCCTACACAAACATACGTTGTTTTTAAGCATCGTAAGATAAAATTGTTTCAACAACAAAAGATGGGGATTTATTCCACAAGAAGAACAAAATCTTTACTTTTCCTGAAGTTCTTTCACTTCTGAGGCAGATTTCAACAGGTTACCAAGTACACGTTTCTTCTTGGAAACCTATCAAAAGACAAAAAAAAAATCAGCTTTCATTGGAATGATGTTATAGAAAGATGACAAGTCCAACAGCACTATGCTGCAGCTCAAGCAAAAGTTTAAGCTTTTCATTTTACAACTCAAAGAAAGAAGATAAATGTTAAAATTCCTTATTAACTCCATTAAAACCACAAAAGAAAAATTCAGTCAGTAAAGCAAGCATTTGATAAGTTACGCAAGTGGTTTCTGAATATGCAATCAACAATACCTGTCCATGATACTTCTCCTCTAAGTCCTTTATCTCTCCAAAGACTCCATCATCTTCCATCTGCATATCAGGATTAATTATAAAAAGAGGAGAAGAAAAGAAATACGATTAGTAAGATAAGTCAAAGTCAAGGCCTCAGCAGCATTACATAAGAACATTCAAGCATCTCTCCTATGAAAGGCAAACCCACATAGACTAGTTGCCTCTCACCCCCACCAACCATCACCGAGAATAAAATTGGAAAATGAAAATGAAAAATCAGAAAGATGAAAAAGAAGCTTGCAACAAAACATGTGAAATCATATGCTGCAAACATTAGAAGTAACAAGACAGTGGTACTCACATAGACAAACGGGGGGCGGCCCGGTGCATTATGCATCCTCGCTAAGCGAGGGTCCGGGGAGGGGTCCCACCACAAGGGTGTACTGGGAGCAAGCCTTCCCTTGCCAATTTTTTTGGCAAGAGGCCGCTCCTAAGACTCGAACCCGTGACCTTCGGTCACACGACAACAACGTTTTACCATTGCGCCAAGGCTCACCCTCTACTCACATAGACAAACATTAAACAAAAAAAAAAAACACTGAAAAATAAGCCTACCACTGTTTCTGGAAAAATTCCAATACTCTGAAGCTCCAAACGAAGATTTTCAGTCATCTGCATGTCATCATACTCAAATTCTGAACAAAACATCCCAGGAATCATGGCCTGGTCAACAAGCACTCCATTTACAGAAGGACTGAAGTTCGAACATATGCCCGTAGTTGGGATACTTAATGCATTAATCTCTGCCTCATCATGTTCTCTTTTGCCAGTCACTTTAAAACCATTAAACATGGTATGTCCAGAATACTTTAAGTTATCTACATGACTGAGACCATTTAATCCCAAGTCTCCATCAAACTCAATTCCTGGTTCATATGTATCAGACTCTAGATCTCTATTCGCATGAGTAAAATCTTCCTCTGAAATAAAAGCGGCAAGGAGCCTTTGATAAAGGGAAATGTCTCTTGTTACTGGCAATTCTCCCTCATATTCTATCAAATCACATCCACTACGAACAGCATTGTAACTATTTACATCAGATGAAACGCGTGTTGGTGATGATGCAGCAGATTCAGTATCTCCCTATTAAAGAAGACCAAACATAAGTCGCAAACATCCAAACTTTACAAGGAAGATCAGATCAAAAGCTGTACTTCCTCCTAAAATTTATAACTGTGAGATTATAAATTAAGAAAAATAGCAAATAACAACCAATTGAAGAACAACGTGCCTTACCTGTTGCTTCAAGTGAGCAATGTCAGCATCAGATATAAAACCAAAAAATGGCTCCATTTGCCTCCAGAAGGAGTTGGGACATGCAAGTGCTGCAATGCAATCAAAATGAATTAACCAAAAAAAGAATTTCAGCAATAAATTGAAAACAAGGTTTTCAGCCACAAAAAGGTACCAGGATTAATAGCAGCATTTGCAGCAGCCAAAAGCTCTTCATGCCCATCATCAGAACCAACTAATCAATCAAGCCAAAAGTGAAAAATGGGATAATAATCTATTATCACAAATTAATTATATTCAGAAAAAAAAATTCCAAGAGATTTTAAGCATATTACCAAGAAAATCTGCTGTTGCATTGACCGTTGTATGTTTTTGACGAGCATATGCCTTACGGTCAGAAAGTTTTCTAGTTGGTGGACGACCAACTTTGCTGAGTTTTAAGTATTTCATGTAACAGTGAGATTTTGATCTGAAAGGTCTAACATTTCTAGGCTACAAAAAAAACCATTGGCTGAAAACTAGGAAAAAGACCATAAGCAAAAAAATCTAACCTCTCATTTCTGTCAAAACCATGTTTGGCATTTCTAAGCTGCTTAGCTGTTCCAATATTGCCAACCTTCTCCACTGACATTGGCATCAGGGACCTTGTTGTAAAACCCCGTCCACTCCTACCTTGCCTCCGTACTCCATCCCCAGCATCTTCCCCAGTAACCAATTTATTTTTTCTTGATTGTAGGCCAAGAGCAGATGCCTTTTGAACATTCTGTCCAGCTTTCTCATCTATATCATCAGACCTTTTCCCCTTGTCTTTAGATTTAATCTCAGGAGCCCCTGATTCCTCACTTTCAGATAATGCATTAGAAGAAACAGGTTCATTTTTCAATTTAACTTGTTGAGGAGAGTTGCTAGTTAAACGCTTGGCAAACCCTACTCCCGGTTCATTACCAGAAACATCAGACACACTGTCCAAAGCTGGATTTTCATCATTATTTGAAATAATTGGAATCAAATTAGTTCTTCTTGCTGTACGAGAAATTTTCTGTGGCCTCTGGCCAGCCCAATGGGCAACAGGCGGAGATGAAGATCGAGTTGACGCTGTTCGTTTACGGTTGTTAACTCCAGCAGCAGGTGGCTTGTTAGAGCAGTGAGAAAGCTCCCAATCATTTGCAGCAGTTGCTCTAGAGACAACTGGGGACAACTTGGGGCCAATTCCGGAACCTGATCGTGGACCTCGTACAGCTGCATTCAACCTTGTGCTTGACGTGGGACTGGCTGAATTAGAATCATCACGAACATTTGCTCTGCACATTCCAGAGAATGAAAAACGTGAATCAATATGCTACCTGAGAAACAGAAAAAACAAAAGGAAAGGATACTATTTATTTGATAAATAAGTACAGTAAAACCTCTTTACATACTTATTAACACCTCTGACATTCACCCTTTCCTTATCAGAACCAATAGGTCGTTCTCTTCTGTTACTGAGAAGAGAATTGCTTTCTGGATCAACCCTAGGGATGGAGGATCGCATGTTCAACCCTGTTGATGGCGGGATGCCATCTGATTTTCCAATGTTTGCAGCGCCATTTGCAACTCCAGGCCTATAGTAAGACAGAAACAAACATAGCCTCACCAACTGAAGATTGCATAAAAATAAATAACTTACCAGAAAGTACAAAATAGATGAAATTTTTTATACGTTATTAAGCTAGGCACAACTTAAAAATGTTAAACCTAAAACAAATTTCTTACAGCTAAAACTATGCAGTGATTTTGTTTATATAAATCACTGAACAAGAACTCCATGCATTAACCACAAGCAACCAGATGAGCAGTTCTCACTGATAAATGTTTTTATCATCAGAGCCCTAGGTAGACCACGTGATAGGGTAACAAAATGATAAGTTGATGACTATCTCATCACAGAAAAGTTTGATAAGAAATTTGAGACCCAAATATACATCCAAAGTATACAGCTCGTCCATGTGTCGCCAGAGAAATAAACATTTAAAGGAATTATTGTTGCCTCCAGAAGTGACCTATAAGCAACAGTAGATGATAACTCCTTTCTGCACTAGTTGTTACCAATCACTTCAAAAACAGGTGGTACAAAAGAGAACATTGAATAAGATGGCACTAGATACAAATAAGGTAATCATTAATAGATCATAAAAGCCTTTCCATAATGCTATATTCTAATATGTAATCAATACAACTTTCACATTATTTCACCGAAGTAGTGGGATAGAAGGACACAGAAAAGATTGCAAACAACAAGCAATAAAAAAAATTACTTTAGATGCATAAGACGAAATTTGGTCCCAATGATAAATTCTTAACTTGCCAGTGAAAGATAGGAAATGAACACAATTATTGAAAAGAAAGAAACTATCAAGCAGTGATCTAAGAAATCTTATACAACAAATATTATGAAGATAAGAGCTGCATCATCCTCAGCAGATACACTAAAAACCAGACTGGATGTGAAACTTAAACCAAAAGAGTTTGGTCGCCAAAACAGCCATTTATTCAAGTTCAATCTGTTTTAAGTTCCAGTTTCTAATTGCATTGCTTTAGAGCAAGAAAAAAGAATAAAAATCAAAGAGGCCCATTATGACAATTTCATGTTGACAATATATGATATACAGTTATTAGGTCCAAATAGTTGCCAGTTACGTAGATGATAAAGTTGTGTGTAATTGGCATATCTATTATCAAATCATGTTTACTGGATTGATGAACGTCAATGGAGGAAATAAACGAAGCAGCAAGTTTTCAAAGTATCATTAGAGAAAACAAGTTTCTTTAAGTATTTCATGTGATATACATAAACGACTAGATATTGCAATAAGAAAATCTAAATTTATTGAATCAAATTTCCTTAAGAAAGAAAAACTATTTATGAACCCATCATGACCAGCTACCAGATTGTCTAGCCACCAGATTTCCAAATAGTAGTTCAATTTGGAAATAGTGACCACAATATTGGGTGCATTTTGATGTTGGGTTGCATAGCAAACAATCCTCAAGATTAAACCTAAATGCTGGCAAGAAACAAACTAGTTGTCAACTAGTAACATGTGGCAACTGACGCTCTTGTTTTGACATGCAAGGAATCCCAGCAACAAAATGGTCAACCAAAGAGAGAGTCAAGCACCACTAAGATTTCCATGTGAAAAGAAATAGATTATGACCATGATGATAAATAGTGGTTAAAGCAAAGGGTACAGCTAAAATTAGGCACAACAGGCAAGAAGGAATAACAGAACTAAAAAAGTCACACCTGAAGCCATGGGAGTCACTATTTAACCTTGATCTAGCCTCAGTACTAGGTCTTTGCTGCATTCCCTGCTTCAGCTCTCTGTAGCCATCACTGGGTTTAGTCCCAACACTTGGTGAAACATCTGCTTTTATGCCAGAACGCTTCCTCTTCATTTTTGCCTTTTCCCAACCATCACCAATTGACAATGTTCGATCATCACCCTGAACTACACCACTACTTGAAAGTCTCAGCATTTCCCTATCTCTATCTACAGTACTAGATGGTCTGACAGGAGGATTGCTCTGCACATCCATATAGATTTGTTAGTTCAAACAGAAGTTCCTTTCAAAGAAAATCAAGATGCAGCAAAAACTATGGCAGTTAGCAAAAAAGATCCAACACAGAAACACTATCAGCACAACATTTATGCTATGCAAAACAGGGACTTCAGTACTTTTAGAGAACAGTCAATAATAACCCACACTAAACTATAGAAATATCACCCATTCCCACTGAGCATATTTTTTAAGTATGTTGATGAGGTAAGATGGAGGATCGAAAAACAGGAACTGTAGTAATAAATAAAAGTTGGCAAAATACTAGAGCGCCAAGTTACTCAAAAAGAAAATATGAGAAAATATATAATAAGAGGGTATTAACCAATGAAACTATCCAATAAATAAACGCTCTGAAAAAAGCAGCAGACATAATAAAAAATGATTTGTTACCAAAATCTAGCATGACGAAAGAATTTCATGTTGCATAAAATGAGGCTTAATAAAAGGTACTGCAAAGCATATACATGCAATGAGAAGTAAGGACAGAACAAGGAATAGAGGACACAAACCCTCACATCCACCAAAGAAGTTCGCGTTCGCTTGTTTGGAACAACATTTTTGGTTCTTTCCTCTGACTTCTGCTGTTCAAGTTCATAAGCACCACCCACAGCATGATTATGCATTCCCATCTTACTAAGACTTGGCCCCAGAGTAGATCTATCATTTGATAACAAGGCATTAGGCCGTTCACTAGAAAATCCATCTGATCTAGACCTCTTCTTTGACGGAATGCTCGGGAAAAACTTGTTGAATACAGACAAGGCTTCATTAAATAGCTTCATGCGTTCCCTGTTAATGAATCGCATTTTAATAAACCAGTTACAATTATCAGACAAGATGCACATCATACAAAGAACTACCTGGCCTTTACAGAGCTTTCACGCAGACCGGCTCTAGCCCGCTTGATTTCCTCTGGTGCAGGCAACTTGCCTTTTGAAGAACCAGATGAAGAATCCTCCACTGGAACCCCAAGAGCAATATTCAAGTGTCGTTTAAAGTCCCCCTGGCGATTAGACTTATGTTCAGGAGCCACCACCTTTGGATCAAAGTGCATACACTGAAAAAAATTCACTACATCTCCCTGTGCTAAAACAGAACTGCTTCTAGTCATGTTTGGAAGAGAAGACAGGATTGGGTTCTCTATGCTCTCACGGAAACTACCAGATCTGTCCAACTGAGCAGTTAAGTGGGATCCACGCTGCCCACTAGCATATAGTGGCCTATCTGAGCCATCAGAAGATAGATCAAACTTACTAGATGTTGCCATAGCATGGGTTTTCTCACATCCTCAATATTGCAAACCCAATAGATACAATAATGCATGACAAAAATATAGAACTGCCACACATAAAGCCCGATTTGAGCCTTGATAAGAAATTAAATGGCAATGCACCTGAAAATGAAAAACTTTAGGATGAGAACTCAAACCAAATATTTTCCACTGTCAAATGTGTTACCTCAACTTACAAATTTTGTTACTATACGATGATCACGGAAACAAAAGTAATCAGTAACAACAAGTTGCACATTAGGGCCCAGCACAAACAATAAAAATTGCTTGGTGAGAAATTCATGAATACTAAACCATGCTAAGATTCATATAACCCAAACAACTAAAATTAATGGCATTATGCCACTATCAAATTTGTCCAAAGGTTCATGAGACATAATGAACTAGAAAGATGAACTCTTTTTTAAATCATGACAGACTAAGAAATTGCAAACTGAACCTTCAAAAGTAGCAAGTAAAACCAACATCTCTCTAGCACCTGGATAGAGCATAACATGGATAGGAGAGCAAGTAAAACCAACATTATATACACTTATAGTTTGACAATTTAAAGCCTGTATCCTCTAGTTAATCATTAGTCACTAATCCTTAGACAAAATTTTGATTCAACTTCCTTCCTTTTTCTTGTAATAACTTCAAGATTAACCACATCACTCTCAACCCCCTGTGGTTGTTGATATCAATATGCACATACAGAACACTCATCAAAATTTTCAAGTTTCATCTTTTAATCAACGTGAGTTCTAGATTTTCACACCAGCAAATCTTTCTATAATTTGATATAATTCTTAAATAATCCCAGCACAAGTTCCCAATACAGCAATGTAAGGAAAAAAATATTCCATATCATGCTGCATATATAAACTTTATTAAGGTATCTCTAACTGTTCAACTAAGGATTACTTTAATATAGCAGGTGAATTCAAATTTCAAATTATAATATTTGTTCTCAACTCACGCAAGCATGTTTTTAGGGATTGCAGTTGCAAATTCAAGTGCCACTTCGTCAATACAATGGCTTTAAGCATAACATAGTCACATTTGGGATAGGCAATCATAATTCTGAATGTGGTAAATACCTAAAACCAAAAGTTGTTAGATTGGACAAGTTATAGATTTATCAATATAATAATTCAAAGATTAAGTATATCATTGATTCATACTTCATAAGCGATTGTCGCCCAGCAAAGCAATACAAGGAAATCTCAAATCCGACTTCAACACCAAGACAATAGTATACTTACTTGACCTTCAGCGCAGTACAATCATCCTAAATCCAGTCAAGTAATAGCATGATTAGTTTTCATACCTAAACAATCTATAGTTCCTAATGCTACCAATACCTTTTCACTTTGCGTTAAAGATTTTAGAGTGTCAAAGAACACTCAACCCAAAAGCTTCAAGGTATTTCAAGAATAGTTTTTATGATCTCCAACACATCCGTGCACACGATTCCTGGGGCTTGAAGTGTGTGCAAGCACAGGTTCACTCCACCTTTTGCTGAAATTTAACTAATGAATGAGATGAACCTCTTGGTCTAAGAAGCTCCGGTAGCTTGACAAAGAACCACTTAACCCAAAAGTTTGATAAGTAAAATTCCCATAATAGTTTTTACTATACCTAACGAGGAGATCAATAATAAACCAAGAACACATGAGAACTCTACAGGGACACTACAACTTTAATCAGTTGCAAAAGAGACTGGTAAACTTAACGGTAAACTTAACAAAATGAGATTCAAAAAAATGCAGAAGATTGAAATTGTTTCAGATATGACAGATCCCAAATTGCATTGATAACAACCACAAGAGTTGCATTCCAAACATGAACTGTTATGTAATGTATCACTTTTCATTCAGCAAAAGCATATATAGATAAGTCAGTGTAGTAATTAATGAACATTGCACTGGGGAAAAAAAAATCAACACTAGTTCACAAAAATAGGAAAACTTGGATAATTAAGTACATGGAGAATTAACTTGATTCAGCAAATGTTAAATAGAAAATTGAAAATAATGCGCATATTCAATCAATTACTTAATTATCTATGCTGTCCAAAAGAATCTAGATAATAAATCCCCTGTGATGTGTTGGATCATATCCAATAGCTTCACATGCAAAATGATCACCATTGCCCCCACTAGTTCCAATATGCACTCAGTACTCAGTAAGAGCAGCAATTAACTATAATAGCTCCTCGAGGATATAGTTCCCTATATTGGGCCTCCAATCGCCATTCAACTTTACTTCATCACTTCAATTTATTTCCCACTAACTAAACTTGATCAATTACGATAAAACAAAATGAAATTCCGATCCCTATTTTCTTCCTCTTCTTCGATTCATTCTCGCCCAAATATTTCGTTTACTTGCTTCACATCCCATCAGGAAACGATCTTTGGAATCACATTAGCTGCTTCATTGCAAAAACTTAATCTAGCACAAGTTCACAGACACTGTTCAATATATGCTTCTTCTATATATCATTCCAATTTCACTTCATTGAAGAAAACCATTAGATAAACAAACAAGCAAAATAAATCAATAATTAAAAAAAAAGCTAAATACAGAATAAAATTAACATAAAACCCCAGAAAATGGAAGCAAAATCCATCCGAAATCAGCAAAGAAAATCAATTAACGGGAAAAAAGAACCTACAACCTGAATCAAGCGTGGAATTGAATAGGAAAAAAAAATGAGAAACACATTCAAAATTGAGAACGAATTCTACCTTGAATAGTTAAAAGAAATGCTAAACGATGTAGGAGAAGTGAAGATTGAGTGATTTGAAGAATCGAAATTGATATCGGTGAGGAAGAAGAGTTGGAGCTTCAAATCGAAGGTTCGTACAAAGCCATGGAGGACGAGGCGCCCTGAGTTTTGATCGGCAATGGAAATTGGCTTCAGTAAAATGACGATTTTGTCCACGTTATGGGCTCGTGAAAAGAGGTGGAATGAAGGGTAATTGAGGAATAAAGAAGTGGAGCCGGCTCGTATGCAGCTTGAAGCAGGCTAATATAGTATTTTTTTAAAGTCTGTGTGTTGGGTCGTGTAAGGTCCTTGCAAAACGAAGTTTCAGTTGGAAACAGGTTTGGAGCTCCAAACTGTCTTATAATTTTAACCACTTTGGTTCGGACAGCCACCTTTTTTTTTCTTATTTCTATGTCTATCTATTTTCTATTTTCTGCCTTTTTTTCTATACAAATTCAGATTCATTTCTTAACAATTTTATAGTATTAAAATCCACATATATCTAGCTTCCAAAAAATAAAATCCACATAATATCTTATAATATATTGCAGGTTATTTTGTATTGATTCTCAGATCCTAAACACTTTAACATACCATATTAAAAGATCATCACATATTGACATATATGAATATATGATCCCCTAAACCATTCTCTTTTTCCTTTTATTTATTATTTTTCGGTAATTAGTATTGACGGTCACTGAAGCTTGGATAATATCTTTAAGGGGTTACAAAAGTTCAAATTGTTTTAACAAAATCATTTAAATTTTCTTTTTTCACATTAAAGTCACTTCGAATATTTTTCAGTTATCTTTTTGTCGAAATTGCTGACGTGATATCTCAACGTCACGTCAGCATCCACCTAGCATATTAAAAAAATATAGCTATATGTTTTAATTGACAGTCGATATGCTGTGTAAATTTGTGGTTAAAATTTTAATTGACAATCATTATTGAGTTGGGTTAATTTTTTGTTAATTTTTTTTATTATGTCACATGACATTGAGATATGTGATTAGATGTGACGTAATCAAACACATCGGAAAAATGATGGAAAAATGTCCAAAGTGACTTTATTGGGACAAAAACATACTTAAGTGATTTTATTGAGACAAATTAAACTTTTGGGACATTTTGAAACTTTGTTCAAACTTTTGTGACCACTAGTACTAATTAATTTTTTTAAGAAAAGACAAGTATATTAAGAAGAAGAACTAGTATTTGTTCAAAGAGATGAAATCAAAAAATCAGAGATAATAAAAGAACTAAAACGATTAGCATTGGAACGGGTTGTACGAGCCATGATATGGATCACACCGTTCGCTAACCGTGAGACAAAAGCCACAGAAACATCTTGGTGATTTAGTAATATAATGTGGATATCCTCAATCACACCACCAACCTCTGAAGAATTCCGAGTAGTAGATGAAAGACTGTCAACAACACTTTTTGCATCTGTTTCAAACTGTATATTAGAACAATGTAACTCCAACGCCCACTAAATACTATCCTGGAGTGCCAAGGCTTCAGCTAATTGGGTGTTACAGTCCCATAAGCAAACAAACTGAAACATGATAGAAACTCCACATTGTTATCCCTAATAACCGCTTCTTACCAAATTTGTGGGTGTCGGAGAAAATAGTTGTACAAATGTTGCATTTGACACTAGCCAATCGTGGTTTTTCCCATCTAACAACCGCTTGCACCTATCGAGGAGTTGTTGAACTGAAAATTGGAACCGCCCTTACCTCCCACCAACCAGCTACAAATCTCAATATATCCGAAACAACAACTATCGGTGTACGAAGCTTCGCTTGCCACAACACTCTGTTCTGATGTTGCCAGATTGCCCAAAGGACAGTAGGCGCTCGACTCGCCATATCCAATCCAGTCATTGCATAATACTCCAAGCCTATTCTTCAATCCAATCCCATTCAGCACTCAGGGCGTCCATTCGAGCCTTCGACCAGCAGGCATCCACGAAACCCTGCAAATAGGTGACGACCATGCTTAATATCCATAGTGCATACCAGACAAACATCAGACATCCTAATATGTCATTGGATCAACCTCGGTCTCTAGTGTTTTGTATATGGACGCTAGCAAGTGTACTAGGTCAGATGTAGTTGGACAAAACCAAGTATTGTTTCTACAGGGTTTGAGGAATAAGCTTAATGAAATGTTACCTTAACAGCATAAGTTGTTGGTTGAAGTTGATTTAAACATATAAAACAGCAGAATGATAAGGTGTGTGAATCAGATTTAGGAAGGCACGGTCCTAGCACATAACAGAATAGGCAATTGCTTCGCACATCTGTTCAATTAATACAAGCATGTTTAGAGTTCATGGTTTAGGTAACTTTCTTCCTAGGTCACTAAGGTCCGGTGTCCCATTTCCAAAGATACTAAGAATACAGAATAACCAAGTGTCCTTGCATTATTTGTACTCAAACATTAAGTTCTAGAAAGCATTTCAACAATGAAAAGCCTGATGCATGGCTAATCGTGTATCCATCCCTAGCAACACATACAAATAGGCATTTCCACAACGCAAGAGCACTGTCGTGTCATCTCTTCTTGCTATCGCATAGATTTGATCACCATCTAATGCATTTTATAATTTTTAGCAATTATTAAACAATTAAATGTCTCACTTTTCAACAAATGTCTAAAACCAACCAATTCGAATTAGTTATAAATTAAAGGCAAAACAAGTAACAGAAAATAGAGAGGGGGAGAGAGTGTGCCGCGGATGACGTTCACGTTGAAGTTGTTGTTGCCTGGAAATTGGGGCAAAGAACCTCAATAATCGTTTTTCACCGGACAATGAATTAGATATAGTTGATTACCAAACTAAGTCCAAATTAAAACCGAACTGAAGTAGATAAAAAATAATCAAACCAAATATAAGATTTTGGTTCGGTTATCCTTTTGTGCATCGGTTACTAGTTATTTTGCTCACCCTTACTTGGAGATATATAATATATTTTTAAAAAAAATTAAGGATTCTGTTAAGAATCAAACAGCAAAGCATCAGAGATATAAATAGGAGGGACATTGAGCCAAACTCCGAGACCTTACATAGAATAAGACACCCTACCTAACTGTCACGACCCGAATCTGGCCATAACCGGCGCATAAATTAAGATGACATTAATCTATGCTAGCCTCGAATTTAATTTTAAAATAATACTTATCTAATTAATAAAGCCTTCTAACATGACGATACAAACTGTAAATAAATATATATCACTAAATATCCAAAAGTCTCCAATCCGTACAATAACAATATCTAGCTAACAATATCCTCCTTCAATATCGAACCCAAATGTCTGCGCAGCTATAGAGATCTTAATCTGAAAAATATAAAATCAACGTGGTATGAGATTTCCGTCTATACGAGCGAAAATCTCAGTGAGTGATAATCATAGCACAACAGACGGGGAACAGGCAGATATGCAGATAAGTTTCAAATTTATTTTCAGAATTTATCAAACGTGATGGTGCAGAGAAATTAAATAATATTGCGATATTTTCTAAAATCAAGTAAATCGAATAATAATAATAATAATAATAAATCACAGAAATTATCAAAACCACGGTACAGTAACATCAGAGTGATGATATTCCACATCACCAAAGGCCGGATAACAGAAACAGATGGTAGCGCTACCAGATTCAGATACAGAATGTCTTCACCGACCATATGCATGATTCTAATACAACTGACACAAAGACAAACACATACACAGATAAAACAATAACAAATAATGCAAGCCTAATATGAAGGTCAGTGAGACATGAAAACAGATACAAATAATACTGAGCACATGTACCGGTTTCAAAGTGTATAATTTATATCTCATAATATTTTTTGAATAACTTAAATATCCAAACGGCAGAATTCGAATAAAATTTCAGATTTTCAATCCAAACGGTAACAGATAAATCAATCAATTATCAGAATTAAATATAACCTCAAAAGAGTTTTCCATTTCCAAATAAAATAAATGATATAAAAAAAGGGAAAAGTACAAAATAAACCTTGTGGTTACACCTATTTTCGAACAACACCCATGTGGTTTAAAAGTTTGCAAAATGGTACCATGTACTTCATTCCGTTAGCAAACACATACCAAATTGACTAACGGTGTTAAAAGTCAAAGGAAAAAGAGTTAATTTGGTCCTTATATTTATATATTTTATAAATTAACCCCTCTTATTATCTAATTATCACCAATAAACCCCAAAATAAAAATTAAAAATCAAATACACCATCTTCTCGTTCTCTTTAATTTCTTATTTTTGTAATTCCTTCTCTTTCCTCTTTTTGTTGATTTCTCTTTCAAATCCATTAAATTTCTCTCACTAAAAAAACAATCTCTAAAACTGAAACTTCATTGTCCCTTCAATCAATCTCTTCTTGTAAACGATCAGAAACAGTCCCCAAAACTCTCAGCTTGCTCTAGTTTTCCTCTACCTGAGCTTCCAAACACGACCCAATATTCACATCATCCCCAAAATCAGGATTCCTCCTCAAATTCAAACACAACTGCTTGAAATCAGACAATCTATTTAGGTGTGAAACCAGAACATCATCTGCGGACTTTATGCTCTCCACATTGAAAGGCACGCGCGAAGTCTGTAGCTGAAGATACGAAGCTTCAAAAGAAGAAATTGTAGCAAACACCGACGAAATCAAAGGCGGAGCCAACTGGGTATTCAAAGGCCTGATCTAGGTAAGCTCAGGAGACTTAATTATGGCCGGTTGTTGCAGCGGTACCTCCTTAAGATTCTTCTCCGGAGTTGAATTTTGATAAAGGGGTTGGTCCGGCTTCAAAATGATAACTTTCTGGCCAGGAATGAAATCCTTGGAAGAGTCGAGGAGGGAGAAACCTTCGACATCAGAGCGGTAATCATCGTCGGCAGTCTCGTCGGCCAAGAACTCGATAGTTTTAGTCTTGAAGGCGATTGCGAACTTCTGGAACATTTGGGAGATCGATAATGGAGCGACGGAATTCATGATCAAGTTGTGGAGGTTGTTTGGGGATTTGAGAGAGCTTGATTTTCTTAATTTGTTTTTAGAGACGTAGATTAACAAAGAGGAGAGAGAATAACAAAAATAAGAAATTAAAGAGATAAAAAAGATGGTGTATTTGATTTTTAATTTTTATTTTGGGATTTATTTGTGATAATTAGATAATAAGGGTGGTTAATTTATAAAATCAATAAATATAAGGAGCAAATTAACTTTTTTCCGTTTGACTTTTAACACCGTTAGTCAATTTGGTATGTGTTTGCTAACGGAATGAAGTACATGGTACCATTTTGCAAACTTTTAAACCACGTGGGTGTTGTTCGAAAACATGTGTAACCACAAGGTTTATTTTTGTACTTTACCCTAAAAAAATGTATAAAAGGCCTGTTCCCAGAAACCTACGCTCTAATGCAAAAAATATTTGACAAATAAGTTTAAGCTCAAGAAAATGTTTTATCATCTAACTAGAATAAGGGCTATTTTGAACAAATAACATTTTTAGGAAAGTTCATCACAACAATCTTAAAGGAACGAAAATAGGTGATAATTTTAAAAATCGGATAGAATTATATTTATCAAACCTTTTAATATTAATTACCAAAGGACCGAACGAAATACTTTTATCAAACAGATTTCATGATAGAGATTTCAAAATCAAACAAATAGTGTCATGAACCATAATTATCACTCACCTCGAACTCCGAATAATAGTCAGATCCAAATCTTAGCTATCAATCTTCCTAACCCATCTGAACACCGTCAAACTTCCTATTCGATCAACATATCCAAATTACTCCAAAATTTCATATCACATACTCAATGCGATTCTACAACATCGAATAAGACGGAATCAAATTAAACTATTGAGGAGTGAATTTATATTATATAATGAATATATGATTTTACAAAAGAACAAATAACTAATGTAAATTACCTTTCTGTTTGAAGAGTTTTTTTTTTTTGATAATAATGCATATATATTCCATTAGATAAGTAAATACGAGTACAACATGACAATAGTAAGGATTAAAACCTTACCCATATATAGGCCAAAGCCTAATATATGATCCACAAATGGAATAGAAAGACTACAGAGCAAAAAATACCACAAAGGGAATATAAAAACTACAAAGAGCAAAAAATACAATAAAAGGTATATCTAAAACAACAGGACAACAAATCTCATACTTCTCTCGAATCCAAATCCACCTGAAAGCAGCTTCAAACCAATCATCATCATCTAGATTCTTCCGACTATTCGGATCTGAGTCCTTTATATTGGTGCAACCCCGTAGATCTATGGATCTATGGATCTACGTATAAGATAAGACGCTTCCGCTTGTGCTAAACCCGGAAAAAGTGTAAATAGAAGAGATATAGCTCACAGATGCAAATCAAGCGGAAAAAAACCAAAGAAAAGTATGAACTTCAACTGAGAAAAAAGAAACAAAACACCAATAAAAGCTAAAAAAGTAAAAATAGAGTCATAGATGGGAGGAGGAAGAAGGAAGACAATCTTCCTTTCTTTCTCCTCAAGATCTAGTTTCTTTTTGTAACTGATTAAGCTTTAACGGTTTGGAAGATTGAAGAAAAAAGAAAAAATGAAGGAGGAGGAAGAAGAGAGAAGGGGGGCGGCGAGTTCTGTTTGAAGAGTTAGCGCAATTGTTTTCCAACTTTTTTTCAAATCTGATAATTGTGGCTAAATAATGGCTAAATAAAACATTTTGGCGAAAAAGAGAAGATTTCAAGTTTGCAAGAAAACGTTCCACTCTTAAAACTGGTTTTGTTTATTTATTTATTTGGTAGAAGTTTAAATAAAATGGTTACTTGATAATAGGAGAAAAATAAGGTGTAAAAGATGTAGTGGATTCTATTAGATATTAAAATATATTACTAAGATAATAGAGTAATTATAAGTAAATCCACTACACTTTATTTTATTTACTCTTTTTTTTCGGAAAACAGAATCATTTTTTTTGTACAAAATATATACTAGAATTCTAATACTAGAAAACCTCATATATCTATATATCAATAAGTTGTAAAAATATAAAAAAAAATAAAAATTACCAATTATCCTTTTTTTCAAAGGAAAATAACAACAACAACAAAAAAAAAACATAAATGTAATTAGATATATTTTAAAAAAATCATATTTAAAATTCGGAATATTACACTAACGCATGAGCGACATTATTCGCAAATCTTCTAACAAAGAGAATGTACTACTGTCAAAAGCTCTAGTTAAAGAAAAACAGTATTCAACAAGAAGACCAAATAATTAAAATCTGAGATATTATCATTAAGATCATGAAATAAAATAACATAGTCAATCTCGAACACTATACGGAAAATACCTATTAAAAAATCCAAGACATGACTTCCTTCAAGCTTAAAACTTCCGCAAAAAGAGGATCACAAAAACCAACAAGTGGACCACCGGCTGCACCTTTAAAGTGACCGAACTCATCACGGATAACACAACCAAAAGCAATGGAGTTTGAGTTAGAAAAAATCAAGCCATCCATATTGTATTTCAAATAATCATGATCCGAAGCCTTCTAAATATAAGTAATAATAGTTGAATTAAAGGATGTCTGCTGTAAAATAGAACGTGCAAGACTCCAACTGTTAAGCAAGGAGAGAGCATTTTGACAACAATTGCAGACGAGATACATTTACTTTTCCAAACCCACATATTTTGGTTGTTCCATATTTCCCAAAAGATCAGAGCATCTATGTTAATAACATCTATGTTTCTATTTCTACATAAATCAATAAACTATTCTGCATATGAAATGTTATAAACAAAATCAGTACCGAAACTTGAATTCCTCCAAACTAAGACAACATACTGGCATGATAATAAAAAACGGACATCAATTTCAGCATGGGAATTACAAAGAGGTCAGATTTCTAAAGAAATAGCTCGGCGAACTAAGAGGTTAGCAAGAGTAAGTAAGCAACCATTTGAAGATATATAATATAATAAACAAGAATTGTATTTCTCATTTTTCTAGTGGATTTCTCTTTACCAACATTTATTCTTGAGGTTGTTGAGATTATTCTTCTAGTTGTGGTGAAACTCTTAGCCTAGTGGTTGAGAGTTTACCTATGACCAGGGAGGTCATGGGTTCGAATCACATCCGGGTCTGGTGGAGATTTTTCTTTCTTCTTTAATGTAAGCGCATTGTGCGTAAATTTTTTTAAAAAAAAAATAAATATATAACTCTATTTTCTTATTCAAGCTTAACATCCTCAACGAATCTTGAAAATTCCTTAGTAATAGGCATATAAACTTTATAAACTCGTATTTCCAAAGTATCCAACAAAATGGCAACTGATTATTCTTGTAGTCCTGTTTTTTTTTTGTTCATTTTGTCTATTTTCTTATTCAAGCTTAACATCCTCAAAAAATCTTGAAAAAACCTCCCATGAAAATTCTTTAGTAATGGGTACATAAACCTTAAAAACTCGTATTTCCAAAGTATCCAACAAAATAGCAACTGATTATTCTTTCAGTCCTGTATTTTATTCATTTTGTCTATATGCGCATAGAAATAGTTGGACAAATCCCACACATTTTAATGTTTAAGATATGTTTTATACCTTCGTAATTCTTCTAAATGGTTTAGAAGCTTACTTTTGTTGGTAATTTATTCATGATAAACTGCAATATTCATGACAATTTCATGTTTTAAGGAATAGCCACATACGTCCATTGGTGGCTTTGCTACTTACATTTGCTTGTTCTGATGCGAACCCACGAGGAACAGTGCCTCGAAAACCCGACAACTAGATTTGATCCCTAGGAAAGCTAACGAATCAGGGTCGGACAGAAAAGAACCCTTACAAAACTAGGCTGTAAAGACCCAATCCCAGTCTCCAACAATTAAGGATTTAATCCCGAACTGTTCAAAGTAGTGCCCCAAAGAACACAAGAGAAACCACTCACAACTCTTTAAGAGTAATATTTTTATTAAGATGAAACTTGTTACAAACTTAGAAAATTGGAAATATTTAAAGACTAAAACTAAATCATGTTGGACATATTTTGCCCTAAAATAAACATAATAAATATAAGGGTAAAAAAGTAACTAAGTTAGTCAAAATTATTATCTAAAAAGTCAAAGTAAAAGTCTTCCTCATAATTCATCATGTAGTCCCATACCAAAGAAAAATTGTGCAATTCTTTAAATTGCAAATAATTTTCCACCATCCAAAACTTATTATCCAACTTAATTAAATCTCCTTAAAATCCAAATTCGATTCCCCCAAAATCCAAATTCAAAATGAATTAACTCTAATTGATCTGTTTTCAATTTGATATTTGTGTAACTCGAAAGGGATTAAATTATTTCATTTTGAACTTCGCACGCTTCATAGGATTATCGAATAAAGGACTAAAATTCGTAAATATAATCTCGTTCTTGGCATGGATCTGATTCTCATCATTCCCCCTCTCTTCAAGACGATTCGTCCTCGAATCGCAATGTTGTTCGTGGATAGACTTGAACACCTGCAACTTAGAATTTAGAACACTAAACAAACAAATGTCAAGTTTGTTAGTATGAGCACGTATCTTTTCAACACCCACGAAATCAACAAAATTTGTCTTTTCAACTCCACACAGTTGTTCATCAATTTTCACCTCATCTTCTCCTTCAACCAGTATCTCTGAAACATAACATTAGCCAGATGTAGATACATATTGAATCTCAACCTTGTCTACATCATTCTCAACTTGAGATCTTGTTTCAATTTTTTTATTCGGCGGCATTTCATCTTTCTTTGTTAGTTCTTCAATTTCAAAAGCATCATCCTCATCATTGCATGCAGTGCTCTCAGACTCTTCCTTCACTCTGCCTGACGCATCAACAACTTTTCCAGTCTTTTCACCCGTTATTTCTTCACTTACATATGTGCGTTTATCGCTGTTACCAATAATCTCATATCGAGATATGAAGTCTTGTTTGTTGTAGTAGTTCTCGACTCGATTGAAATCTTGCATTAGACTCGGCATGTGTTTGTACAAACCCACATAGAAATGGTTAGGAACAAATCGTTTTCTCATAACGGCTTTTAGCTCTTTCCAAGAATCAATTGGTGGCTCTCTACACCTCTCTCTGGTTGTCACAAATTGATCCCACCAGATTAAGGCATAATCTGAAAATCCTGTAATAGCTTTTCGTACCTTCTTCTTTTCTGAAAAATTGTTATAGTCGAAAATCATTTCCATTTTCTTCTCCCACTTCAAATAAGCTTCGGGATCGTCTCTTCCACCAAACGATGATATTTTGAATTTTACATTCCCAAGACCTATTTCTTCTCTACCATAGTCACCCTGATTTCTAGTTGATCTTTCACTGTCATCATAATGATACATTACATCGCCTTGGTTTGTTTCTAGAACAACTCGTTGATTTTCTTCCATGATGTCCATACGTTCCATCAAGCGGTTCAACATTGTTAACACTTGATCGTCTGCCATATTATTGTGCAAAAGAAATTCAAATAGATCAAGTAATAAAAAAATTCACGATTCACTCGGTGTTTCGCTCAATTTTTTTTTTGATATTCTCTCTGATATGCTCACCACTCTATGCCTCTTATCGCTCGATTTCTCTTACAGTGTTCTTTAAAGAACTTAGAACAAATTCAGTTTTAAAAACTCAACAGTCAAAAACCAAAATTTAATCGTATAACCTAAAAAGCAAGACGTTAAACAATAAACGGAACGCAGGTAAACAACTCGATGACCAAAGTCTAATGTCGACGATTGGGAATTTTTTTTCTTTTTTTTTTTGACAAGAAAAAGACACAAAATGAATACTCAATAAAATTGAAACTAAAATTCAAAAGATAAGTTTCTGAAACTTAATCTTACTTTTTTTTTAATTATGAATTTTCTATTTTTTTTATAAGTTCCCAACCTTTTTTTAGTGCCTAATTTGTTTTTTTTTTCACTTCGTTTTTTTTTTTGTTGATATTTTTTTTAATCACAAATAAAACAAATCAGAAACAAAACTTAAAAGAAACTGATTGAATTTTTTTTTTCAATTTTATGAGTTTTAATTGGAAACAAGAACTAAACCCAATGATTTCAAAACTACAAATTAAGATGTAAATTCAAATTCTAATGTTTGACGAAAAACAAAAAAAATTAACAGAAAAAAAGAAAACACAGATAGATAAAACCTGAAAAGTTAGAGCTCAGCTCTGATACCAAACTGATGCGAACCCACGAGGAACAGTGCCTCGAAAACCCGACAACTAGATTTGATCTCTAGGAAAGCTAACGAATCAGGGTCGGACAGAAAAGAACCCTTACAAAACTAGGCTGTAAAGACCCAATCCCAGTCTCCAACAATTAAGGATTTAATCCCGAACTGTTCAAAGTAGTGCCCCAAAGAACACAAGAGAAACCACTCACAACTCTTTAAGAGTAATATTTTTATTAAGATGAAACTTGTTACAAACTTAGAAAATTGGAAATATTTAAAGACTAAAACTAAATCATGTTGGACATATTTTGCCCTAAAATAAACATAATAAATATAAGGGTAAAAAAGTAACTAAGTTAGTCAAAATTATTATCTAGAAAGTCAAAGTAAAAGTCTTCCTCATAATTCATCACGTAGTCCCATACCAAAGAAAAATTGTGCAATTCTTTAAATTGCAAATAATTTCCCACCATCCAAAACTTATTATCTAACTTAATTAAATCTCCTTAAAATCCAAATTCAATTCCCCCAAAATCCAAATTTAAAATGAATTAACTCTAATTGATCCGTTTTCAATTTGATATTTGTGTAACTCGAAAGGGATTAAATTATTTCATTTTGAACTTCGCACGCTTCATAGGATTATCGAATAAATGACTAAAATTCGTAAATATAATCTCGTTCTTGGCATGGATCTGATTCTCATCATGTTCCTTCTTAATAAAACTGACATAGACTTTAAAATCTGAAAAATCTAGTCTTTCAATTCTTTTTGGAAAAATGTAACTTATATTACAATTCTTATTAGTTAATTTTCTCAAATGTGTACTAGTTTGCAAGATTTCATTATATTAAAAAATAGTGATTCGGAATATCACTTAGGCCCAAGAGGCCCAACGATGCCCGACCAGCAAATGGGCCAGGACAACAGAGGGCCCGCAGGCCCAAGTCAATCCGCTATAAATATACCAATGAAGGAAGAAGAGGGGATCAAGTAACTAATTTCCTACCTCACTCTCATTTGATTAGAATACTCTCTTGAACCACTAACTGTCTTAATCTTCGGAGTGTCCGCAGGGACCGTTCCCCGCGTAGAGACGACCCCCGAAGAAGCCAGACCTTCCCGACGAAGACCCAGATCACTGTTCCATATTCCCAGATTATTTGGTGCGGTGAACGTGGAATACAAGTGACCTCGGAGCTTCAAGCGAAATGCAAACCCCAATTGACTCTATCCCGACGCTAACGCCGGAAGTAGGAGCAACCAGCTCCATGACTAACATCGAGCGTTCCATTCCGAACATTCCAATTTCCCCCAGAAACCTGGGGCAACTGATGGAGGAGGTGAGCCCTAAAGAAGAAGAGACTTACAATACCACACAGCTCCTTAGTGCAATACAAGGTTTTCAAACAACCCAGGCTATTCATACGGCGGCTCATATGAAGATCATAGACCAACAGAGAAGCCTGCAGGAGGAGAACGCCAAAATCTGGCAATATCTTAAAGAAGCAGCGGAAATATAAAGAGAAGGGGCGCTGCTAGGAGATCCCGCGGGACCTGGGGTCCTCGCAGGAAGGGGCACCGGAGCTGCTACGGCCGAAGAGAGCGGTGCGCAGGGCAAGGAGGCAGTGGCCGAGAGTAACGAAGACATGTTGGAACTAAAGATCCAGCGCTTTCTTGACAAGAGGGCCCTCGGAGGCGTCATGGGAGGAAGCATCACCTCCAGCAAAACGCCACTAATACAAAGGATCATCGAGATGAGGTTCCCACGGGACTGGAAAGCTCCTCGACTATCCCAGTATTCGGGGACCGAAGACCCGAACGACCATGTGGCATCGTTCATGAGCACCATCAACTTATACTCAAAAGACAAGGACATCATGTGAAAGGTTTTTCCGACCACACTCTCATCTAGTGCGCAAGAGTGGTATCGAGGACTTGCTCCAGAGTCGATCGACTCGTTCGATCTCCTAAAGGATCTTTTCCTCTCCCGTTTCGCCGCAGCAGCAAAAGTAAGGAAGATCAGCTCGGACCTCAACGGGCTCAAGCAGCGAGCAACTGAACCGCTGCGCAACTTTCTTTCTAGGTTTCACCATATGGCCTCACAGGTTAAAGGCCTCAACCTCGAGGTGGCTCATGACGCTTTGGCAAAAGGAACCTCATGCGAGCCTCCAAAGCAGAAATGTTTCCGAAAGATGCCAAGATCTTTCGAGGAGCTAATGACCATGGCACAAACCTTCGTCAGCTACGATGACTGCGATCGGCCCACAGGATACGAAGAGTCAGACAGGGACAAGGCCAGAGGAGACATGTATAAGCAGGAAAAAGGCAGACCGATCCCAGAAGCATGTGAAGAAGGCCGAGCACGCAAGGAGGCCCCAATGCCTTTTCCGGCTCGGGCCGATCGAGCAAACCTGGAGCGTAGGGGAGACCGATCCCACGAAAAGGAAGTGCATTATGCTGCTCAGAGCCAGCCTCGCCGATTCACACATCAGACTCCATCGGCCGACAAGAGCAAGACCCGTACCAAGAAAGAATACTGTAAGTATCACAAATCCTCCGGACACTCCACGGAGAACTACTATCAGCTGCAGAAAGAGATCGAGCGAATCACGGAGTAGGGCGCGCCACCAAAGACAATTAGGCAGAGGGAACAGAGCCCGAAGCAGCGGGACCCCGACCAAGCAAATGAGCCAAAGCGACCAAGTTACCACGGGGAAATCCACGTCATAAGGGAGGGAGCACCAGCGCTCTGCGCGCCTCCAGAGAGCTCTCGAAAAAGGAAAGCAATCGGTCAAACCCTGACGGTGTAACCACCACTCCGGACCAGCCATTCGGAGGCTCTAGTGGTCACCATCAACATCGCCGGCTTTAAAACGCACCGAGTGCTGGTAGACACAGGAAGTTCGGTGAACTTGCTCACCTGGACGGCGCTCCGTGCAATGAAGAATACTCACACTGCCCTCCGAACCGGGACATTCCCCCTGGTTGGCATGTCGGAAATTGAAGTCCCAGTAAAGGGAGTCATCTCACTGTCGACTATCTTCGCCGAAGGTGTCAGGGAGATCGAGGATACCGCAGAATGGGTGGTGGTCGATATCCCCCTGGCCTACAATGCCATCATCGGAAGACCTCTGCTGGCTAGCTTGAAGGCCACGGTCGATATCTCCGGATTATGCTTAACTTTGCCGCTTCAACGCGAAAGGATCACCGTCCAAGGAGATCGCATCCTGGCCAAAAGATTGCAGAGGGAGGCGACTCAGCCTCGGACAGCGCTTTACCTGGAGGATGGTCTGATGGATATGAGGGGTTACAATCCTATACCAATCGAACCGGTCAGCGACTGTGTTATCGAGGACACCAAGACAGTAAAAATTGGGACCAGGCTCACGTCCCCTTTGGCCGATGAGATC
Source organism: Euphorbia lathyris (assembly GCF_963576675.1). NCBI lineage: Eukaryota > Viridiplantae > Streptophyta > Magnoliopsida > Malpighiales > Euphorbiaceae > Euphorbia > Euphorbia lathyris. The sequence continues at coordinate 28,392,419 of NC_088917.1, read as the reverse complement.
AAAGCCGTCCTATCAGAGCATTCGGATGTGTTCGCTTGGTGCACCGAAGACATCACGGGGGTCTCACCCGATCAAGCAGTGCACAAATTGAGCATTGACCCCTCCATGGAGCCCTTGAAGCAGAAGATGCGAGTGCAGGCGAAGGACAAGCAAGCCGCGGTAAGGGCAGAGGTCGACAAGCTTCTAGCTGTAAAATTTATTCACGAGGTCCACTATCCGGACTGGCTTTCTAACGTTGTACTTGTAAAGAAAGCCAGCGGAAAGTACCACATGTGTGTAGATATTACAAATGTTAATAAAGCATGCCCCAAGGATTCTTACCCGCTGCCTAATATAGATCAGCTCCTCGACCAAACAGCTGGTCGCAAAATCCTATCTCAGTTTGATGCCATCATTGGTTTTCAGCAAATCCCTCTGGACCCAGCCGACGCCGAGAAAACCTCCTTCATTACGCATGAAGGCACTTATTGCTACAATGTCATGCCTTTTGGGTTAAAGAATGTGGGGGCCACATACCAGCGGTTAGTAGATAAGATGTTCGCCCATCTCATCGGCAAGATAGTACATGTATACATTGATGACATAGTTGTCCTAAGCGCTGAAGAGAGCGACCACCCACGAGACTTGGCGGAAGTGTTTAAGATTTTCAGAACCTACAACCTCAAGCTGAATTCGGAGAAATGTTTCTTCGGAATTCGCATCGGCAAATTCCTAGGATGCGTGGTGTCAGAGAAAGGCATCGAGCCCAACCCTGCGAAGATCGAGGCAATCTTGGCAATGGAACCACCACGCGACTTGCAGGGGGTTCAAAGGCTCAACGGAAGGATCATCGCCTTGGGACATTTCATTTCTTGCTCGGCACAGCGGTGTTTGCCTTTTTACAAAGCAATCAAGAAGGAGCATCCCTTTAAGTGGTCTACGGACTGCCAGGCCGCATTCAACGCCATCAAAATCTTCCTCGCCACACCCCCACTGCTGTCGGTACCAAGGCCAGGACGGGACATTCACTTGTACTTCACCATCGCCGATGAAACGGTAGGAGTCGTTTTAACTCAAGAAGAGGGGACGGAGCTTTACCCGATTTACTTTCTGAGCAAGGTTCTGAAAGGAGCCGAAATCCGATACTCCGAGGTTGAAAAGGCTCTGTTCGCCATAACTCAAGCATCCAAGCATCTTAGACCGTACTTCCAAGCACATACGGTTGTGGTCAGGACAAATTACCCTCTGAAGAAGGCCGTCTAGAAACCAGAGGTCTCCGGTCAGATCACCAACTGGTCAGTTCGACTATCCCAGTTTGACGTACGATTTGAGCTCCGCACGACGATCAAAGCTCAGGTACTATCTGACTTCATCGTAGAATTCACCGGATTGTCTACTGGCAACCCCATGATAACAAAAGCTCACAACAGCGATGTCTGGACCATGAGTATAGATGGGTCTTGCGGTCCAGGGTGGGCAGGCACAGGCATAGCCATTCAGGGACCCAATAATCTCCGAATACGGTACGCCGTCCGGCTTGATTTCCCGACCACGAATAATCAGGCAGAATATGAGGCCTTGATCGCAGCTCTTCGATTATCCAAAACAATAGTGAACGGACATCTGACGATATACTCGGACTCAAAGCTCGTCGTTAGCCACGTCAGCGGTACCTACAAGGCAAAAGATCCGACGATGTGCCGATATTTGGCCCTCGCCACCTCCTTGCTCAATGATCTCAAAGAAAAAGGAGTAACCCTTGACCTCATACTAGTGCCACGAGAGGAGAACGAAGAGGCAGATGCTATTACCGCTCTCGCAGCAGGCGAGCAATCCAGTGATCCGCATACCCTCATCGAAACTGTTGTGGCCCCGGCCATTCACGTAGAGTGCTCACTACAGATCGACACAGCGGACGCTGCGGCTAGCGGGTGGAGAAGTCCGATAATCAAGTATCTTCAAAATGGAACAGTGCCCGCAGATCAAACGCGGGCATCCCTCATGGTTCGGCGTTCCTGGCGATACGCAATTCATGATGGCTTACTCTATCGGAAGTCCGCCACACATCCTTGGTTGCACTGTATATCTGAAGAGGAAGGGGATCACTGTCTAAAGGAGATACATCAGGGCGTCTGTAGCTCACATCAAGGCACCCGGACGATTGCGAAGAAAGCCCGGCTCCAGGGGCTTTACTGGCAGACCATGGATTCCGATGCGATGCGTCTAGTTCGTAGTTGTCAGGCGTGTCAACTGCACGCCAATACTCATCACGCCCCGGCAGCTTCATTCAAAGGCATTATCACACCTTGGCCGTTTGCAGTATGGGGCATTGACCTACTCGGCCCGTTTCCGATGGCTTTAGCACAGAAGCGCTTTGTAGTAGTGGCAGTCGATCACTTTACCAAATGGATCGAGGCTGAGGCAATTGCCAAGATAACCGCCGACAACGTAATCAGTTTCCTCAAACGAACAATCATATACCGATTCGGGGTCCCTAACTCCTTCATCACCGATAACGGGAGGCAGTTCGACTGCAGTCAATTCCGCGAATTTTGCACAGAGTGGGGTATCAAAGGGCGATACACCTCGGTGGCACACCCTCAGAGCAACGGCCTCACTGAGGTAAGCAACCGAACAATCCTGTGAGGAATTAAAACGCGCCTATCCGACCAAGGCCGAGCATGGCCTGACCACATCGTGGTAATATTATGGTCATACCGCACAACCCCTCATTCGGGTACAGGGCGCACTCTTTTTTTCCTCACCTATAGGGCAGAAGCAATGGCACCATCTGAGGTCATCCTTCGTTCTCCTCGGCAGACCACCTTCGAAGAAATCGACAACAACGCGGAGCTTGCGGAAGTAAGTGAGCGGCTAGAGAAAGAACGCCTTAATGCTTTATTACACATCACTGCCCATAAGCAGAGTATAGCGTGTTATCATGATAGGCGGGTTCGTCCCCGCACTTTTCAAGTCGGAGATCTTGTGCTCAGAGACGCCGCCGCTGCCCAGTCCCCGCTAGCTCACGGCAAGCTCGGTCAATCATGGGAGGGGCCGTACAAGATCAACACTGTCCTCCACAACGGAGCCTACAAAATCGCCTTTTTAGACGGCTTGGTCTATGACAATAGCTGGAACATCCAGACATTGAAGAAGTATTATCAATAGCCTCCTGTAATGTGAATCATGAATAAAGAATTTTCATTTTTTCGAACAACCCCATGTTGTTACCGAGTAACAAGAAGCGAGCTACCCAATACGGCCCTCGCAATGAATAACTCCATACGTTAGTCTCCTGGCTTCTCGTTCAACATGAAACGCCCCTTAAAACGTGCTAACAATCCCATATTGTTACCGATTATTTACAAGCGGACACCACAATGCGTTCTCCGCTACAAATACATCAAAATGTTATCCAAAGGCTTATCGAGCATCTCGACTGCCTTCGTAATCGCCTAACAATCCCATATTGTTACCGATTATTTACAAGCGGACACCACAATGCGTTCTCCGTTACAAATACATCAAAATGTTATCCCAAGGCTTATCGAGCATCTCGATTGCCTTCGTAATCGCCTAACAATCCCATATTGTTACCGATTATTTACAAGCGGACACCACAATGCGTTCTCCGTTACAAATACATCAAAATGTTATCCCAAGGTTTATCGAGCATCTCGATTGCCTTCATAATCGCCTAACAATCCCATATTGTTACCGATTATTTACAAGCGGACACCACAATGCGTTCTCCGCTACAAATACATCAAAATGTTATCCCAAGGCTTATCAAGCATCTCGACTGCCTTCGTAATCGCCTAACAATCCTATATTGTTACTGATTATTTACAAGCGGACACCACAATGCGTTCTCCGCTACAAATACATCAAAATGTTATCCCAAGGCTTATCGAGCATCTCGACTGCCTTCGTAATCGCCTAACAATCCCATATTGTTACCGATTGTTTACAAGCGGACACCACAATGCGTTCTCCGCTATGAAAAAATCAAAATGTTATCCAAAGGCTTATCGAGCACCTCGAATGCCTTTATAGTCACCTAAACAATCTCATATTGTCACCAATTGTTTATGAGCGAATACCTCGATTCATTCTCCGCTAAGCAACACTACACGAGCACCTAAAACACTCACTGAAGAAGGAATTTTCCATGCAATTTAGAGAAAAATGGCCAATATCAACACTGCATAAGAGCATAAATATTATAACGACAAACATACCAAAGTTCATTACAGAAAGAGATCCACAGTTACGTCCATTAGAAATACAGATAAAACACATCACAATCACTCAAGCGAAACACGGACGCTGTCGGGGTTCGGGATAGCCTCCGCATCCATGAGGGCCTGGTGCAATGCTCGCCAATCAATACATTCGTCGGTGTTATGCCCATTCTGCCTATGGTACAGGCATGCTTTCCCGACATGCATCACTCGATGTGCCGGATCGGCCGGAATAGGCCCCAGAAACCCTTGTCTCGAAAATTCAAAGAAAACCACACTACGAGGTTTCAGCGGATCAACAAACGTCGCCCCGTGGGGACGGCTCGGCGAAGCATGGCGCCCAGAACGGTGATGTTCCAGCACAGGAGGGAGGTTCATAACTCTATCTAGTTCGTCGGTAAGAAGTCTCCTTACCCAGGCAGGATGCGGAATTGTCACGGGAACCACTGACTCGTCGGGATTCAGGTACCTAATCCCATCCTGCGACCAAGTTTTCTTCTCAGTGGAAGAAAAGGCGCTGATAACCACGTCACATGAGTCCATCGCAGATCCAGTATAGCGTGTAGAACTCTCACTCTCCCCGTTTAGGCTTCTCCGTGAGAAACCCCGATTCATCCACACCGGGGAGGCATACCGCACTTTCCTATCCAACTCATGATCATCCATTGGGGGACAATACACATAGGGATGAGGCATCGTCGAGATGGCCTTTTGCACTTCAAGCACCTTCGCAGAGTCCACCACATCCCGAAGCGACATCACAAAGATAGGTGCAAGCAAATAACTGAGGATACGAGTACTAAAAGCAAGAACGGAATTTGAACGAGAAACATAAGCAAAAACCGACTCCTATTTATAGTAAGAATGGAAAAGACTTGACAAACACATCATGAAGTCTCAAATCAAATAAAAAATGCAAGATAATGATCAAAATAGACTGCCAAAAGATCCTCCAAGATATAAACCATACAACAACATTATTACATATTTGAAAAACAAGGCATCATGTGGATGAGGCCGCCTCCATCTCCAACTACTTCTTTTTAAAGTGACCACAGAACTCTACGGCCTTCGCCTGGGCAGCCTTGTCATAAATATTCGGAGAGAATATGACCTCCGGAGGAACTTCATACCCAACAGCGTAGACAGCAGTGATAAGCATCATCCGGTCTATCTTAATCAGTTTCTCCTCGCGATCTCCCGCGAGGGCCCGTAACTCCCTGGCCTCCTTCCGAGCTGCCTCAAGATCCTTCCTAAGCTTTTCATTCTCAGTAGATAACGCAGTTGCTCGCCTCACCCTTTCATCCACCTGCTCCTTCACTCGGCGAACCCATAGTGTGGCCGCCTTAAACAAAACTTTATAGAAACGAAGTTCCTCAACTGCGCGTGCCAACTTTCTCGACTGCTCCAGTCGGCACCCCGTCTCCACTTTTAGCTTCTCGGTCAGCACAGCAATCTCACCCTCTCGGCGCCCCAACAGCTCCCCAATGACGGCTACTTTTCCATCCGCCGTCTCCAAATCCTTCACCGAGTTCCGCAGACCTTGCTCCATGTCGCGAAAGAGGTTTTCATCGTTCACACACATATCGAACACCTTGTTAGCATTTTGAACGGCCTGTATAAAATTTGGGCAATTCAGGACACAGTTGTTAGAAATGAATCTAGGCGAGAAGGTTAGAAGAACTTACCACACCAAGCACCGATAGAGTCTCCACACCAAGGTTCATCTTGGACACACCGTCCATCCGCATCACTTCTCCGGGCACCTTTGCGACGTGAGCCATCGCCCTCGCAAGGTCGGACGTCATTATATCGGAGTGCACCGACAAGACCATCACATATTCCCGGAACTTACCAATTTTGGCATCCATTCTCTTCATCATCTCCGGGTGATCGCCCAACCGATCCATCATCCCCGCCTCCAGTTCGTTTCCACCATTAGTACACGCTCGCTTAGAGCCTTCGTGCCCCACAACGGCATCATCTCTAGCACGCACCTTTTCATTTTCAATCCCAATAACAGACTTACCTTTATCTTTCTTCCGTTTTCGAGTAAGGGGTCCTTGCATCTGCTGCTCGCTTTGTTCCTTCTCAGCAGTGGTCACCTCCGCAGTTTCTTGGGCCTCACTCCCTACAATAGGCATCCCTTGCGGTATGTCGCCAGTAACATCAGTGTCATCATGCACGGCCAGCACGCCCCCCATACTCTGCACCACTTGGTTCGCATCTTCAAGCGAAGAGAAGGAGGCCAAGGATCCGGATGGAATAGCGAAGGCTTCCTCCGCAGTCTCAAGGCCAACACCAAACTCGTTCGGATCAAAATCCATGCTAACACGAGGATTACCTGGACCTGCATCTGTAACATCATGGTAAATATATATATTTCAAAGTAGAAAAACACGTTAGAACTACGGAATGAAACTTACAACCCGGACCCCTCACCTACGATGGCAACGTTTACGGTTATCGCCTCCAACTCCGCTAGCTCTCCGTCCGAAAAATTATACCCGCGTTTCCATTTTTTAAAATCCGCTTGCGACCAGCCAGCTAGCTGGGCCATTCGCCATTGTTTCCAGATATAATATCCAGCGGCCAGAAAATGTCCCACAAGCTCATCCACATCTTTCTTACTTTCTTCGTCCGTCGGCAACCCCTTTAAGTACTTTATAAGATGCTCCTCCGATGGCAACATTGGTCGCATTTTTAGCCACCTACCCGAATTCATGGGATCCTCATTCCATGTCACGCGGAAAGGGAAGTCGCCATCCAGTTTCCGCACTAGAAAGTACCGATGCCTAAACTCGGGGATCTTATCCTTCAGGCCACCGAGTACTTTGAACTTCTGATGAGAGAAGGTCACGTGTTGAGAGTGGGGTCCTTTATTCGGCCGAAAGAACTCGCGAAACACCAGCCCAGTAGCTCGGTATCCAGCTGACCGGCACAAAGAATAAAATGCCACCATCATCCTCCACCTGTTCGGATGAATTTGACCAGGACACAAGTCATACTCTTTTAATACCTCCACAAAGAAGGGAAGCAGAGGTAGCCGCATCCCCGACTCCAACTGCTCCTCATATACAACCAGCTCGTTTGCCCTGCCCACATGATGAGCATGATCATCTTCCTCCAACGCCACCAACTCATAAGGCTGCCCTAATCGATACACGGCAGAAATGGCGGCCAAGTCTGCGGACACAATAATACTATAGGCATCATCCACCGCAAAGGATTCCGGCCTCTTCGGGCGGTGCCTCCCCTCAAAGCGTTTACCATCCACACTCGTCACACCTGGCGACCTTGTCCATACCTTTTCCTACATTTGTTCGTAGATCGAAGCCAAAGGTCGCTCTTCGATAATCACTCCCTCTGGTACAACCACAACTACTTCAAGGACACCGACGGCAGGCCCTCAACGCTGGGCGACGAGCGTACCACGGCGGTTTTCCTTTTCTTTCCAGCGGCAGCATCGCCCTCCTCCGCCGTCCCTACTCGCCTTTTTCGCTTTACAGATCATTTTCGAGAAGCGTCACGAAGTGTAAAGTCGCCCGGTGTCACTGGCGGCAGTCGTTTTAGGGCTCCCCGCGAAGAACCCTCTGACATACTCCCCCTCCCTAGAAAAAACAACTAAACAAAAGAACTAAAGACAAGAGAGATAAGCGTTTCGACTGACCTCGAAAAGGTTACGACAAGCGTCGTAGAGAATCTTCAGAAGAGCGCCGTCAATCAATATACCCGGTGCCCAGCAAGCGCGAGCAACGACAGAGCACCGACGAAATGATCGACAGAAAACAGCGGCTCCAAAGGCAAAGCGACACGACCAAATCACAATGGGAGGAGAATTTGGCGAAATAAGACAGAAATAGAGCCTCCCCCTACATTTCATATCTAACCAAAAGTGGAGGCGCTGACAAAGCACGACATTCAAGTCTTTTTTACGACGCGTGCAGGAGCATTTAATGAAGGGGCAATAAATTGCGCGCTAAAACCCACAAGCGTATGCATCAATCTGAAGGGTCTCTATGAGGAAATCGGGCACCTTTCATACAGCTGTCAACCACTCATTAAGAAGAGAATAATCCACTAAAATCCTCGTCTCCTCGCATGTAATACTCGGCTAGCCTAGCCGGGGGGGACTACTTGATTCAGAATATCACTTAGGCCCAAGAGGCCCAACGATGCCCGACCAGCGAATGGGTCAGGACAACAGAGGGCCCGCAGGCCCAAGTCAGTCCGCTATAAATATACCAATGAAGGAAGAAGAGGGGATCGGGTAACTAATTTCCTACCTCACTCTCATTTGATTAGAATACTCTCTTGAACCACTGACTGTCTTAATCTTCGGAGTGTTTGCAGGGACCGTTCCCCGCGCAGAGACGACCCCCGAAAAAGCCAGACCTTCCCGACGAAGACCCAGATCACTGTTCCGCATTCCCAGATTAAATAGTATCTGAGAAGCCAAGGAAGACTAACACAAAGTGCATACGGAAATCTACCATAGTCATCTCTTAAGACACACCCAAATCCAAAACCGAAAGATTTGACAAAACATGAAACATCAAAGTAACATTTCAACTATGAATTAGTTGGAGGGGGATAGATGATAGAGCATAAGTACTAAAGAAGTCGAAAAATAAATTTCTCGTAGGTTATTGATGATGTTGGAGTAAATGCCTTACTGTGTCATTTTCCTATGGTCTACAACCTTCCAAGATTTTTATAGGTCTAGCTAGAGATGAATCTGCATCTCAAATCTTAAATGGTTGTTGTTTCACCGAAAATACATATTGAGAGTTGCAACTCAGTGGTTCCATAAAGAAGAGCACGAAGCACGTGAAAAAATAAAAAGAAGAGATAAAAATCCACTTGAAGACACCATAAAGAAGAGAAAACTCACGAAGAAGAACAGTGTATGAAACACCATAAATGGGAGAGAATTAAAAGGCAAGAAAACTCACACCGGAGTAAAAAATCTGAGATCTCAAACCACATATTTCCCCTCCATGTTGTTAGAGCAAAAGAGAACCTCTCTTTATACAGTCTTGTCATTCCTAATAGTTATAAGAAAAAAAACTTTTAAACTCAATTTTTTCATTGATTAACTTTATATATTTTTTAATTCGACATATTGAATTCTCAATCAACTATAATAGCATATATTGAGTTTTTAACAAAACAGCTAATTGTGAACATCAAATTTGATTAAAAATTCGTAACTCATTTCACATGCATATAAAATTATATCTTTTATAATTCGAGATAATATTTTTTAGAACCACATCATAATTAGATATATAAAAAAAGTCGAACACTTATTACTAGAGACTAATTTGGAAGGGAGCAATGGGGGGCCTTGAACACCCATTGTCGGTGAAGGATTCCATTGAAGCTTCGTATTAAGTTTTAATTTTTTCTGAAAAAGCACCCAAAAAATTTCAATTACGCACTCGTACAACATTGTATTCTATTATAAAGGAAGAAGATTAAACGACAAGCATGGGTAGAATTTTAAGTTTTTATGTCAATGGTTATTAGGTTAGGGCTGGTTTGCGATTTTTGTTACAAAACTCGAATTAGGAGGGTTGGGGAAGAAGAAGAGTAAAACACACCATTTGGTGCTTTTTGTTTTTCAATTTTTAAACCCCTTCAATAAAACTAAGTCATTTTGATGGAGGAGTTTCAAAAATAAATAAATAGAATCCATAGATTCTTTTGGGTGTTGTTAAACCCAGCCCCAAATTCCCACCCTTAGCCCCGTGAAAGGACGAAAATGCCCTTTCATGGGTTATGGGGTGAAAAAGCTATTTTTTTTGCCTTTCCGTCACGCGGGCGTGAGGCTATCACGCCTCACCGCGTGGTCGGGCGTGTGGCTATCACGCCTCACCATGTGGTCGGGCGTGATAGCCACACGCCCTACCATGTGGTGAGGCGTGTGGCTACCATGCCCGACCACACGGTGAGGCGTGAGGCTATCACGCCCGACCATACGGTGAGTCGTGATAGACACACACCCGTGTGACGGAAATGCAAAAAAAGGCCATTAAACCCGTAAATAGACCGTTAAACCCATAACTACAGAATTGTACTTAAAACCTATAAATACCATAAAATTTTAACTAAAAACAGTAACAATAATATAAGTTCATGAATAAATATTATTAATTACAATACATAAAACTAATATAATCTAGTCCAAGCCGCTCTCCTTTCAGCGTATAGATTGTCCAAGTGACGAACACTCGGATCACGAAATATACGCCATTGGGTGGCAATGGGAGGCACTGGAAATCCAGGTCTTAAATAAAGACATATGTAGTGTTGATAACTCTCCAAATGACAAATCACAATCTCTCGCTCTGGTGGTCTTCCATCGTCCGAACGCATCGGCAGTATAGTGCAACATCCTAACTGTGATGTAGTAAAAAGGAATATTACTGCATTCAAAACAGATACAGCAGCATATAAGTCATCCGGACTCGCCATCCAGTGGGACTCACTACACCCCGCTCCTGCCCATTTAATACACATGAGGGCAGCATCGAATCTGTTCCCGAACACTGGCGCATATAGATCACGGTTTGCCCGCATCTCATTCTCTATGAGCACTCTCATCAGCTTCCACTCCTCCTGGTTATAGGTGATGACATCGGCTAAACCACGAAATCCATAGTTACCATCTGCAACAACATCATGGTATCTAGTAATAAATGGTACGATGAGACCTTGAACCCGATGTAAATGGTGGTAACCGGCGATATCCGCATCAAATCCGGCTGAAAATATTAATATATGAAATTCATCAAAAAAATATATTTACTTTAACTTCAACATATTTATTACTAAAATAAAATATACCCGGCATCTCGTTGTTATGCACAGATGAGGATGAGAATCGACCTCGACTACGACTACTCCTTGAACCTGAGGACCGTGCTTGACCTCGTGGTGCCTGACTGTACTCCCATGCACTCGGATTTTGTTTTGTTGATAAATTCCCCTTTGGTCTACCCCTAACAGTGTCTTTGACCTCAGGTTCTTTGAAGCCACTTTATTCCAGGTTTATCTGATCATGAATCATCATCGATATGCTACGCACCATTGAAGGATCTAATTTTTCAACCTTTTCCACAAGAGAGTGAAAAAACCGGTGATCCTCAGACCCGTCAGCATATACAGGAGCTGTAACTGGTATGTCACTCAAACCTTCAAACGCAAGAGATCTCCAAAAAGGATGGATGCGGTCAGCACGGACCGATGTGTCCATGTCAATATATGTTTTAAGCTCACATGCACACGGAATGCCATGAGTCATAGGCAACACGCATTCGCATTCACTTACCACATCCATACTCAATCCGCGCATAAGTTTGAGCTCATCATTCAGTACACGCAAGCAGTAATGTGAAACGTGTAAGTCGAAATACTGGAAAGGTTCTTTACAATGAGCCACCACAGATCTTCTTCTCGATTCCTCGAGTGAGTATCTGATTATATACAGTAAAGGATTACAAAACTAATGTATTACAATTTAAAAGATTAAATTAAATAACCGAATAAATGTCTTACTTGATCGCATCGATCTGAGCCTCAATGTCCTTGTGCACCATCGCCCACACCGTATCGAGTGCACCAGTAGATGAATTCAACCACTGTTTCAACTGTGCATGTGAACTCTCCACTCGACAGGTTATGGTGTTTCCTAAGTGCAACACCTTGTTCGTCCATGCTCGACAAAACTTCTCTTTATGCACTAGCCATGTGGTCTCCACGTACTCTATCACACGAGGCCAGTTGGCAGTAGTATTCTTCATGGCTACCACTGCCGCCTCATATTCGGCTATTGTCGGGGCTTCAATTATACGTTTCCATTTGGCATTCTTAAAAATTTCACCAAAACTCTTCATTCCACACAACTTTCCTACTCTATCCTCCACATCTTTATTAATATGCCATGTGCACAATAAATGATGACTATGAGGAAATACCTCACGAACCGGTCTCATCAGTCCTAACTCCCGGTCCGTAGCAATGGCTGTCGGATGCACATCAAGTTGGAGTAAAAGCTTCAATTTTTGTAACACCCACATATAACTTCCCTCAGTTTCATCCTTCATGATTGCATAGGCGATCAAGAAGTTTTTGTTTAAAGGTGTCATTCCAATGATCTCAAAGAATGGCATCTTATACTTGTTTGTTTTATATATTGAATCTATACCAACAAACAAGTAATAAGATCGGAACAATGTGATCGATGTAGGATGTGCCATAAATAAGTGAGTCACAACATTGCTGCCCGGCACCGCTTGCGTCCAATGTACGCATTCCTTATCTATAGCAAGCCGATAAAACTGACTGATTACATCCCGACCCTCAAAGCTCTCAGTCCTGATTTTCTCCCTGTAGTTATAGACATGTCTTTGTGTCGGGCAATCCTCCGGATGTTTTTCTTTGATTGCAGCAAAAATAGCACAAGGCTTAGCTTGAGCGTGAACTCATTTCACGAACAAGTATTTTGGAACCTGGGCTTAGTCCGCTCATCTGTCTGTAGCCCTGACGATATACAGCCAACTGATGACAGTGTTGTCCTCTATCTCCAGCAATCCCATTCACCACCCAACCGCCTAATTCAGCGATTTCCAGAACCTTTATCTGAAATTTGCAACCACAGTAGTTTGTTTTTGTATCCCTCCGTACTACTTCCTCCATATCCATATCTCTTTTCCTTCTATAATTCTTAATACCACAAGCACATTTAACCAATATCCACTTTGACTTGCCCCCCTGTCTTGTGCGATGTTGTGGTTAACTTGAAGCCGATCCCAATTGCCGTCTGTTTTGCCCAGTTAACAGCTTCATGATATGTTTGAAACGTTTGTTTGGGAAAAAACTGCGAACTGTAATCAATGTCGTTTCCGCCAAAAACTTCAAACGAAACCTCATGCAAATGATAAATAACGAACATTACATTCCAACACGCAACATTTCTACGGCGTTTCGGTGTCTAAACCCGAAAAAGCAGCCACAAATATGCCCGAGCGTATGAGCATCACGTCCCACCATGTAGTGGGGCATATGAACATCACACCTCACCATGTGGTGGGGCGTAATATTCAAACGCCTCACCACATGGTGAGGCGTGATGCTCACACGCCCGAGTCCGAACCAGCGATTTTTTCCCCAAAAATTGACAGAAATCAATGGAAGTTCAATCGGAAAAATACCTCGACTTCAGGGACAGTGTCATTCTCGTCTCTTCGCGGTGATAACGGATCGCTCTCCATCAAACATGTTGTCTTTGATTTTGGAACAAAATGTATTTGGGAGAGTTTGAGAGAGTTTGGGAGGGTTTGAAATTTTCAATTTTTGGCTAAAGGGTGGTTACGTCTTTTATCGGGGCTGGAAGTGTGAAATTGGGCTGGGTATAGTAATCCACATTCTTTTTGGTCTTAGTTAAAACAAACAAATGCTAAAGCCTAAATGATCAAATTTCTTCCAAAATCATGATTAGCCTTTTATTAAAAAATATGTGGGATTTAAAGGACATGTGTCATTAATTTATTTTTTGTTTATGTTTTTATTTTCCTGTTAGGAGAAAAGAAGTTTAAGCAAATAAATAAAAACAAATGCAATGAGATATGGTTTAATTGATTTAAATATGAAGTGATATAATATATAAATATTTTTATTTAAAAGTTTCTATTTCAAATTTAAGAAATTTAATATTTAATTGTTTATAAGTAATATATAATTAGTTGTTAGATGATTTTTATTATTCACTGTATATATAAAATTTCATGGATTCAACTAAGATTTGGATTTTTTTTTTAAATATAGATTTAAAAAAAAAAAGATATAGAGAATTTCTTATGTTTAAAAATATTTATTTTTGCTTCAGTCACTAGGAATTCTAAAAAGTCACCGGCCAAATTAGTCTGAGACCATCTAAATCATGCAACATCATCAATGTGCTAACGGGGCATGATCTGAATGGTCTTGAACTTTTTTGTCCAAATAACTGTAGAAAATCTTGTTTGTTGATAAAAGACATGAGATTGTTCATGAAAATATAAAGCACCCTTCATCACTAAATTTTAGATTTGTCACTGCTTATTACTCATTTCGAATTTAAACAATATAAATAACATACTACATATATTTAAGTGAGTCTAATATTCCCTTTTGTGGTCTTTTTATTCCATTTGTACATGTTGTATTAGCTTTAACCTCTATTTCTATGAGGTTTTATTCATCCTTTTCGGGGTAAATTACATACGTGGTGTACAACTTTTACCTGTTTTCACACTTTGGTGTACAACCAAATTTTTTTCACACTAAAGTGTACAACCTTCTGGTCACCTTCCACTAAAGTGTATAGCCGGTAAAAATGACCGGTCAACGCAAGTTAACGTTGCCATGTCAGCATTTTGACCACTTTAAAAGTCAAAAATCCACACCCCTAATATGGAATTACTAAAATACCCTCGTCCCTTCTAAATTGAAAAAAAGTAAACCCACTCCCTTTTTCCCTTCATTTTCTGTATCTCATCTCTCTATCTTTTCAATTCTCTCTCTAACTCTTCTCTCTCTCTAAAAGCTTTCAATCTCTCTATATTTCCCTTTCTCTCTCTAACTCACAAAATTATTACAAAAAAAAAACTCAATTTACACTTCCTTCATTCCTTTCTTCTCTCTCAATAAGCAAAACCATCTGCTCGGTTTCTTGTGTTGTTTTTCGGGTGACTAGAACCATGAGACGACGCTGTTGAACCCCGCGACGACAGCGTAGAAGGCGAAGAAGCAGAAGTTGGTTTAATCACCGCCAAAGTGCGATAAAGGTTCTAAACCTATTTTTTCACACCTCTGTGTAAATTAATTACTAGTGTTTTGAGCAAACTGGGTAATTAGTTAGGTTAGTGTTATTGAGAAAATTGATTACTGTTTACATTGCTTCTCTTGTGTTCATATGATATTGGCTTTGAGAAATTGATTTCGGATTTTTTCACATATCTTGTGTAAATTAATTACCATTATTTTGGGAAAATTCTCTGATTGAAAATTTATTGGCCAGAGTAACATTATATAGAGAACATGTGTCGACCTGCAAGTAAATCTTGTCTTCTAGTTCAAATAGCAGTCAATATTGCAACTTAGATTTCAATGAAGATCTTTTTAGAATATCCAGACAAACCCAATTTTAGTATTTTATGCAAACATACTTGTAACTTCATTGAGAAACAGATGAAAATTGTAAAAGAATAACGATAAATGGAATTTAATTACTTTGGTTAGCTAGAATCACTTGCACACAATCAATTAAGTAACAGACTTAGTTTTTGGTTTTAGAGAGAGAGAAGAGATAGAGAGAAATGGAAAGATAGACAGATGAGATATGGAAAATGAAGGGAGAGAGAGAGCGAGTTTATTTTTTTCAATTTGGAAGGGACGAGGGTATTTTAGTAATTTTATATTAGGGGTGTGAATTTTTTATTTTTAAAGTGGTCAAAATGCTGACGTGGCAATATTGACTTGCGTTGACCGGTCATTTTTACCGGTTGTACACTTTAGTGGGAGGTCATTTTTACCGGTTGTACACCAAAGTGTGAAAACAGGTAAAAGTTGTATACCACGTATGTAATTTACCCATCCTTCTCGTTTTGTATGTTTTAATGGAATGATATATGTTTTTTTATTAAGAAAAATTGAGTTTAATATTCATATCTAATTTTTTTTACTAATAAGAGAGGTATAATTAATTTATGGTTAATATGTTAAATTAAAAAAACTAAAAGCCTAATTAACAAAAATTAGGAGCCTCAACATATTTTTGTTTTCTCTTAAATATAAAAAGAAAAGTCGTAGAAATGCAGAGTCTCATCTGATTGAAAATCGGGTAAAAAAAAACACAATAGACAATGGCAAATACTGCAAAGATATTTGTTATTTAGAAATTAAACAATAAAGGCTTTTGAATAGCCTTACAGAAAACATACAAGCGGAAAGGAAAGCTCACATCTCCTAAATATCAAGGTTACAGGAAAAGGAAAACCAACTCTATCTTATTCCCATTTTCTCGAAACTTGTTGATAACAGCAAAGACTACTTCAAAACAAATTAACTAACAAAACTCTCCCCTAAACTAAACATGTATGCTATATGTCAGTTTATACCATGACTGTTTCTAACCCTAAGAGCTTTTATGAGTTTCTCAAATTGATTAAGCTTCAAATGTTTGGTCATTATATCAATTACTTGCTCACTGCTACTGCAATATTCCATATTGGTTGACCCATCACTTGTGAGATTTCTTAGAAAATGAAATCTTACACCAATGTGTTTACTTCTCCTATGAAAGATCGGATTCTTAGCAAGTTTTATTGTAGAAGAATTGTCACTAAGAATTTTGACAAATCACTTTGAGTACCTTCGGTTTGCTTTAGAATTCGCTACATCCAGACACTTTGGCAAGCATATAAGGCAACAACGTACTCTGTTTCTGTAGTCAACATGGCTACTATAGATTGCTTCTTCGATGCCCAAGCTACTGCTCCTCCACTCAATATGAATATGTAACCTGAAGTGCTTTTTCGGTTATTTAAATCACCAACATAATCATTGTCTGTGTATGCCATCAACTCAGTTGTGTAATCCTTTTTGTAGAAGATGCTAAAACCAATGGTGGCTTGAATGTATCTCAGAATTCTTTTTGCTGCTAACATGTGTGTTTCCATTGGATTTTCCATAAACCTACTTATGAGACATATAATGTACGTTAGACGAGGCCTTGTGACTGTCATGTATATTAAGCTTCCAACAATTTGCTTGAACATTGTACTGTCAGCTCTTATTCCATCTTCCTCCTTCAATAATTTGCTTCCCAAAACTATTGGATTTCTGATGCTATTGCAGCTTCCCATTCTAAACCTTTCAAGAACTTCACTTGCATATTTCTTCTGGCTGATGTAAATTTCATTGTTGCCTTTATTCACTTCTACTCCCAAAAAATACCTCATCTCGCCCAGATCAGTCATCTAAAACTCGTTTTTCATTGAGTTTTTGAAATATCACATCATTAACAAATCATTACTTGTAAAAATCAAATCATCAACATAAAAGACTTACAATTAAGATTTTGTTGGTCTCATACTTTTCGACAAATAAAGTATGATCACAAGAGCTTCTCTCAAAACCTTCTTTGATGAAGTAACTCTTGATTATGCTAAACCATGCCCTTGGGTCTTGTTTCAATCTATAGAGGGCTTTCTTTAACTTGTACACCTTGTTCTCTTCTCCCGTTACTTCATAGCCTTGTGGTTGAGCTACACATACGTATTCACTAAGCTCGCCATGTAAAAAGGCATTTTTAACATCAAATTGAAAGACTTTATAGTGATTTCTTGTTGTCATTGCCAACACCATTCAAATAGTATCCCACATTGCTATATGAGCAAAGACTTCATTATAGTCTATCCCCTTTTTCTTGAGCATACCCCTTTGCCACCAGCCTCGATTTGCATTTGTCAACTTCTCCATTCTCATTCAATTTTGTTCGATAGACCCACTTGACTCCTATCACCTTTAGTCCAAAAGAAGCATTTACCAACTCTCAAGTGTTGTTCTTCTCAATTGCCTTGATCTCAAGATCCATCGGTTCCTCCATTTTTTTATTTTACTACTTGTTCATGAAATAGAGGATCATCAATAGATATAATAGGGCAAAGTTTTGTACCTCGTCCTCTGAGAGCCCTTCTCCACTAGTATAGTCTTCCAAATAAGTTGGAGTTCTTCTTGTTCGAATTAGTGAAGTAGTAGTATCACTGGAAGTGGTTTATGTAGCATCACTAGAAGTGGTTTCTTCATCTGTTGCATCTTCACTTTGTGAGACTACTGCATTATTCGAGATGATGTCTTCATCTATAGTGTCTTCTTCGTTTGGGGAGGTTGATGCATCTCCACTTTCCTCCCTTTGATTGTATGTTTCTTCATTAGAGCATCATCTTTGATCCCTTCTATTATGCTGCTGATGGTTACTTTCTTAGTACAAGGATCAATCATCTTGTATCCTTTTGACTCTTTACTGTAGCAATCAAAACGAGCTTTTGGCTTCTTGCATCTAGTTTTTGTCTCCTTGCATTAGGTGCATGAACATTGTTGATGCATCCAAAGATCCTGAAACAATCAACATTAGGATTAAAAACACTCCAGCATTCTTCTGGAGTTTTGTTCTTCAAGGGAATTATAGGACTTCAGCTTAATACGTGACAGTCCACTTCACAACATCCGACCATAACATTTTTTGCATCTTTTTTTCCTCAAGAAAACATCTCACCATATTAAGAAATGTACGGTTTGTATGCTCAATAACTCCATTTTGTTGAGGCGTATAGGATGTGGTCAGTTATCTTTTAATCCCCTGTGATTTGCAAAAATCTAAGAATTCTTTAGAGTTGAACTCTCCTCCTCTATCTGTTGTCAAGCTACATATGGAAAGACCAGACTCATTTTCCACCATTATTTTGAATCTTTTTAACATAGTAAATGTCTCACTATTTTCATTTAGAAAGTACACCCATAATTTTCGGCTAAAATCATTTATAAAGGTTAACAGATACCTCTTTTTGCTATAGGATGCAGGTGAGATGGGACCGCAAATATTATAGTGAATAAGTTGAAGTTGCCTTATAGCTCTCCACTTGCTCCTTTTTGGTATAACTTTTCTGTATTGTTTTCCTAGAAAATAGCTTGAGCATTTTTTCGTTGGAGTACTGATGTTTGGAATCCCTTGAACCATCTCATTATTGTGCAGTAGCGCTAGGTTCTTACAGCTCAGATGCACGTATCTTCTGTGTCAAATCTCACTTGATTCTTCATTGTATGCATTGAAACATAAAGATAATTCCATGAGAATGTTTATGATGGTTATAAATATTCTGTTTCCAGTCATTGTACTCTCCATTATGAGCCCACGAGTTGGATGGTATAATTTGCAAGCTCCATTTTAATCAGAATGGTAATGCCTCGATCTTATAGTTGACCTACACTGAGCAAGTTATTACACAATTCCGGTATAAAGTAAACATCACTCATTGTTTGGATTTGACCTCCAAACTCCAGCTTTAGGTTTCCTTTACCCTTCACCATTAATTTGGAATCGTTCCCAAGCTTCACATAGTGCTTGAATCCTTCATCAAGGCGTGTGAACCATTCTTTGTTTCTAAACATGTGATTTGAGCATCCGGAGTAAAAAAAAAACATATTCCTTCTTTTGTTTGCTGCTTCAGATCTACATATGCCATAAGGAGCATCATACCTTCTTCATTGATTTCTGTATAGTGGGCTCTCTTGCCCCAAATTGGACATTCATACTGATAATGTCCTAGATTGTGACACTTATATCATTCTATAGTTGCCTTATCAACATACAACCTCCCTTTGCCTCTTCCTCGGCCCCTGCAGGTAGTACCTCTACCTCTTCCACCTCGAACTTTATATATGACCTTCAAAGCTTACTCTTCTTCACTTGGGCCATTCATTCTTTGTTCATGAATCAAAAGACTACTCCAGAGTTCATCAACAGTTAAATTATCTACATTGTTTGATTCTTCAATAGAGCATACAATATAGTTGAATTTGGAACCTAGAGAATGTAGAATCTTCCCTGTAATATCAACTTCTTTGACGATCTCGCCACATGCCTTCATCTTCTTAGCAATAGAGAGCGTCTTCTGAAATAAGCATTGATAATTTCTTATTCCTTCATTCTTAAAGGCTTCAAACTCAATTTAAGAGTTTGAAGTTGTGTGCACTCTCATCGATCCTTTGAACTTCTGCTTCATAGAGTCCCACATTTGTTTGGATGTCTCATTATTGAGAATGGTCTCCTCGTTTCTCTATCTATTGCTTGATAGAGATAATTCTTCACTTTTTTTGTCTTTCAACTGCTATTCTCCAATTTGCTTTCCTTCAACTTCTGTTGGTTCTTTTCGTATTTGAATCATTGTTATTACATCTTCTATTAGGCTCCAGAATTCCTTTGCTCGAAGAAACTTCTCCATCAATTTTGCCCAGTGTTCATAATACCCATCAAATTTAGGAATAACAGGTTGCACAAACGTGTTGTTGGTAGAACTGCTTACTGCCATTCCTTCTCTTCTCTTGTGTTTCACTCAAAGGAAACTGTTCTTTTCTGCCTCAATCAAGCCTGTTTTGAGAACACTCTGATACCAAATATTAACAAAAATAAACACAATAGACAATTGCAAATGTTGCAAAGGTATTGGTTATTTAAAAATTAAACAGCAGAAGCTTTTAAATGGCCTCTCCCAAATATCACGGAAACGTGATTACAGTTTCAAAATCAATTAGGACCATAAACTGTCAAAATCATCAATAAGATATCTGGACTAAGCAAAAAAAACATCAATTAAACCCTCATTCTATTCTAAAATCAGAAACTGTGATTATTTGATATAGACTGTAATAATCTCTATGTTGGTTCAAAATGAGTTTAGGAAAGAGGGTTTGAAACTATTCAGCCAAATGATTTTCGATGAGGTCTTGATTGATATTTTTGTTTAGAATAAAGACTCAATTGATGATTTTGGTTAGTTCAAAAACCTGATTGATAATTTTAATAGTTTAAGATTCTAATTAACTTTAAAACCTCAGTGTAGGTACCCAAATAGATATGAGGAAATTACACGTAAACTCAGTTTGGATTTTTATTTTACAGTTATATAACTATTTTTTATGATTTTTATCAAACTTATATTTTTTATTTTTAGTTTTGTCAAATGTCAGTTTTTATTTTTTTTAAAAACAGAGTACCGGTTTTTCTTTAGGAACAGAAAAAATGTTATCCATATAAAAACTGAAACATCTGGTGCCTATTCATTCTTTTTCATGTCAGTATAAATCTATAATGGCGGAAATCAGAGATTTAAATTATTTCTAGTTGGAAAAGGAATTCTAATTTATCAGAACTCCTCTTTGGTCTTCATGGAACAAACCTGTTCTTTTACTTGCTTGAGTTTTAAAAAAAAAAACCAACAGCAATATCGTGTTTTTTTTCTTTTTGGAAGAGAACAACAATATCATGTTAAAAGTGGTTTTTATTTTGTAAGTATATGACATTTTAAGAATTTTTTTTAAAGTATTAGATAGTTGTAATTAGTTAATTAATAATGACTAATATGTAACTAATCCAATAGATATTATGCCATAATTAAATTATTATGGCGTTTTGATTTAGATGGGCTTGTGAAACTATCGAGTTGAGCTTTTTTATTGGATTTTATACACAATTTCAAGCCCAACATATAAGACAACCAGGCTTGATCGAACTTGGACTTGGCCAGACCACAAATGAAATAAGAAAATTTATGGGTCAAATACATGAATATCATAATTAAGTATAAAATTATAATTAAGTCATATTACTCAGTTTAATTCTTAATGTGTCATTATTCTCTATATATTATGATTTTACACCATAATTTAAAAAAGGTAAAAAGCATCCTGAGGCCCCTGATCTTTCATTCTTATATATGAGTGTATTAGGTCCTTCCATAAATCAATTAATATATAGGTTTATTAAGGCATGTTTGATGTGACAACAAATGATGTTCTAAAAATAACAAATTCTAAAATAAAAAATATATTATACAAATTAATAAAAATAATTTAAATAAAAAATAAAAAATTTATTGAACACAATAAAACCTTGTTTTTCGATAATTATGTTCTAAAAATAAAAATAATGTTAAAATTGAAGCACATTTTGTGGAAATAAGAAGGGTAATTTTATCAATAACAAGTAACTACAATCAACTGTTCATGAAAAGAGCTTTTCGTGAAAAGCTCCAAACTGTTACAGTGTCCAGAGAAAATGCGAAACGTTGCAGTTATATAAACCTAACCAAACATGCCCTTAATAAACCTATATATTAATTGATTTACGGAAGAGCTTAATACACCCATATATGAAAGATCAAGGTCTCAATGTGTCTAAATGAAAGATCGAGGGCTTAATGCACCAAATGGTGAAAGATCAGGGGCTCAATGTGTCTAAATAAAAGATCGAGGGCTTAATACACCAAACAATGAAAGATCAGGAGCCTCAGGATGCTTTTTGCCTTTAAAAAATATAGGCTCCAATTCATAAATTATAAACCCTAGAAAATATATTCTAGACTTTTAATTTTTAAATTCTAATCCTTAAAATATATTAAAAATACTGATTTTACTAGTTTGACATAATCCAAAATTATGACTTAACATAGTTGTAAATACTTTGTGGAATATGAATTTGTGTGTAATTTTCCCAAAATTTTTTATCTAGAATAACATATTTTCAAAAACTTTTATAAATTTCTAACTAATAGCATAATGATATATATTAAAAATATGTATATTATACATCAAATTAGTACTCCATTATCCATAGATACTGAATTAATATTTCATGTATAAAGATAAATTATACTTTGTCCTATAACTTTTGTTAGCTATGAAAGGTTTGCTTCTATTTTTATTAAAAACACTAGTAATAAATATATATGGTGAACTTCCTCTTATATTACTGTACACTCGGAAAGTTCTAAAAATTATATGCAGGAAGCTTTTCATTAACTATGCAGATCAAGATCAAACCTTGTGAAAAATAACAGCTAGACCTTGCATGTCCGAAAGAAGGAGAGATATTTTACACGGCGGGTGAGGATTCGACTACTCTTGACAGGTTACACTGTAGAATCTTCTACTGAATTAAACTGCTTTCGAATTCCGGAGACTCGGACAAGTCTTTAGAATAGTAGTCTACTGCAGAATCACCTGAAAGACCAAACTATAGTTAAGCTATCCATGAAACATTAGGGTGTGAAAATACCACAAACATGGAATATCATTACTATTTAATGAGTCAGTTGATGACTGTGATGCGATACACTTTAAATCTGCACAAGTTGGAAAATTTTGAGACTGTTAGATAGAATGCCAAATGATTGGTTCTGTCTGTTATTATTTAATCGGTCATTCTAAATTAGAATGTTTGAATGATAGTAGTATAGCAAATTAAAGAAATAAAGAAAAAATCCCATACCATCAGAATTATATAATCTTTTCACGGCATCAAAGTTCTTGTATGTGTAACCAACAAAACTAAGATCTTCAGGAGATAGCAATGCCTGCCAAAAAAATCAGATAAGATGAAGCTACAGGATAGGTAAGCAATAAAAGGGTTCTTGTCACTACTTACAGCATGATAAAGTTCTTGTAGTGTAAATACAGGAAACTGAAGATTTACACAAGAGACTAGAACCCTGGAGGTATGTATATGAATTGGGCCTTTAACAATCAGCTTAAACTTTTAGTTCAATTGGTTCCATGATATGGTATCGGAGCTTCCCACAACAAGTGATCAAAATTCCTCACAACCTCATTTGTTAGTTCAGTTGGTTCAGTAGGGCCTGTGTTGTCCACGCTTCAAGCCAATTGGCATTTGCGTGCGTGGTGTGCCAGATATTAGGTTTTTAACAATTAGTTCAATGACAAACGTGTACAACATGAAGCAACATGTCACAACTTCCATAGTGTGGCAATGGATCAAATTGGTTTATTATGCAAATCTCTATTAAAATGCCAAATTTCTCATAAAAGACTAGATCTATTCATATTTGGAACGTCATTTCAACTACAGATGCCTTCCAGCATCTGGAACTTTACATGTGCATGTCTTTGAAGGTTTTAAGAATGACCAATTTATAGTGGGAAGGTTTCAACACAGTGAAACTTTAGCTCTACATCACCAAGCAAAATATGTTTCAGTTTCACACAAAGATTCAGATTCCATATCTCCAGTCTCCAATCTATGATCCATTATCCCCCATTTATGTATATTTAAATTGAAATTTTTCCTAGAATATTCCAGCCGCTAAAGGTCTTGCTACTATAAAACATGCTGAAAAAAATTCAGGCGATTGTCACCCAGCAATTTTCATGAGAAAGTTCTTTGAATAATAGAACTTATGGTTGACCAACATACCTTCCTTCCAGGTCCTGATCCTCTTCGGGTTGGGACAGGTTCCACCTACATTACAAGAGTTCTTTATTTAATTCCAATTCCATAAAAGCTTCATGGTGAACAAAATCGAAGTCTTTTGAAGTCCACATAAATGGAAGAGGAAGAAAAGGCACTAAATTATAGGCAGCATGAAAGAAGAAAATTGTCTATTACTCTCCAGTCAAACGTCACAATAGGATGTGAGTGAACCTTTGTCATCTCTACTCTCTCTATATATATATATTACTATAACTAATTCATCAGGCTTCAAAGATATCCTCATATATTACTATAACTAATTCATCAGGCTTCAAAGATATCCTCAGAGCAGTCAGGTCAGAGAAAAAGAAAATACTTATTTATGTTTCTGGACGTGCTTCCCATTTTCTCGGAGGTAGACATCCTTGTATTCATTAACCCACCTCCATTTCATGCAAAAGGTAGAATTTGATCCAAATCTTAAACACAATTCCAAGACACTCAATCAGCAAGGTAGCCACCTTTTTTGTTGATTGATACCATTTTTCTCTCCCTCAAGTTAATAAAATAACGACAGTTTGTTCATCAAGTTAAATGCCAAATACACATTAAAGCTGATGGACCTTCTCAGGATAATAAGAAATGAGTAAATTTGTAGAATCATACCTCATCAAATTTCATAAAATTTTGAGTATCAAGTTCTCCATGAACCTCTGGTTTAAATGCTGCCTCCACTTCATAAAGTTTGTCCCATGCAATATCCTTGAACCAAGGATGAGCCTGGTAACATTCAACAATACTAGATTTGAGAAGAACTAAATTATTTAAAATGACTAACAAGTACATATATTGCAGTGAGTTTAAAAAATACTTTAATTTGATCTGCTCCGAGAGTGCCAAGCCTATGTTCAACATCACAAAGCAACCTAGAGATCAGATGCCTTGCTTCAGGTGTCATCCTTGCTTCCTCTGGAAAGTTTAAGTGATTTTTCCAGTGCACAATCTGGCAGGTATCAATTATGAGGCTATAAACACCAGAAGAATGCTGCGAATTTTTAGTGTTCTGTTTTCAAAGTCAACTTCATATCCTTTCGCTTTCTTTGTATACTCTTCCCCAAATTAATAAATTAGCAAATACATATAAGCAACATATGAAGGGAACAAAGATTTCAATACTGATATTAGCTTAGAAAATGCAAGAGCATTTCAGTTCTGTCAATGCCATGTTGGTAGGGTCCACCATAGTGAGAAGCCTAATTCTTAGAGTGCATATTGACATTCTCATTTTCTTCATCATGCTAGCAAAATAAGCTGATTCCGTAGCTAATTGAACAGTGAGATTACAAGATATTATAACAGCTCGTGCATAGCCATGGGCAGTTTTTAGTATGGTAAATGATACAGCAAACTAATATGTCATGATAATGATCCTCAGTCATCTCATTTCACTTCACTTATATTTGCAAAGTCTAATTACTTGAACAAAACCTCCATTATCATGTATATGAGTTGGATATGTTCCATTAAGATAGAGTAGATAAAGAAAGGATCTGAATAAAATTCAAAATTAAAAAGAATAA
The DNA here is from genome assembly GCF_963576675.1 of Euphorbia lathyris. Taxonomy (NCBI): domain Eukaryota; kingdom Viridiplantae; phylum Streptophyta; class Magnoliopsida; order Malpighiales; family Euphorbiaceae; genus Euphorbia; species Euphorbia lathyris. Next base: position 28,366,584 of record NC_088917.1, on the reverse strand, counting down.
TTAGGTGAAATGAAACAAATGCCAAGTAAAATTTATACTTTAGGAAGAATGAATTTATCAAATTATTGAATATGCATCATAAGGATCATCTTTATTTATATAGTCACATCAAGAATGGATTAATATGAAGTTAAAGATTGGATAAAAGGAAACAAAAGATATGACATTCACTTAGACAAAAGTTACAGGAGGAACAATATATACCCCCAAAATCAGTAATAATGCAATAATAAGAAGCATATACTATTTTAAATTAGAAGTACATGACATTAATTCTAATCAGACATCAAATGATTCAACTTAGCAGATAATAAATCAAATAAATAACACAGAAACCGAACCTTTCGGCAGGTTGTTACTGTGTCATCAGAGTAGAAGGGAGGATAACCAACAAGCATCTCATACATTATTGCACCAAGTGACCACCTGGAAGAAGGTAAATACATCATAATTCATGACAGAAATATGCTAAAGGGTGATAATTTAATTGTACTTTGGGAACAAGAGAATGAGTGGAATGAAAGTGGAGAGAGAGGAAACTTTTGGGTATACATAACTTTTATTTACATTGTTTCAGGTAAGGGAAAAAAGGACGACAGTGTTCTATTAACTATAATTGCAGATGAAACTATTATTTTAGTGGCCAAGGGATAGTCGGTAGAAAGGATAATTTTCCCCATTTTCACCTTGCTTTCCACCTAAATTTGTCCGCAAAATGATCATGGGCCCAAGAGAGGATTCTCTTCCCTTCATTTCTTTTCCCCTTAATCCCAACCTTCTATCAAACAAGAGAAACTTTGAACTTCTTAAAACTTCCACTTCCTAGTTTTGCTTCCTTCCTCTTTCTACTATCTCCTAGAAGAGATTTGTTATTAGTACAATTGTAGAAGGACTAACTGCAATTGCAACAAGCCACCTTAACTGGAAAAATGCTCCTCAAAGTTAAAACAATGATTTATTCCCAATATATCAGGGAAAGATACACCATAGAGCACTAATCATTCCAGTTAGATCTTAAAAAAAGAGAGCTCAAAGTGCACTTTTTGGGATGTTTGCTTGTTTTGCCACAAAAAAAAAAAATTAAAGTTTCAGTGTCTTGTTTAAAGGCAAATATCCAAATTTCTATAATGTAGAAAATTTTATGGACTAAAAAAAATGCACAGGTGAAAGTCAGAAGAAAAGGAGCCAGATCACGTGTGAGGTTACACACGTATAAGGGAGTCCCAAGATCGAACCTTTTTATGCGTCTATATTGTTCAGAGTTGGACTACAATTCGATAGAAGGAAAGTAAGTCTCAGTAATGTTCTAGGTGACCTTAAATAAAATAAGAAATAATACCAAGATCAAACTTTTTTATACATATATATTTATCAGAGTTGGAATACAATTAAAATTAAAAGACGTGTCATGGAACCAATTGAGCTAAAAGCTCAAGCTACGCGAATGCTCACTGGGCTTGAAGCGTGCACAACACAGGCCCATATTACCATGTCCTGCAATTAAATCAATAAATGGGGCTCCCAGGAATTGAACCTTAGACCATTTGGTCAACGTGGCTCTCATACCATGTCATGGAACCATTTGAACTAAAAGCTCAAGCTGATATGCCCACTGGACTTGAAGCATGCACAACATACGTCCATATTCCCATGTCCTGCAATTAAATCAAACAACCTAGGAATTGAACCCTAGACCACTTGGTCAAACAGGCTCTCCGATACCATTCTGATACCATGTCATGGAACCAATTGAACCAAAAGCTCAAGCTAATAGTTAAAAGTCCACTTCATATTAATACATGACAAGACGGAAGGTAGCTCTCATGTAAATGTTCTAGGTGACCTTAAATAAAATAAGAAATAATACCATATTTTAAGATATCCAACTGATGGCTAGTTATAGACAAAAGGAGCCAATTACAAGTATGAGGCAATCATCTTCTTTTGAGGGCTGAATTAGGCCGAAGTTCTCAATATGGTACGGGAGTCATCTATTCCAATATTAACCTCCTAGGAGTTGACTATCCACAGAATTCCAATCTTGCAAGCTTAATGCTCCAAATGTTCAACCATGGGCATAAAGGGGTGTGTTAAGATATCCCATCTTAACTCTCCTTTAAGGTGGAGTTAGGACCAAATTTTTCAACACCATACTTCTACTCCAATTTCAAAAAGATCTACAGTAACGTAACTTCTAACTGCAACTAATTAGGCCACCTTGCCCATAGAATTAATCTTGTAATGGAGATCCTTAACAATAAAAATGAATGTGCAATAATTTATATCCTTAACAAATTATATCCTTAACGTGAATTTGGTATAATTAACTCTAGTTAACTAACCAGTCACACTCCATGCCATATCCTTTCTTCAGCAATACTTCTGGAGCAATATAATCTGGTGTGCCAACTGTCGAATATGCCTGTCAAGAACAGCAAGCAATGAAGCTCGAGTACAACGAACTTGAAAGATAGGAGTTCCGAGGAGGAAAAAAATGAAAAAAGAAATTATAACAAAGAAGTTTAAATGATAGAAGTTCAAGAAATTAAAAACGTAGTTACTAATAAAAGAAATTACACATTCTCAATGGAGGTCATTGATTCAATAACTTATATTACTGAACGTGTAAATTTCCCAGGAGAAGACAAGTAGCGAGCGAGTATATATACATATAGATAACAGTGGAGAAGTATATGTGCATCATCAGACGGAGCATGATCAGAGATGAGACAGTGGATATAATACATGCATTTAAGTTTAATTATGTAATCTCTGAAAACTAGATCTTTTAACAGTTACGTCCAGCTAGAATTAAAGTGTCAACACTTGCCATGAGAAAAAAAGAGGAGGGTTGACTCATTACCAGTTTTCTCCTGTTTATCTGCCAATGTTGTAGCTGTTCCTGGGGGCTTTTCCAGCGCGTTCCACTAGCATCTGGAAATTTTCCATGAACATTCATGGATTCCTTCAAATCCTTATCGTCAAGTGCCTCATTTTCGTTTATGGGAGACAAATTGGAGCAGTCGAGAGGTTTGCAAAGACCAAAATCTGAAAGCCTCATATGGCCATTTTTGTCCAGCAATAAGTTGTCAGGTTTTATATCTCTGAGAGAACAAAATTGCTGTCAGAAAGAAAGTAGCTTCACAAGATTTCTGCGGAAGTAGAAATTTAAAAAAGTTTAAGATATTTTGGCTTCTAATATAATTTCTTTGTCAACTTTTTTTCTTATTAGCAAATGACTTGACAGTTATACCCACCTGTGTATATAGTTGTGTTTATGAATAGATTCAATGGCCAGGACGCTTTGTGCAATATAAAATCTAGCCACAGTTTCGGTCAAAGTCTCTTCTCTCATAAGCAAAGTCATAACATCACCACCAGGCAGATATTCCATGATTAGATACAAGTATTCAGCATCTTGAAAAGAGTAGAAGAGTTTGACGATAAAGTGACTGGCAACTTCTGCTAGCAAATTCCTTTCAGCTTTAACATGCTCAACCTACATTATGCACACAAAATAAGGGTGCAGAACAAAAACTCATACAGGATTTTAGACGTGCTCTTTTGTTTCCATAAGGTGTTCGCTCCTTTGGTAGACATATCTTCTTTAGGATGTGCCACAGTGTCTTAACTGTTTGAATTCATTTCATCTTGTCTAGAGGAGTAATGCCAAATTAAATCTTTTCATGAATCTCGAAATACAAGATTGATAGATCAGCTACTCTCAAGACAATATCATCTTAAAATGAACCACATCTACCTAAGAAACTATTAAATGACGCATATATGCCTAAGAAACTACAAAATTGTAATGGTATTTTGCACCATATCTCAGTCCCTTCATTGCCTTTCTGATTTTATGACTAAGAAAAGATAAGAAAATGTTATGTAGGGTCAGTCCAGCTTATCCGTAAAATCTTTTGAAAGAGGACTATGTTCTTTAAGTGTTCAGTTGGTGATATTGTGCAGGGCATTACAGAGCAATTTACAGTCTTAAATAGATCATAGAAGCATCACAAATGTCATCTCTCTTCTCTGATTTAACTTTACATGCTACTGCACTATACACACTGGTATATAAATTTATACATTTGCTGGCAAAAGATAAAAAATAATTAAGCCTGTACATGTACAAAATTAAATATATAGTTAAGCCTGTATCTGTTGGAAAGTTTTCATAGGGATCATGAAATAGCAAGGAAATCAGTATCATTATACATCATCATAATGGATCAAGTTCTTAATTCTCAACCCACTGTGGTGTGAGACATATTGACAATGTTTACTGGCCTCATATAGTTAAACATTTCATTTGAGCACAAATGCAAAGGACAAAGAGGCACACGCCAATAATGTACAAAACTTAAGCATTTAATGACTGTATTCATTGGAGTACAACCCAAGGAGATGACATCAGTTCAATATGAAACACATTCTAAAGTAAGTAAGAGATAAAAATGTGCAGTGTGAAAGTTCAAGGAAAGCTCTTAAAAAATGAAATTTTTCATTAGTTGCAATTTTCACCTGTCCTCTGCTAAGCATCTCAGACTTCTTCAATTTTTTCATGGCATAGATGTGGCCGGACTTTTTCTCCCTGCATAATCTCACCTGTGGAATAATATTTCACAATTTCACACACATTTTGTAAACACAACTTAAGAATATACAACAGATGCTTAATGTATAGACACAATTTCAAGCACCAATTTCTTGCAACACATAATGGAAAAAGAACAATACAACTAGATTTAACGCCTATATGATTCGTAGAAAGAAGGAACAAGCAAGATCAAAGTAAGCAGCAAACAATTGGGTCCATTTAAAAGCAATCAACTGAACCACCACCACTGGCACCATTTTGCTACCAGGAAACTTGTTTTCCGTCTAACCTCCATCATTTCTCTATAAGTTCTCACAAACAAGTAGGCTTTCCTGGGTAGGAATTCAATTATATCAAGTTGGAATATGGCATGAGTATATAACAGAACAATTTCATCCTTGCTTAAAGAACCAAAGTACGTGAATATTTGTCAGATTTGGATGAAGCAATATTTGAAGCTTAGCAAACACAATAATAGAGCCAAGTTTGTCAGCACTCAGAAGCAATAAAAGAATAGCACGCTTAAGTTTGATCAGCCCTATGACAGAGTTCAGAAATACAAGTTTCATGAGTGATGCAAGGTTGGTACTGAGTATTGTTCACAATACAAGGAAAATATCTTCCTCGATCCTTGCTTTGATATGCCCTTTTCCTACCTACTAGATAATTATTTGTCTTGTTTTATTGCCTTAATAGTTGTTATTACCTATTAGGAGTTTGCTACAACAGCTGTAAATAGTACAACTGTGTGATGTGTGATTTGTAACTGCTGCCACGTCAGCATCAGTTTTTCCTATTTAGTCTCTTCCTTAGCATTGTGTTGATATCAGATGAATATTGATGAAATCTTACTTTCTCTTTCCTTCTTCCTCTCTTCTCGAAACTATGTGATTCTCTCCCTATCTCTCTGTTTCTTTCTTCTTCGCTGTTCATATCTTCCCTAAACTCCATTCTTCCCTAATTACTTCTATCAGAAATCTCTAATCATGACATTGGTACCAGAAATTTCCTTCCTCCGGCCATGGAAGAATTTAACCAGTTCTGCAAGCAGCAACAAAACTTTGATCAGCAATGGAAACTGCATCGCAAGAAGCAACAAAACTCTTTTGAACAAATCCGTAGATCCTTCTCAAATTTGGCTCAATTGATTCTAGAAACTCAAGGAGTTTCAAATCCCTCTTCTGTTGCCTCCCACCTGTTTGATGTAATGCTTAGAAACAAAGAAAAGGAAACCTTGCAAACCACCCTCCAATCTGTTGAGAGATCTTATTACCCTAGAGCATTGCAAGCAGCCCTTGGGCAAGTCAAAGACGATACGGAAGAATTGCAATCTAAACCACTGTGCAAATCCCCAATAACCACCACACTTTGGACTCTAAACACTTGAAACAATCTAAAACCTAACATGACTTTCAGATCTCCAATCACCTCTTCACCTTATGCCCAAAACACCCTAATCATACCGAAACATCAGCCTGAAACCAATCTGCTATCAGTGTTCAACCAGAAAACTCCATACAAATAATGTTTTGGTACCAATGTGAGCCTAGCTGCTGGTCAAACTATTGGGCCATCTTATTCTCATAGTTATGCTCCTCTTATTGGTTTGTCATTGTCAAGGAGTGTGATTCCTAATCCTCCAATTGATGCTAAGGCTCTTAGCCTTTGCACTACTGCCATTGGACAGGAGAGACCTTCTGCTTCTCGTCATTTATTGTATCCGTTTGAAAGAGAGAAAAAGAAGCCGATGGAAAAAAAACTTCTGCGAGAAGAATGTCCTTGGAAATGGAGGTTTTTGAAGGAATGCAGCTTTCCAACATGGAGTTGAAGAACGTCTTTTGGTGTATTCCTTTATGCCAAAATTAAGTGTTGCAAATAGTCTAAGTCAAAACAAACCTGAGGAGCTTGTTTTAGTTTGGAAAACAAGGAAAAGAACGGTCTTATGTGCGTCATGGGAGCTGGAATACCTTCATGAGTATTGTAATCATAGGAATATTTATCGGAATGTGGAGGCTGCAAATGTTTTGCTGGGATATGAATCTGTCATTCTCAAATTTGCCATTGTAGCACGCAATTCTGTTAATTTCAGCCTTGCTATGGATGGAATTGCAATAGCTACCCTGAGGATGCTTAGCACCATTGAAATTGGATTGCCTCTTGATGAATATGGTCTTATTAGTCACAATGCTAGAAGACTTATTGAGTTATTAGGCATAAGCCACATGATTCGAGAGAGGACGGATGCCATTGATGCTGTTGGAAACACCACTGCTATTATTGGGAAGGGTCTTGCCATTGGCTCTGTAGCCCTTGTATCCTCTGCCTTGTTCAATTTCAGCAGTAGATATGTTCATACCAAAAGTTTTCACTGTTTTGATTGCGGATGCAATCAAGGATTTTATACAACTTTCAACTGCTTTAATTGGCATGAATTTGTCAATAAATGGAATTATGAATAAGAATTTGCTTCTAAAGGCATTTGACAGATTTGGACCTTTTGCTAGAGTGAAAATGAAGTGGTCCAAGATAGAAAAAAAAGCGATGACAGTAGAGATATTGTGCAATTTCTGCATTCATAAACAGAGCTGAAAGACAGGCAGCAAAAGATGAAATGCAAGGAATGGCTGCATATGAAAATGAGTTACTTGCTGCCCTTGGAAAGGCAGGAGACCCACACCCATATACCATGAATGCTGATATGGCTATTGGACCCACACACCATGAATGATTGCAGTTATCGATTTTCATGTGCACTTCACAAGAAGTGAGGAATTTAGGAGGAACATCATGAGGCCTCGGCAATTGGATGCAGGATCCAATTGGGATGAAAGTTTTGCATCATCACTCTTGGGACAGTTAAAGGACAGCAAAACTAAGTGTCTTGAGCCTTCAAGAATTGTTGGTCATGTTGTTGAGTTCAGCGTTGATCACTATGACAGTAGATTTATTCAACAACAATTCGACCCCACCACAATTCCTAAGAAAACCATGGGTTATCAGAAATTTATGCCCCAACATCTTGCTTTGATGACTGATGTGTTTGGTAATCATGTAATTCGGCAATACTTTGCATGTGAGCGAACGGAAATAGAGGGCAAGCTATCTCTTCAAGTTGTGACACTTTATCTAAAGGCCATTTAGATTGTTGATTCCAACCAGCAGATTAAAATAAGTGTAGAACCAGCGCTGCACACTACTTGGGAGCACCAGTCTATGTTGGCAGCTCGTTTCACTCCTTTGTATATTCTTGGGGATAAAAATGCAATAAAGGGGGAGTATTGTCACGATATAGAGTAAGAATTAAAGGGAGATTAATGAGAGATTATTTAGATAATTACGTGTCTTGTTTTATTGTCTTAATAGATGTTATTACCTATTAAGAGTTTGTTACAACAACCGTAAATAGTAGAGCTGTGTGATTTATAACTGCTTCCATGTCAGCACTAGTTTTTCCTATTTAGTATCTTCCTTAGCAGTGTATCAATATCAGATGAATATTAATAAAATTTTACTTTCTCTTTCCTTCTTCCTCTCTTCTCGAAACTCTGTGATTCTCTCTCTATCTCTCTATTTCTTTCTTTTTCTCTATTCTTATCTTCCCTAAACTCTATTATGCCCTAATTACTTCTGTCAAAAATCCCTAATCGTTACAATCTACTTATCAGCCATATGCCCAATCTCTCAAAAAGGCCCTCCCCTATGATGGTCTAAAAGTAAAATCATTAACACAAAATTTGTGTCTTTACAGTTGCAAATATTCTGTCTGTTTGTGCCCTATTTATTTAGTAGATTAACTTTTTCCTCTTCAGACACATCAGAAAGCACTTGGAAAGTGTAGATATGTATTAATGATATCATCAAAAGGAATTGTCTTCATCATTCATATTTATCATTCATATATGCCTAACCTCTCCAAAAGCACCTCTTCCTATGATGGTCAAAAGGTCAAAATCATCAGCACAAAACTTGTGCCTTTTCAGTCGCATATACTCTGTCTCTTTTCGCTCTAAATCCTTTAGTAGATTACTTTGTTCCTCTTCAGATGCAGCAGAAGATGCCAACTGCTTTTCGAGCTCTGAACGCCTGCAATTAATGTAATAGCTTCAGAAAGGAAAGTACAAAATCAATAACTAAATAAACCTATAACAATTAATAATCTCTAAATGAACTAATTTCACATACAATGAATGCAAATTATTATGGGGAAAATGAAAACCCTATAACACATTCAAGCAAATTATTATGGGGAAAATGAAAACCCTATCACACATTCAAGCAGCTGCTTTTTTTCCTCTCTCTCTATATATACATAAGTTGTCATTAAAATGGTCAGCAAGTGCAGAGCAAAATAGCCATGAGACGGAGATCAATAGAGACAACAACAACAACAACAAAGCCTTAGTCCCGAAATGATTCGCGGTCGGCTAACATGAACCATCATATAAAAACAAGCAAATTTGAAAATATACAACCAATTGGATATGTAGCTGAAAATTTCGTAGGGTGCAACTGGATTCGTGTCTTCAGCAACATTTTTGCAGTCATTTTTACCGTGCCAATGGCAACAAATTGAAAGTTGCATGAGCATCACGCACACACAAATCAGAAACCATAATACATTATTTATGGCTTGTTAGGAAAAAAAAAATCATGCTTCAGAGTGACAGGCAGTCATTAGAACTGCATCTAATTTCTAAGCTTGTTATGTCAAAGCTCCAGGTGTCTGAAATTCATACAAATTAGTCACTCGTCATTCTCCAATGCAGAATGAAAACTTAAATTAGTCTCTTTCTCGTTTTTCTTTGCCAATAATTCCTCAATTTATTAACTTGTACGTGTTATAGCTTTTACACCACAAGCATCCAATCGGGTTAAAAAAATTCCGTTAAGCTGTTGAAAGCTTAACACCCTGACAGGATATTTTTCAGTACTCTATACAGGATCAGCTGTTCGCTATATAATCGTCATTATAAAATGGAAGGGATTATCCAAGGAAAACAGAAGCAGGTCTTCTTAACGTAATTTCATATTGCACATGGAATGGAAAATTTTGGAGGCTTAACACTGTTAATAAACTAGCCTCCCAATAAAAACAGATTCAAAGAAATTCAATAAAACCCCAGGCAGCGCTCATTTTTCTGATAAACAATATCAGCCGCATTCGCATACATAGATTGTCAAATTCGAAGCACCAAAACACAAAACAAAATGGCGGTCACAGAAACTCCCTCGCTCGATTATAACCACACAAAAATCACCAAAATGTATCTAATTCTAGCTACGTTCTTCAAGATTTCGACTGGAACAACGCCATACAAACAAAATCCTGATATGAAATCCAAATGAAATGAAGGCATTATTATACAGAGAGGAGAAGGGAAACCTTAATCTCCGTTGTTGGATGTGCTTCATCTGAGATTTGTAATGGTTTTCAATGAAAATCTTGGCAGCCGCAACTCTTTCTAAGGTCAAACTGGAGCCTGCCTCTCCTTCTTCCTCCTCGTCACCAGCCATGTGCCCAACGTCTTCGTCGTGTTCCTCCTCATTATGATTATTCTCCATTTCTTCGTTCTCTGCCTCTCTCTCTCTCTCTATCTCTTTCTTTCTCTGGTTGTCGACATCTGAACCTTTCGACCTATCTCTCTCCCTCAGTTTTGTGTGAATTTTGGATGATTGTGACAACGATAAAAGCTGAGTCAGGTTGTTACTTGTTTGGCATACAGGGGACGACAATCCAAACAAGACCTGAGAAAAATGACAATATATCCTTTCTTTCTCTATCTAATTGAGCAGCGGCTTTTCTGTATGACACGTGGACAATCACATCCCACGTCAATATATCTGGCCCCACCAAGGTGTGCTGTATATCTTGTTATCATCTGTAACTTCCCACGCTTTCAACTCGTAAAATCTAACGGTCTAGGAGACTGGTGGGGCCCAATAGTAACGTCGGCGATGAGATCATCAGCGAAGATATGAAGCGGGCCCCAGTAAGTATCTATCCTTAAGAAATGTCAGTAGTATTATTAATTCTTACAGCATCCACAATGCTTTATACTCACCACCACTCAATATACATGTCACATCATTAATTTAATAAACTTCAGATCATTAATTTAATAAACTTCATTTTATTAAACTATGTAACTTTAATAGTTAAACTTTATAACCACTCAATCATAATGGACTAACCAATCACTAAGGATCCACCAATTAATTAAACCAATCATAATTGATCCACCAATTAATTAAACCAATCATATTATTTTAAAAATAATAAAAAAATATATATAAAAATAAACAAACGCTTAATAAACATTGAGTGGTTGATAATGATTACTTTTTATCATACTCTCTCCAATGGGAGAGTATAATACAATGGAGTATATTGAGTGATTTATTATACCCCATTGGAGATACTCTTAAAGAGAACATTTAGGTGCTGTTTGATAAAACTGAAAATTAAATGCTGAAAAAATAAATACTAAATTTTAAGCGCTGAATATTATAAGTGCTGAAAATATTGAATGATTTAATTTTTGAAAAAGTATGATTTGATAATGTTTAACTTAAAATTATAAGTTAAATATTTTGACTTATTAAAATAAGTGGTTTTTAACTTAATTAACTAATTTAAGTGGTGGAAAAACAACCGTTATCAAACGCACTTAAATTAAATAAGTGCTTAACATTTTAATTTAAGCAATTAAGTGCTTTATCAAACAAGGCCTTATAAGTTCCTTAAGTTTTTTTTACTTAAGTTCGTTTTTTTAGGAGAAAGTTCAAATAAAACCCGTGTGGTTTTACTAATTTTCAGATAAAGGACTGTGGTTTACTTTTTGTCAAAACGATGACTGAGGTTTCACACTTTTAATAATGCTATTAAAACTATCTTTAACGACCTGAAAATGAAAATTTTCAAGAATTAAAGTTGTTCAATGTCATATTTTCTATGGAACTACATTTTCGATTTTAGAAAATCATCTTTTTTGGAACTTTCTCTCTCTAAACATTAACTTTCTCTCTCTTTACCAAACATCATCTAAATAATCCCGAAATAAAAAAGTTGAAAAATTAAAGTTGCTTAGAATATTAGTAGTTCTTAAAATATGTCATTTTTGAAGTTGTTAAAGGTGATTTTAATAGTATCAATCGAAAAAGTCCTTATTTTGCTAAAGTTGAAAACCTCAGTCCTCGTTTTGGCAAAAAGTAAACCACAGTCATTTATCTGAAAATTAGTAAAACCACAGGAGTTTTATTTGAACTTTACCTTTTTTTATCTTAATAACTTTTAGTCCCTCCCTTTATTTTTAAATTATTCTACATAAATAAATAATAAAATTATCTTTTATTTTTTTTAAATTTATCATTTTTAATGTTTAATTTAATCAAAATAGTTTCAATAAAATTTGTATAACACCAAAATTTCTATATTTATGTATATTAATTATAAAAAATTATTTATTTTTTAAAAAAAAGTTGTGCATAATACACTTATATTAAAGACAAAGAAAAACCCCTTAACCCATCTCACACATGTAATTCGAACTCATGACCTCAAGAATCATAGGTAAGCTCTCAACCAACAGGTTAAAAGCATCACCACAAAAATATTATTTATTTATTATCATTTTTTTATTCTTTAATATAGTATTTTTAAATTAACTATTATTATGAATTTTTAATAATTTAAAAAAATCATATTTTCATTCCTTTCATCTATTATGTTTATTAAAAATAAAATAAAAATCATTTTTATAATCTTTTATAGTCTTCTCTTATTATGATAATTTGTAAAATATTTTTCATTAAATATTTTAATGAATAAGCTTTTTTTTTAATCAAATGAATAATGAATAAAAAATACGAGTTATTTTAATGAATAATGTTATTTGTTTGAATAGCAAAAAATTTAATCAAATGGATTAGAAGGATTTGTTCTTCATTTGATTCCCTTAGTTTCTGCCATATTTATAGGGAGCAAAATCGGGTGGCGGACCGTCTTCCGGCTAAGGGTCATGTCAGGATGTTGGGTCTCTCAACATTCTCTTCTCCTCCTGAGTTCCTCTCGTCTCTTCTTTTGGATGACATGGTGGGGTCAGCTTTGATCTCGGGTTAGATTGTTTGTTTTGTTTGTTTTTCTTTCCTTTCCTACCAAAAAAAATAAAAAATAAAATAAGATCGGAATTAATTGGAAAATTTTATTCATATTTAATGGGTAATGTAATTTTTTCTAGATTTTTCTATAGAAAATTTGGAAAACCTTCCCCGCTTTGTAAAAAAATGAGTATTCTCCATAATTTATTATTTTTTAAACTTGTTTAAAAATAGTTAAGGTTACGCGATTATATAATACGACGTAAAGGCTATACTTACTTTGTTTTTTACAAAGTAAGCCTTACTTTGTGTGTTTTCACCATTGGATTAATTTTATGTTCCATCATCCAATGGTGAAAACACACCAAGTAATGGTACTTTGTCAAAAACAAAGTAACCATAAAAGGCACCTATAATACGATTTAAAATAATTTTATAATTGATAATTTAAAATATTGAATAAAAAAATATCATTGATCTTATTTAATATAATTAAATTATACTATTTGCTAAGTCGGCTTACTGTTCCCAATTAAGTGCTTTGGAAAGTTGCATGCAGTGACGAATCCAGGATTTGAGGGAGGGGGGCAAAATTCTACGTAAAAAAAATTTTAAGACAAAAAATGTAAAATTGTTCAATTTTTTATGACAAAAAATACAAAATCGTTCAATTGTCATGCATTATTTTCATGATTTTTTTTGATAAAAAACGTAAATTATAATGTTTCCGACTCGTAATCATCCATTTCCGGGATTCTCGGGTTGTTACGCATCAAATATCCCTAACGTTTTGGGTCAGGTGCAATTTTACCCTTAACATCTAAAATGGTGCAATTTTACCCCTAATGTTTGTAGCCAATAGCAATTTTATCCCTAACGTTGATAAATTGGATCAATTTCAGACACTATTATAAAATACAGTCATTTTTTTCTTTATTTTGCACCAATTTTACCCCTAACGTTGATAAATTGGATCAATTTCAGACACTATTATTCATGACCGAGAAGACAATTTGATGAATTATTTCTCAAATTGACACAATTTATCAACATTATGGGTAAAATTGCTCTTGGCTTCCAACATCAGGGATAAAATTTTACCATTTTAGACGTTAGGGATAAAATTGCTCCTGACCCAAAACATTAGGGGTATTTTTACATTTTAACCCTTATTTTTGGACTAAATTTTTTTTTAATGGGATGAGGGGGGGGGGGGGGGGGGGGGGGAAATGCCCCCTACATCCGCCCCTGTTTGCATGACATCTACTAGAATAGTATTTGACAGCTGAAAGTTCCTCACAAAATCTACATCTTTCTATGAATTGTGCTTCATGGAAAATTAAGAGGCAATTATTAACGGAGTAGGCATGGCTTTACCCGAATTGATACGTGCCCTATTTTCCATGCTCATTCTGAGACAATCTTGCATATCCTTAAAAATTGCTATGAAGCTAAACAAATTTGGAGCCATTTCATTTCGAATAATCTTTGAAATTTTTGGACCTCTTTTAATTTCCAGGATTGGATTTTGTTTAACATTAAATCCCGTGTTCATCATGAGTTTATTGATAAGTGGAAAATTCTTTTCTCGATCACGGTATGGTGACTCTAGAAATGTCGTTGCATTAAGTGTAAATGAATTAGATATTGCAAAACTGTATTACCTGAGGATGCAAAATTATGGACAGATGATGTAGAGCTTCTCCTACCACTTCTACCACGGCTCATAGACGAACTACTAGAACGAGCACGTCCACGCCTAGTTTCATTATACTCCCAGGCACTAGGCGTACGTTTTATGGATTTACTCGCATTGGGTTGTCCTCGAACGTTAATTTTTACATCAGGTTCGGTGTAATGTGCTTCATCAGGGTGTAGTTGATCATGTATAAGTATGGAAATGTTCCGCAACAAGGCTGGGTCATCTTTAGAGACCTGGTCGACTAAGGATTTAAAATATCTCTAATCCTCCGTCTGATCATGACACCCTTCAGTTTCATGAGTCTGACCATAATTAATCAAAAGTGTTCTCCAGAACACATGAACCCTCTCAATACTAATCATCTCGTTAGACTCATAAGCTTGTTTGATCTCGCATGCACATGGTATCTGATGAGAGGTTCTCAATACACAACCACAGAGCGCATTCACTTTATGGCTCAAACTTCTCATGCGATCTAACTCAACATTGAGCAGTTGCATGCAGTAGTGGGAGACTTTGCATACCAGGTAGTTAAAGGGGAATCCGGAGTAAAATACTCTTTTACGAAGTCTGGACTGCTCAAGCATGTACCTGATAAGAAGATAAACATACTATCAGTTGACTGAGATTACAAATACATGATAAGAATATAAACATCGTCCAGTAGAACATATTGAAAATACCTGATATTAGTTGCCTGGGATTCTATCTGCTTGTGAACCTTCTGCCATACCGTATCCAGGGATCATGTGGCTGTATTGAGCCATTGCTTTAGACTCGCATGTTCGCTCTCCACACGACAAGAAGTTGTGTTGCCAAAATGTAGGAAATTTTTCGTCCAAGCAACAACAAACTTCTCCTTATGCACCAACCACGTCTCCTCAACGTACGAGATAAGAGTTTGGTACCTGCTCATCGAATCCTTCATTTTGCTCAGATTTTGCTCGTACTCCGCAATGGATAAAGATTGAATTATTGTTCTCCATTTTCCATTCTTGAATTTACCGGCAATTGATTTGTCTCCCGTAATTCTGTACACCCGATCTTCTATATCCTTGTTTATATGTCAGGTGCATACCAAGTGTGCTGTATGTGGAAAAACCTCCAGATTCGGCTTCAGCAACCCCAACTCCCTATCACTGACGATAACAGTCGGGTTGAGATCAAACCCAATCAAAACCCTCAGCCGCTGCAGGACCCAGCGGTAGCTTCCTTTAGTCTCATCTTTAATGATGGCATATGCGATCTTAAAATTGTTATTGCAAGGCGTCATCCCAACAATTTCAACAAATGACATTTTGTACTTGTTGGTTTTGTACGTTGAATCAATGCCGATGTACCAGTAATAGGTCCTGAATAAATCTACTGATTCTGGATGTGCCATAAACACATGTGTAATCACGCTAGAATGAGGATCAGCTTGTGTATAATGAGCATACTTGTTCTCGAGAGCAATATGATAGAACTGACTAGCCAAGTCTCTACCTTCGAACCCATCCTTCCGCATCTTATCCCTATAGTTGTAGACATGTTTAATTGTTGGGTTGTCTTCGGGATGCTTTTCTTTAACGGCTGCTAAAATAGTACAAGGCTTTGCTTGAGCCGAATTCATATCACGAACAATTAATTTAGATGTGGTACCGAGTCCGCTCATCTGCCGACTTCCCTCTAGATATACACGTAACGAATGATTGTGCTGACCAGTTAATCCAGCCTTAGCCTTTATCCCCCAACCAGTAAGGTCTGACCGTTGATAGGCTTTAATCTCAAATTTACACCTACACGCTTTAGTTTTAGTTTTTCGTATTAACCCTGCATCAGATCTGTTCTCCCTCTGTAGCGTTCACCCCGTGAATATCTCAATTGCTTTTGCTTTCCACCATGTTTATGCGAAGATATTATAATCTCAAACCCAATTCGAATAGCTACCTGTTTTGCCCAAGTAACAGCATCTTCACACGAAGGGAAAACAGTATCTGTTAAAACGGGAACTGTAATCAATGTCATCGGGTTGCCAATCTTCTAACGGTTCCTGAATATATAAAAAATGCATAATATGTATTAACAATACGCACAAATTTTTTTTAAAAAAAGGCATTCAGGTGCATAATAGGTGTTAACAATACGCGTAAAAATTAAAAAATATAAATTTGGGGCCTATTCGGGCAGCCTGCACGTTAAAAATTACAATTCGGAGCTTGTTCGGACCTTGTATAGGCTAAACGGACAGACTGTCCCGTTAAAAAGCAACAAAAGAGCCAAATTAGGCCTAAACGGGCAGCCTGCCCGTTCCACCGTCAGTTGGAACGGGCAGGTCACTCTGCCCGTCCCACGGCGGAACGAGCACAGCACGCTGCTCGTTCCGCAGGTGGAACGAGCGGCGCATGCCGCTCGTCCGCAGGCCGAATGGGTAGTTCATCCGTTCGGCCTGCGGACGAGTGGCATGCGCCGCCCGTTTAGGCTTAATCCTTAAAAAATCAAAATTTAAAAAACGAATTTTTAATTTAAATTTATATCGTAAGATTACCTCGTGTTCGAAATCATGGTCTTCGGGAATGCTCGGGTCCATTTTCGTCAAATTCGGGTTTTTAGGCTTGGGAGAGAAAGAGAGAAAAAAAAATTTGAGTTTTTGAAAAAAATAAATGAGGATGACATAAATGTCAAAAAGGGTGTGGTGGATGAAAAAAAAGTTGCGGTATATAGCAATACTCTTATTTATGATACTGGGTGGATTTCTTTTCCAAAGTTATGAATTGAATTCGAAAAAATATATAAATGCCATCTGCATTATATTTTTTTTTAACGGTTTTGATATCTGCAGCCCTTAGGGCTGCATATAAGCATTAAATACATATAGAATATTCTTTTGTATTTTCAAGATGTTTATTTATTATGCATTGAACTTTTAAATACACCAAAATTCATTTAATGCAATCATAAATTCTTTTATATTTTCTATATTTGTATTAATTTTTTATTTTTTAAAAAGATGTCTGCATTTATTATTTCAACGGGTTATTTGTAACTGTGTTATTAACAGAATAAAAGTTACAAATAACCTGTCGAAATAACACAGTTATAAATAATCTGTCGAAATGATAATGTTTAAGTCTGACAGATAAAAGTTACACAAAAAAAACTGTATATAACCCGTCAAAATACAATTAACTATATGCAGATACAAACATTATCATTTTGACAGGTTATTTGTAACTGTGTTATTTCGACAGGTTATTTGTAACTTTTATTCTGTTACTATTACAAATAACCTGTCGAAATTACAAATAACCTGTCGAAATAACACAGTTACAAATAACATGTTGAAATAATAAATGCAGACATCTTTTTAAAAAATAAAAAATTAATGCAAATATAGAAAATATAAAAGAATTTATGATTGCATTAAATGAATTTTGGTGTATTTAAAAGTTCAATGCATAATAAATAAACATCTTGAAAATACAAAAGAATATTCTGTTTGTATTTAATGATTATATACAGCCCTAAGGGCTGCATATATCAAAACCGTTTTTTTAATTAAAGAATGAATTGAATTAATGAGCCGTAATTTGACAAATGTTCAACAAAGCAGGAGAAATAAAATTCGGTAAAGAATTAAAGAATGTGAGACAAGGGTGAGAACTCGATAATTTATTTTGTAATATATTATAATATTATATAAAAATATAATATTAATAGAATTATAATAAAAAATCTGTTAAAAAATAACAAAATAAAAAAAAAATAAGTATTTGAATATAATTTATGATGATATTATTTTTAAAAAGCAATGATATAATTAAAAAAACAAAGATATTTCCTAAAAAAAGATACAATTAAAAAAAATTAAATCTTCATTTTATGAATTTTTAAAATAGGTTGCTTTGATTTATTTTAATAATGTAAAATCTAAAGATCTTTATATTATAATAATGTAAAATCATCGTTTTATTTATTTTAACATTATAATAATGTAAAATCTAAAATCTTTATATTATAAAATAAAATTTAAAAATCATAATATTAATAATTTAAATGCCGTGTATGTATTATCCAATTGAACTACTTCTCTTATTCAAACACTCACTTTTTTCTTTTATTAATATATTGCGGATTTGTCAATTCTTGGGTGCTCACCCCACCCAAGTTCTATCTCGTCCCAATTTCTATATAAAAAAAAAATCCAAATGAACTCATATCTCTTATTTGTACAAAATGGAAATAATGCCATAAATCCAAAGGCTAAGGGATTATTTGCGGCTACTTGACTATCAATATATAAATTCTAAAAAAAAATTAGGAAAGAAAACAATATCATTGAAAATCAATACTTGGAAAAAAAAAAAGAAAAAGAAAATCAATAGCCGATTACATCTACAAGCAGGAGGATCTAATAAAAGAAGGACTCAGGCCTTGTTCATGAATTTAATATTGCATTCTTGGATAAGCAAGCATGAAAGTTTTTAATCTCACCAAAGGTATCTTGTTTATTCAAAGCATGTTATTTCCCATGGACCGAGTGTTGTGTGGTCTAGTATCTTTAAGGCACATGCTTGTAATTACCGTAGCTCCCCAAAACTCATCTGACCCCAAGGTAGTACGTATCCTATAAAAGCTGTCACAATCATTAATAGGAAGATTACAACACCGAGACACCAAACAAATTCCCTAGGATTGCTATAACTCGCATAATATAGACCGTGAAAAATATGAAGGTAAACCACAATGAAAAACATACTTGCCCCATTAGCATGCATATAACGGAGCAACCAGCCCCCTTCAACATCTCTCATAATGTGTTCTACGCTGTTGAAAGCTAGGCGGAAGTCAGATCTCGAATTGGTAACGAACAGGGGACTCAGGTATAGGGGGCTCCAATCGATCCAAGTGTGAATGAATGGACCGTTGATAGATTTATTATTGATGGGAAATGGAATGTCGAGATACTTGGAGCATTCTTCTCTTGCAAGGATCGACAACGAATAATGCACATTCCGATTTCATCCCGTGGTTGTGAAGACTAGTTGAGCTGGCAGAGGGAGAAGAAAGGAATTTCAATGTGAAAACAACTTATTTCGCGCTAATGGAGTGTCAACTGACGCCTGCAGGAGGTTTGCAATGGTCCTTGGATTAAGCTATGGCAGATTGATTGCCCTCTAAAAGTTAAAAACTTCCTATGGCGTGCAGCCTGAAATATTTTACCAACTAGAATGAATCTTCACAGTCGACATGTTGATATCGATGTTCGTTGTCCGGTATCAGCGGTCCGACAAAACGATTTCTCACCTCTTACTTCGTTGTCCGGTGACGGTTCAGGTGTAAAGCTTCTCCGTAGTTGGGGATTGCAAGTCCCTATCAACGACTGATTTTTCGGTCTCTAGTGGGTTGAAAAGCTTGGGACATGTTAAAGGGAGACAACAGGTTCATGGGCCATGCTACTGTAGTATGTTTAGTACTGGAGGAACAAATGGATTTGGGATCACATAGCGTTGGATCCCCCCGAAATGGCGTCTCGTGCTGCTGTAATTCTGAGCTCTTGGCGTGATGCCCAACAATTGTGTTCGGACCGAAGTGGTACAGTTTTGAGCGAGGTCAAGCCTGATTGGGAGCCTCTCAGCATGGGACTTAAACTCAATTTTGACGATGTATTTGTTCATGTTCAGTTGAAATGGGCATTTTCGCAAAATAACGCCAACAATTACTATAGGATTTGAATTTAGTTATTAGTTACTTTTGTACTTTGCTTCAATGTATTTTTTTTTTATATATATAATTTGTTTGATTTCTCAATTCGAGACTCATCAAACACTTTTTAGATGGTTACGTGTTTTTTACTCTGTATATTTGATTTCCTTACCTTTTATCTTTCCTCTTAACAAACATAAAACTTTTACAAAGAATTTAGAATTTAAAAACGCCAAAATTAATCAATTTCATGCATTTTTTTTTTGAATGAATGAAATTTCATGCATTTATTTAGCATTAATTTGTTGAGAATGTGAAATGTTGGGTTGAAGATTTGAAAACTCGTTATCACTTATTTGCAATCAATGCCGAGAAATACAAAACAATTCTAAGAAAGTCAATCGTTGCCAAGAAATACACTACATTTCTGTGAAAGTCAAAAGAAATGAGATTTACTTTGCCCAAATGTTTAATATAGGGTAATTAATTTATTAGTCTCCGTATCTGACAAAACATATTGGTTAGTCTCTGTATTTTCAAAAATACATGGTAAGGTCTCTAACTTTTTTTCTCAGTGAACTGTTTAGTCATTCTGTCTGTTTGTTAGATTTTTTACCGTTTATGAATTCGGAAATGACTAAATTACCCGTTACTATTTACCTTCAAATTTCAGAAGAGGAAATCCAATTTAGAAGAATGAGCTTTTTGTATGGAGAATAAGAAAAAGAACAAACCCAATGCTTACGAATTTGAACGATTAAGAAGAAGAACACTCAAAGTTGATTTTAGATGCAGTAGAGTTTAAAGGAAGGAAAAATAATAGAAAAGAAGAACGCAAATCCAAATTGTCTGACAGAATCTTCATGAGAGTCTAACGGCAGGGACTAAACAGTTCACCGAGAAAAACGTTAGGGACTAAACAGTTAATCGAGAAAAAGGTTAGATACTTTATCGTATGTTTTTGAAAATACATGGACTAAACAGTATGTTTTATCAAAATATAGAGACTAATAAATTAATTACCCTTAAATATATTATATATATGTATACATGGGAAAAGACAAAATCAATCAAATCACAATCCCCACAAATTTTCTAAATTCTGAAGGTTGAAACTAGAAATGGTAAAAGTAAATAATATCCGATTACACTACCCAAAATCCACATGCAATTTTAGTATTCGAGTTTAACTTAGTAGGTAATGTGTCAATTTTGGGTTGACACAAAATTGGCACACAAATTTTTGGATTGAGTTAGGGTTAATATGCTAACCCGAAAACGACACGAAATGACACGAACATTTAAAATTATTATTATTATTATATTATCTCATGTTTTTATATGTCACCTTATTAATAAAGATAATAAAATTATAATTCTTACCAAAAAAAAAAATAAAGATAATAAAATTATAATTATTACTTGCAAATATGATTTGAACCTCCTAAATTGTTATAAACACATTATATGACCATCTAACATGATATTAACGGACTTTTCGATGATTAGTATTAACATATTAATCTAAACATGATATAAAGTATTTAAAAGTAGTACCATATCTTTTTATATTCTTAAAAGTTATCAATTAATATATATGAATAATAAAATTACATGCAACCCGAAAACACGACACGAAATCAACACTAACCCGAATAGGTTAATACGATTGTGACACGAATTTTTTTAGATTGGATTTAGATTTACTTTTTTTAACACGAACCCGGAAATAAAACAACACAAATATAACTCGAACACGATAATTGTTAGATTTGGTTGAAACGTGTAGTCTAAAATGCTAGCAATTACTGAGGAAAAGATGGCATTAGCAGAAAAATTGTCAATAAAAAAATAACAATCGTATAAATTTATACCAATCATTTTTAAATAAATTGATATACATTCATTTTTATTTTCTAATGGAATCTACTGCATCCGATTTATTATAGAATTCTCTTTATTAAGGCCTCCAATTCCAGTAACAACATTATTTTCATAAATTTTATGATTTCCTTTTGTTCTTTCCAGATTAATTCTATTATTGCATCCAATCTATCATAAAATTTCTCCATATTAAGACCTCCAAATCAAAAGTGTAGCAATAACATTATTTTCATAAATTTTTATCTTTTCTTTTGATGTTTTCTAGACCAATTCGACTATTGCATCTGATCTATCATACAATTTCTCCGTATTAAGCCATCCAATTCCACATGTTGTGCGGAATTAACAAAAGATAAATAATAAATAATTAAAAACACAGATTTACGTGGTTCACTAATGTTGTGTTGGCTAGTCCACGGGCGGAAGGAGAATAGTATTTATTAGGAGGCGAAAAACAGATTACAAATTAGGTTTACATAATGGAGTATTTATAATACTCAATCTAACCTAATCCGACTAGGAACCCATAATGTCCCCACAACTGAGCAGTGACATTATTTCCATAGATTTTTATCTTTTCCTTTTATTTTCTATAGACCAGTTTGAGATTTAAGACTTGTTTAATTTAAGTGATCATAAATTATTATTAGTTAATTATTTTTGTTTGTTTGTTGTTAGCTAATTGATTTTTGAGAATTTATATTGTACATCAAATGCGTATTCGCCTGATTAATTAAAGGAAGGATGAATATTGATTTCATTCATGGAAAATGATTGATATTAATAAATAAATGTATAAAATTGATATTATCTAATTAAATGATGGTATTGCATAAGAAGTGTAATATAATTTCTCTTGATTTTCCTTTTCCTTCTAAATAGAACATTTCTATACTACAAAGCGTTTATAGTGAAAAAATAAAAAGGAGTTAGCTTAATATATTATTTATCCAAAAAACTTGATTGATTCCTGAAATTTCAAAGTATTCTGATAGTTTATGAACTTGCTTATTTATACATCTGTAAAACATTTCCTCTTTTATATTAGAACCTTATACCTCAATATTGGTCGTTTTACTTTTTTTAATACATTCCGTATGCAACTTACTTTTTTACCACCGAGTGGTTAGTTGACTGCATTTGTTCAATTGTAAAACATTTCTTCTTTTATATTAGAACCTCATACCCCAACTTTACTCGTTTTACTTTTCTAACACATTCATGCAACTTATTTATTTACCATTGAGTGGTTAGTTAATTGCATTTTAAGCAAGTTAAAAGGAGTTATTATCCAGATATTTTAAACAAGTTGAGAGACTATTGAAACACTTTAAAATTTCAAGACTAATAAAGTTTTTTTTTTTTTTTTTTGAATAAAAGTGTGGTACGGTATATTAAGCCTTCCAAAAAAGGAAAAAAAAAAACAAGTTGAATTTATGTAAATAAAAAAAGCATCCATTTATTTGTTAGATGAGTAAAACGAATATTTTACATGAACCCATCAAAAAAATGCAAATGATCATCATCCTCTAACTAGCACAATAAATAAATAAAAACAACAAAAAGAGTACAAATTGGAAGCAAGTCCAAGTCTATAGAAAAGAAGAAGAAGTTCCATGGTGCAACAAATTATGAGCAATGTTATCTCTAGCCAGAATAGCCGCCGGCGATCTCAACCCATTTTCCGCCACCATTTCATCATCATAAATCTCATACCTTTGCTCCTCCACAATTTCCTCATTCCTCATCTCACATATGTTATGCAAAACACAGCAAGCCCCAAGCACAACCGGCAAATCCTGCAGCTTCACTTCCGTCCTCTTCTGTAAACATGACCATCTCGATTTCAATCTCGCAAACGCCTCTTTACTTATCCTCTCAATTTCCCCAATTTTCACATTAAATCCATGCTGCGTCCATGTCAAATTCTGATGCGTATACGGAACTAAAACCCAATCCATCAATGGATACCCTGAATTCCCCACAATCCAAACATCCCTCAATGCCCCTCTGTTAGCTCTTTGATACAATGCCGACCTTTCTAGAACTTGATCATCCGGCATCGAACCAGGCCATCCGATGCACACATCGGTGAAAACTCCCCGGGGATCGACGACTCCTTGTACTGTGATTGAATACGACGTCTTTTGGTTTCTCTCTGTGTGTCTCTTGTTGAAATAAGCTGATACGCTGATTTTGGGGGCGATGATTGGGATATGCGTTGTGTACATTGATCCGCCGATGTTAGGGATTCCTGAAATTGATTCGTATTCCGATTTGATGTTCCTCATTTTCGATTCGTCTGGCCATTGGAGGAACTTCGGCATTAGGACTGTTTTGATTGCGGAGCAGACTTCCAGGACGAGTTTATGGCAAGTTGAAATCCCTAATCCGAACCTTTTTGAGACCAATCGTAATGGCTCACCGGTGGCTAATCTCCATATGCAGACGGCGACTCTTTGGCGTACGGGAATTGCGTCGCGTAACATTGTGTTCTTTTTAGTTACGGCGGAGTCTAATTCGTCGCAGATCATCTCGAATGTCGCTTTGCTCATTCGGAACGATTTCTTAAATTCCTCATCGGGGAAATCCGGGTGACTACACCGATCCCACCAGTCTTTTGACCTGTCTTTCACCCATAGCCGCCTTTGTTGACCTGACCCGCTAGCTCCGGCACCACCTCTCCGACCTGAATCAGCGGTGGCGGCGGCGGCTACATTGATATTATCACTCACCACCGTCGCAACCACAGAAGCGGAGCGCCGGGCTCGCTTTGTCCTAGAATGATCAATTTCATCCAAATTGGAGTAATGAATCTGCTGATTCGAATTAAAATCACTCATAACTTGAACTGATTTCCTGTAATTCGAATCGATAAACGCTTTATCTTGCTGAGTTTCAAAATCCCACTGATGCAATTCTTGCTTCTCCTCTTCATCAAGCATCATAATAGAAGCAAGAACATCCCGCAATGCAGATTTCGTCAAGCTCTCATCTTTCTGAAATGGTTTTTTGTTTCCTTTTTCTTCACCATGATCATCTTCTTCCCTCTTCCGCTTCGTACTATTAGTAGCAGCAGTAGTATTATCCATGTCCTGAAACAGAGAGTAGAAATGTGAAATCTCCTCTTGATTAAGAAATGGGAAAGACGAGATTTCCATAGAAATTGAAGTTTTAAGAGGGAATAATTCAAAATTCAGGTGTGAAATTGGGGATTCAGATTGGGTTTGAAAGAAATTAGGAGTTAAAGAAGTATATATATTAGGAGAAGCGTGTGGGCAAGTGTGAAAGCGGTTGAGGGGGACTGTGTTGGACGGTGAGTCGGACTTTGGGGGTATTATGTTAAGAGGTTTACGCGGTTAAAGGCAGTGGGGTTTTGATTTTAGCGAAAAAAGATGGGAGCTTTGCTTTGCGTTGTTTAAGAAGAGACACGGTGAAATGAGTAAAGGAGGAAAGTTAAGTGTGTGGAAGCTTCCTTAAAAATGTGTTCGAGGCATCATAGAATTTCTTCAAGGGGGTATGACTGTAATTTCAACTTCTTATTTTTTTTTATTCTTCTTCTACTCTCAATGGAAATTTTCGTTTTTATTTTATTTTATTCCTTATGTAGTTAAATTAGGTAAGCATAAATAAACAAGGTCAAAGGGATCAGACCCCGGCTAATCTGTTTCGATGTTTAAGTCTATTTTGGGGGAAGATTTGAGGATAAATATAAGAGTAAATCAAAACTACAATGTAAACTTAATGAATGAATGAGATTGGTGTTTTCTTGAGATGTGTCTTGCTGTATTTATATTGTGATCGAGTTGTAGAAGACGATCATAAGCTTAGGAACGGGACGTGCTACGCAGGGGCGGAGCCAGCCTGGTCTCGGGAGGAGGGGGGGCGGGGCGGAGCCCTCCCGGCCACCGGCTCTGCTCTTGAGTATTTATCATTTAGTCCAGGTAGCCCCCCCCCCCTCTATTTTTACGCTGGACACTTTTAGCAATCACACTGTCACACACTTTTAATGTTTTAGTGAACACACCAAAACGATGGTGTGTTCGCTAAAACATTAAAAATGTCAAATGCGAAAAGAGTAAACGCATTTAATTTTCTATTAATTCAATGCTAGTTTTTAAAAAATTATAACATTTGTATAGTTTTAAGGCATTGACGGTGTGTTCGTTAAAATATTAAAAATGTCCAACGTGAAAAGAATAAACATATTTAATTTTCTATTAGTTAAATGATAGTTTCTAAAAAATGATAACATTTTTACAGTTTTAACGCGTTGGAGGCTAAAATTTTTTTGCCCAACCCTAACATGCTGGACTTTGAAATTTTACCTTAACTCCATGGCTAAATTTAGCCCCCCCAAATCTAAATTCCTAGCTCCGCCACTGGTGCTACGTGTCACCTGTTAATAGGTGAACATGCACCCGTATATCATAGCTTAGTATCCTTTAAGTCCACTAGGCTCATGATTTATGGGATCGAGCGTGATTATTGTAGTGAGTGGATCATTGACGGGGTTTTTGGAAACTTTTCGAGCGAAGACCTCTAAGATGAGGTCATATTGAACAGCTTCGTTGCAGATGTATTCTCTTTTCCGACTGATGGTTCGGGTTTCGTAGGTATCATGTGGACGTGTTTATATTCATGTGATATGAATTCCATTTTTTTTTGAAATTTTTAAGGAGTGTTTATTTCAACTTTTTAGATCAGTTTTGAACATTTCACTCCAAACAGCAGAAAATATATTATTTAGTTAGGTTTATAAAACAACTTTTACCCCACAGCGCAAAAACTCATCTTTTGAAAATATCGCTGTATTTGTTTAATTTTGAAAAATTGTTCTTTTTAATTTTACAAAAACACATTTCTTTTTTTAATGTTATCCATATCTTTATTATTATTGTTTAAAGAATAAGGTTTTGTTTCGCTTAATAAATTATTGTTTTTAATTATTTTTATTAATTTATATATTATATTTTTTTATTTTTATAATTTATTTATTAATTAATTTAAAATATATACATATTAAAATTTTTATATAATAACAATAATAGTTTATCATGATTTTACCAAATATTTATAGTTAAATAAATATCTTATTACTTTTTCTAAATGTTTCTTGGAGCCAAATTTATCTACATATTGGATAATTTTGCTTTCAAACTCCGCCTGTGAGGGTCACTTGGTGGCCTTTACAGCCGGTCCCAAGCCCGGACAAAGGAGGAGGGTTGCGGTAGGTTTGTGGCGGCCAGCGTAAAACTTAGCCACATCTTATGACATGAACCATAATATAAATATCGTTGGGGCGTTCCCTACTCAGCGACGCGCTGCACTTCCTAGACCCAGGTGTAGTGATAAATGTGAAAGGGTTGCTAGTTGGAGATAAGGATATCAAGGAATGATGGAGGTCCTATTTTGATGACTTATTTAATGAAGATCGCAGACAAGATGTTGGAGATATAAGTATCCATCACGATATGATAAATCATGAATGCCTGTGGAGAATTCAAAAGGGTGAAGTCAAAATGGCATTAAGTAAGATGAGAAGAAAGCAGTAGGACCTAATGGCATCCCTATTGAGATTTGGAGATGTATGGGAGAAAGAGGAATCGAATGGTTGACGACGTTCTTCAACAAAATTTGGAGAAACAATAAGATGCCATCAGAATGGAGGAAAAGTATCTTGATCCCTTTGTATAAGAACAAAGGCGATGTCCAAGATTGTGCCAACTATCGGGGAATCAAATTAATGAGTCACATTATGAAACTTTGGGAGCGAGTGATCGAACAAAGGCTAAGAAGGACGGTGAAGATCTCGGAAAACCAGTTTGGCTTTATACTGGGAAGATCAACTATGGAAACCATCCATCTAATGAGACAATTAATGGAGCACTATCGAAATAAGAAGAAAGACTTGCATATGGTTTTCATTGACTTGGAGAAAGCATATGATAAGGTACTAAGGGAAGTACTTTGGTGGGCCTTGATAAGGAAAGGTATTTCGCGGAAATATATTGACATCATAAAGGACATGTATGAGGGAGCATGCACGAGTGTACGTACTAATGTTGGAAAGACTGAAGAGTTTCCTATCACGATTGGAGTGTTGAAACTCCTTTCCATATAATTTTGATTTGACAAAATTGTTTAAGTATAACTTAAAATACATATTCTAAACACACTAAGTTTAAATGCTTTGATTTATTCTACTAATATGTTTGTTCAATGTTGAGTTAAAACTATTATAAGATATAAGGATAAAAAGGCCCAATCCCAATACGGAAGCCAAGGCCCAAGTCAAACAACTCAGTACACTCGGCCCGTGTATGTCAAGACGTTGCCGTTTTGAACAAAACGCAACTCAGCAAACGGAAGGATCTAGAAGACCTTCGGGAACAACTTCAAGATGAAGCTGCTGAGTAGTCTCGACAAACGTACAAGACAGCAACTGACGAAGGAAAACTTCCAGACAAAGTGTTTCCTCTTTTGGCAAAGTTCAGACGACACAGTATGCTGTCCAGTTGACCTTACCATAAAAGGAGAGACCATTTGCTGAGCTGACCGAGGACAGAAGATACACGATTGTGATTGGCCGAGAGCTCTGAGCAAGTCAGGATGACAACGACATATAGCCGTTTCCCTCCAACGGTTATTTCGAAATTCGAAATGACCAATGCCCAGACGTCTCTATAAATAGTGCCATCACAAGCTTCATTCTACACAGAACTTGATCAAGCCATTACGCTGACCAAATCTCTACAAGTTCTGCAAGCAAGAAGCAAAAGCAAAAATTCTTACACTACATTTCTCATATCTGTGTAAAAGTCTAGAGTGATTGTAAATCGTCTAAAGTGTCTTAGCACATCTTTGTATTAGGACAAAACACTTATCATTTCTAGAGATAGAAAGGAGAGGCTGAGTACTCGGTTTTAAGTACTCAGCGGAGAGATTAGGATTGAGTAGAAGTATAGAGGAAGGTACTCTTGTCATACTCAATTGCTGATATTGTAAAAGGTTTGAGGCTCTACCTTTAAAGAGCTCAGTAGAGTATTTGAAATCTCGGAACGTGTTCCGGGGATAGGACGTAGGCTTAGAAGAAGCCGAACCTGGATAAATCTGCTGAGTGAAGTATTTCTTACCTTAACTCCTTATTTATATTGCTTGCTTTAAATAATCAAAACTGACCAAGTAAAAAGGTCAAGTTGAGTTGTGCACGTTGAACGTCTGAGCTCAGGAATAGACTCTAAGTGCTATTTCCTGACTCAAGCTAAGAAACTGACCTAGTCACCTGTTGACTAAGCCAGTATCTTATTGTTTACTCAGCGCCGCTGTTCAAATCTTTTTCTTTAGAAAAAGAAGTCTGCCTAAATTGCAAAAAGTTTAAATAGTTCCTAACCCCCCCTTGGAACTATACTTGCAACTAAACAAGGGACCAACAAGTGGTATCAGAGCCCTAAAAGCTCACTTTAAAAGGACTAACAACCTTGAGCTGATCCCTACCATGTGCGAAAACAGCACTCGGTTTCTCCCTGGAAACCAAACAACTCAAATACTGCCTGAGGGGCTGTCCATTACTAGGCCTCCCCTATTCTTCGGGTCAAACTATACCTTCTGGAAGAATAGGATGAAGAACTTCATTCAGGCTACAAACATGAGTGCCTGGCTATCCATAGTCCAAGGCCCGTTTGTACCTGTCGAGGTTGTGGCTGGCCAAACAGTTATAAAAGCTGAGGCCAAATGGACAGAGGATGATCTTAAGAAGCTTCAAAACCATGCTTCGGCTATCAATATGCTTCACTGTGCGCTCGATGCTGCAGAATATAACAAAATCTCAGGTTGTGAGTCGGCGCAAGAGATCTGGAAAAAGCTGGAAGTCACCTACGAGGGAACAAACAAAGTAAAAGAATCCAAGGTGAATCAGCAGATGAGACTGTACGAGCTGTTCGAGATGAACAATGATGAGGGCATTTCAGACATGAACGCAAGGTTCACCAACATCATTAATGAGCTCAAGAGACTTGGGAAAATCTTCACTGAGGAAGAACAAGTCAAAAAGATACTCAGGAGTCTTCCTAAAGACTGGCAAGCAAAGAAGACAGTAGTTGAGGAAGCTCAGGATTTAACCACCTACAAATATGACGAACTCATCGGTTCATTGCTGACCCATGAGATATCCATGAAAAACTTTGAGGTGAAGGAAAAATTTGAAGACAAGAAGCAGAAGTCACTTGTCATGAAAGCTGACTCCACTGACGGGAGTTCAACTGATGATGAGGAGATGGCTATGTTCACAAGGAAGATGAAAAGGCTATTCAAGAAGAGTGACAAATACTCTAAAAAGCCTTACAGAAAGTTTGATAAGTATAAGGCTGACTCAAGTGACAGCAAATACAGAAAGGGCAGCTCAAAGCCCATTACATGCTTTGAGTGCCATCAAACTGGCCACATTAAGTCAAACTGCCCCACGCTGAGAAAAGACAAGAAAAGTGGGAAGAAAGCAATGGTGGCTACTTGGAGCGATAGCGATGAGTCTTCATCCACAGAAACTGAGGCCACCGAGTCAGCGAAGATATGCTTCATGGCTGACGAACTTGCTGAGCCATGCGTCTCTGAGCATGCTGACCCATCCATCGCATCAGATGATGAGGAACAATCAAATGAGGTAATTTCTCTTCCCCAGCTCAGAAACGATATGGTTAATGCCCTGAGTGATCTCTATACACTTGTCAAGAAGTGTAATAAGAAAGTTAGAGCACTCAGCAGGCGCTGTGACGAAGTGGAAGAGGTCAAACTGAGTGACCTCAGATACCTTCTTCAGGACAATTTGACTCTGCATGATAACATGAAGATCATGCATGAGTATGTCTCTGAAGTCCAGACAGTTTCAAAGAAACTGAGGAAGGACGTCACAACCATCCAGAACCAACTAAAGGTTCCAAATAAAAATAACATTCCTCTGAGAACTCAGTACCAAGGTACTCGGCAGAGATGGAATCCCCAGCGAAAAGTCCAGTGTGACTTTTGTGGGAAGTTAGGACACACCACCAAGGTGTGCTGGCACGCTCAGCACTGGGGTGCTGACAAGTCAGTAAAAAATCCTAAACAGAAGGTCAGTTGTGACTTCTGTGGAAAGAATGGCCATACTGTCTATGTATGCCGCCATAAAATAAAGTATGATGCTATACCTGTTGCACCTAACAAGTCAGGACCCAAAAAGAATTGGGTACCTAAAAGTAACTAGTTACAATGCAGGTAAGCCTGAGATGTGCCGAGAAGTCAAAGATGTGGTATATTGACAGCGCATGCTCAAGGCATATGACGGGTGATGAAACTCAGTTCATCACGTTTGAACGTAAACGAGGAGGGAGCGTAAGTTTTGGAGACAACAAGAAGGGTAAGATAGTAGGCTCAGGAACCATCGGAGGTAATCCTACTATTGAATCTGTCTCCCTAGTCAGCGGACTCAAATATAACTTACTCAGCGTAGCTCAGCTATGTGACAATGGGAGAAAAGTTATATTTGATGTTACTGGATGTAAAATATACGAGGGTAAAACAAATGAGTTAATTTTAACTGCCCCTCGGATAGATAATGTCTTTATGCTAGACTTAGAGAAAAAGTTTTCAAAAACTGTGTGCTTAGTAACAAAGGAAGAAAATTCCTGGCTATGGCACAGGAGACTTGGTCATGTAAGCATGGACCTCCTGGCCAAACTAGCAAGAAAGCAATTGGTTGAGGGACTGCCCGAACTTAAATTTCAAAAAGATCAATTATGCCACGCTTACCAAGCTGGAAAACAAACCAAACAATCTTTTCACAGTAAAAACATTGTCTCAACTAAACGTCCGTTAGAGTTGCTACACTTGGATCTCTTTGGTCCAGTCCAGCCGCTGAGTCTGGGTGGAAGAAGATTTTCCTTGGTCATTGTAGATGACTTCTCTCGGTATACGTGGGTTATCTTGCTGACCAGCAAGGATGAGACCTTTGAGACATTTTCAAATTTGGTTAGAAAAATTGAAAATGAAAAAGACCTAAAATTAGATCATATCCGTAGTGATAACGGTGGAGAATTCAAAAACCAAAAGTTTATTGAATTCTGTGAAGCCAGCGGCATTGACCACAATTTTTCTGCTCCTAGAACACCTCAGCAAAATGGGGTTGTGGAAAGGAAGAACAAAACTCTAGTTGAAATAGCCAGGACAATGCTGGATGAGCATAGGCTTCCAAAGTATTTTTGGGGAGAGGCTGTTAAC
This sequence comes from Euphorbia lathyris, assembly GCF_963576675.1. Taxonomy (NCBI): domain Eukaryota; kingdom Viridiplantae; phylum Streptophyta; class Magnoliopsida; order Malpighiales; family Euphorbiaceae; genus Euphorbia; species Euphorbia lathyris. Next base: position 28,334,365 of record NC_088917.1, on the reverse strand, counting down.
ACAGCATGCTATATTCTTAATAGGGCTCTAGTTAGACCTATATTAAAGAAAACCCCTTATGAACTTTGGAAAGGACGAAAGCCCAATATTGGATACTTTCGTGCCTTTGGCTGTAGATGTTTTATTTTAAATACCAAATATAGCTTAGCAAAGTTTGATTCAAAAGCTGATGAGGCTATCTTTTTGGGCTACTCAACAAACAACAAAGCATACAGAGTTTTTAATAAGCGAACTCAAGTGTTAGAAGAGTCAATACATGTAGAGTTCGATGAAACTGACCCTGCAGGTAGATACAAGCCGCTGACTGAAGATGATCCAAACTCAGTAACCATCGCTGACCCAGAACCAGCTACTAAGTCATTCACGAAAAGGCTGACCAAGAGTAAGAGTGAACCTAAGATTACTTTTACTGACCCATCTACTTCTGCAGAGATTGTTGAAACAGGAACAGCACAAGACATGAATCTACCCAAAGAAATAAGGATTCCAGGAGGGCACTCCGAAAGTGCAATCCTTGATTCTGCTGGGAATACCCTGATGACGAGGAATCAACTCAGGAAGTACCTCAGCAATGTTGCTTTCGTCTCAGTATAAGAACCGAAGAATTTCGCTGAAGCTGAGTATGATGAATTCTGGATGAACGCAATGCAAGAGGAGCTCGATCAATTTCGAAGAAATGATGTATGGGAGTTAGTGCCTCATCCAAAGAGTCAAAAGACCATCGGAACAAGATGGGTCTTCAGGAACAAGATGGACGAACAAGGAAACGTAGTCAGGAACAAAGCAAGGCTTGTAGCTCAGGGCTACAGTCAGCAAGAAGGTATAGACTACGGTGAGACCTTTGCCCCAGTGGCAAGGCTAGAGGCAACTAGAATATTATGTGCATATGCATCTTACATGAATTTTAAATTATTCCAAATGGATGTCAAAAGTGCATTTCTTAATGGAGTTATAAACGAGGAGGTTTATGTAAATCAACCTCCAGGTTTTGAGGACCCTAAGTTCCCAAACCATGTTTACAAACTCAAAAAGGCTCTGTACGGCCTCAAGCAAGCACCACGTGCTTGGTACGAGAGGCTGACCAGTTTCCTGCTGACTAGAAATTACGTCAGGGGCAAAGCTGATACAACCTTATTCATTAAGAAAAATGGTAAAGATACCCTGCTGGCCCAAATTTATGTTGATGATATAATATTTGGTGCAACTAACGAATCAATGTGCAAGGAGTTTAGCAAACAAATGCAGACTGAGTTTGAAATGTCTATGATGGGAGAACTCAACTTCTTCCTCGGTCTTCAAATTAAACAAGGAAAGAATGGCATCTTCATCAGTCAAGCCAAATATGCCAAAGAGATCTTAAAGAAATATGACTTGGAAAATTGCAAGCCAATATCCACTCCTATGGGCACTGACACTGTCCTCTACGCTGATGAGAATGGTAAGTCAGTAGACAGCAAGTTATATCGAGGTATGATAGGCTCTCCACTTTACTTAACAGCCAGTAGACCGGACATTCAGTTTTCAGTATGCTACTGTGCTAGATATCAATCTAATCCTAAGGAATCTCATTACATTGCTGTAAAAAGAATCCTTAGATATTTGCAAAGCTCAGTGAACGCAGGTTTGTGGTATCCAAATACTCATGATTTTACACTTATCGGATACACTGACGCTGACTATGGACGAGATAAGCTGGAACGTAAAAGCACCTCTGGAGGATGTCACTTCTTAGGAAGCTGTCTTGTATCCTGGTTCAGCAAAAAGTAGGCGTCAGTAGCCTTGTCCACCACTGAAGCCGAGTACATTGCTGCTGGTCATTGTGTTGCTCAAGTCCTATGGATCAAGCAACAACTTGAAGATTATGGTGTTCAAACGAAGACAATTGAGGTCAAATGTGACAACAAAAGTGCAATTGATCTGTCCAAGAACCCAATTCAACACAGCAGAATGAAGCATGTCAGCATCAGACATCACTTCATTAGAGACCATGTACTCAAGGGTGAGATCAAGCTGACCTTTGTCCCAACGGACGAACAGCTTGCGGATATCTTGACGAAGCCACTGGCTCGTGAGCAGTTCAGCATACTGAGAGAAGCAATTGGTATGTTTAATCCTCTTCAGTGAATTCCTGTGCTAAATGAATATGAATGCTGAGTGAATTACATACTGAATGATTTATTGTTTGCTGAGTTACTCATCGGAACTGTCTGAATATACAATAACTGAGTAAAACTTGCATATTGAGTAAATTAGTTTAGAACTTGAACTTAAAATCATCCTTAAATACTGCACTGACCACTCAGAATATCAAACGCTTGACATTCTAAATACTGAGTGATTAATCCGTTAGCATAAATGCAAAGCACGCGTATAGCCTAGGATGACGTATTCGCCGTAATGTGTCATAAATGCCAGGATCGTTGTCGGTACATGATCCCAAGGCAAAACTGACACATGGATTCGATTAAGATCCACACCGTTCAATTCGTCTATAAATTATGGGTATTTCCCCATCTTTTACTCTTTACGCTTAATCAATTCTTAAGGCAAAGAAATCACTTAGAACTTCTTTTCTCTCAAATTCCTCTAATTCCTCCATCTTCGAAGAATGACTAAGTTATCTTTCAAAGTCTCCGGTGCCGGCCACCAAAGGTCCAGCTCCGATGAACCTTCACAAAACCCTTCTACACCGAGCAAGGGTAAAACTGGCCAAACTTCTGGCAAAGAGAAAGCTGTTAAGATCAGGACCTACTCCAAGGTCTTCGACAATATATCTGAATGGAAGGTAGAACCCTCCAGATGGGTTTCGGAGCACTTTGTACAGAACGAACAGCCATTTGCCGAATGGATAGCAAAGAACGAATGGACTAGGCTGTTCTCGGTCAGGGATGAGACCTATCCTGACCTAGTAAGATAATTTTACCACAACCTCAAGGTTGCCAGTGACTCCGCCGACTACCTAAGCACTGAAGTAAAAGGGAAAACCATCTTCATCAACCCTCTGTACATAGGAAATCTCCTCCAGCTCAAAACTGAGGGAGTAAGGCTGAGGAAGTCAGGAGATCAGGACAAAACCAACTACGTCCATACCTTCTACAAACCTGAGGGTCACTCAGGCGAGATCTCAGCATCTTCAATGGGACAGCACCAGAAGATGGCTCACTACCTGCTGAGCTATTTCATTTACCCAAAGATCAACTGCACTACATCAGCAACCAACTTTGAACAGTGCTTCATATGGCACATGCTGACGTACACCGCCATCAACATGCCAGTCTTCCTAGTTGCTGGGTTCCTACGCAGCATGGGTACACTGAGGTTGGGATCAATCATCACCAGGATCCTCATCGACCACAAGATTGACCTCGAAGGTGAGGAATCTTTCAGAGGAACCGAAATCACAGCTGCCTCGCTGAGGGCACTGAAATATGGGCAGCCCCTGAAGAAAGGAAAAGCTGCTGCTGCTGCTGGCCAAGCTGGCCAAACCGAGGAAACTGTTGCTGAGCCTAAGAAAGGACGAAGAACTAAGGCCCCAGCTTCTCGCAAGAGAAAGTCTGCTGAGACTCCTTCATCGAATGTTGAGTCTCCTGCAAAGAAGCAGAAGTCAGCTGGAAAGTCAGCTGAAAAGAGACACAGGCAAGATGAGCCTGTAACTGAGAAAGCTGCTGAGCTACCTCAGAAGAAGCAAAAGACTTCAACACTGGCACCTCTGGACGTTATACCAACCGACTTTATCGTACCGAGTGATTCTCATTTCACTCAATGCCAGGGTACTGATGCTGAGGAAACTGAGGTCCAGTTAGATGACCACTTCATCTCCCAAGTTGAGGAAGAACTTGATGGAGACAGCACTGCTGAAGAAGAAGTTGAAGCCAGCGGTCAGGATGACACTGAGGAGTCTGAAGAGTATGACAGTGAAATTGAGGTTGAAAATGCTAACACTGGGTTAGAGTGTGGAGCTGTGCAAACTGACACCGAGTTAGCTGCTGGAGTTGAGCAAGTTGAGCAAGCTGACCAGACCCATACTGAGCACAAGGAACCTTCTCCTACTCACTTAGAATAACCTGCTCATCATACCACTCCACCGCGTAGAAGGTGAACGCTGGTTAAGGCCAGTGAGAAAATGGTCAGTGAGCCTCTTGTGCAATCACCATCTATTCCTGAACTTGTCCTCTCCAAGACAACAAAGGATCCTTCTACCGTCAAATTAAAATGTTTCAAACGGCCCTCAACTTCCTCTACTACAACGCCGTTGGAAAAACAAGCCTCTGTTTCTTCTCAACAGGAACATGCCGAGCATACCACTTCCACCACTTCAACAAGTCAGGTTGAACCAAGCACTGTCCATGCTGTTTCCTCAAGCATGGTGCTGACTCCTCATCCTTCTGCCGTCAGCACAGACAGTGTTCGGGTTATGACTTCCATCACCAACCTCTCTGCTGATCAATGAACCTTACCTCCAACTCAAGTGCAGATTGAGCCAAGTCATCCAGTCACTGACCAGGGTACTCCTTTCACTCCACTTTCTTCTGGTCATACTGATGTACATCGGGATGCCACTGAGTCCGGCAAAAAGCTCCTTGACTCAGTGCAAGCACTCATCCACGATCTTCAACATTCCGCTTCGCCTGCTGCTGGATCTTCAATTCCTGACGCAACTCAGCTCTCCCAAGTCACTCTACTTCTCAATGAAGTCAAGGGACTCAAGGATCTGCTGAATGTCGTCTTGTCACTCCAAGCCCAGCAAGCTAAGCAGGATTCACTTGCCAAGTTGGCAGAGATACAGCTGTCAACAATTCAACACCTGAACTCACTCCATCAACAAGTTCAGAAGTTGTCTGCCGTGAACACTGACTACGCCACTTCCTCAGAACTCAATATGCTTTTTGCTCAGCTTCATACTGAGCAACTTAAGACAAATGAGCAAATGGTGTCCTATAGTCAGTGCTCAGTCGAGCAAATCGGTGAGGCCATCAGGCTACTTAACCTCAACAAGCAAGAGATGGGTACTGACGCTTTGAAGCAGGATGAGTTGCTGTCTCTCGCACAGCAATCTTTCAACCACATCCGTCATAATAATATCCAGCGTCATCATTATGACTCAGCTCTCTTGAAAACCTTCCACCAAGTCTTTGCTGGCCTCTCTGAAGCTCTCATCTGGCAAGCCAAAGCCTAAGCCTTCAGTGTAAATATGCTCAGTGCTGCTGATCTTCATATACCAGTCGAAGTATCAGCTGATGGAGTTGCCATTTTTGATGGCGTCAATGAAAGTGCTGACAAACTAAAAGAGCTTTCACAAGAACTGACTCACGCTGTCTTAATTGATGCGTTTAAGCTCCCTGAAGTTGACAAAACGGGGGAGAAAGCGCAAGCTGCTAGAGCTCAGCATGAGCAACGTCAGTACGAGCGAAGTCAGTCACAGGGCAAGAAAAAGAAATAGATAGGCTAGGTCTTAACATTTGTAATCTATGTGCTATGTTTATTTCTTTTGCTGTGTAACTGCTGTGACCTCTTTCAACTTATATATCATACTTACTTTTCTTATTCAAATACTGAGTTATGATATATGCTAATAAGTACTGAGTTATTATGTATCTTCATTTATATCAGCTTTGTTTAACACTTATAATATTTATTGACTAAATGATATGCTGACAACATGTTTGACATGAACCTATACACTTATGAAATATTCTGATAAGAACTCATTGAACAACAAATTACTCAGCACACTCTATATGACTAAACCTTCCGCTTTATACTGAGTAAATAGAATATGTTGAAATAGCTGACCTATATCTGAAAACTGACCTTAGACTTACTCATTTAAATACTTAAATTCTTAAGTAAAACTAAGTCAGTAGCTCAACCCTTGCGGGGGAGTTTGCTAAATTATACTAGGTCAACTATCATGGGGGAGCTCATACTGAGTTCCTTGCTGAATAGTTTTGCCAACATCAAAATGGGGGAGTTTGTTGAAACACCTTTCCACATAATTTTGATTTGACAAAATTGTTTAAGTATAACTTAAAATACATATTCTAAACACACTAAGTTTAAATGCTTTGATTTATTCTACTAATGTGTTTGTTCAATGTTGAGTTAAAACTGTTATAAGATATAAGGATAAAAAGGCCCAAGCCCAATACGGAAGCCAAGGCCCAAGTCAAACAACTCAGTACACTCGGCCCGCGTATGTCAAGACGTTGCCGTTTTGAACAAAACGCAACTCAGCAAACGGAAGGATCTAGAAGACCTTCGGGAACAACTTCAAGATGAAGCTGCTGAGTAGTCTCGACAAACGTACAAGACAGCAGCTGACGAAGGAAAACTTCCAGACAAAGTGTTTCCTCTTTTGGCAAAGTTCAGACGACACAGTATGCTGTCCAGTTGACCTTACCATAAAAGGAGAGACCATTTGCTGAGCTGACCGAGGACAGAAGATACACGATTGTGATTGGTCGAGAGCTCTGAGCAAGTCAGGATGACAACGACATATAGCCGTTTCCCTCCAACGGTTATTTCAAAATTCGAAATGACCAATGCCTAGATGTCTCTATAAATAGTGCCATCACAAGCTTCATTCTACACAGAACTTGATCAAGCCATTACGCTGACCAAATCTCTACAAGTTCTGCAAGCAAGAAGCAAAAGCAAAAATTCTTACACTACATTTCTCATATCTGTGTAAAAGTCTAGAGTGATTGTAAATCGTCTAAAGTGTCTTAGCACATCTTTGTATTAGGACAAAACACTTATCATTTCTAGAGATAGAAAGAAGAGGCTGAGTACTCGGTTTTAAGTACTCAGCGGAGAGATTAGGATTGAGTAGAAGTATAGAGGAAGGTACTCTTGTCATACTCAATTGCTGATATTGTAAAAGGTTTGAGGCTCTACCTTTAAAGAGCTCAGTAGAGTATTTAAAATCTCGGAATGTGTTCCGGGGACAGGACGTAGGCTTAGAAGAAGCCGAACCTGGATAAATCTGCTGAGTGAAGTATTTCTTACCTTAACTCCTTATTTATATTGCTTGCTTTAAATAATCAAAACTGACCAAGTAAAAACGTCAAGTTGAGTTGTGCGCGTTGAACGTCTGAGCTCAGGAATAGACTCTAAGTGCTATTTCCTGACTCAAGCTAAGAAACTGACCTAGTCACCTGTTGACTAAGCCAGTATCTTATTGTTTACTCAGCGCCGCTGTTCAAATCTTTTTCTTTAGAAAAAGAAGTCTGCCTAAATTGCAAAAAGTTTAAATAGTTCCTAACCCCCCCCCCTTGGAACTATACTTGCAACTAAACAAGGGACCAACATGGAGTGCATCAAGGTTCCGCACTAAGCCCATTTCTTTTTGCCATCGTTATGGATGAACTAACAAGTTCACTTCAAGATGCTATACCATGGTGCATGCTGTTTGCAGATGATATTGTGTTGGTTGATGAGACGAAGGAAGGAGTGGAGAGGAAGTTGGAACTATGGAGACAAACTCTAGAATCTAGAGGCTTTAAGTTGAGCCGAAGTAAGACAGAATATTTGAAGTGTAAGTTTAGCGGCCATAGGAGTAGGGAGGCAGGGACAATCACCCTAGATGGGAGAGTTGTTCAGGCCTCGAATTGCTTCCGGTATTTAGGATCTATTATCCAAATGGATGGAGAAGTAGATGGAGATGTTGCTCATAGGATTAAAGATGGTTGGTCGAAGTGGAAGAGTGCTACGGGTTTCCTTTGTGACCCCGGTATGCCTAATAGATTGAAGGGAAAATTCTACCGGACGGCAATTAGACCAACATTGTTATATGGTACGGAGTGTTGGGCAGTGAAACACTGCCACATTCATAAGATTTCGGTGGCGGAGATGCGTATGTTGAGATGGATGTGTGGTCATACGAGAAAGGATCGGCTGAGTAATGAAATAATTAGGACAAAAGTAGGGGTCACATCTATTGAGAATAAAATGAGAGAAAACCGACTAAGGTGGTTTGGCCATATGAGACGTAGAGCGCTTGATGCGCCGGTTAGGAGAACCGAAGAGTGGCAAAAGGATGTAGTGATGAGGGGTAGGGGAAGACCTAAGCAAACTTGGAGGAGGGTGATCGAGAGGGATATGAGTTTACTGGGAATTGAGGAAAATATGGTAGTGGATAGGACGGAGTGGAGGGAGCGAATTTGTGTCGTTGACACGACTTGATTTCACGGTTTGATATGATGGTTCATGTTAGCCGACCCCGAATCATTTCGGGACTAAGGATTTGTTGTTGTTGTTGTTGTTGATTAGTTTATATATATATATATATATACGTATTAGCAATGGAAGGATAAGGGGGTTGCTAAGGTCCATTCTCGCTGTCATTCCTCTGTCGGGTATAGAGGGTCCGTTAAAGCTTCGGGTTGGTTGGGGTAAAGAGGCGGAAGCTCCCACCCCCAGGAGCAGAGCGGAGCCGGCTAGACCAAAGGCGGGGGTGGGGGCCATCAGCATCTCTTCCAGATACAGTCGAAAAACTAGCTGACTCGATTGGAGTTTAAGTAGCAGGAGGCAGGAATCTTTCTATTTGAACAGGCTCTGACCTCTGTCCCGCTCCGTGGGCTTCTATACTCCTCGGGAGAAGGGGTGCTGTTAGACGAGGTGCCGCGGCCTAATCTCCCGGGCGGACCGGGGGGTGGACAACCTCATGGCGACGTAAGCGGTGATTGGCGCCGAAAGCAACCAATCGTGGAATCAAGCTGCTCGGCAGGACCGGAGCTCGGAGATATGGAAGAGTCGCCACCCACGAATGGGAAAATGAACACCGATCCCTTGCGGGAGACCGGTGTGGGTTCGGGAAACTTAGATACGAGCCGAGAAGGCTAGCTCCTTTCCGGAGAAAGGCTACTAGGCACCCCGACATCGCCCGGTTATGAACCACCGGCCTCCTACTCAGCATGTTAGGCGATAACGGACTAATCGTATACTTCTTTAAGTTTAAAATTCATTTGAAACCCTTTTCTTTCTCTTTTTGGAAACCATTTTGAGCATATGATATTAAAAAGCCACATCAGTAAAGAATCACCCATTTATGTTTATACATACACAGAGAGGGGGAAGAAAGAAGTGATTTATTTACAACCGTATTTAAATGTTTATGTTGTGTGTCTATTCTACATTAACTTATTTCCCCAAAACGATGTTTACATGGTTCGCACCTTAATCGCCGTTGGAACGATTTAGGAGCGTTTTAAAACCCCGTTTGATGAAGCTTACCCGAATCGCCGTTGGAACGACTCGAGTAATTGAAAACGTTAAAGTAAAAGCCTTTTAATAAGAAAACGTGGTTAAACATACAAGTCAATTTTATTTTGTACAAATTCATTAAGAAAGCGATTCAAAATCTCCATTATTAACAAAAAAAAACGATTTTGATTACAATGTTCGCTTAATCCGTCGTTGGAACGGACTAAGGTTTTAAAACGTGGTGTTTTGAAGACGATTTGAAATATCAACCAAAATGACTCTATTTATCTACATTAGAGATCTAAGAAAGCTCATTAGCTTAAATAATTTAATTGAAAACTCTCTTTTTGTGACTTATTTTTCCCACTTATTTAATGGACTCTCTAACTATTATAATTACATCAATAAACACATTTAGGCCCAAAAATTAATTTTTCCAAGTGAAGCCCATTTGAAACATGGACTCATAAATGGCCAAAAGAGATAAAGAAAATAATATAGATATATATCTACACATTTTAGTCCAAAAGACATAAAATAAGAGTAAAAGAAAGTATACTATCCAATACATATATAAGAAAGAGTAATGAAAATAATATATTTATACTTTAAATATATGAAAATAGTAGATGAAATTCATAAATAAGAGAATAGCATTTATTACTCAAAATAACTCTATTTGTCAATAATTAACATAACCCAAATATACTCCAAAACTATATATATATACATAACTAATATAATCTTAATGTCAAAAAGACTATATGTTTATTCCCTAATATCTATTAATTGTCTCACAAAATACCCAAGTAAATAACATTTAAAATAGATTTTAATGTGACTTAAATAAATAATGATAAAAAAAGAGAAAATAATACATACATTTATAAAAATAAAATGGAACACCACTCTTCTAAAATAATTATATATGTTAAAATTCTAAAACAATTTGAAAATCATATATTACATAATTATATATATATATATATATATACTAAGGATTAAAAGTCTAAAAGTTAAGAAAAGGGGACCAAAATGGCATTTTTTACATTTTGGCAGATTTACCGACGGAAAATCCGTCGGTAAACAGCCTTTAGTGACAGAATTGGCAAATTACAGCAGCACTCCAACATTTTCCAGATTTGTTCAAAAGCATTAAATTAAATCTAATTCAATCGTTTTGGACTTCCGAACTACCAAAGATGGATCATAGTCGAAAACGGAAGTTCCTAAAACGATGTTTTTATTTCAAAACGTTATTTGGAAACCTCTTTTAAATAAAAAACTTATAATTACAACATTTTCGATACCCGAACTACCTTTTTATCGGATCACGGTTCGTATTGGGATATCCAAAACGAGGATTTTATTTTAAAACAAAACCGAATTTTATTTAACACGAAACGAAAATTAAATAAATACGCTAACTAAATAAAACGTGACAAAATAAATAAATGACTAAAGGAATAGCATAAAAAAATAAATAGAAGGAGAGAAATAAATTAAATAAAATAAAGAGTCTAGTCCTCGGATAATACCTTTGATTCGGTATCTGACAGTCGAAGCCGATTGATTCCACGAACCGCGAGCTCCCGATTTTAATAAAAATTTAGTAAAAATTGAACTTAGGAAATTTGGAATTTTTGAGAAAAAAAAATATTTTTCTCAAAAAATCCACTCTCTCTCTCTCTAAAAATGTTTAGAGTGAGAAAGTTTTTCCCCCAAAAAAGGCCTCCTTTTTTCACCTTGGGATCCGTGCCCTTATATAGGGAAACAGATCCCGGAACAATGGGCGACGCCCAAAAAAATTTGGGCGTCGCCCATTGTGGTTGGGCTGCCGCCCAACCTAGTGTTGGGCGAGCGCCCAACGCGAGGTTGGGCGCCCGCGCCCAACCCTCGTCGGGCGTCCGCCCGACGCGTTGGGCGTTCGCCCGACGTGGTTGGGTGCCCGTCCGGCGACCCTCGGGGCGTGCCCCGCGCCGTCGGACGCGTGCACTCCGTGGCCGCCGAGCGCGCGTTCCGCGCAGCTAGACGCTCGCACGTCGCGGCCGCCGAACGCGCGCCTCGCGCTGCCAGGCACGTGTGCTCAACGGCTCACGAGGGCGCGCACCGCCAGCGGTCCCAGGCATTGCCCGGGCATCGAGAGCGTGCCAGTCGCGGTGCGTTCGACGGACACCGCGCACACGTCTCGAGCCGTCAAGCGGGCGTTCGACCATCGTCGTCCGCGTGCGGGATGCCGTTGCGTGCCCGCGTCGTGCCGTTAATTTTTCTCAGCTTATTATTCTTTATATATTTTTCAAAACTTCCGGAATCAATCGCTTCGACCGTCTTGTTTCAGGTTTTCGTCACAGGTCCTCCGACTCGGTGTCTACAGGTGCTCTCCTATCTTTTGATTAGGAACCACTCGTAGTATATTGACGCTATCCATCCTTCCAGCGCATGCTACGTCTTTGTTGGTTAATCCAAGCTTATATTCATATCTTAGGCCCCAAGCCGAGCTCTCACACGTTCCGAACATGGTTTCTTAAGGTTTACCGATTCAGAATCTTTTCTGGTTTACCGGTTAAAAACCTATAAAGAGGCTTGCTTTCCTCCTTTAAGGCGTTGGCTTGCTTTAGAGAATGCGTTTTATAATTCTCTTTCTAAAGCATAGGCAATCGGGTAGAAAGCTATGAATGTGTAAAGGGGAAAGATGACTTTTGTAATGAAGGATCTAGACTTAGATGGGACCAAGCAGAGACAATTCTATACGCAGAAGATCGGTCCACTTACAAAAATACCTGAACGAGAAGGGATCAGTGCTGTCAACTATGCTTGTTATCACAATGGTTATACCATGGGAAATTTGGGGACCCAGATTCATTTCAGAATAAGAATTCGAGACTCGACATCGACTTAGCTGTCAGCATTTCCGATTGGGAACATAATCCAAGAGACTAGCGGACGTACCATGAGACGTTAGTTTGCTTTGGTTTGGCTTGTTTCCAAAGGGGATGGGGGGAGGTGAGCCGGTTACGCTTTAAGTGAGTAGCCAGGAGCTTTCGAGCTTAGAGAAGTTCCCTAGGCCAGACAGAGGTCTAGGGGGAGTCCGGATAGAGGACTCTTTTTACCGGTGGGCCCGCAGATGTAGGAAGGCGGCCTGCCTGCTAACCGAACTGCGTAATTAAAGCGACTCCTTTTTGGTGTAAGATAGGTGTTGGTCCGATTCACCAATGTCAGTTCGAACCTGACGGGTCGTTCGTTCGTGTGGAGAATCTCTCTCCTTACATATATATATCAACCCCTTTTTTGGTAGTGGATAGGACAGAGTGGAGGGAGAGAATTTGTGCCGCTGACACGACTTGATTTAACGGTTTTATATGATGGTTTATGTTAGCCGACCCCGAATCATTTCGGGACTAAGGCTTTGTTGTTGTTGTATTGGATAATTTTGCTTTCAATTTAAATTTTAGATATGAATTTCATTCTTTAATTTATTGCTTTTATATGTATTAGCTTGAAATGAAATTCTACCATTAGATTAATCTCAAGCATAAAGTTGATATTTTTGTTTTATTTTGGCTTAATACATCATTTGTCCCTGAACTTGTCCAAAAAGCTTGATTGCCCCTCTCAACTTTCAAAGTGTCCCGATAGCCCCTCAACTTGCATAAAATGTTCAGTTAGCCTCTTAAACTTGCGCAAAATGTAATCAATTTATCACTCGGTTGCAAAAAGTAAGTTAAATACGGAAGATGTATGTGTTGCACACGAAAGTAAAACGACCAAGATCGGGGGTATATAGTTTTAATATTAGCGAAGACAAGTTTTATAGTTCAACAAGTAATAACTTCATTTTTAATATATTTTTGAATTATGTAATAACATTCTAAGATGTGTTGAATACATCTTCCGTGTTTAATTTACTTTTTTGCAACCGAGTGATCAATTGATTACATTTTATACAAGTTTAGAGAGCTAACTGAATTTTTATGCAAGTTGAGAGAGCTATTGGAAACTTTAAAAATTTAGGAGGTCAATCAAACTTTTTGAACAAGTTCAGGATGATGTATTAAGCTTTTATTTTTTTTCTTAATCTCGGGCTTGGGTTCTATGGGCATTAAAGCTGTTTTCCGTGGTTCTATGGAGCTAACTGAATATAATCACTGCTCGAATGCTTCATGTTACTGACAATTAAGTTGAATTTTTGTGAATTTTTATTATTTGTTAAAACGAATTAAATGATAAATTAGGTTAAATTTTGAAAAATACATACAGAAAATATCTTTCGCTAAATTGACTTTTTTCTTTTCTTGATAAAATTAGCTAAATTGACTTTGATTGTGAGTTCAAAGGGAAAGTTGAACTTATAACCTTTTGGTTCTACGAATAGAAAATAATAGTGATAAATAAATATTAACAAGTTGATAATAATTTATAGAGGATGGCATTACCTGAATGTTATAGTCAAATTGAAATGAAGAATATGGACCCAAACATAAACGAATTATTAAATATACAAAATACAAAATCATCTAATATCATTATTATTATTTTAAGACTAAATCACATAAACTAATTATTATTATTTTAAGACTAAATTATCATATTATCATATGAGATTATTGATATTAAAGCTTTTATTTTTATTTTATTTTTTTTGAAAAGATTAAAGCTTTTATTTTAAGAAATACATAGAATTAACATTCAAAATTATTAACTGAAAAAGTATAATATATTCTGTTAAATATAAAATCAATTCAAAAAGAAACCCAACATAATATATAACAATAGTAACAAAACTAAAATTACAAGAGGAAATAGAAATTACAGAATATCAACCTTTGCAAGAATAGAAAATAGAGAAAGGGTTGCATGCAATATTATATTTAAGACAGAATTTGTACGCTACAGATCAATTGTCTCTTAAGATTCAACGACACGTTTGGACAAACTCTACCGTATGTAGAGAATTATCACCAGAGAATGAAAAATATGAGCCTGGATTTTGTAGAGTTTTTTTTTTTTTTTTTTTTTTTTTTTATCTCAAACTGAAAAAGAAGGATGAATAAAAATAGGTTAGAGGAGTGGAAAACGTTGTGAAATTAGTTCTCCAAATTTGATTTCATTTAGTGAAAATTAACTACTTGTAACTGCTCTAGACTTCAAAAAGATTCTTAACAGTTGAGGAAAAGTAAAAATAAATACTTTATGGAGTGGGTAAAAAAGAGACAAGTCCACGATGGCTCAATTAGATTCGGTATTCGCGTCGCTCGCGACGTGCAAATGCACCCCAAGCCTATTGGAGTTAGAGTTGTACGCTCCCTCCGCATGAAAGATCATTCTAGTTGGTTATTACTTACCTTTGAAAAGGCTTTAACTTATCAACAAGAGAAGCTCCTCATAAGAAATGGATAAGGTTCAATTTTTCCAACAATATCATTTCAAGTGGCTTACTTTGAAGTTTAATTTTCCATTTATTATTTAGCTATCTTGACCATTGGAAATATCTCGTTGAATAGAATACAATGACATATTTTTTTATATTAAAAAATTCATTTTGTGTGTAACCTCTTGTAACTAATTTAGCCTTATAATTATTGGTATCACACAAATGTCATAATACGTGTAGATCAATGAGACACCCACTTCCTCAATAGTAACCGCTAAAGCCATATGGACCAGTTAAAAGAGACCTCAAGGTCATGTATATTCCTATATACGTTCGCCACCGTGATTTGCGAAATCATTGGTGCAGCCGTTACAACCATTTCTCGTTGACAACACACTTTCACAATTGACTGACCGCCACGTGGACATCGACTCCATTTAGGACACACAACTCGATTCCCTTATAAATACAAGTTACAGAGTACATGAATAAATATTCAATTCACTCTTTTTGTTCACCTAAACTTAATACTATTCAATATTTCCCCTCACTAATTTAGGCATCAGAGCAGGATTGTCGGTCCCTCCTTCATCCTTGTTCTGGTTAGCTCAGACACTTAAGGGTCCCATCAAGCTCAACTCAGATTGTATCCTATCAAATTAATGCGGTGAGAGTGAATCTAAAAAACTGACGTCGTGACTCAGTTAAATAGTAATGTGATTCCAATCTCGTCTAACAACCATCAAGCAATAGAGCCATTGTAGATGCAAATGACAATCTGTTATAACATCTTCAGGTTACACATGAGTTCAATCAATGAATAAAGGCTCGTTTGGGCCTTTTGGATTTAGAAAACTAACATATTGAACGTTAGTACGTTGATCCCCATCACAACGTTCAATAATATATTTTAGTCAGAAACATTTTATCAAACGCATTGATGAACCAATGAGTTCAATATGACGAGACTGCATAATTCTACCAAATCTTTGGCGACTCTTTTCCAAATACAATTCCTATTAAAACGCATTTCTAATATACATTTTTATCATCTCTTCTTCCAATGTGCCGACATTAATATTATTCTAGCATATAATTTAAAAACACAACAAAATACTAGTATTTAGTATTAAAATGAACATAATTTTGGTCCTTAATCCGAAATAAAATGAAGATTTTTGAGTAAGGTACAAAATTTAATCCTTATCCTAATATTGATATTAGCAAGCCAAGTGTATATGGATTAAGAAAGCATATGTGAGTGATATGCAAAGAAAAAAGGGACCACAGGAATACAATAATGCAAGCATATGATAAGATATAATGATTTCTGCATCTTGTTTTGTCAACCAAACAACCCCTTTCGTACGCGTTGCTTAGCAAACTAGTATTCTATTATTATTTTGACACTCTTCGACTCATTTTGACTTTTATTTTATGTCCAAAACTATTTTGTACATAAAAGTTTATTTTAAAATAAATATTTTTCCAAATCCTACTCCATATTTTATCTTAGTTTTTTTTTAAAAAAAAAAATAGTTACTCACTATTTCTTTCAATTTTTCTTACGGCTACACGCCAGAAAATATTTTACTTTTCAATAAATTTTTACCTAATATTTTCTCCAAATAAACTGAAAATTTATATTTTACAGGATATTTATTAGAGGGGATATAGAAGACGAGATAAAGATAAAAAAACGAGATAAGTCATCTCGTGTTTATTTAAGAGATAGAAGGGTGAGACACGGGAGTGATAAGCCTTTTATCCCATTAAAATTATACATAGATGGGTGGTATAAGATATGGGGATAACTTATTTAGATGGAAAAATCTAATTTTTCCGTTAAATTTTATTATTTATTCTATTTGTTGTGTTTTAAAAATTTAGTAGAGTATTCCAAATATTTCTAAGTTAATTTTAATTTTTGAATTTTTGAAAACTTTAGTTTGTCCGTATATTAGTGTAGTATCAATTTGGAATGAAATTGATTGTCACACCCGACCCTAGACGACCTCAATCGGCATCGGACGTGAAATAGAAAGATCATAATCAACACTTAGGAGTCTTCAATTTATCTCAATATCATAATATCATATTATATTACAATTGAAATACCAAAGTTCTAACCATAATTCTAACAATAAACAACAACTTTCGATCCTCGCCTAATCGGTCGGTAACCTTCTCTCTATCATGTACTTTCTCACCTAAAAACATTAAAACATTTAAAAAGGTGAGATAAAAATCTCAGTAAGAAACTATCAGCTATAAAAACCAACTTTACTTAACATAGCTACATATATACCTTTATAAAGGATTTAATCAAAACCTTATAAAATATACTCAAAACTTAAGTTCATATAATTATATATATATATATATATAGAAAATGCATCTTATCAAAATGAATCAAAACAATAAACGTTTCATCAAACCAATTCATAGAAAATGCATCTTATCAAAACGAATCAAAACAATAAACGTTTCATCAAAACAATTCATAGTCAAATAAACGTTTTATCAAACCAACTTGTAGTCAATCAAACGTAAAACCTTATATGAAAATCAATCATAACCGAAAACATAATCCAAATGAACTTAAAACATTGTATCCATCCTCGAGTTTCTCCCCTTAAGTATCAATCCATAACCACATATATAGTCGAGACGTCTCTTAACATTGCTATCCCATATGGTCTTACCCAACACTTCGCTGCCATACCCAATAGGTCTTCACACTGTGTACACAGGCCATGTCTCTCACTGAACATGGTCTTCAAATATAAAACCACCGATTCAGATAACTCTCGATGGATATAAAATCATAAAATCATAACGTACTCAAATTTCCTTTCACAATCAAATTCCAAACTATTTCATAACCATAAATCATTTGGCTTCAATTAGCTCTTTTGTAAAAATAACTACAGTTATTCAAAATATCAATCCGTAATCAATAAAAATTTCAAAGTTAATCAATCAAATTAAGCCTTAAATCAACATAATCAAGTAAAATCTGAAATTCACATAGAAGCATAATCAATAGCTTCATTTCACAATAAAAAAAATCATGAAAAACCCAAATTTTATAAAATTGCTGCATAACCCTAAAATATCAATTTCTGAAACTTCTTTGATTATATATATATATATATCTATATACATAAAATATAAAATATAGTTGATAGTTACTTACCTTGGCTACTAATTGAGGAAAACACACACGTTCAATTCTCCTCTAAATTCTGTCTAAGACGTTTCCCTTCAAACACTGCCGAAACTTAAAAACTCTTCGGTTAGGACTTAGATCTATACATAAAGATGCTAAGGTTTAAATATCAAGTGATTTGGATAGTCAAATCTTTGTAAATCAAAGAAACGGTAGAGAAATGGTCGAAGAACGATGAACTGGCAGAAAAGAAAAAAAAACAGAAAAAGAAAGCTGATAACATCGCCCACCTCTTCCATGATTTGGAAGATATATATCCAAATCTGGATAAAATACAGTTTGATCCTCCATCTTTATATAATCTATTAAAAATTATCCGAAACTTTTAATTTACACATAAAACCATCAAATTAACCCCAAACTTTTCCTATAGCACCAAATTAATATCATATACCCAATAATTATAATATATACTAATATCAAGATATAAATTCTAGAACTTTAGACACGGACGTGACATTAATTAAATTTAATCTAAGCTTAATAGGCACCCAGCCCCCTAAACTTGTAACTTTTTTTTTCACCTGGCCCCCTCAACTTAGGGGACAACCTCTCAACCCCTTCAACTCTCCAAAAACATCACATACAGCCCCTTACACCCTATGTTCGGCCAAAATATTGACCCGTGTAGAAAACGTGTTTGACTGTTGACTACACCAATTCCACGTGTCACTTTTTTATTAAAATTTTCCATTCTGGCATAAGAATTCTGATCGAAATCCATCTCTGGTAGTTGCTCGTCGAGCACAAATGGGCTTGCTCGCCGAGCAGGGGTCTCAATGGAAAAATTTAATAAAAAATGACACGTGGCATTGGTGTGGTCAACAGTCAAGCGCGTTTTCTACACGGGTCAATATTTTGACCGAACATAAGGGTGTAAAGGGTTGTATATGATGTTTTTAGAGAGTTGAGGGGGTTGAGAGGTTGTCCCCTAAGTTGAGGGGGCCAGGTGAAAAAAAATTATAAGTTTAGGGGGTTGGGTGCCTATTAAGCCTTTAATCTAATCTATCATCCTAACTTGAGAAATACTTGAAATTTACTTTATTAAATTTTCAAAATATGAAAAATATATATTTAAGATGATAGATTAAGTTTAATTAATTTCATTCCAAATTGATACTATAACAATATATGAGGCTATTTAAAATTGGATAGAGGTAATATAATAAATTGAATCATTTTATCCATATCCATATCCTACATACTAAACATGAGATAATAAGTTCTTCTATCTTATTTTTATCCTTTTTCCTATCTCAATCTTTATCCCTATCCATATCCCCATAGAATACCAAACGTCCCGTTAGTATTTTTATTCATACTATAAAATTTCTGGTTTCAAAGAACTACCATTATTATTATTTTCAATAGGCAGTAGTATTTAAAAAAAATTACAATAAACGAGTGTGTAAATTTTTATTGGCCTATATTTTTTTTATTAATGTTGTTAGAACCGAACCATTTGGTTTGTAAAATTTTCATTTTTTATTGACTTTATAAAATTTGGCCGATAACAACATCAAAATGAAAATTTTCAAGAATTAAAATTGTTTACTATCATATTTACTATAGAACCACATATTTTATTTTTCAAAATCATCATTTTGGAGTTTCTCTCTCTAAACATTAACTTTCCCTCTCATAAAAAAACAAAACCTAAATGATTTCAAACCTAAAAAGTTGAAGAATTAAAGTTGCTTAAAATATTATTTAGTTCTTAAAAATTTTCATTTTAAGGCCGTTATCTGCCAAATTTAGTAAAATCAACAAAAAAATGAAAATTTTGCAAATCACATAGTTCGGTTTGTAACGAAAAAAACTATAAATATCAATCTGCAAAAACGTAAAACCAAATGACATTTATTTGAAATTAAATCATATATATATAATAGTGGAGAGAATAATAAATGGTTTACCTTTTTATATTTAAAATTTAGGTGTTGTACTTCACTTAACAACAGGGAGCTAATTCTGTGGGTGTCCTTCAATAATCAATGGACGAAAGCCGTCAAAATCCAATGTCATTGCTTACTTTATAAGTATTTTGAAAATTCAACACAACAAATTGGGGAATATGATATCAGATTTTTTTTTTTTTTTTTTGTGAAAATAAAAGCAAAGGTTTATGTCATCATATTGGGATAAATTCCATAATTGCTCCTATCACTTTGGAGACTTGCAAATTTATCCACCAACCTATGAAATTGTACAATTTACATCTAATGTTTTCAATCATGCTCAATTTTACTCTTATCTAATAAAATTTTTGAACATAATGATTCTTTATTATTTGATCCATTATTTAATGATGACATGAGACATTCCAAAAGTTAATTATACACAAAAATATTTATTATGTTACTAAAATAATTACAAATAACTAAAGAAAACAATTACAAACAATCTCGATACTTGTTAATTACAAAACAAACAACCAAAAGTGTTTACTATATTATTGATTCAGTTATAAACAACTCATTAAAATACACGAAATTACTTTAATTTATTGACAAACTTGTTTGAAAGGTACAATGTGGCAGTAAAATAACGGTCAAATCAATTCGTTCAAATTTGCACTTGATAGGGTAAAATTGATTTTGTTTGGAAATATTATGAGTACAATTGTATCTGTTAGAATTATTCGGGTTATGTACCAAATAATTAATCCGTCCAAAATGGAATTGGTCTAGCCCATCTAAAAGATGGAGGATTAGGGTTAGGATTTTATAGCCTAACTAAAGGCTATAGATAGGTAGCCATCTAATCCTAATGACACAAGAATTAGCATTCTCCCCTATGCATCATTCTCTCATGCATCTCTCTCCCTCAATATCCGATGTACACTTTACTTCGTGGATTCACCATTTTCACCTCGTAATTAATATCGGTGTGGGTGATTTGTGAACGAGGATACGAGATTGTGATTAATTTGATTCTTTTGTTGTTTATATTTCCATCAGATTCTGCTCTACAAGAGGTAAGCTTAAGCCCGTATTTGTAATCATTATTTTGTAGTATACCCCCTTCATTAGTATTAGAGCCACAAATCTCGTGCTTTGTCTGTTTTGATCTGTGAATATGGAGAAAAACATAAATTTTTCATGCTAGGATTAATATATGTATTAGATTTGTGTTAATTATGCATGTGTACGTGTTTTTCAGACTGTTTTGGTGAAAACGGCAACGAAATTACATAAAACTGTGTAGATTTGCAATCTGGGATTTTTTATTCGAAATAAAGCGAATTTCAGTCGTAGTCGTGAGTGTGTGCGCGCTTCAAATCCTAGTTTCTATTTATTGTATGGACAAATAAACTTCACCATCGTGACTAGGGACACTGATAACCGTAGACCTGACTAAGTGTAGAAGGCTCAAGATGGCAGGAAGTTGGCGCGTGGGTCCTGCGTGCCGCCTACGGGAGTCACATGCTCGTGTTTAGGCACGCGCCATGTGGCCAACCACAATGCGCCAAATGGTGCATGTTCAGCCCATGTCGAGCACGTTTGTGGTGCGTGGGTCAACCTGTCGAACCTGTTTTCCATCCGATGTTTTTCAGTATGTGATTTGAAAATTTTCCAATTTTGTAGTATATTTTTTTGGCAGTTTTTGGACAATCAAAATATTTAATTTTGATTTATTTAGTATTCTAAAATAATTTAAAAATAATAGAAATTTTTTTCCTTTATCCAAAAATTACACGATTTTTTTATGTAAATTCTATTAATCAGAAATAATTTTTTGAAGCATTTTTTTTGTTCAATTAAAATGCGTTTTGATTGATAAAAACGTTTTTGTATATGTAAATTAACTCTTTTCATTACTTTTTGATAATAATGGCTTCCATCAAACACTCTTGTGGTTCTTCAGATTCCTGTTCAATTCGCTAAGCTGTAAAGATTGCAAAAGGAGATATGGAGATTCAAGATGACTGACGATGTCCGGTGGGACGATGTCGATGCAATTATGCGTCATGTAGTCAAGATGCAGAATATGATGCAAAAGTGCATTATTGCTAGTGGTCTAGCTCAAACTCATAAACCTATACTTCTCTGCAACACGTTGAGGGGATCCTTTTCAGCTCCAAAACTTAGGTGCACGTATGCCTTAAGTTGACAAAATGCTTATTACAACCGCGACGAGTTATTCTGGTATGGAGTTGCGATTGGGGAGACTCCCTAAAGCACCATGGGACAAGGGAGTTTATTTGGTTTTCAGATGATTTTGTGTTTTGTGTTTTGATATTGTTAGAACCGTTCCGTTTTATAATTACCATTCAGATGATGAGTAATTTTATTTGCTTTTGGGATTTGCTATACAACCTTTAAGGTAATTTTCTTGTATTGTTTTTAAAACTATTATGTTAGTTTTTCCAATTATGGTTGGATGTTTATGATTATGTTTTATGGTAAGCTTTTAGCTGATTGATATGTATGAGTATTTTTCACGGTTTATTATTTAGTAACTAATTATTCATGAATAATTACATTATCTTAAAAGCTATTTATGAATTCTATTAGAATCGAATAATAAATCCAAAGTCAACACTTTTCTATTTAAAACCAGTTTGTACTAAGTTACATAATCAGTTATATAAGATAACAAAGATTTTTTATGCATAAATATCTAGTTAATTAGGTCAAACGCTAGAGTTTAAATGGTAATTTGAGCCATCTCTTTTTGGTTTCAAGTTTGAATCGGTATCTAGTGTGAAAACTTCATTAGGTAGATATAGGTTGCTAGAGATCTATTGCATGTATTGAAACTTTAACTTTTTTTTATTAAGTCATGCAATACCATTGTAGATCAAGTTTGAACAATGACCTCAGCTAGAAAATTCACAATAGTTGAACTAAACAAAGACCAGAAAAGAAATGGAGATTACTATAAAGTGTGGAGTATTAAAATAAAGTATACAACCCACATCATCCTCATAAGTGCTATGCATGACGACTTCACCAGACAAGGATCTTTGGGTGATTTTAAAAGAGAAGTTTGGAGGTGTGTCTCTAACTAAGCTCCGACGGGTACGGGGATTCTCCGCCCTGTTTTTTGGCAGGGAAATGGACGGGAACGGGGACTAATATGGTCCCCGTAGGTGGGTACGGGGCGGGAGCGGGAAATGGTATCCCCGCCCCGCTGGGATCCCCGTACCCGTAAAGCCCCGACGGGTAATCCCTGATTATTCCCCGTTTATGTATAAATGAAATGAAAAATATTTACTTGAATGTAGACATGGAGAATCGAACCTCTAATCAAATGAAACACCATCAATCGCCTTAACCGTTTGGATCCATTCTACTTCTTGTTAACCATTTGCTAATTAATGAACAAATATTAGAAGTTTTAAACAATTGATAAAAGTATAATTTTTTCTCTTTGGTTCGTATGATACTTCAGAGTTTAGAACAACTAGGTGGGCTAGAATGATGAAAATTGATAAAAATTGAGAATGATGAAAAATTTACCTGTGCCAATTGAGAATTTTGTGCTAAAAATTGGAACGATGAAAAATTGATTAAATTGATGAAAAATTGGAATGATGAAAAATTGATAAAAATTGAGAATTTTGTACTAAATGGGTAAACAGGGATTCCCTGTACCCGCGGTTTCCCCGTGGGGTGGGACGGGGACAGTTTTTGTCCCCATTTAGTTGGCGGGGACGGGGATGGGGAATCCCCGTTTAGGTGAGGACGGGGATGGGAAACCAAATCCCCACCTCGCCCCGTTTACATCCCTACCGCTCTCTCACCATCAAATTTGATACTTAGAAGAAAAAAGGCTGATATGACGAGGACAAGTTTTTTGGCAAGCCCCAAACCATGGTTGGGGAAGTAGTAACATAGTGGATCCCGTCAAATATTGGTAGGAGTGAGTTGGAAGAGAAGGAAGAATCATCTAAAAACTTTGGTGTATCTACTTCGGCGGATCTATTCGATGTATCTACTTCGACGAATCTACTCGATGTATCTACTTGGGTGTATCTACTCGATGTATCTACTTCGAGTATTTACTTCGATGTATCTACTTCGGCGTATCTACTTCGGCATATCTACTCCATGTATCTTTTGGGTTTACTTACTCACCAAGGAGACGTAGGATTACTTGCTTACCAATGAGACAAGTTTGACACCAGTCTGCTCACTATATTTCACTATTTTGCCATTAACTCTTATTTAGGTCATTTGTTTCATTCAATATGGGTATTTAAACCCCCATGGTTGTAAGAAGGAAGACAACTTTTATCAATAAAATATTAATTTCTCTTTTAAAGTTATTTTAGGGTCCATCCCTCTTAACAATGAGGATTTTCTAATTCCTACAAGTTTTAGTTGGTAAATTCGGGGGTTTCACAGCTCCTTCCAGTTTAGCTTGGGAATATCTTTGATAGTTTACAATTGAAAACTATCACCCATTACCCGATCTGTATCATGATCATACTATGAGAAAACATTTAAGAGAGATGTCAAACATGATCAATAAGCTTAGTAAAGTAAGTCATTTATTGACCGAGGAGCAGAAAATCCAAGTTGTTATACTCTCATTATCGAACAGTTGGGAGCATATGAAGATGCACCTAGCATGCACCGAAGGTCTCACAACCTTCGATGTTGTTGTTCGCCACCTCAAACTTGATGAGGATCGCCTTGCATTGATCAAGGTCAATATAGAGGTTTACTATGCATGTTCACGCTCAAATGGTAGGCAATCCAATGTTCAAGGCAAAAAATGCAAATGTTTCAATCCAGGGCAAAAAGCAAGCTAATGAGCCTAACAAAGAGAAGAAGGAAAATTGGCCAAATAATATAAGGAAGGCAAACATTTCAACTAATGCTACATACATTTGTTTGTTGTGCTATTGATTGATTTCCTTGAGCGATGGCCATTCCTTTAGTCGTAGGAATCTGCCTTGCTAAGTGTCGAATGGACAATATGCCGCTTGAATTAGATAGTAAAGGTCGACCTATTACCACAATTTATGGTGGACATACATCTATAACCAAGAACTTCGCTTCCGACTGTTAGGTGGAGTAATCATTCCCGACTACACTTTTCAATAGAGGGACAAAGTGTCTGTTGATTCCTGTTAAGGGGGATTTCGTTAGGCTTAAGTAGTTTGATGCGAGGTGAAGTGTCTCGTAGGCTTTCTTCGTGATGATGTTAGTTGGGCTTATAGTGTGTACATTAAATTAAATTATAAAGTTATTAAATTTTGTTTTACTCAATAATTTAGTTTGGTAATTTGCTTTACTTGTTTTTTTTTTTTTTGAACCTATTAAAATTTGCTTTACTTGTTAATAATAAAATATATCTATGACACTTGTATATTTTAATTTAGTAATGAAATTTTAATTTTCTAGTTAAAAGAATATTATTATTTAAAGTATACTTATATATATTTATTTTATTTTTTTTTTGTCATATGTTTCTCTCCTCCCATCTTCTCTTTCCTGTCTAATTTTAATAAATTTTTCTCTCTGTCTTTTTTTTTTTCGAAGGTAACTGAAATCTTTATTAATCAATGAAAAAATTGTCTTTACAAAGAATAGCTTCTAACCAATAAGGAATCGAAAAAGAATTAAAACGGCTAGCTTGTGATAAGGCATTCCTTGCAATTGCATGGGCTGCCTCATTCGTTTGCCTTGGGATAAACTCGACTTTAAAGTCAGTATTTCTTTCTAAAATATCTCTGCATTCTTCAATAATACCACCAAGCTCAGAAAGGTCTTGCTTCTGTGAATAAAGTTTATCAACGATCGACTTCGCATCAGTTTCAATAGCCACTGATTGGAAATTCAAGGAGCTCAGCCAAGTCAAACTATAGCGTAATGCAATAGCTTCCACAATACCCGGATCAAAAGTCCCAATGTAAAAAGAGCTACAAAGAGCTACAAAAACCCCATCAGCTCCCCGGATAATTGTCCCTAAACCACATTTATTTTCAGCTGCAAAAATCGACCCGTCAATGTTGCATTTCCAAACACCATTCGTTGGTTTCCTCCACCGTCTCGTCTCTGGTAGTTGTCCTATATGTCGCTGACTGTCACCGCTGCTACTACTGGTATTCGCTAGGCTCCACACATTGAACATCACCCGAGCAGCTCCCATCGCAGCTTGTGGACAGGCACAAGAGCTATTCCATATTAGTTGATTTCGCTGGGTCCAGACAGTCCATAACACCAACGCCAGATTCTTCGCTCTCCTGCTGTCAATTATATCAAACAATTTAAGCAGCCAGTCCTCTTCGAGCCAAACGTCATTTTGTACTTGTAATTTACCAACAATATCCCAACACCCCTTCGCATACGGACAGTCACAAAATAAGTGGTAATCATGCTCTATGTCAACCTTGCACATTGGACATTCGAACGAGACTCTTATGTGTCTATTGTGTAATCTCCACCTTGTTGGTAAGACCTTTGCTCCCACTTTCCAAAGTAGCACTCTAACTTTTGGCGGAATATCCAATTCCCAAAACCTCCTCCACCCATTCACAGCCAGTCTGTCACTTCTATTATCCTCCAGTATCCGATAACCAGACTTCACAGAGTAAATTCCATCCTTAGTAAAGTGCCATATTAACCGATCCTGCCTTGGATGCCATGGAATTGTTAATGTGAGAATAGCATTTGCATCATCCTGATCAAACAAGTTCATCACTTTATCCCTATCCCAAGTTCATCACTTTATCCCTATCCTTACTCTATGTCTTTTTCTTTAATGTTAGATTTTCATTTATTAATGAAGGGTGGTCAAAGTTGAAATTATATTACTATATTATATCATTTGATCATAAAATTTCAGCCCAAGGAAATCTTCTGTCTCTGAAAGTCAACTAGTTAAAATAATATTAAGTTGATTGACCATAATTAGATATCCTTAATTGAATTACCTATGTATTTGAATTAGGAATTTATATATATAATGACTTTAATAATATTTGCTAATAAGAATAAGGTTAAGAAGTCAACTGGTACATATGAGGGGATGTTAAGCTCCGGGAGCCGGCCTAAACACCTACCTAGGACCTACTGCTTATGGGCCTCCGAGCCAAATTTTTAAATTACAATATAATAATTATTAAAATCTCAATTGTAAAAAAATATTCTTATAAGTAATTATTATTCAGTATTTTAATTTAATAATTATATATATCAAATAAAAATGCAATTTGTTAAAATGAAATCGGTAATCAATAATAATAATACACATTATTTCTTTTTTCTTTTTTTTTTCAAACACAGCTGGTCCGTTATTTAACAACAATAACATAAAGGGTATTTCAAAAATTATTTCACAATTTCTCTCTTAATAATAGTAGAAATAGATTAAAATTTTAACAATGTGGTTATTAAGAGAGAGCGAATTTGACTTTTACGTACAAAAATTTCAACCCTCATTGACGGAAGATGAGTTTTTTTTATTAACATAAAATATGAAATTTCAAATCTTATTGAGTAGTTAGAACACCAGAGGCTGAAGAATAGTCAGAACATGAAAATGCACAAGAAAAAAAACCAACCTTTATTAATTGGGACTTCACAGTGACAAACGTTAGGTTATTGCAATATTTTATATGCAGAGGCTAAATTTGTTCTTCCTAATAACCATAACAAACTTGTACTTTATGTTATAATAATATAGTTGTTAACGAATTCTTTATCTTCAAATTGCCTTAAAAATTTGATTTTTATTTGGTTCTTTTTGGTACAGTTGAGAATTAAGTAAGTAAAATTTAGATTTGTAAAAAGAAAAATTGAAACACGAAAGCTGTCTAGGACCTCTAAAATACGGGAGCCGCCCCTGTTTGAGATGTAAAATAAATAAATTCAATCGAAGTATTTAATTTAATAATTGTATAAATTAATATCAAAAGTATTTATATCATATTGTTATTGAAATTCTCATAAATTATTTATATCATTTTATTTATTTTAAATATTTAATATACTTAAATTTAACATTTTTTTTTCTTCGAAATGGCTAACCTTGCACCGGCAGCAGTGACTATTTATTTTCGAATATAATTTACACCTTTATGAGTGAGGGACTGCTGGCCACGGTTCCATTCCAAAAGTGAAGATCGAATCTTAGACCTTTGGTTAAGGGAGGAATGTTTAGCACTCCACCACAACCTCACAACCTTGTGGTATTTAGCAGAAACCAGTGAGGAGACCGGTCCGAGCCTGACCGGAGAGAACCGGGACCCGGCGGTTCGACCGGGAACCGGTATGACCTCGGGTCTCAAATATTTGTACGCGGTATGATTAAGTCAATGGACCTCAGTATATGAGGCATTCGCGTGAGAGAGTCTTCTCCCTAGTAATTGGTTAGAGCATTGTAAAGCTCATTTACTTATAAGCTAGTTAAGTTTTCCCGTTTTTTCCTATGTGGGACGTGAATGCTTAATTTCCTTTTATTTTCTTCCAAACCATTTCAAGTCGTTCACTTTGAGTATCAATTTCTCATTCATCACTTGTCCGTTTTGAGTTTATAATATATTTTTAAAAAGATCTCATGGCATAGAATACGTTGATATGTTTTAATTTTTCTGAACTTAATTTATTAGTTAGATATTTAAGACTCAAATTAACAAAAAAATAACAAACCAAAAGTTGTTTATAATTTATTTTGGATATATATAATGTATAAAAAATAATTTTAAATTAATTATATATATTTAATATATATAAATATTATTTATTTATTTATTTATTACGTCATCCGGTTCGATTAATCCGAACCATCCGGTCCGACCAAGTGACCCGTGACCCAGTTATCAATCAAGTTTGATGTCCGGTCCGGTTCTGATAACATTGCTATTTAGCAAACTTTCTTAATTCATGTTCTGAGCTTTAAAAATCTTTATTTTAAAAAGAAGCAAGTAATTTTTTTATTTTATTTCGGATAATCATTAATTTTTTAAAATTAAAAAAGTGTTATGTTTTTTGTTACCAATTTTTCGTTTTCCAGAATTTTATTTATTTTGGATTTGTGATTATTAGACATAAACAACAAAAATTCGAAGTGGTGGCCTTGGTTTATTTCTCAAATTCGTGGCCCAAAAAGGCCTAGAACACCACGAAAAGTTGCTGGCATCTTGGGACTTTTAGCTCACTGAAATTAACGAAAACCAGAAAACTGATCTTCCATGGCTTCCATTATCAGTCCATCTGCCGCAATTTCTGTGCAACACAATAAGGTTATATGCTATCAATTCTCGCAACTCTACTCTTTTACTTTATCCTTTGCACTTGTAATTAGGAAGTGCTTGATTCTAAAATTGTTCATCAGATTGTTATAAGTGGGGGGTTTTCATTGGGATTCTTGATCGTGTTGTTTGGGGTTTTTCTTTGTTTGTTTCTTCTTTTCAGCAAAATAAAATAAAATAAACAAGTGATTTTAGTTTTTGTTTGTTTGTTCCTAATCGGATAGGTTTTACATTTGTGTTATGGTATGTCTAAAATCTTATTCAGTTGGTTTTTCTAAGTATTTATTTGCTTTCAAGTTTGTACTCTTGGGATATATATCTGGACTTTAAGGTGTAATTGAGTTTATGTGATTTGGAAGTTTGGAATTTGGGTAAAAGATAAGATTTTCTTACTATGAATTATATGTTGCAGGGATACTTCTCTTTAGTAGCGTGTTCGTGTCCTGTTTTCGTTTGAAGTTTGAAGTCTATTTTATGAAGGTTATGTTTTACAAATAACGTTTTCCATATCGGTTTTCGTGTCCATGTCTGTGCAGCATAGATGCTCCTCCTCTATGGATGTAGGCAAAAATAGCTGATCATGTGTTTCTATTTCACATGTCAAACTTGTTGAAGTCACTTTCTGTTAATAGAAAATGAATTACTTTGTTTTCTTCTTAATGCTTGCTTGGTCAAGCAGTCCTCCTCAGTGTTTTTTCTCAATTCAGCAATATCTATCTATCTGTTTGGTTCTTGAGAAAATCTGGAATTTAGGAGAGAAGGAAAATTTGTGTAATGGATAGAGATTAGAGTTATAGAGCAGGCAAGGAAAAAAAAAAGATTCTGATACGATTGCTTGTTTGTCTCATTTCGT
Source organism: Euphorbia lathyris (assembly GCF_963576675.1). NCBI lineage: Eukaryota > Viridiplantae > Streptophyta > Magnoliopsida > Malpighiales > Euphorbiaceae > Euphorbia > Euphorbia lathyris. The sequence goes on along the minus strand of NC_088917.1, from coordinate 28,304,496 downwards.
TTCTCAGGTGTGCTTAAGCAGAGAAATTTAAAGGACTGCTCGAGTTGTATTAGCAGATAACTAAAGGATTGCTTGTTTTTCTGTGTTGCAGGTGAAGTGTTTTAGTGCTAGACCTTTATCTACGAGCAAAGTAACTCATTTTCATCAGATTGTCATTGGTAGTGCAGATAGAAGATATCATGGTCTTTCTTTTAAGACAAACGCCAAGCTTTCTGCTGAAGCAAACATTGTTCAGAAAGACTTGAACGATTCCATCGAGAAGATAGGTGATTGTTCGTCTTGCTTTTCATTTCCCAGGATACAAGTTAGTTCTGTCTCAGCATTTTGAACAATCTTGTGGTGATTTGGATACAACCTGAATTTCTTGAATTTAAGTCTTTTGGACATGATTTTTTCACAATTTACTTAGTTGGAAATGCAGCATACCATTTACTTAGATTGTTCAAGTTTTAGACAACACTTGTGATCATACTGCTCCCCTTTTGATTATTGCTTGTTACTGTTATTTCATACATGGGTCTTCTGCAGATTATGGAGTTGTTAGTGTCCATCATGTTGGAGTGCTTTGTGAAAACCTTGAGAGGTCAATGGAATTTTATCAGGGTATTTTAGGTATGTTTTTTTCTCTTGCATACATCTTGTTCAGTCTTGTTAGAAGAGCTAGAAGAAATAAGTTATCCTTTTTCTGTTAATAATCAGGTCTTGAGATAAATGAGGCAAGGCCAGATGATAAGCTTCCATACAGAGGAGCTTGGTTGTGGGTGGGTTCTGAAATGATCCATTTAATGGAGCTTCCAAACCCTGACCCTTTAACCGGACGAGCTGCACATGGCGGTCGAGACCGACACACTTGCATTGCTATTCGTGATGTTTCTAAGCTCAAACTCATCCTTGATAAAGCCGGTATGCATGCTCTTTTTGACCGGAGGATTCTAATAATGTTGATTGTTTGACTTAATTAATAAAGATTGTTGTATTTATTGTGCAGGTATTCCCTATACACTTAGCCGGTCTGGGCGGCCTGCGATCTTTACACGAGATCCAGATGCAAATGCTCTGGAGTTCACTCAAGTGGATATTAACTGAATTTGAGCAGACAGAAATTAGAAGAGTGAATAATCTCCTTTTCTGTTGAACAAATATGAAATGCTAATGTACAGAATATAGGTTTTTCTATGTGCCAAATCAGTTTCTTTAATGAGAAGTCATACGGATATATGTTGAATGTGTTGGTTTTGATCTTAAACCAATTAAAGAAGTTCTTCTCAAGCCTAGTTTGAAGGAGTTAATCCCACAATGGTTGAATCTTGCTCTCCCACAATGGTTGAATCTTGCTCTCCAATGGAGGCTGAAATTTGATTGATTCATTAGAAGATGCTTGGTTACAAAGAAAATGATGTTTATATAACAAACCAAAAGACATAAGTACCCTAACTAGGGTTAGAACACAATAAAGAAAAGATAGGGGTAAGGAGGGGATAAAGGGGCAAATAGTATTTAGGTTATTATTGTAGAATAATGGGCAACCTTGGCTTTGTATTAACGTATAAGTGGAGTATATATACACATGGATAGGCTAACCCTAGATATATAATTACATAATGAGTATCTACATAATTATTATAAATTATTATATCACCCTCCCTAGGGGAGGCACAAATGCTCAATTTGAATCGCAAAGTACGAAATCGCTCTTTAGATAAAGGCTTTGTGAGGACATCTGTGACTTGCTCAAGTGTAGGAATATACTGAACTTGAAGAAGACATTTAGACACAAAATCACAGACAAAAAAGAAATCAACCTCGATATGCTTGCTGCGATGATGGAAAATGGGATTGAGGGTGAGATATGTTGCCGATAGATTATCACATAACAGATGTGGTGGTCGAGAGAGGCGATAACCAAGTTCCTGTAACACAATCTGAAGCCAGCCAGTTTCAGAGACACGGATAACAAGAGCACGATATTCAACCTCAGTAGAAGAGCATGCAACGGACTGTTGTTTCTTAGATGTCCAGGAAATTAAACTTTGACCAAGATAGATGGCATAACCCGTGGTGGACTTCCTATCATCAAGATTGCCAGCCCAGTCAGCATCAGTGAAACCATGAAGTAACAACAGAGAGTCACGATGAAAGAACAACCCACGAGACTTTGTTTGCTGCAGATAGCGAAGAATACGTTTCATTCCTTGCTAGTGAACCATAGTGGGAGCATACATGAACTGAGCTAGTTGATTGACTGAGAAGAAAATATTAGGCCGTGTAAATGCCAAATACTGTAGACTCCCAATAACATCGCGATATAGTGTAGGATCACTGAAAGGATCACCGAGAGTAAGCGGAATTTTTTATTTAGTACACATGGGTGTGGCAACGCCCAACAAGTGGTCATTTTGGCCTTTTGTAAAACCTCATCAATGTATTTTGATTGGTCCAGACGAAGATCTTTAGGTGACCAAGTAGTTTCAATACCAAGAAAGTACTTCAATTTACCAAGATCATGCAAGGCAAATTCACTTTGAAGTTGTTGGACCAACGACTGAACGACAGTAGCATGAGAGCCCATAAGAATAATGTCGTCCACATAAATAAGACAAAAAATAGTGACATGCTTAGACCTCTAGAAAAAACAAGTAGGTGCCAGATCGGGATCTGGTAAATTGTAATTGGCGCAGAACATCGGTGAGACAATGGTGCCACATCATAGGAGCCTGTTTGAACCCATACAAGGACTTCTACAATCGACAAACATGGTTAGGAAATTGAGAGTCATGAAAACTAAGGGTTGTTCTATGAAAACCACTTCATTAAGATTCCCATTAACAAACGCATTAGAGACATCTAATTGAATGACCGTCCAATTAAGTGAGACTGTAGCTGGTTTGATGACAGGACTATACCCTTTAGCAACTAGTCTGGTCTTGTACCGATCAATTGGGTCATCAGGATTCTGCTTGATCCGAAACAACCAATAAGATTCAACCCCGGGGTCCGAAAGACCAATGTCGAAGTATGATTTTTCTTCAAGACATCAAATTCCGCTTTCATAGCATCATGCCAAGCCAAACTTTTAAGAGCTGCAGAAGCTGTAGTGGGGACTGGTGGAAGCTGATTGAAGTAGAGCAAATGGATATTTGGGACGGAGGGAATCGGTTTTGGATCGGACAATCATGGTGTGTGTAGCCATGGAAGCTGGGGGTAATTGTCAGGATACTAATTATAAAAGGAAAAGATAAGAAAAGAAAGACGAGAAGATTGGTGAAATCAATTTTTATTTCTCTTTATTTATGTTAATTACTTCTCATGACATTCAACAACATACACTAGTTTTATCCTTTTATTCAACTCTATTTAGTCGGCTCTAATCACAAGCACATTAGACCATCATTCATTTATCTTATTTTTGTTTTTAAAGCCTTTTTACTAAGATCTTAGGGAGCGTTTGGTTCGGGGTCTTTAGGAATGGGAATGAGAGAGTTTCATTCCATTTGTTCTTGTTTGTTTAATAAAAAAAATCCATTCCCTTTACCCATTTTAGATTATAGGATTACCCCACTTTAGGTTAACCCATTACCCCAAATCTTGTAGGGAATTGGATTCCCTTTCCCAATTTTTTTTGTTCTTTTTATTTTATCGAACCACAAATCTCTGAAATTTATGAAATTCCAGAATTTCTGAATTTCTGAAATTCCAGAATTTTCAAAAAGTCCAAAATTTCTGGAATTTCTAAAATTTCAGAATTTCTGAAATTTCAGAATCTGAAATTCCAGCATTTCTAAAATCCCAGAATTTTTGAAATTCCAGAAATTCTAGATTCTGGAATTTCAGAATTTCCAAAATTCTAGAATTTCCGGATTCTGGAATTTTAAAAATTCCTGAATTTCAAAATTTTTAAATTCAAGTTCCAAAATTTCCAGAATTTAATAATTTTTGAAATTCTAGAAATATGAAAGTTCAAAAATTCCAAAGGTTTGAAATTGCATTCCCTTTCCTAAACATAACCAAACACATAGGGGAATCAATGCTTATTCATTTCCTTTCCTTTGGTTTCCCTTTCTTCATTCCTTTTCCCTTATCTCATGTGAACCAAACACCCCCTTAGTGAATGATTTAGTAAAAATGATTTTAATTAACCTATACTTTCTATAGACTCACTTGTACCGAGGATGACCGGATGGTCTTCAAGAGAAGCTTATCAGCATGAAAAGAGGTTGTGGACGACGGTTTGGAGATGTATAGGGATTATGTAACGACCAAATTATCTCGATCGCTGCGGTTGATGTACATTTCACATCTTATGGGTGATTGTGGTTCAAGCTTTCAATCAATTTTCTATAAACCTACTCCTCTACATCAATGTTGCTATACATTTTTTGTTGTACTGGAAGGAAAGACTTGGACAGATATTTATCTCACTCACTCACTCCAGGAGGCACAGAACTGAACATCTTCAATATAGTTGAAAATGCACACTTGACTTCCATTGTTGTATGGCTGAACGTAATGTGTGGTTTGGAGTTAACATTGAATCTTGAAGCCTAAGCTTTGTCACTGGTGACACTTTGTGTCTGTCGAACCATGCCTTGATTGCTCTATGCTCGTATGTAAAACCATCAGCCGCTATGTATGGATCATCCATTATTTCCTGCATTGATTTCAAACATGTATATAGACTGAAGCAGTCAAATTCATAAGCAAAAACATTATGTCTTATGCGCCATCATCACTTCTCACCTGAAGAATTGGGCAGAAATAGTGGCTTGGCGCGTAAATGTTGCTTCCTTCAACCTTTACGCTAGCAGCTGCAATATCTACCAATCTTCTGAGAGCTGGCAAAACTTCAGTATCAAGATCTGGTCTGTCCCTGCATCGAAGTTTCGAGCATTTCAATGCAATTTCAGCTAATTGTTCTGTTTCAGTAAGTGGCCAATCTTTAACTGATTCATCTAGAATGTTAGCAAAGCGGCCATTTTTTATGGCATTTTCGACAGTCAAGACAAGTCCATTTGGACGTTGAGCTGTTAATAATTGGAGAACTATGATTCCGAAAGCATATAGATCTGACTTTGGTCGGATGGTCCCAGTTCTCTGGTACTCAGGATCCATGTAGCATAGTGTACCAGCAATAATAGATTCTCTATACTCTGTGATGTTATCAGGCACTACATCTGCCATAAGTTTAGCCAGTCCAACATCTCCGATTTTACTCACGTAATTCCTGTCTAACAATATGTTACCTGGTTTTATATCCCTATGTACAACAGGCTCTGGCTTTGAGTTGTGCAAGAATGCCAGCCCACAAGCCACTTCAAAAATTATCCGGAACCGAACAAACCAAGGAAGAGGTGGTTTTCCGTTTTGCTGAAAGATACACTCCTCCAAGCTTCCATTTTCCAAGTACTCATAAACAAGGCAACAACTCTCAGGACAAGCTCCAAGTAGTAAAACCAAGTGTGGATGTCGTAACTGGCTCAGAACCTCAATCTGCAAAGAACCAGTGAACAATATCAAGACTTAACAAATGGTTTTGAGGCTCCTTAAATATTTCAGTTAGTCAAGAAGAAATTGTTGAGAATTTCATAGTTAAAAACAGCAATTAATTGGTCAAAGTCATTCACTGTAACGGTTAAATGGCACAAAGGGAGTAATAATTTTACCTCTCTCAAGAACTCCTCTTTCTTGTGAATTGCATCTGACTTGAGAACCTTAATAGCTACTGGGGTATGATTGAGACTGCATTTGTACACTTTACCGTAACCTCCTGCTCCAATGACCTTACTTTCTGAAAAAGAATCCGTAGCCAACTCGATCTCATTCATAGTGTACCTTCTGTACCTCTTATCACTCAAGAAAAGTTCATCAACAACTTTCTGCTTCTCAGCGGACTCTTTATAGGCCTTAAGCTCAGCCAACTGCCTTTCATAAACCACTTTAGCAAGCAAAGTCTTTGCCTCCTCTACTTCCATCCTGGCTTCCAAGTATCTTTCTCTCTCTTCATCAACAACTTTCCTCAAATTTTCTTCTCTTTCTAGAGCAGCGCTCACTTTCCTTGCTTCCTCAACACACTCAGAAGAACGTAGTTCTACCTACAAAATCAAAGTAACGATAACAGCCATGAAGTATGAGATCCAAGACAGCAACCTTGCAGGCCATTCAAACAATATATATTTTGCCAGGTCAGTTTCACAAATGAAGCGGAATTAACTCATATGCAGAATGCCTTTTTTCTTCCATTTATTTTAGTCCCTAATTCTTGAATTATTAAACTGCAATGACTGAGCAACACCTGGCATTGAGTATGAACCAACTCTTCACAAGCTCGTTTGTACATGGTAACAGCATCTTGTAACTCATGACATAGCTCTTCCATTTCAGCCTGCACATATGACCCAAATAGGGTGAGAACCTCATAGATACTCAAAGATCACATAAGTTAATATTGGTATTATAGAAGAAAAACAATTACTGTATTGGTTAAGTTTTGAAACAGGGTAAAAGTCCTCAAGGGACTTCTCCTAAATATCACATAAGCTAATACTGATTTTAAGTGAAGAAAACATATTACTTGGTGTGGATCCGTTTTTGTGGAAGCTGCAGAATCACTTCTCTTAGTACCATTACTTAGAAGGTTAACTCCCAAGTTCTGATAAGACATGTCCATATCACTAGCATTAGTAGTGGAGCCCATAGCTTCAGAGCTCAGGAGAGAACCATCAAATGATTTCTGAATTTTGGATTCTACAGTGGAAGAATGAATATCAGAATCAGAAAGTTTTCTACTGATAATTTTCTTATAATCTCCTTTCTGAAGCATCCAGTGCTTAGAGCTCATCTCTGCAGAAGAAAATTCAAAAAGAGAATGGTAAGAAACATAACACTGTTGACATTTTTGCTTTTTAGAGTGAGCACTTACAACATACCACTAATGGAAGAGGACCTGATTGACTTTTTGATGATTTTTCTTTTAGATATGACAAAAATATCACTTGTCATTGGAGCAAAATTCAGTACAGATACAGGTACCCCTGGTCCCTTTAGCTTCCTAAAGAAAAATGTGATGAAATATAGCATGAGGCCAAAAACGAAATATCACCGAACTTAGGGCAGAAATAATTATCAAGAATCAATCATTAATAGAGGTAGAGGCGGAGAGGAAGGGAGAGTAAAGTAGGGTTAAACTTCAGAATACATTCTTCTTTGACCCTCAATGATTCCAGATGGTCTAAATATGCAGCGACAAAAGGCTAAAGCAAGCAAGTTCAGCAACTACAGATATCATAATAAACAGCTTCAGAAACCTAATAAACAACTGCATTCAAGTAGTATAAAAGCACCTATTTGGTGTGGTTGAGGGATTATAAGATGTACCACTAAATGAAACTGAAGCAAATATCAAAATAGCAGTAACATTCTAGCCTAACTGCGTATATGCAATTGACAACTTCTGATATGATGATATGAACAGCAAATCATGATCACAGTTGAGAAAAATGACATTAACCAAGCAATCTCATACCTGATTATACAATTAGGAGACCAAGAACCCAACACTAAACAACTAATCCCTGATTCAGATACATAATCTATAAGTGCATTTGCTGGATTGTCATCCTCAAGCACCAAGGTTTCCACCTATCAAAATTAATTGGTTTCAAGTTACAAAAAAAATTCCAAAATTCAAAACCCAAGCTTCATTAGAAAGCAAAACCTTCCGTATCTTGCATAGCTTTTTGAAAGGTATGAAAATTTCTTCAGACTTCACTTTCACTTCCTGCACGTACAGCGCCACCACATTCTCATCCAATGCTTCCACAGGGATACGAGCTCCAGCTTCATTCACCAAAAACCCCGCAGATTATTGTAGTTCATCATACCATACTCTAATTATCAATTATTTTCGAATTTTTTTCTTCATTTATATCATCATTTCAAATTGATTTGATTGGCATAAAATCAACAAATAAAACGATAAACAAAATTCCTCAAACAGAAACAGTTAAGTGAGAGAGAGAGAGAGAGTAGTACATGGAGTGGGTACAGAGGTTATGGAGGGAATGACATGGACTAAGATGAAACGTTCAGCTTCAGGTAATAAATTGTCGACTGCCCACCGAACGGCTCGTCGGCTTCCCTTTCCACTAACGCGGTCTCCGCCGTTGACGGCTACGGCTACCGCAACCGATGTCATCTCCGGCTAAGAATCAGCTCTGCTAGCAAATGATTCATACCTGAAGGAAATATTTGGAAGATGAATAAGAAGTAAGTAGACTTTGACATCTAATAGGCTTCCATTAGTCAGTCAACGGCTTATTCAACGGCGAGTGTCTTGGGCTTCATACATGAAAGCCCATACTCAAAGTTTAATATTGGGTTGTAATAGAGTCGAACCGAGTTTTGACTTGCTCAAACTCAGATAATCATAATATTAACGAGCTCGAGCCAAACTTCGAACTCAGTTTGAGCTCAAATTTGTGTTTGAACTCAGTTAGTTTAAAAGTTTATTTGTAGCTACTAATTTATTTTGTTCACAAGTTTTACTCGCGGGTAGCTCGTTAAGCATGTTCATGAACAAGTTCATTTACCAAATGAAATAATAAAATTTTACATGTAAAAACATTTAGCATCTCCTTTTAATCATTAAATAAAAAATAATGTAACGAGAGGGAGGTAGAAATGAAAAGAGCAATGAGAGGAGGAGAAGTGAACTCTAAATTCATTCCTTATCTTGCTAGCCTAATTTATATTTTACCAATGTTATTAGAACCGGACAGGACATCAAACCGGATTGATAATTGAGTCACGGGTCACTTAGTCGGACTGGATGGTTCGGATTGATCGAACCAAATGACGTAATAAATAAATAAATAATATTTATATATATTAAATATATATAATTAATTTAAAATTATTTTTATAAATTATATATATCCAAAACAAATTGTGGTGAAGCTCTTAACTTGTTGGTTAAGAGCTTACCTATGACCTAGAGGTCATGGGTTTGAATCACATGGGGTGGGGTGGGTTGAGAGTTTTCCTTATCTTTAATGTAATCTTCTTTTGTTTAATTTAAATGGATTGCGCACAACTTTTTAAAAAAAATATATATATCCAAAATAATTAATTAGATTAGAAAAGAAAAATTGGGATAGTTCAGGAGCCAAATGTAACTAAATAATAGGTCAGAGTCTAAATAACAAAATTTTGATAGGTCGATGGTCAAATAACGGTATAAGCAAAGTAAAATATAGATAACCGATTATTTAAGCATGAAGAGTCTCTTACCATATATATATATTAGATGAAAACAATCGCATGAATATATTACAACCATATCTACTATTGGAGTAGTCACATAGATGGTCCTTCTGAAATTAGGGTACTCACAAAACTTAAGAAATACCTAAGTAATAAAACGAAAAATACAAAAAAAAAAAAAAAAACAAAAACAAAATTAGTCATTCTTGTATTTTTTTTTTTTTCTTTTTTGAAGCTAAACACTAATTAGACTTTTTATAATTAATATATTCAAACAAATCATATTTTACACACAATAAACTTAATCCAATAATTTTTCTGCTGCCTTACAATTGGAAGATCATATGTGGTTGCACTTCCTGCAAACCCTTAGAATACATGGCTTTTTGACTTTCTTCCATTCCTGAACTTTTGATTTAAAAAAAAAAAATGATATAAAAATGAAGAGTTGGGAAGAGAGAGATGGTGACAGAAAGAGGGTGAGCACGCAGAGTTTCAGGCATGAGTATATGTATATGCAAGAAAACTATGTGCTCACTCTCTTCTGTCACCCTCCTTTTTACTAACCTTCTCTTCTTTGGAGCTATATGTATATGAATGGTGGTGTTGGATTTTATTTATAGGGGATCACATAGCCCACCATTTCACATTAATACCATTTTATAATTCGGGAATATAATAATAATAATAATAATGTATGATTCATTTATATAAGGCATAATGCTCCTCCAACCCCTAAACTTATCCAAATTGGTCATTTTATCCCCTTAATACCAAGCAAAGCTTTTTTGAAGAGGCTAGGCTCTTTCCTTTTCGGCACCCACATTGGACCTAGCGCCCAAGTGGTTTGCCCAATAGTGGGCCAAGAAATATTGAATGGTGATGTAGGCGGGGTTTTCGAGGAATACAAATAACCTCCAGTTTTTTTCAGATTTGGAGAGCAAGTTTCAACAATACTATTGTGACCGTTACAGATATACGGGGACGAGTAATTTCTTGGTCCTCTGCTGGCACTTGTGGATTCAAAGGCACAAGAAGAGGAACACCATTTGCTGCCCAAACCACAGCCGGGAATTGGATTTAAAGCTACTTCTTATTGAAGAGTGGATCGAGCTGGAAAGAATACCGGGAAGATCAGCTACAATCTACTACGATCAAAGAGTTATAATTAGCTGTTGAAGATCCTATTTACCTCCTTAATTCTATAAAAGTGGTATTTCTCACCCCCTAAACTTGTCCATTTACTCCTCCAACTCATAGAATGTCCTATTTACCTCATTAACTCCATAAAAGTGGTATTTTTCACCCCTTACAATCCGTTATCGAAGTCTAAATTGATAACCTTTTTTTTAAACGTTAATCCTATATTTATGCTATTTTGTACGTGGAACCTAAATTGATACTTCCCCAAAAATCATAGGTCTATTTTGGTACATTATCCCTACATATAATGTATTTAACTTGTTTATATTAATGTTCTTATTTGTATTTTTTATTCGTTTGAATAAGTCCTATTAATTTTGTACTATAAAGGGGTAAGAAATACCATTTTTATAAGAGGGTAAATAGGACCATAAGGGGTGAGAAATACCACTTTTATAGAGTTAAAGGGGTAATTAGGACATTCGATGAGTTGAGAATGGGTAAAATGACCAATTTGGACAAGTTAAGAGGGTGAGAAATACCATTTTTATTGAATTAAGAGGATAAATAGGACATTCAATGAGTTGGAGGGGTAAAATAACCAATTTGGACAAGTTAAGGGGCTGGAGAAACATTAAGCCTTTATATAATATATACATAATACATTCATTTATCTACAAAATACTCTCTTCCTAAATCCCCGCCTCCATTAATATAACAGCCCTTCCTTCAAGTTAGCTCCATTTATATAACATCATTTCGTTCGTGATTGTTCAAAAACTGCAACTAATCCTCTAAACTTAAAAACGTTACAATTAACTCTCCAATTTGAGTTATGTTAAATGTTGGTTTGGGTTTAGGGGTTATTTAAAGGGATATTTGTTCCAAATAAACAACTTGATAAGTTATTTGTTCCAAATAAACAAATTGATGAGATTAGTTATAACGTTTTGAAGTTCAATGAATGAATTATAGTTTTTGAATAACTTGAAGGATTGAAGATGTATTAAACCTATATAATATATATATTAATTTATGTACAAAATGATATCTCTTTTACGAAAGAAAAAATACCACGTTTCTGTATTTGTAAATTGATGAAACAAAACAAATATTACACTTCTTCCCTGGAATAGTAGGGGCGTTGGACCTTATTCCAATTTTCTCTCCATCCCACGGAAGTGTCTACACACTTGTAAGAAAAATATTTACTTCTTTTTCTCTTTTATGTTTGACTTTCCATTTTAAAAGCGAGAACTATAGGTGTTTGGTTATAGATCTCTTATTTACCTTTTATATATAAAAAGTAACTTTTTACAATAATACAATAATGGTGGGTTTTTTTTAGTTGAAAGAGGGATTTTACATATTCCTTAGAACACATGTAAGAAGTTTTCTTTGTCGAATATGATGGAGTGGAGTTATATGTCTAGTGAAACAAATTATATCCAAGTTCATTAATTTAATGTATTAATAGTATTTAATTAGTTAATTACACTATGAATAATATTTTATTGATTAAAGAGGTGTTTGATTGCTGCTTTTTGATTTTTTGTTCGCCTTTTCATTTTGAAAATGAGAGTTTTAAGTGTTTGGTTAGACACCTCCTGTTTATCCCCTGTAGTCGAAAATTAGCTTTTTTTTATAAAAGCAGGAAATCTCTATTTTTTGGAAAAACAGTTTTTTCAAACAGCAAACAGCAAACAAACAACATGTAAAACAAACGGGCTATAATATGATATTAAAATCATGCATTGAAATCGTTTTAAGTTGAGTTTAACTCGAAAGATCATGCATGTTTTAATCCCAATTAAATTGTTGTGATTAAATTTAAGAAATGGTAAATTAATTACACTCATAGCCTTTAAATTTTGCACTTATTTTTATTATGGCTCTTAAAACTTTAAAATTAATTATTGTGGCTCCTAAACTTTACATTATACTAACATAATGATCCTTTGAGATCATTATGGTTATTTCAATAGCATGTAATCTTCCATTATGCAATTAGTAGAAATGATATTTTGAACAACTTTAATTCTTGAATTTTTTTTGATTTTAAATTTATTTAGATATTGTTTATTTATATGTGAGAAAGAGATAAATTACACTCATAACCCTTTAGCTTTACTTTTACTTTCATTATGGTCTCTAAACTTTAAAATCAAATATTATAATTCCTGAACTTTGCACTTTACCAACATTATGGCTCTTTTACCGTTGACCAAGTTAAAAAGGTTGATGACGATCTCAAAATGGAAACATCTAAAAATTAAAATTGTTCGGAACCATGTTTCTATGAAACCATGGTTTCGATTTTTCAAATCACCATTTTCAGAACTTTCTCTCTCTAACTAATTTCCCCTCATAACCAAACAACATCTAAATGACCTAAAAACCAAAAATATCAACAATTAAAGTTTTTTAGAATAAATATCATTCTCACTAGCTCTACAATGGATGGTTACTTACCATTGAAGTGATCATCTTCATCAACAGTAAAATGGGTCATAATGTCCCAGTTTAGAATTCAGGAGCCATAATGAAAGTAAAAGCAACGCTGAGGGGCCATGGGTGATTCACTGTGAGAGAAATTGGTTGTTAGAGAGAAAAATATCCAAAAAAAAGTGATTTGAAAAATTAAAAACAATGGTTTCATGGGTTATATGGTTCTAAACAATTTTAATTCTTAGACTTTTTTAAATCATCATCGATCATTTTGACATTGTCAATATTAAAAGGAGTCATTATGTTAATAAAGTGTAAAATTTAGAAATCATAACGTCGCTTTTGAAGTTCAAGACCATAATAAAAGTTAATGTAAAGTTTAAAGTTCATGTCTTTATCCAGAAATTAATTGTTTATTTTTTAATAATTATAAATCCATTGATTAATGGTTAATTAATGATTGTCATAGATTAAATATAGGGTTAAGGTGCAAAAATACCCCTAACGTTTGGGGTCAGGAGCAATTTTACCCCTAACGTCTAAAATGGTGCAATTTTACCCCTAACGTTTGTAGCCAAGAGCAATTTTACCCTTAACGTTGGTAATTTGAATCAATTTCAGACACTATTATAAAACACAGATACTTTTGTTCATTATTTTGCACCAATTGCGTATCAATTCATTCTAAAAAAATGATTTCATGTCTTTTGTAATTTAATAATAGAATTAAAGATTAATATTTATAAATTCGGTGAATTTTTTGAATTTTTTTGTCAAATTCGTACAAAAGACAGTATGTTTTTTTATTATTTTTTTCACATTCCAACATATGTTTATAATTTGTTACTAATAAAATGACGCACATGTGAAGTGTAGATGATAAGATTCATGACCGAGAAGACAGTTGATGAATTATTTCTGAAATTGACCCAATTTATCAACGTTAGGGGTAAAATTGCTCTTGGCTACAAACGTTAGGGGTAAAATTGCACCATTTTAGACGTTAGGGGTAAAATTGCTCCTGACCCAAAACGTTAGGGGTATTTTTGCACCTTAACCCTTAAATATAACACCTCAAATTGAAAATATTATTTTATGAGAAAAAGTGATAATGTCGATTTAGAACTCGAGAGTTCTGACGATCGATTCCACTTTTAAATAATAGGATGTCGCCTTCTTTTAATATTAGTTTATATTAATATTTTGTAATATAATTTTAATATTTTAAAATAATTAAATTGACTCGAAAGGTATGTATTAATTTTTTTTATGGATTTTTATATTTTTTATAATCGTTTTTGTTCCATTGTGGATTTTGTAAGATTTTTTACTTTTTTTCAATTCTTTTCATATTCAACGAAGATATAACATTTTCATAAAAAAAAAAAAAATCAAGAGGTGACAAATTATATTTGTACGTAGATATTTCTCATTTTTAATAAGGGTTCTATTTATTTATTTATTTATTTTAGATGACGCTGGTACACCAATCAATAATGGCGAGAATTTAGGTAAGGTAGTGGACAATTTGATTCTAAATTAGTTGGTCCACTCACATTAATTAGTTAATATAAAAAACATGTGTTCATATTCCATCAAAAATTCAAAGCACACAATATTGCATTGCAGCTTCATTTTCTACTGGTTTATTACTATTTCACTCACCCTAATTAATTAATCAGATTTGTAGTCCAAGTCAACGACAACTTCACATTCCAATTTTGTCTTTTTCTGCATAAAAAAGCATTAATTAATCAATGTTGTTTTATACTATTCTTTATCTAATTAGAATATGGGATCATTAATTAGGAGAGCTAATTTTAACCTTAGCATCAGCAATCTAAAACTCCATCGTGTTTTCATATGTTCAGTGGCGGAGCCAGAAATTTAGAATTGGAGGGGTTAATTTTAACGTGCGATTGAGGATATATTGAAGTATACCAGACAATCCAAAAAACAAGAAGAAGAAGAGAGAAGAGCTGGGGAGAAGACAAAAGGAGAAGTGAACAAGAAGATCATACTAACTGAAGACATTAAAAGCAATCTAATAACATGTCGGCAAAGACCCTTTGGTTACCCAAGGGCATTATTGTCTTTCGGACACTTCAGGGGCATTTCAATATTTATACAACCTTGGAGGATTCTAGAAGAGACCCATTGATCATCAATGCACCTCACCACACCAGATAGCCCTATCAACAAATCACCACCATTCATCACACAAGGCCATGATCAATGGTTGTGATCAATACACTTGTCCATTGTCCTTTTAATTCCTCAGCTTATCTTTTCTTGCTCTCCACACCTATCATTAGTATATTAATGTTATAGTTAGCCCTTTTTCAATTAATGAGAAATACAAGAATATTGATTTCTTATCTCATTCATCTTTTTATGGTATCAGAGCAAATATCATTCTAACGGTTCAACCTTTAAACCATTATGACTGCTCCTTTGATTACTTCCAGCAGCCCTTACCATCTTCCCCAAAATGAGACCTCTGCATTGGCCTTGGTGTCTCAAGTCCTTATCGGACCAAACTACCACCAGTGGTCAAGAGCCGTTAAGGTAGCCCTAATGTTGAAGAATAAGTTCTCATTCATCGACGACACCATTAAAGCTCATGCACTTGACGATGCAATTTACAACCAATGGGAAAGATGCAACAACATGGTAAGGTCGTGGATCCATCATGCATTATCACCATCTATTGCTCGGAGCATCATGTGGTTTGACAAAGCAGATCAAGTCTGGGCAGACCTGAAGGAGCGTTTTGCACAAACAGACTCACTTAAAATATTGGAGTTGCGCAGAGAGATAGATAATCTTAAGCAAGGAAATGGTAATGTCTCGGATTACTATACCTGCTTGAAGATTCTGTATGACGAGCTGATGAATCTCAGACCGATGCCCAAGTGCACCTGTAGACAGGCGTGCAGCTGTGATGCGTTCAAAGTCCTCCGCGACCAGCAAGATGCGGACTGTTAAGCCCAAAATATACCCAAAATATCATTAATATTTACATCAGTTTTGCTATAAAATCGTACTGTTTATATCTATTTCAAATACTTTTACGTTCAAATATGTTTCTTTCATGCGAGGTACCTAAATATTTGGTAAAATCCAAATAGGAACGAAAAGAGGTTAAAAACAAAGGAAAAACCCTACAAAAGGAGTCAAAGACGACGAAAATCAAGACGCGCCGAAACGAGGATGAGGACAAAGTCAGAGACGGAGAAAAATACTCCGTGTCGCGACCGAGAATCCTCCATTCTCGGTCGCGACACGCGTTGCCCAGCTCTTCCCTTTGTCATTTTGAAGGCTGAAAATCTGTTCCCCTATTCTCGGCCGAGAATTTACATTCTCGGTAAGTTCAGATTTTCAGGAAGCAATAGTTGCACATTTTCGTTTTCAAAGAAATGCGTCCGTTCGATTGGATAAGAACGCCTCTTCGCAGCAGACACGTTCCTTAGACACGACTCCTCAACATCTATAAATAGAGAGTTGATTTCAGAGTTAAAAAAAATAGATAGATTGAAGAGAAGATTAGGTACAGAATTAATGCAGAAATTCTGAGTCAAGTGATTCAGAGTTAGAAGTTCGATTTTTACAAAAAGCAATTGATGTACACACATTGTTTACCAAATAATTACAAACACAGTAGCATTTAGATTTAGATTAAGATTTGTTCATATTAGTTTACATTTTGGTAGTAGAAGTACCCGTCACTATTCCGAAGATTCAGCGAGAAGATTTAGTAGAGGATTCGCCCCGGAGCCTGACAAACTCTAACGAAGTTCAAGGAGAGGATTGACAACCTGTTCGCTTAAAAGTCGTCGAAAGCTTCCATGCTTCTTGTTCTCTGTAAACTTGTATCAAATTCATACTTCATCTAATAAAGTTTATTCAATTCAATAGATTTTTATGTAGCACTTCTGTAATTGATCCGAAGCGAGTTCTGGTGTTTTCATTAAAACGTAGTTGAATTCGAAATATTTACAAGGAAACTTTGTTAAACACTTAGGCAAATTGATATCTTGAAAAAGTATTAATTTGGTTAAGGTAGCAATCTAACCCGACCGTAGGAGGATTGTCTGTGGTTCAAAGCCTTTTAATTGAAGGAATTCACATTATTACATTTATATAATTGTTTACAAAGTTTAAAGTTGTTTTCTTTGCTTAATGCAAACGAATACATTTATTCCCTTTTCTAAAGCACTAAACGTTTCTGTCTTGTAAATTTATTCTCAAAACAGAATTGATTTCTAACATTCTACATTCTCTAATCTAATTCTTATTCTATCAATTTCAAAACCAAATCCAATTAAACGAGTTTCCGTATTATAAACCTTGAAAGTAAATCAAACTGAGTTAAAATAAGTTTTCGTAAAAAAAACGTTCCATGTGGGATCGATATCTTTTTATTACTACAAGCGAAGCCGTGCACTTGCGGAAATCGCTCAACACGGACCAAGTCATCACCTTTCTCCAAGGGTTGAATGACTCTTACTCCACCATTTGCTCCCAAATCTTGTTGATCGAGCCTTTACCCTCTCTGAACAAGGCTTTTTCTTTGGCAATACAACATGAACGGCAGATAGGTCTTGCACCTGTCAAGAACAATGAAGGAGATGAAAGCAATATATTCGCAGGATTCACCAATACTCAGAACAGGCAAAACAGCAAACAGGGCAACTCAAAGTATAACAATCGAAAAAAATGGCAAAAACTCATCCTTGTGTACATATTGTGGCAATACAGGTCATACAGAGGAAATATGTTTCAAAAAGCATGGGTATCTATCGAACTATGGCAATAGAAACAAAGGAAGTCCTTTCAGAACAAATCAACCGAAAGCCAATACCGCAATGAATCAGAACAGGGATAATGGAGACTCAAGAGAGGAGGATAAAACATAGAGCCATTCTCCCTCACCAAAGAGTAGTACAACATGCTGGTTGCCCTATTGCCACAAAAGCTCCAAGGGAAAGCTCCGGCCTTGGGTAGAAGTGTCAACACCTTCGTTAAGGGAGAAGGTTCTGGTAAAGCCCTAAATCCCAACTCTACTTCATCATGTTGGATAATAGATACCGGGGCCACAGATCACATCATTTGTGACACTAGACTATACAGTTCATACACAAGAATGGACAAGTGTTGGGTAAATTTGCCAAATGGGGAAAGGGTCAGAGCTCAGTATATATGCACAGTGATCCTTAGCACACAACTCATTCTGCATAATGTCCTATGCATACCTGCTTTCGATTACAATTTAATCTCAACCAGCAAACTATTGGACACAGGAAAACTATACATAGTAATAACGGGTTCAGTATGTGCAATACAGGACACAACAAGTTGGAAGAAGATTGGCTTGGCTAGAGAGCATGAAGGTCTATATTACCTGGAGTACCCACTACCAAATAGTTTTCATTCTGTTTTTTCAATCAAAGCTGATGTATGGCATTTATGTTTTGGCCATCCCTCTTACGAGCAATTAAAAGGCCTTTATTTATCTTGTAATGATTTTGATTCCTTCAAGACAATACCATGTGATATTTGTCAAAGAGCCAAACAGAAAAAAAAACAACCATTTTCATTAAGTCACAGCATGTCAAAGAAATGTTTTGACCTAATTCATGCTGACATTTGGGGTCCGGTAAAAGAGTCACACTCTAACACGCATTACTTCCTAACCATACTTGACGACTATAGCAGGTATACATGGATCACACTGATGCGAAACAAGAGTGAAGCAAGCACTGCACTACAACTTTTCTGCAAATACATCAGCAACCAATTTGGCAAAAATGTGAAAACAATTAGAACAGATAATGGACCCAAGTTCATCATGAAGGAGTTCTATGCCACAAACGGTATTACCCACCAAACATCTTGCCCCGAGACACCACAACAAAACGGCAGAGTAGAGAGGAAACATCTTGACATCATGAACACTACGAGAGCGCTCATGTTTCAAAGTTATTTACCCAAGGAATATTGGCCAGAAGCAGTTAATCATGTTGTTTACCTTATAAACAGATTACCCTCAACACCCATTCAAGGACAGACACCTTATGAACATATATACGGTGAAACAAGCAGCCTGGAAGACCTCAAAATATTTGGTTGTTTGGCTTACGCCTCATCACTCGACAAACAAAAAACCAAGTTCACAGACAGGGCAATAAAATGCATCTTCCTAGCTACAGACATGGCACCAAAGGCTTCAAGTTACTAACTTTAGCCACTAACATGGTTTTTTTTTCCATGAATGTCAAATTCTTTGAACAACATTTTTCTTTCAATAATCAAACAGCAATCACATCATACTGCAGTGAGGAAGAATTGGACACCCTATGTTTGGCATCTATGCAAGACGATGAAATTGACATAGAAGAGGATCACACATTACAAGATGCAATACAGCAGGTAGATATCACACAAGCAAATGATAATCACGACACAGCAGATATCACAACTGAACAACCGCAGCCACAAAATGTAACAGGCAGGCCTCTACAGACAAGGCAGCCCCCCATCGTATCTAAAGGATTATCACCTGACTTTGATAAAAGGCTCTGCCTTGCCATGTTTCACAAATTCACCATATGGCCTCTCAAAACACCTTTTGTACGATAGGTTATCCCCTACCAAACGTATCTTTTCCATAAACCTCACTTGCCACAAGGAACCTGCAAATTACACAGAAGCCAAGTCAGATGAAAACTGGCAACAAGCCATGAAACGGGAACTTGATGCCCTAGAGGCGAATCACACATGGGATCTAACAGTTTTACATGCGGGTAAGAGGCCTATTGGGTACCGTTGGGTGTACAAAATCAAACACAAGGCCGATGGAAGCATTGCACGTTTCAAGGCCCGCTTGGTAGCCAAGGGTTACTCACAGCAAGAAGGGATGTACTTCACTGCTACCTTTGCACCTGTAGCAAAGTTCACAACCATTATAGCTGTATTAGCCATTGCAATTTCCAAAGAATGACATATACACCAACTAGATATAGACAATGCATACTTACACGGGGAGCTCAACGAAGACGTGTACATACAGTTACCGCCAGGGATGACCTCTCAAGGCTCATAACAAGTTTGCAAACTCAACAAGTCCCTCTATGGCCTCCGGCAGGTGGGCCGTCAATGGAATGCCAAACTCATAGCCACCGTCAAAAGCATGAGATTCATTCAATCAGTTGCAGATCCGTCTTTATTCACTAAGTATGAAGGTGATCATACCACAACTTTATTGATTTATGTCGATGATGTTATTTTGACAGGGAGCAACATGCAAACAATTAACTTGGCAAAACCACATCTCGACGAGTCATTTAGCATCAAAGATCTCGGCAGCCTTCATTACTTCCTCGGTTTCGAGTTCGCACGCAACAGGTAGGGACTGTTGAAACACCTTTCCACATAATTTTGATTTGACAAAATTGTTTAAGTATAATTAAAATATATTCTAAACACACTAAGTTTAAATGCTTTGATTTATTCTACTAATGTGTTTGTTCAATGTTGAGTTAAATTGTTTATAAGACACAAGATTAAAAGGCCCAAGCCCAATACGGAAGTCAAAGCCCAAGTCAAACAGTTTAAAGGCAACTCGGCCCGCGTATGGCAAAACGCTGTCGTTATGTACAAAACGCAGCTCAGCAAGAGAAGGATCTAGAAGACCTTCAAGGAACAACTTCGGGACGAAGCTGCTGAGTTGATTCGACAAACAGTACAAGACAGCAGCTGGCTAAGAACAACTTCCAGACAAAGTACTTCTACTTTGGGTAAAGTTCAGAAGACACAGTATGCTGTCTAGTTGACATTACCATAAATGGAGAGACACTCTGCCGAGCTGACCAAAAGCTGACCGAGGACAGAAGATACTCAAATCTGATTGGCCGAGAGCTCTGAGCAAGTCAGGATTGTTGGTCCCTAGTAATTAGTTCCAAGGGGGGGTTAGGAACTAATGTAACTTTTTCGGTTTTAATTATGCTGACTTAATGTTATTTTAAGAGTTTGATAATTCAGCGTGTTGGTCAGCACGAGTGTTTGATTAGTCAGACAGTTTTAGTTCTATGCTGACTAAGACTGCTTGACTTGAGAATTGGGAATTGACACTTGAAAGGTCAGTTTCCAACTTAGCACTCAGATTTACTCAGTTTCAGTTTTAACAGTTTATAAGCTGAATAAATATAACAAGCAACACATGCACATATATATATATATATATATATATATATATATATATATATATATATATATATATATTGAGAGAGAGAGAGTTTAGAAGTTACTCAGCACGACTTATCCTGGTTCGGCCTCTCTGCCTATGTCCAGTCCCCAGTTCCTCCTGGGATTTTCAATCCAATACTGAGCTCTTTCAAGGTAGAGCACAAACCCTTTACAAGGCAGTGAGTATGCAAGAGTACGTCCTCTATTCGTCTACTCAGCTCCTACTAAGTACTACAACCCAGCACTTAGATTTTACTACCACTGAATACTTACAACCAAGTACTCAGCTCAACACTCTCAATATTCCTATTGATCACACACTTGTTCTTTTTCAACTAAAGAACACTTTAGATGATTACTAAACAATCAATCTAGCATTTACACAGAGAATAGAAAAGTTGGTGTAAGATCTTTTTGTATTTGAGTGCTTTCAAGATTTTCTCTCTTGTATTTTTCTTTTGATACTTCAGTGATTATCCAAGGTTCTTCATTGTCCTTTTATAGAAGGAAAACTGCAGATTTGGATCGTTTGAATTGTTGTTACCGTTAACACCAAAACGGCTCTTTTGGGGGACAGATTCTGGTCAGCTTCAGTCTGTTCCACCATTCCCTTCCTCTGTTTTCTCCAGGCGTCAGGTTTTGTCTTCATGCATCAGACTTGTCTTTTTATGCCAGTTGTCTTTTACCAATAATCCAATGACCCATGTTTCTTGGAATTAGTCTTTTGTGTGTCTTCGAGGTTCCAATTATTGGTGCAGAAGATTGGCAGACTTTGTCCTTTAGTAAACGGATGATGTCCTGACTGTCACTCAGCTTCATTCGTTATCTCCGAATGTTCTACTTCCATGCTGAGTTCTTTCTTGGTCAGCTTCGTTCTTGTTTGTATAATTCTGAAGGATTCTTCTGATATAGTCAGCTTCGTTCTGGCGACTTAGAAGGAAGTTTCTGGTGCTACGTTTTACTCCACTCAGCTTCTCATTCTTTCATGCTGAGTTCCGTTTCACTTAGCTTTTGGCTTATGCTAGCTTCTGACCTGTTTGACTTTATATATATTTTTGCACTCAATATTGAACAAACACATTAGTACAATTAAATCAAAGCATTAAATTTAATTGCCTCTTAATCATGGATGATTTTGTCAAATCAAAATCTTGTGGAAAGGTGTTTCAACAAACTCCCCCATTTTGATTTTGGCAAAATACATAATTATGTAACTCAGTTATAAGTTACCCCATGATTGATATTTTTGAAATGACTCCCCCGTAAGGGTTGCACATATTGTCTTAACGTAATTCTAAACCTTCCAAGATTTAATTGAATTATCTTTAAGACATTTGTGTATACTGACTTAGTTTTAATGTTTGATTTTTCAAGATCTGAATTTTTGAGTTTTAAGTCAGCTTTCAAAAATATTAGAAGTATGTTGTTACTCAGTTTATTATCTAAGTTTTTTAGTGTTAATTTATACTGAGTATGTTTTACTTCTTAATTTGTTTGTTCAATTTTATCGACTATATTGAGAAAACAGTACTTGGCATAGATTAAACAAGAAAATAAAGCACACACATACATGACGGTTTCTATGCAAGTTCTAAACAAACATTTACTAGACTACATCTAGTTCTACTTCTTCTTTTGGGTTTGGTGGTCAGCTTGAGCTATTCCTTTACCTTTGTCTTTACTTCCTGAGACATTACCTGGAAGCTGAGTTCCACCTTGACTTGTCTCCCCCGTTTTGCCATCATCGGGTTTATAAAGGAAGGTTTCATTTCGTGCGGCATTGGAGAGGTAATGAGAGTAGCGTTGAAGCCGCTTAGTGCTTTCACCCAAACCATCAATAACAGGAACACTGTCATCCTGGACATGCCGAGGAACCCGGAGGGAGCTGCTGATCATGCTAAGTAGGCATTCATGGGATTTGCTCAGCCAGGTGAGCGAGCTGGTGATCTGACCAAAAGATTGATGGTACATCTTGAGCAAGGCAGAATCATAGAACATCCGCTGGGCATTGTTGATGCGCATGGCTTTCATAATGGCCTGGGAAAAGCTCAAGAGTTCACTGTTGGAGACTGGATCAACATCCATCTATGCTCTGTTGATGTTGAGTAGGCTGACTGCTTCACTCAGTTGGTCAATAGTACACTGAGAAGAGGAGGATACTAAGTCACGTGTACTGGTCAGCTCAGCATTAAGCTTGGTAAAGCATTGTTGAAGTTCGGCAGAGGTGGCAAACTCAGCATTGCCGGGTGCACTCGATTTGGTCAGTTCTTCAGTTAACTTGGTAAAATGTCCTTGAAGTTCAGTAGAAGTGGCATACCCTGGATTGACTGCCGTGAGCTGTTGAATTTTGCCTTCAAGCGAATTTATATGGTTCGCCATTGTGAGCACCAATTCGGTCAGTTTTGCTATTTGATCTTGATTGGGTTGCCGAGTTTGAACCGTAGTTATGATACTGACCAGATCCTTCAGTCCTTTGAGTTCATTGAGAAGCTGAGTGATACCTGACAATTGGGAGGACCCAGCTTGAGTAGATGGATTAGCATTATCTTGAGGAAGGTTCAAATCTTGAAGCAAGGACTGAGCAGAAGCAATGATACGACGTCCTGACTCAGTGGCATTCAAGTATGTGAATGTAGCAGCATGAGACTCAGAGGTTGGTATTAAGCTTGATGGTGGTGGAGGAGTTGGCTCTCTGCCAGATTGAGTACCTTGATTGGTACCTGGACTTTGATTGATTTCATGAGTTGAGTCGTCAACATGCTGAGTTGGAGGTGGAGTTTGATTAGGCATGTTGACCTGATCAACTTGAATGGGTGAAGTTGAGGCAGGATTTGATCCATCGTGAGCAGCCTGGATTGGATCGTCAGGGGTTTTGGCTTGTTCCTTATCCTGAGTAACAGAGGCTTGCTTTTGTACGGGATCTGCTGGAGGTGACTCAGTCTCAGCATCATTCGAGAAATACTGGAACTGGATTTTGGAGAGGTCAGTCTCAATCTCATCAACAGGAAAGTCGTCCATAAGATCAATTTTCTTTTGTGCCTTCTTTTTGATTCTTCACCGTGTCTCAGCTCTTGGCGGTGAAGGGTCAGCTCGAATACCTTCACTGGACTCAGTATCAACTGTTTCTTCTTCTATAGTTGGATTCTCCTGTTGCTCAGCCTGATCCTCAACAGCAACACTTTTTCCTTCTTCAACTCTCTGCTCAGCATCATCCTGAGGTTGCTCAACATTAGTAGGTTCTTTCTGCTCAGTATGGACTTCATCCTCAGTTTGAGTTTCAGCTTCCCTTTCTTTCTCAGCTTGTTTTTCTAGGTCAGTTCCATGATCTTTGGACGATACAACCCAATCTATGGGATCAACTTCAACTGGTTTTAAGGAATTAACCTTCTTCCTTTTCATCAAAGGGGATTCTGGAGTTTCCTCTTCTTCATCTTCAGGCCCTCCTGGCCTCTTTCTCTTCTCTGCTGACTCAGCTTTTTCCTTAGCTTTGTCAGCTTTAACCCTTTCTTGAGACGACAACCTTACTTTCTTTGGGACAGCAAGTATGTCTTTGGAGCAAGTTTCAAGAGCCTTCCTCTTCTTCTTCTTCTTCTCAGGCTGAGCTGTCTTAGGAGACTCAGCATGAGCCTCCACTTCTTTTTCAGGTTCATGTTCAAGCTCAACTTCTAGTTGCTCAGCTTCTTCATCTTCCTCAGCATCTCTAACATCTTCATACCCTATTAAAGGTTGATTGTACAACAATCCCTCCAGCAGAACTGCTGTGATTTCACTCCCCAAGCTACTTGTTTCGTTTATCGTCTCGATCTGCTTGTCCTCGAGAATTTTTATGATCAGAGAGCCCAAACGGAGTTTCTTACCAGCTCGTTGAAGAGCTCCAACTAAGAAGACGGGAAGATTGAGCGGAGTGTAGGTCAGCATGTGCCATATGAAACACTGCTCAAAGTTGGAAGCGGATGAAGCTGAGTTGAGTTTGGGAAATATGAAGTTGGTCAGCATGTAGTGAGCCATCTTCTGTTCTTGCCCTATACAGGTGCTGGGTATTTCACCTTTATGATCCTTGGGTTTATAGAACCCCTTGATCTTCTTAGCCTTGTCTTTTGGCACTTTCTCCTTTGTTTTTCTAAACTCAATTCCTTCGTCTGGTAAATCTAGTAAGGTGGCTAGATAGGCAGGGGTTACGGTGATTTTCTGACCTTTAACTGAGGTCTCCAAATAATCAGAATCATCTTCATCAACATGTAGATTCGAATAGAATTCCCGTACTAACCTAGGATAGGTTGTTCCTGAGGGAGAGAAGAGACCAGTCCACTTGTTCTTCTCGATCCAGTCACAGAATGGTTTCTCAGATGTGACGAATCCTGGAGAGAACCATCTGCATTTCAGAACCTCCAGATTGTTGACCTTTTTATGTACTTTGATCATCTTTCTTTCTATTTGCGTCGAAGGACCCGCGGGGTCAGTCTGAGTGGGTTTGCCAGAGGTTTGGCCAAGTTGAGTAGTGAGGGTAGGGATTTTGTCTTTGCAGGAAGCCATTGTTGAAGGTTTTGAGGTTTTAGGGAGAGAAGAGTTTGATTTCAGAAAAACGTAGGCGTAAAGAGTAATGAGTGGGGATCCTTCCACTTTTTATATAGATTTATGGCGGCCCTATTCATTTAACTAGCCGTTTTGCCTAGGGACGTTCAACCGACAAAGATACTGTCATTTATGACATCTTCGGCGCATGGGATTTGTCATTAATGTACGTCTTTCCAAGATGCCAGAGGTTACACGTGTAGGTATTTATTTTACGCGAGTGGGTTTCTTTTTGATTTCGCTGGAATTCGAAGCATTCGCGATGTTGAGTGCCTAGTTTTTTGTATACATGATTTTTTTATCTCTAAATAACTCAACATACTTTGAACATCCAGTATGTGCATCATAAGGTGATTACTCAATATGTTTATCTACTCAGCACAGAATCATTTGTATCTACTCAGTATAATCATGCAATGTATATGTCAACTCAGCATAGGGTGAGTAGAAGTTTCTTCTTGTTAATTTACTCAGCATGGCATTTGTACAAACATTCAACATTCCACTCAACATAGCAATCACTCAATCATTCAATTATACAGTTTTATTTAGAGTGGATTTGACATACCGATGGCTTCCCTTAGTGTATGGAATTGTTCTCGTGCCAAGGGCTTAGTGAAGATATCTGCAAGCTGTTCATTTGTTGGCACATAGGTCAGCTTGATCTCATCTTTTAGTAGGTGATCTCTGATGAAGTGATGTCTTATGATAACATGCTTCATCCTGCTGTGTTGGACTGGATTCTTAGATAAATCAATGACACTCTTGTTGTCACATTTTATCTCTATTGTCTTTGTTTTAACTCCATAATCCTCAAGCTGTTGCTTTATCCATAGGACTTGTGCAACACAGCTTCCAGCAGCCACGTACTCAGCTTCGGTTATAGACAGGGCTACGGATGATTGCTTCTTGCTGAACCAAGATACTAGACAGCTTCCGAGGAAATGACATCCTCCCGAAGTACTCTTCCGTTCTAGCTTATCTCGTCCATAGTCAGCATCAGTATATCCAATGAGTGTGAAGTCATTTGAAGTTGGATACCATAGACCTGCATCAACTGAGCTTTGCAAGTATCTAAAAACTCTTTTTACAGCAGTTAGATGAGATTCCCTGGGGTCAGCTTGATATCTAGCACAATAGCATACTGAGTACTGAATATCAGGTCTACTAGCTGTGAGATAGAGTAAAGAACCTATCATACCTCGATAGAGTTTACTATCAACTGACTTACTCTTCTCATCCTTGCATAGGACAGTATCAGTACCCATGGGGGTTGATATTGGTTTGCAATCTACCATGCTGAATTTCTTTAACATTTCCTTGGTGTACTTAGACTGACTTACAAAGATGCCATTCTTACCTTGCTTGATTTGAAGTCCAAGGAAGAAGTTGAGTTCACCCATCATCGACATTTCAAACTCAGTTTGCATCTGTTGGCTAAATTCTTTGCACAAAGACTCGTCAGTAGCACCAAATATTATATCATCTACATATATCTGTGCAAGTAGGGTATGTTGACCCTTTTTCTTAATGAACAAGGTTGTGTCAGCTTTTCCCCTGACATAGTTCCTGGTCAGCAGGAAATTGGTCAACCTCTCATACCAAGCTCTTGGAGCTTGTTTCAGGCCATACAGGGCCTTTTTGAGTTTATAAACGTGGTTTGGAAACTTTGAATCTTCAAACCCAGGAGGTTGATTAACATATACCTCTTCATTTATAAAGCCATTTAGAAACGCACTTTTTACATCCATTTGGTATAGTTTAAAATTCATGAAACTAGCATAGGCACACAATATACGTATAGCTTCTAGCCTAGCAACAGGTGCAAATGTTTCTCCATAGTCTATACCTTCTTGCTGACTGTAGCCTTGGGCTACAAGTCAAGCTTTGTTTCTAATCACATTTCCATACTCATCTAGTTTATTTCTAAAGACCCACTTGGTTCCTATGGGCTTTTGATTCCTAGGTCTAGGTACTAGATCCCATACCTCATTTCTGGTGAATTGGTCAAGTTCTTCTTGCATGGCATTTATCCAATATTCATCTTGCTCAGCATCAGCAAAATTCTTTGGCTCAAGCATTGAGACGAAGGCAACATTGCTAAGGTATTTTCTAAGCTGATCTCTGGTCATCAACTTGTTGTTGGTAGCATCAAGAATGGCCTGTTCTGTATGTCCTCTTGGGATCTTTATTTCCTTGGGCAATGTTGAGTCGTTTGGAAGAGGTGTTTCTACAATCTCTACAGGAATAGATTAGTCAGCAAATGATATTTCAATTTCTTGCTTACCTTGGGTCAGCTTCTGTATAGATGACACAGAGGCTTCTGGTTGATCAGCGGAAGCTGAGCTTGGTTCATCTTCTTCGAACTGAGCTGTCTTACCTGTAGGATCAGTTTCATCGAACTCAACATGTACAGACTCTTCTACAATTTGAGTTCTTTTATTAAATACTCTATATGCTTTAGTGTTTGTTGAGTACCCCAAAAAGATCGATTCGTCAGCTTTAGCATCAAATTTAGCAAGGTTGTCTTTTGTATTTAGTATAAAGCATTTACACCCAAAGGCACGAAAGTATCCAATGTTGGGCTTTTATCCTTTCCAAAGCTCATATGGGGTTTTCTTAAGTATTGGTCTAACTAGAGCCCTATTCAGTATGTAACATGCCATGTGAACAACTTCACCCCAGAAGTGCTTTGGAAGCCTATTTTCACTCAACATTGTCCTAGCTATTTCGATAATAGTTCTATTTTTCCTTTCAACAACCCCATTTTGTTGAGGTGTTCTAGGAGCGGAGAAATTGTGGTCAATACCACTGGTTTCATAGAATTCATCAAACTGTTGGTTTTTGAATTCTCCACCATTGTCGCTTCTAATGTGAGCTACTCTTAGGTCTTTGTCATTTTCAAGTTTTTTAATCAGTGTGGTAAACATCTCAAAAGTTTCATCCTTGCTACTCAGCAAGATGATCCAAGTGTACCGAGAGAAATGATCTACAATAACCAAGGAAAATTTCTTACCTCCCAAGCTGAGTGGCTGGATAGGTCCGAAAAGATCCAAGTGTAGTAATTCCAATGGTCTTTTGGTTGAGACAATGTTTTTGCTATGAAATGACTTTTTAGTTTGTTTGCCTTGCTGACAAGCTTTACACAGTTGATCTTTTTCAAACTTTAATTTGGGTAATCCCTCAACTAATTGCTTTCTAGCTAATTTGGCAAGAAGGTCCATGCTGACATGCCCAAGTCTTCTATGCCATAGCCAGGAGTTGTCCTCTTTAGACACTAAGCATATGTTTTTAGAAAACTGTTTTTCTAAGTTCAACATGTATACATTTTCTACACGAGGGGCAGTTAAGATCAATTCATTTGTATTTCCCTCGAGTATTTGACATTTAGTATCATCAAATACAACCTTTCTGCCGCTCTTGCAAAGCTGAGCTACACTCAGCAGATTGTATTTGAGACCTTTAACTAAGGAGACAGACTCAATGGTTGGGTTACCTCCGATAGTACCTGAGCCGACTATCTTACCCTTCTTGTTGTCTCCAAAGCTTACGCTTCCACCTCGTTTAAGCTCTAGTGTGATGAACTGAGTTTCATCACCTGTCATGTGTCTTGAACATGCGCTGTCTATATACCAAAGTTTTGATTTCTCCACGCATGTCAAGCTGACC
Organism: Euphorbia lathyris; assembly: GCF_963576675.1. Taxonomy (NCBI): domain Eukaryota; kingdom Viridiplantae; phylum Streptophyta; class Magnoliopsida; order Malpighiales; family Euphorbiaceae; genus Euphorbia; species Euphorbia lathyris. The sequence continues at coordinate 28,275,159 of NC_088917.1, read as the reverse complement.
TGCATTTTAAACTATTCGTTTTTAGGTACCCAATTCTTTTTAGGTCCTTTCTTGTTAGTGTAAACAGGTGCAAAGTCATATTTTAACTTGTGACGACATACATTTGTAGTATGACCACTTTTACCACAAAAGCCACACATAGTTATCCTTTGAGGGTGATATTGAGTGTGGTCAGCATTGTTGTGCTGAGCATGCCAGCATACCTTGGTAGTATGACCTTTCTTACCACAGAAGTCACATTGGACAGTCTGTTTGTTATGCTAGCACACAACTTTTGTGTGTCCTTTCTTCCCACAACAGCTACATTGAGTAAATTGTTTATGCTGACCAGTACCTGAGTACTCAGCATGGGGTTTATTCTTAGTTGAACCTTTTATTTGGTTCTGTAAAGTTGTGACATCCTTTCTAAGTTTCTTTGACTCAGTTTGAACCTCTGTGACAAACTTATGTAAGATTTGCATGTTCGTATGTAAATCTGAGTTGTCCTGGAGGAGATATCGGAGGTCACTCAGCTTGACCTCCTCAATTTCATCACATCGCCTGCTGAGTGCCTTAATCCTTTTGTTACACTTCTTAGTTAGTGTATATAAGTCACTCAGGGCATTTACCATTTCATTTCTAAGCAAAAGTAAGGATGTTACCTCATTGTTGTTTTCCTCCTGCTCAGAATCTCCAGAGAGGTCAGCTTGCTCAGATTGACATTGGTCAGCTCCATCATCTGCCATGAAACATATGTTGGCTGTTTCATTTTGCTCAGCTTCAGATGATGTTGACTCATCACTGTCACTCCACGTGGCCACTATTGCCTTTTTGCTTCCATTCTTATCTTTCTTTAGATTAGGACAGCTTGACTTAATATGCCCAGTTTGATGGCATTCATAACATGTGACAGGCTTGGAGCTGTCCTTTTTGTATCTGGTGTCACTGGACTCAGCTTTATATATGTCTCCTCTCTTGTATGGCCGTTTACTATTTCTTTCATTTCTTCTGAACAGCTTTTTCATTTTTCTAGTAAACATGGCCATTTCCTCATCATCAGTTGACTCACCTTCTGTGGAGTCAGCTTTCATCACTAGTGATTTCTGTTTCTTATCCTCAGATTTTTCTTTAGCTTCAAAGTTTTTCATGGAGATTTCATGGGTCAGCAAGGAACCGATCAGCTCATCATATTTGTATGTGGTCAGGTCCTGAGCTTCCTCTACAGCTGTCTTCTTGGCTTGCCAGCTTTTGGGAAGACTTCGTAAGATCTTCTTCACTTGTTCTTCTTCAGTGAAATTCTTACCGAGTCTTTTAAGATCATTTATTATGTTGGTGAACCTGGCATTCATTGCTGAGATGTCCTCATTGTCAGTCATCTCGAACAGCTCATACAATCGCATGTGTTGGTTCACTTTGGATTCCTTGACCTTACTGGTGCCTTCATAAGTTACTTCCAGCTTTTTCCAAATCTCTTGTGCTGACTCACAACCTGAAATCTTATTGTATTTTGCAGCATCTAGAGCACAGTGAAGCATGTTGATAGCCGAAGCATTATTTTGTAATTTTCTGAGGTCATCCTCTGTCCACTCAGTTTCACTCTTGATAACTTTCTCATTATCAACAGTTTTATAAGGTACATGTGGACCTTGAACTATTGCAAGCCATGCACTCATGTTTGTGGCTTGAATAAAGTTCTTCATCCTATTCTTCCAGAATGTATAATTAGATCCAAAGAATAGAGGAGGTATAGTGATTGATAATCCCTCAGGGAGTATCTGTGTTGTTTGGTTTCCTGGGAGGAAACGAGTGCTATTCTCACCCATTTTTCGGGATCAGCTCCAGATTGTTAGATCTTTGAGTAGTGAGCTTAGGCTCTGATACCACTTGTTGGTCCCTAGTAATTAGTTCCAAGGGGGGGGGGGGTTAGGAACTAATGTAACTTTTTCGGTTTTAATTATGCTGACTTAATGTTATTTTAAGAGTTTGATAATTCAGCGTGTTGGTCAGCACGGGTGTTTGATTAGTCAGACAGTTTTAGTTCTATGCTGACTAAGACTGCTTGACTTGAGAATTGAGAATTGACACTTGAAAGGTCAGTTTCCAACTTAGCACTCAGATTTACTCAGTTTCAGTTTTAACAGTTTATAAGCTGAGTAAATATAACAAGCAACACATGCACATATATATATATATATATTGAGAGAGAGAGTTTAGAAGTTACTCAGCACGACTTATCCTGGTTCGGCCTCTCTGCCTACGTCCAGTCCCCAGTTCCTCCTGGGATTTTCAATCCAATACTGAGCTCTTTCAAGGTAGAGCACAAACCCTTTACAAGGCAGTGAGTATGCAAGAGTACGTCCTCTATTCGTCTACTCAGCTCCTACTAAGTACTACAACCCATCACTTAGATTTTACTACCACTGAATACTTACAACCAAGTACTCAGCTCAACACTCTCAATATTCCTATTGATCACACACTTGTTCTTTTTCAACTAAAGAACACTTTAGATGATTACTAAACAATCAATCTAGCATTTACACAGAGAATAGAAAAGTTGGTGTAAGATCTTTTTGTATTTGAGTGCTTTCAAGATTTTCTCTCTTGTATTTTTCTTTTGATACTTCAGTGATTATCCAAGGTTCTTCATTGTCCTTTTATAGAAGGAAAACTGCAGATTTGGATCGTTTGAATTGTTTTTACCGTTAACACCAAAACGGCTCTTTTGGGGGACAGATTCTGGCCAGCTTCAGTCTGTTCCGCCATTCCCTTCCTCTGTTTTCTCCAGGCATCAGGTTTTGTCTTCATGCATCAGACTTGTCTTTTTGTGTCAGTTGTCTTTTACCAATAATCCAATGACCCATGTTTCTTGGAATTAGTCTTTTGTGTGTCTTCGAGGTTCCAATTATTGGTGCAGAAGATTGGCAGACTTTGTCCTTTAGTAAACGGATGTTGTCCTGACTATCACTCAGCTTCATTCGTTATCTCCGAATGTTATACTTCCATGCTGAGTTCTTTCTTGGTCAGCTTCGTTCTTGTTTGTATAATTCTGAGGGATTCTTCTGATATAGTCAGCTTCGTTCTGGCGACTTAGAAGGAAGTTTCTGGTGCTACATTTTACTCCACTCAGCTTCTCATTCTTTCATGCTGAGTTCCGTTTCACTTAGCTTTTGGCTTATGCTGGCTTCTGACCTGTTTGACTTTATATATATTTTTGCACTCAATATTGAACAAACACATTAGTACAATTAAATCAAAGCATTAAATTTAATTGCCTCTTAATTATGGATGATTTTGTCAAATCAAAATCTTGTGGAAAGGTGTTTCAACAAGGATGACAACGACAGGAAGCCGTTTCCCTCCAACGGTTATTTCGAAATTCGAAATGACCGATGCCTCAGACGCCTCTATAAATAGTGCCATCAGTTGCTTCATTCTACAGAGAACTTGATCAAGCCATTACGCTGACCAAATTTCTATGCAAAGTTCTCCAAGCAAAAGCAAAGCAATCTTACACTATATTTCATATCTTTTGTGTAAAAGTCTAGAGTGATTATTCAATCATCTAAGGTGTCTTAGCAATCATTGTTTAGGACAAACACTTATCATTTCTAGAGATTAGAAAGGAGAGGCTGAGTACTCGGTTATAGTACTCAGCGAGAGATTAGGATTGAGTAGAGGTATAGAGGAAGGTACTCTTGTTATACTCAGTTGCTAAGATTGTAAAAGGTTTGATGCTCTACCGTTAAAGAGCTCAGTAGAGAATTCAAAATCTCGGAACGTGTTTCGGGGACAGGACGTAGGCTTGGAGGCTGAACCTGGATAAATCTGCTGAGTAACATATTTCTAACCTTTAACTCCTTTATATATTTATTGCTTGCTTAAACAAAAACTGACCAAGTAAAGAGGTCAAGCTGAGTTGTGCGCGTTGAATATCCGAGCTCAGGAATAGACTCTAAGTGCTATCTCCTGACTCAAGTAAAGAAACTGACCTAGTCACTAGTTGACTAAGCCAGTATCTTGCTATTCACTCAGCGCCGCTGTCCAAACCTTTTTCTCACAAAAAAGAAGTCTGCCCTAGCTTAAAATTTTTAAATAGTTCCTAACCCCCCTTGGAACTATACTTGTAACGTTATAAGGGACCAATAAGTGGTATCAGAGCTTAAAAGCTCACTGTAAAAGGTTTAACCACCTTGAGCTGATCCCCACTATGGGCGAAAACAGCACTCGGTTTCTCCCAGGAAACCAAACAACTCAGATCTTACCTGAGGGGCTGTCCATTACTCGGCCTCCCCTATTCTTCGGGTCTAACTACACCTTTTGGAAGAATAGGATGAAAAATTTCATTCAGGCTACAAATATGAGTGCCTGGCTATCCATAGTCCAAGGTCCATTTGTACCTGTCGAAGTTGTGGCTGGCCAAACAGTTGTTAAAGCTGAGGCCAAATGGACAGAGGATGATCTCAAGAAGCTACAAAATCATGCTTCGGCTATAAATATGCTTCACTGTGCACTTGATGCTGCAGAATATAATAAAATCTCAGGTTGTGAGTCGGCGCAAGAGATCTGGAAGAAGTTGGAGGTCACCTACGAAGGAACCAATAAAGTAAAGGAGTCCAAGGTGAACCAGCAGATGAGACTGTACGAGCTGTTCGAAATGAACAATGATGAGGGTATATCTGACATGAATGCAAGGTTTACCAACATCATCAATGAGCTCAAGAGACTTGGGAAGATCTTCACTGAGGAAGAACAAGTCAAAAAGATACTCAGGAGTCTTCCTAAAGACTGGCAAGCAAAGAAGACCGCTGTTGAGGAAGCTCAGGACTTAACCACCTACAAATATGATGAACTCATCGGATCACTGCTGACCCATGAGATATCAATGAAAAACTTCGAGGTGAAGGAAAAGTCTGAAGACAAGAAGCAGAAGTCTCTTGTCATGAAAGCTGACTCCACTGATGGGAGCTCAACAGATGATGAAGAGATGGCTATGTTCACAAGGAAGATGAAAAGGTTGTTCAGAAAGAATGACAAATATTCTAAGAAGCCTTACAGAAAGTTTGATAAGTATAAAGCAGAGTCCAGCGACAGCAAATACAAGAAAGACAACTCAAAGCCCATTACATGCTTTGAATGTCATCAAACTGGCCATATCAAGTCAAGCTGCCCCACGCTGAGGAAAGATAAGAAGAACGGCAAAAAGGCAATGGTGGCTACATGGAGCGACAATGATGAGTCTTCATCAACAGAAGCTGAGGCCACCGAGTCAGCAAAGATATGCTTCATGGCTGACGAACTTGCTGAGCCGTGCGTCTCTGAGCATGCTGACCCCTCCATTGCATCTGACGATGAGGAGCAATCAAATGAGGTAATATCACTTTCTCAGCTCAGAAACGAAATGGGTAATGCCCTGAGTGACCTCTATACACTTGTCAAAAGGTGTAATAAGAAAATTAGAGCACTCAGCAGGCGCTGTGACGAGGTTGAAGAGGTCAAGCTAAGTGACCTCAGATTCCTTCTTCAGGACAACTCAACTTTGCATGATAATATGGAGATCATACATAAGTCTGTCTTTGAAGTCCAATCAGATTCAAAGAAACTGAGAAAGGACGTGACAAATATCCAGAACCAACTAAAGGTTCAAAACAAAAGAAATATTCCTCTGAATGCTCAGTACCGAAGTACTGGTCAGCAGAGATGGAATCCCCAGCGGAATGTCCAGTGTGACTTCTGTGGGAAGAAAGGACACACCACAAAGGTGTGCTGGCACGCTCAGCACTGGGGTGCTGACCAGTCAGTGAGAAATCCTAAACGGAAGGTCAGTTGTGACTTCTGTGGAAAGAATGGCCATACTGTCCAAGTATGCTGCCATAAAATAAAATATGATGCTTTACCTGTTGAACCTAACAAGCAAGGACCCAAAAAGAATTGGGTACCTAAAAGTAACTAGTTACAATGCAGGTAAGCCTGAGGTGTGTTGAGAAGTCAAAGATGTGGTATATTGACAGCGCATGCTCGAGGCACATGACTGGTGATGAAACTCAGTTCATCACATTTGAGCGTAAACGAGGAGGAAGTGTAAGTTTTGGAGACAACAAAAAGGGTAAGATAGTAGGGTCAGGAACCATCGGAGGTAATCCTACTATTGAGTCAGTCTCCCTAGTCAGCGGACTCAAATATAACTTACTCAGCGTAGCTCAGCTATGTGACAATGGGAGAAAAGTTATATTTGATGCTACTGGATGTAAAATATACGAGGGAAAAACAAATGAGTTAATTTTAACTGCCCCTCGGATTGATAATGTCTTTATGCTAGACTTAGAGAAAAAGTTTTCAAAAACTGTATGCTTAGTTTCAAAGGAAGAAAATTCCTGGCTATGGCACAGGAGACTTGGTCATGTAAGCATGGACCTCCTGGCCAAATTAGCAAGAAAGCAATTGGTTGAGGGACTGCCTGAACTTAGATTTGAAAAAGATCAATTATGCCACGCTTGCCAAGCTGGAAAACAAACCAAACAATCTTTTCATAGCAAAAACATTGTCTCAACTAAGCGTCCGTTAGAATTACTACACTTGGATCTCTTCGGTCCAGTCCAGCCGCTGAGTCTGGGTGGAAGAAGATTTTCCTTGGTCATTGTAGATGACTTCTCTCGGTACACTTGGGTCATCTTGTTGAGTAGCAAGGATGAGACCTTTGAGACATTTTCAAATTTGGTTAGAAAACTTGAAAATGATAAAGACATAAAACTAGCTCACATCCGAAGTGATAATGGTGGAGAATTCAAAAACCAACAGTTTGTTGAATTCTGTGAAGCCAACGGCATTGACCATAACTTTTCTGCTCCTAGAACGCCTCAACAAAATGGGGTTGTTGAAAGGAAGAACAGAACACTGGTTGAAATAGCCAGGACAATGCTGAGTGAGCATAGGCTTCCAAAGTATTTTTGGGAAGAAACTGTTAACACAGCGTGCTATATTCTTAATAGGGCTCTTGTTAGACCTATACTAAAGAAAACCCCCTACGAGCTTTGGAAAGGACGAAAGCCCAACATTGGATACTTTCGTGCCTTTGGCTGTAAATGTTTTATTTTAAACACTAAAAATAGCCTAGCTAAATTTGACTCAAAAGCTGATGAAGCTATCTTTTTAGGCTACTCAACAAACAGCAAAGCATACAGAGTTTTCAATAAACGAACTCAAGTTTTAGAAGAGTCAGTACATGTTGAGTTCGACGAAACTAACCCTGCAGGAAGATATCTGCCACTGACCGAGGATGATCCACACTCAGCACCCGCTGATCAAGATACAGCCGCTGAGTCATTCCCTCAAGGGCTGACCAAAGGTAAAAGTGAACCAAATATTGTTTTCACTGACCAGTCTTCACCTGCAGAGGTTGTTGAAACACAGACAACACAAGACATCAATCTACCCAAAGAGTTAAGGATTCCAAGAGTCTCAGAGAGTGCAATCCTTGATACCGCTGAGAATACCCTGATGATAAGAAACCAACTCAGGAGGTACCTCAGTAATGTAGCCTTCGTCTCAGTTCAGGAACCGAAGAACTTCGCTGATGCTGAGGAAGATGAATTCTGGATGAGCGCAATGCAAGAGGAACTTGACCAATTCAGAAGAAACGATGTATGGGAGCTAGTGCCACATCCAAGGAGTCAGAAGACCATTGGAACAAGATGGGTCTTCCGCAACAAGTTGGATGAGCAAGGAAACATAGTCAGGAACAAAGCAAGGCTTGTAGCTCAGGGCTACAGTCAACAAGAAGGTATTGACTACGGTGAGACCTTTGCCCCAATGGCAAGGCTAGAGGCTATTAGGATTTTATATGCATATGCATCTTACATGAACTTTAAACTGTTTCAAATGGATGTTAAGAGTGCATTCCTTAATGGAGTTATAAACGAGGAAGTCTATGTTAATCAACCTCCAGGGTTTGAGGATCCTAAATTCCCAAACCACGTTTATAAACTCAAAAAGGCTCTGTATGGCCTCAAGCAAGCACCACGTGCTTGGTGTGAGAGGCTGACCAGTTTCCTGCTGACTAGAAACTATGTCAGGGGTAAAGCTGATACAACCTTATTCATTAAGAGAAAGGGTAAAGATACCCTGCTGGCTCAAATATATGTTGATGATATTATTTTCGGTGCTACTAATGAGTCAATGTGCAAGGAATTTAGCAAGCAAATGCAGACTGAGTTTGAAATGTCTATGATGGGAGAACTCAACTTCTTCCTTGGACTTCAAATCAAACAAGGAAAGAATGGCATCTTCATCAGTCAAGCTAAATATGCCAAGGAGATATTGAAGAAATATGATCTTGAAAATTGCAAGCCAATATCCACTCCTATGGGCACTGATACTGTCCTCTGCGCTGACGAGAATGGTAAGTCGGTAGACAGCAAATTGTATCGAGGTATGATAGGCTCTCGACTTTACTTAACAGCAAGTAGACCGGACATTCAGTTCTCAGTATGCTACTGTGCTAGATATCAATCTAACCCTAAGGAATCTCATTACATAGCTGTAAAAAGAATCCTTAGATATTTGCAAAGCTCAGTGAACACATGTTTATGGTATCCCAACACTCATGGTTTTACACTCGTTGGATACACTGACGCTGACTATGGTCGAGACAAGCTAGAATGGAAAAGCACCTCTGGAGGATGTCATTTCTTAGGAAGCTATCTTGTATCTTGGTTCAGCAAGAAGCAGGCGTCAGTAGCCTTATCTACCACTAAAGCTGAGTACATTGCTGCTGGTCACTGTGTTGCTTAAGTCCTATGGATTAAGCAACAGCTTGAAGACTATGATGTTCAAACAAAGAAAATTGAGGTCAAATGCGACAACAAAAGTGCAATTGATCTATCAAAGAACCCAATTCAACACAGCAGGATGAAGCATGTCAGCATAAGACATCACTTCATTAGAGATCATGTACTCAAGGGTGAGATAAAGCTGACCTATGTCCCAACGGATGAGCAGCTTGCTGATATCTTCACAAAGCCACTGGCTCGTGAACAGTTCAGCATACTGAGAGAAGCCATTGGTATGTTTAATCCTCTTCAGTAAATTCCTGTTCTAAAATGTAAATTTATGCTGAGTGAATTACTATGCTGAATGATTTATACAAATGCATGCTGAGTGATTGTTATGCTGAGTACTTAACATATCAATACTGAGTAAATATGCACACCGAGTAGTAAACTCAAACTGAGAAATCATCCTTTCATATACTACTGACCACTCAGAATATAAAACACTTAGTATTCTAAACGTTGAGTGTTAGATCTGTTGCATTAAATGCAAAAGCACGCGAATAGCCACCTAGGATGACGTATGCGCCGAATGTGTCATAAAAACCAGGATCTTTGTCGGTTGACAATCCCAAGGCAAAACTGACACATGGATTCGATAAGATCCACACTTCATCGCTGTAAATAATGGGTAAATCCCCATTCTTTATTTTCTTTACACTTATTGAAATTTTTGGCGAAGCATTCTCTCTCTCTCTCTAAGACTCTCAAAGCTTCCCAATCCCTTCTCTGAAACATGACTAGAGTTTCCGTCAACATCTCCGGTGCCGGTCACCCTAAGACCAGCTCCGATGAACCCTCCAGACAAACCACTGTGCCTGAAACCACCAAGGTCACTACGCCGAGCAAAGGCAAAACTGGGCAAGCTACCTCCTCCAAAGGAAAACCGACCAAAATCAGAACCTATACCAAGGTATTTGATAACATTAGCGAATGGAAAGTAGACTTCTCGTGATGGGTTTCTGAAGCCTTCGTGATATCCGAACAACCCTTCTGCGAATGGATATCGCAAAATGGATGGACCGAGCTGTTCTCCATTAGGGATCACACCTATCCTGACCTAGTAAGGGAGTTCTACCACAATCTCTTAGTCGCTGACGATAACCAGGACTACTTAACAACAGTGGTAAAGGGGAAAACGATTTTCATCAATCCCACCTATTTGGCGAATTTGCTAAAGTTGAAAAATGAGGGAGCAAAACTGAGAAGAACTGGAGATCAGGATGACACTAACTACGAAGTCAACTTTTGCAAGCCCCCTGGTCATTCTGGAGAAGTCTCAAGTTCATCCATGGGTCAGCACCAAAAGATGGCTCATTACCTACTGACCTACTTTATTTACCCAAAGATAAACTGCACCAGCTCAGCGACAAATTTTGAGTAATGCTTTATATGGCATATGCTGACATATACGCCTATCAACATGCCAGTATTCTTGATTGCTGGGTTCATAAGGAGCACTGGAACTCTGAGGCTGGGATCACTCATCACCAGGATCCTCATTGATCATCAAATAGACCTAACTGATGAAGTTAAAGCTAGAGGATCTGAAATAACAGCTGCTTCGCTGAGGGCTTTGAAGTTCAACCAACCACTAAAGAAAGGAAAAGCTGCTGCTGAACAACAAGCTGAGGAAACAGCTCCAAAGCAAAGCCAAAGGACAAAGGCTCCAGCTGCCCGCAAGAGGAAAGCTGTTGTGACTTCTTCCAAGAAGTCTGAGCCTCAGACCAAGAAGTTAAAGTCAGCTGCTGAACCAGGTCAGGAAAGACCTAAGCCAACTGAGAAAAGGAGCAGGCAAGAAGAGCCTGAAATTGAGGAAAGAACAAATGCTGATGAGCAACCTCAAAAGAAGCAGAAGTCTTCTACACTGACTTCCATTGATGCTATTCCTACTGACGTAATTTTTCCTGGTGATTCTCACTACACATAGTGTCTAGGAACTATAGCTGAGCATCAAGAAGATGAGGTGCATCTGGACGATCAGTTCATTGCACAAGTTGAGGAAGAGTTAGATGGTGATAGTGAAGAAGATGAAGAACAAGAAGTAGAAGGCGGCCAGGATGACACTGAGGACACTAAGGAAACAGCTAGTGAGGTTGATGCTGAGCCAACCAATACTGGGTTGGCTGCTGAACAAGAACCTGACCAACACAATGTTGATCAAGGACAAGAACCAGCTGACCAGCTTAATGCTGATCAAGAGGAAACTTCTCCCTTTCACTCAGGAGAATCTATACAAGCTGACGCTCCTCCTCCAAGAAGAAGATTAATCAAGGCAAGTCAGAAGTCTGTCATTGACACTCCTCCTCCAACTGTCCATGACTTTGTTATCCAGAAACCGACCCAAGACCCTTTTAAACTCAAGCTGAAATTTTTCAGAAAACAACCAACTTCTACTCCATCGGCTTCCCTTGAAAAGCAAGCCTCTGTTTCTTCACCAAAGGAACACGCCGACTTAAATGCTTCTGCAAACTCAACAAGTCAAGTTGAGTGAATTCCTGTAAATGTTGTCAATCCAAGCATTGTGCTGACTCAAAACATTTCTGCCCCAGTCAGCACAGACAACATTAGAATTACCTCTTCTCCAATCAACACATCTACCGATCAATCAACTCTACCAGAAACTCAAGTGCAGATTGGAACCACACTTCCAGTCACTGACCATGTGATTCCACTGACTCCTCTTCCAACCGGTCATACTGAGGCAACAAGGCAAGTTAATGAAGGCCCTCTTAGCTACTTGCATGCTACCGAGTCTGGAAAAAGAATCATCGACTCGGTGCAAACACTGATCAAAGACCTTCATCAAACCACTCAACCTGCTGCTGGGTCTTCTACTGCTGAGACAACTCAGCTCTCCCATGTAACCCAACTTCTCAACGAAGTTAAGGGATTCAAGGACTTGCTGAGTGTCATCGTTACCTTTCAAGCACAGCAAGCTAAGCAGGATTCCATCGCAAAGCTGGCTGAGATCCAGCTGACAATAGTTCAACATCTCAACGCTCTTCAGGAACAAGTTCAGACTCTGTCAGCTGCGAACACGCGCTATGCAACTTCTGATGAAGTAAAAATGCTCTTTGCTCAGCTTCACACCGAGCAAATCAAAACCAACGAGCAAATGGTCTCCTATTCTCAGTGCTCAGTGGAGCAAATTGGTGAGGCCGTTCGATTGCTGAACTTGAACAAGCAAGAGATGGATACTGACGCTATGAAGCAAAATGAAATGCTGTCTATCACCAGACAAACCTTCAATCACATACGTCACACAAATATTCAGCGTCAATACTATGACACATCCTTACTGAAGACTTTTCATCAAGTCATTGCTGGTCTGACTGATGCACTTACCTGGGTAGGAAAATCTCAAGCTTTCATAGTAAGCATGATCAGCGCTGCTGAACTTAATATACCTTCCGAGGTCTCAAATAATGGAGTTGCTATTTTTGATGGTGTCAATGAAAGCGCCGATAGACTTAAGGAGCTGTCCACAGAACTGACCAGAGCCGTCTTAACCGACGCCTTTAGGATTCCTCCTCCCGATGCTGACAAAACGGGGGAGAAAGAACAAGCTAGAACACAGCATGAGCATAGTCAGTCCAAGCAAAAGAGAAAGAAATAGAAATTAGGCTAGCTCAGTTATGCTATGTGTTTGTAGTCTCTATGTGTTATGTTATGTTTTTTTGTTATCTTTTGCTATAAACACTGACTACTTCTAGTAATATCAATACTTGCATCTGCTTATCCAAAAACTGAGTTATGAGTTACTATCTATGATGCTGAGTATTAAATCAGTATGTATCTTCAATTACATCAACCATGTTTAATGCCTATAAAACTTGTTGATTGTTCCCAATGCTGATAACATGTTTGACATTGACTTATATGCTTATATAATATTGTCTTATGAAACTCATTGAACAACAAATTACTCAGCGCCCTCTGAATGCTATAACTTCCGCTTAAACACTGAGTAAAATAGAATATGTTCCATGAGCTGACCTATATCTGAAAACTGACCTCAGACATACTCGATTAAACCTTCAAATGTTTAGAGTAAAACTAAGTCAGTAGCTCAACCCTTACGGGGGAGTTTGCTAAGATATATTAGGTCAACTATCATGGGGGAGCTCAATACTGAGTTCTTCGCTGAATAGTTTTGCCAACATCAAAATGGGGGAGTTTGTTGAAACACCTTTCCACATAATTTTGATTTGACAAAATTGTTTAAGTATAATTAAAATATATTCTAAACACACTAAGTTTAAATGCTTTGATTTATTCTACTAATGTGTTTGTTCAATGTTGAGTTAAATTGTTTATAAGACACAAGATTAAAAGGCCCAAGCCCAATACGGAAGTCAAAGCCCAAGTCAAACAGTTTAAAGGCAACTCGGCCCGCGTATGGCAAAACGCTGTCGTTATGTACAAAACGCAGCTCAGCAAGAGAAGGATCTAGAAGACCTTCAAGGAACAACTTCGGGACGAAGCTGCTGAGTTGATTCGACAAACAGTACAAGACAGCAGCTGGCTAAGAACAACTTCCAGACAAAGTATTTCTACTTTGGATAAAGTTCAGAAGACATAGTATGCTGTCTAGTTGACATTACCATAAATGGAGAGACACTCTGCCGAGCTGACCAAAAGCTGACCGAGGACAGAAGATACTCAAATCTGATTGGCCGAGAGCTCTGAGCAAGTCAGGATGACAACGACAGGAAGCCGTTTCCCTCCAGCGATTATTTCGAAATTCGAAATGACCGATGCCTCAGACGTCTCTATAAATAGTGCCATCAGTTGCTTCATTCTACAGAGAACTTGATCAAGCCATTACGCTGACCAAATTTCTACGCAAAGTTCTCCAAGCAAAAGCAAAGCAATCTTACACTATATTTCATATCTTTTGTGTAAAAGTCTAGAGTGATTATTCAATCATCTAAGGTGTCTTAGCAATCATTGTTTAGGACAAACACTTATCATTTCTAGAGATTAGAAAGGAGAGGCTGAGTACTCGGTTATAGTACTCAGCGAGAGATTAGGATTGAGTAGAGGTATAGAGGAAGGTACTCTTGTTATACTCAGTTGCTAAGATTGTAAAAGGTTTGATGCTCTACCGTTAAAGAGCTCAGTAGAGAATTCGAAATCTCGGAACGTGTTCCGGGGACAAGACGTAGGCTTGGAGGCCGAACCTGGATAAATCTGCTGAGTAACATATTTCTAACCTTTAACTCCTTTATATATTTATTGCTTGCTTAAACAAAAACTAACCAAGTAAAGAGGTCAAGCTGAGTTGTGCGCGTTGAATATCCGAGCTCAGGAATAGACTCTAAGTGCTATCTCCTGACTCAAGTAAAGAAACTGACATAGTCACTAGTTGACTAAGCCAATATCTTGATATTCACTCAGCGCCGCTGTCCAAACCTTTTTCTCACGAAAAAGAAGTCTGCCCTAGCTTAAAATTTTTAAATAGTTCCTAACCCCCCCCCCCTTGGAACTATACTTGTAACGTTATAAGGGACCAACAGGGACTCCACATGTCACAAAGAAAGTACTTGTTAGAACTCTTATAAGAATGGGATTCCTATACTGTAAACCAGCACCCTCACCAGCATTACCAAACCACAAACCACCCCCAAACACAAATCCCCTCACAGACATCACATCTTATAGAAAAATAATAGGCAAACTATTATACCTCACGCATACAAGGCCATATATTTCATACATCATCAACCAACTCTCACAGCATCTCACCCAGCCAAACATCGATGATCAAAACATAGTGCATAGAGTATTACGGTACCTTAAAGGGACGGTTGGTTTGGGCCTCTTTTTTCCAGCATGCAACGATTTGCAGCTCAAAGCCTTCACTGACTCAGATTGGGCCATATGCCCAGAGACCCATAAATCAATCACTGGCTACGCCGTCTTCCTTGGCGCCTCTCTTATTTCCTGGAGACCTAAGAAACAGAACATTATTTCTCGTTCGTCTTCCAAAGCAGAGTACAGAGCCATTGCATCTACTTCTTGCGAGATCCATTGGATTCGATCTCCACTTGCCTCCACCCACTGTATCTCTGCTCTTCTGTGACAACACATCAGCCATGCATATAGCTCAAAACCCAGTCTTTCACGAACGGACCAAGCACTTAGACATTGATTGTTTGTCATGTGATTCGTGAGCGAGTCCAGGTGAAACTCATACGGTTAATGCCTATTTCATCCGCGTTACAACTCGTAGACTTATTTACAAAAGCCCAGCACTCGCCACAGCTCCGGTTCCTTTTGAGAAACCTAGGCTTGAGAAATCCCTATCAAGTCTAGTTTGAGGAAGGGTATTGAAGTATATCAGACAATCCAAGAAACAAGAAGAAGAAGAGAGAAGAGCTGGGGAGAACGAAGAGACAAAAAGACGAGTGAAGAAGAAGATCATACTAACTGAAGACATTAAAAGCAATCTAATAACATGTCGACAAAGACCCTTTGGTTACCCAAGGGCATTATTGTCTTTTGGACACTTCAGGGGCATTTCAGTATTTATGCAACCTTGGAGGATTCTAGAAGAGACCCATTGATCATTAATGCACCTTACCACACCAGATAGCCCCATCAACAAATCACCACCATTCATCACACAAGGCCATGATCAATGGTTGTGATCAATACACTTGTCCCTTGTCCTTTTAATTCTTTAGCTTATCTTTTCTTGCTCTCCACACCTATCATTAGTATATTAATGTAATAGTTAGTCCTTTTTCAATTAATGAGAAATACAAGAATATTGATTTCTTACCTCATTCATCTTTTTAGGATCAATTTTCGAAGTCCATCCCGTTAGGGCTAGACAAAAAAAATTTACGCGTTAAAAATGTTATCATTTTTTAGAAACTAGCATTGAACTAATAGAAAATTAAATATGTTTACTTTTTTTAATGGTAAAGACATAATAAAAATGAATTCAAAAGTATTATCAAAATAAAAAGTTTAAATTAATTAATAATGGTAACATATCTATACTATATATAATTACGGAAGCAGAGAGAAATGAGAAGAAGTGTTTTAGATGTCTTTTTGATGAGTTGTCAACGTAGTAAAAAATCAGATTAAAAATATTTAATTAATTAAAAATAAATATTTAATTAATTAAAAATAAGAAATTTATATTTATAATATATTAAATAATTACTAGCCTATTAATTAAAATAATAAAAGAAAGCAAGAGTTACGGGAAGATGAAAAAACACAAAGCAAAAGAAATCCAAAAGTCACAAATAAACTTCTATATAAAGCATGATAGATAATATTCCACCATTATATTCATTGGTCACGATAGATATTATATTTCTGAAGGTAAATATTCGATTTTTTTCATATGTTGTAGTTATTTTGTTCTCAATTATGTTGTTGTTTTATTTTTATTAAACAATAGTTGTTATAGTTTCATCTATCAGATTCATTTCTGTTGTTACCCAGGTTCTATACCTCTCGCTATCTTATCCATGTTTTCTTTTTTATTTGTCTTTTTTTTTTCCAAACTGATAGCTTCAATTGAAGAAATCCGACAGAAATAGAAGATGCATTAAACAACTAAAACCGGAAAACACAAAAGTGTCAAAAATTACAAGAAATTCTTATGTTTCTCAAGGTAATTATTCGATTTTTTCATATGTTGTATTTATTTTTGTTCTCAATTGTGTTGTTGTTTTCTTTTTATTAAACAATAGTTGTTATAGTTTCATTTTTCAGAGATGAAATTCCATTTCTGTCGTTACCCAGGTTCCATACCTCTCGCTACCTTATCCATGTTTTCTTTTTTATTTGTCTTTTTTTTCAAAATGACTAAAATAAAGATTTTGTAAATTTGTATTCTTTTTTAGTATATGTTTATTCTTGAAGAATGTGGATTATGCTAGATACGAATTCAAAATCAAGGTAAATAAAAATAAATTTTGATGCTCAAAATCCTAAAAATGTACATTAATTATGCATATTGTGATAATTGCTTTTGCAAAATTGGCTTACATAATTTTTAACTATTATATTATGGTTCGTACAAAATTGTTAGTATTTCAAGAGTTTTTAACAGATGAAAATGAAATATGATAATAGGACAAATTATTGAAAAATATTAATTAAGAAAATATTATTATTTGAATCTCTTCAAATTCTCAAATGTTGAGCATAATGATTCTAATTAATATAATTAATTTCACATATTAATTATAAAACGTTTTTTTTGTACTGAGTGGTTACAATTGCGATTTAATTCTATTTAACTAAAATTAATTTATGGACTTAATACTTCATTAAGAAAAAATAAAATGTTTAATTAATGGACAAAAAATATTTTCACTCTCCTCTTTATACGCTTATGTCTCGACATTCTCTCTTATTTTCAAAAAAAAAAAAAAAACCGAGAGGAAGATGGTTCTCTCCTAATTATCTTTTTCGTCCCTTCATTTTTTTTTCAATTCTTTTGTTTGTTTTTCTTACTTACAAAATTCAAGAATATATAATTATTAGAAAATATTAATTAAGTCAAATAAGTGATATCTGCGAGTATGGCTGATATTCTATATAGTGAAAGAATGAAGAACAAATTGATTGAATGTCTTGATGAGATATTACGAGATGAAAATAGGAAAAATCATCATCTTAAACTGATTCAATTAGATATATTGGGTTAGTGTAACAGAATGAATAATTGAATTGATATACTTGGTGATCATGAAATTCCATCAACCAACATAATTATTTTTTTATATGTAACATATTGAATTGATAAAGTTTCTTCATATGCAACATTAGAAAAGTATTGATTGTAATAGTTTATAGAATAATATATTGATATTGCTTCTATTTTAGCATAGATTGTAATTCTTTTGTATCGTAGATATAATATTTAATTTTAATTAAAGTTTAATTCAATTTTTGTTTAACCTATATTGTAATTCTTTTGTATCATAAATATAATATTTAATTTTAATTATAGTTTAATTCAATTTTTGGTTTTTTTATTATATTCTAATATATTTCTTAATTAATCTGCTATTTTATTATTATTGTTTCACAGAGAATATTTGGAATATGAAAACCTAAAAAGTACAAATCATTGAATTTTGTAAAAATAAATAAATCATTCATCTTTAGTTAAAATTCTATAAAAAAGTAGTCAATTATTTTTAAAATTAATTTAATTTGAATTATCATTAAAAAATATATATTAATTTCAAATATACATAATATAAATTTTTTTCATAGCATGATATAAAATTATTTAAAAGTAAATATGTAAATTTATTTATTTATCTAAATTATATAAAAGTTTCATACCCCGTGCATCGCACGGGTTTTCGACTAGTTTTTATAATTATTGAAAAATAAAATTAAAAAATATAAAAAATTTCTTTAAGAAAATGAGATTTGAGTGAGTAGAATAGAACACAAGATCTCTCATATAAAAGCATGCATTCTTAACCATCTCATCTACCTTTTAATTTTGAAATAATACCATATAGAGTCAATATATTATTAATTTTAGAGGGGGCTACATGGGTCAAATCGACTAGTACTCAAGGGCGGAGCCGGTGGCCGGACAGGCCTCCCTAAATGTGTTTGATATCAAAAAATTAAAAGTATTCAATCTAAAATTAGTAGACATCCATAATTTTTTTATAAATCCAATGCTAATTTCTTAAAAAAAACTGTAACTTTTATTTTTTATTTTAATGCTAATTTTTTTATAATTTTCATAAACTAAAGTTTACTTGAAAAAATCAAACAAATAAATTTTTTATTTAAAAATAAGAATTAACTTTATAGAATTAGAAATCATAAGCTGTTCCATTAAAATATACCACTCAACTATTTTGAAATATAGTCAATAATATCTTATAAGAAATAAATACATTTGGAAAATACTCAAATTCTTTTTTTTTTGTTACAATGGAGGGACTAAGCCCGAGAAAACACCAAAAGCAGACGATCCTTAAAGACGGGTCATTTTGGGAAGCCGAGACCCACAAAAATCAGAAAAAAAGAATGTCCTGAATGCCTGTAGGAGGCGCATCACACTCGTGAAGACCTAAACTTAAACTCCTTGCGTAGTTTGTCATCCAATCGGCTGTCATGTTCCCTTCCCGTAAGATATGAACGAGTCACACCTCTCGATCTCTGTCATATAGATCACGACATGTCATAATAAGCCAAGAAAAACGATGACGTTGAACCACCTCATGACTAACAAGCCAAATTACTACCAAAGAGTCCATTTCGATTAATACCTTACGGTAATGCCTAGCTCATGCGTACTTGAGGTCAAATACAAACCACATAGTTCTGCTGGTACTGCAGTTCAAAAACCAAGATTCACCGTCACACCTCCTAACCACTGACCATGCTCATCACGTAGGATCCCTCGAGCCGAAGCGAGCCCCAGGTTCCCTTTGCTTGCACCATTACTATTAAATTTAATTCATCAAGCATCCGGGGGAACCCACCTAACCAACACCTCTCTAATAGGCTGATCACAGTACCTCTGTTCTTTACAGAACACATTGGTAATTTCTCTCGCCTTGGCCAAAGTAAAATCCAGCTTATTGGGGATTATCGGGATGCTAGGCTCAAAGATCAACGAACAGCGCCAATGCCAAATCCACCAAACCGTGGCCGTAAAAAGGACCAACCACTCAGCCCCGAGCCAAGTCCCCATCATACTCAAACCATCGTGAATCCAATCCACAAACTCCAAGCTATTAAAAACTAACCAATCTGTTGCTGTAATTAAATTTGGCCAAATATCAGTAGCTTTACTGTAGTCGCGAAGAATATGGATATCAGATTCCGGATAGCCACAAACTGCACACGGTTAATTTAACCAGAAACTAATGTACTTACCATTCCCCGATGGAGCAGGTCAAGAGAGGGGGTTGTGAAGCTGAATACTGATGGTTCCTGCCTCAGTAACGGTAAGATTGCGGCTGGAGGTGTGCTTAGAGATGTAGGGGGCGTCTGGCTTTCTGGGTTCTCCCAGAATTTAGGGTTGGGTTCTTCCTTTTCTGCGGAGCTCTGGGCTATTTTTACTGGAATCAATCTTGCTAAAAGGCTGGGTGTTAAGAGGCTCTCTGTGGAGTCTGATAATTTGGAAGCAATCAAAATGATTTCTGAGAATCATTCTATGGGTCTTAACAGTCGCAACCTCATCAAAGCTATTATAAGGCTTTGCTCCTCCTTTGAGTTCGTAGAGTTCAGACACATTTTTAGAGAGCAGAATCGTGTTGCTGATCGCTTGGCGGCGGCCGGCCATGAAGGGACGTTAGGCGTTATTACCCTTCCTGTTTCCCCTAGTTTCATCTCTCATCTTCTCTTAGAAGATAGGATTGGGGTTAGCTTCCCTAGGCTAATTCGTGGGTAGTTTGTTGTTTTTCGTTTTTCTTTTCCTTTTCTACAAAAAAAAAAAAAACTCAATACATTATATATATATATATATATTAAAATGAGGAATATTTGGCACAAAGTATATATTCGGTAATAAGTTTTTTTTTTTTTTTTTTTGATAAAACTTAATAAGTTAATTAAAGAAAGAATAACCATTGAATTTGGTCACACCAATCGCTATAAAAATTAAACATTCTGGCTAGCTAGTTACAATAGGTTCGGGAAACATCATGTTCTTTCAACGGCATATATGTAGTTATTTATATGTGATTTTATTTATTTTTATGACTTTATAATATGCTAAACGTAATCATATCTCATTAATTAATTAAGTTAATAAAACTTAATTAAAAAAGCAATTAGGTTCAAAAAAAAAAAAGCAATTGCCAGATGTCACTACCCTATATACTGAGTGAAAAGGGAATACCTAATTAATTAAAAAGTATGATTCTATTTCTGTTGTTCTATAATTTTTATTTTTATTTCTTAAATGATTTTTAATTAATTGAAGAAGCTTTAGTGACTTAATCGAAATAAAGTAGGGGTAAATTATACATAGGACCATTGAACTTTACCCATTTTAATATTATAATTAATGAAAATTCTTAACAGTATGATTACTGAATTTTATATTTTTTAACACCGGCGATCATTTATTATCGGATGTCCCTGAGGGGACTATGATCTTATTATCAAAAAGTTGAATTATAATGATATAAAGCTCAGGTGTATATACATATATATATATATAGAAAGAGCTCTATAACCATCTTTAATTAATTCTCAACAACTATAAGTAAAATTCATTTACCTCAAGTAAAATTTCATCCACTAGAAAGATTTTGTTGATGTAATCCTATTAGTAAGAATGTATCTAAACTTGTAGTTCACTAAGTTATCAAGGCTAATGTCCTATAATTTGCCTCACAACTTCTACAGAATATATGTTGTTTTTTATTCTATCATGATATTAAGGAATTCTCTAAGAAAATCATAAAACTTGTGATGCATTTTCTTATCTTCACAATTAGCTCAATCTGAATCATTAGAGGCTTTAAATGTTAATGGTGCATTTGCATTATAAAACAACCATTATCATGGTGTTCCTTTGATGTATTTCAAACACTTTCATTGTTGCTTGATGTTTGTACATAAGATACCACTTGTCACGGGGCCCATCCGAAGGCCTCCAATGCCCCGTGTGGTGTCGAGGTTTCCGAGTTTCGGCCAGCCAATACCATCCGAAGGGGTCTATCCCCTTTTAACCGAAGACATCCCGTCAATTCATGAGTTGGCATTCTCTTTTTTTATGTTGTTTATTTAGTTTTTTTTTTTTTTTTTTTTTTGGCAATAAGTGTGGAGTATATGGAAGGATGTTTTCTAAGTAAGTAGTGGAGCAGAAACCTATTCCAAATCATATTTATTTGCGGATGCATAGGACAATGTATGCAACTTTGATAAATGTAAAACTGAGGTTTTATATGTGAAAGGATTAGACGAGAATAAATATTATTTGTAAAGTGTTGGTAATTTTGAATAGTTTTTTTATGGGTAAATTTCAAAAAAAAACTCATGTGGTTTCATGTTCTTCCAAAAAAACCCTTGTGGTTTGTTAATACAAAAAAAAAAGAATGTGATTTGCGCCGTTACCCGAAAAACGGAAAATGACTTAACACCGTTAAAATGCTGACATGGTACAGGGGTAAGGTTGGAAATTCGAATTTTTATTTTTTTTCCTCTCTCTCCTCCTCCTTCTTCATTCTTCTTCCTTCTTCTTCTCCTTCTTCTTCTTCTTCTTCTTCTCCTTCTTCCTTCTTCTCTCCTCTTCTTCCTTCTTCTTCTTCTCTCCTCCTCCTTCTTCTTCCTTCTTCTTCTTCCTTCTTTTTTTTCTTTTTTTTTAAGTTTCAGAAATTTCCAGATTTAAGAGCTGAATACAAGAAAGGAGGGAGGCGGGAAATGATGGTTCCTGAGTCCATCATAGCTCGAACAGACGATGAATTCGAAGGAGCATACGAAGCCAGACGATGAATCCGGTTGACAAGTTTCAAATGCCTGAACTCCAGACACAATATAACCAGACGAAGTTTCCGAAATCGGAAGACAATAACAGAACGTACTAAGCAAATTTATATCAGTCTGAGCAAGCAAAGAATCTTTCCCTCTTCCGACGCCTAGTAATCCACTTGCTCCTTCAAAATCGCCGGTGATTTTCTCGGCACAAGCGAAGAAAAAATTGGGGACTGAAGGGAAATTATGGTGATTGTGTCTTTAACGAAATAGCCGGTGAAAGAGGAACCGTCGTTGTAAGATTTGGTGGAATTGCAGTCGGGAGTGCAGGTGAGGTTATTTGATAGAGTTGAAGATGAAGATGGATCGAAAAAGGCTTGGTTATTGCAATCTGTGCCGGTACCGTCTGGAAATCTGGATTTCCAGATTTCCGGATTCTAGAAATCTGGAATATTTCCAGATTTCCAGAAATCTGGAAATCGGAAATAAAAAAAAAAGAGTAGAAGAAAAGAAGAAGAAGAAGAAGAAGAAGAAGAAGAAGAAGGAGGAGGAAAAAAAATAAAAAAAATTTGAATTTCCAACCTTACCTTTGTGCCACGTCAGCACTTTAACGGTGTTAAGTCATTTTCCGTTTTTCGGGTAACGGCGCAAACCACAGTCCTTTTTTTTGTATTAATAAACCACAAGGGTTTTTTTTGTTGTTTAGCTGACTTTGTTTACTTCTTTGTTAATTTCAATTGTCTTTTTTTACATTTGTATTGATTATCATACACTTTCAGATACTTTGTATTTTTTTTAAATTCAATATACCTTCTGTAGTTGATATTTATTTATTTTTAATTGAGCTTCACTTGGCTTCATTCATTTTGTGGAACATTTCATTATTACTATTTCCAATTATACATTTTTTTATTAAGTTTTATGAGACTTCATTGTCTTTCAGTGAATTTAGTTAATTTTATTAAAATTTAGTATCTTTTAGTAATATTCAGTTTTATTGTTAAAATATATGAAATTATAGTTATGTTATGTGTTAACGTATTTAAATAGTCATAAAATAATTTGTTAAATAATTCATTTACTTTTTCAAAATAGCTTGTTTCATTATATATTACTTCTTTAAGTTTTAGTCAATTTCAATTAGTTTGTTGTATTTTCATTTAGTATATTGCTTTCAAATTTAATTATTTTTTGCAATTTCAATGAATTTCAGAAAAATTTAGTTTGTTTAGACTTTTATGTTACTTTGTTGAAAAAAATAATTATATTACACATTTTTTATGTTTTTTTTTTTTTTTTTGAGGAAAAAGGAATCAATAAATTAATGAATCAAATCGGAACAGATAGTGTCCTGCAATCAGAGCGGAGCAGTAAAAGCTATAAACTCGCTAGTACTGGAAATGGCATGTCGTGCAACGACATGTGCACCCCTATTCGCTATGTTTTATTTTTTGTTTCAATATATTTGATTGTGATTTATAAGGAATTTCATTTACTTTCATTGAATTTATTTCATTTTCATTGAATTTACAAAATGCTGAAATTTAATGAACGTTTGATGAAATTAATGTATTAGTTGTTATCATTTATCTTATTATTATTATTATTATTGAAGTTATTATTATTATTATTATTATTTATCTTATTATTATTATTATTATTATTATTATTATTTATCTTATTATTATTATTATTATTATTATTATTTATCTTATTATTATTATTATTATTATTGAAGTTATTATTATGATAACATTGGGATATTATCCAAAGGATCAAAGGAGATATTCGCCTAGAAACGGCCACGTATCAAGCAAGGAGATCCGACAGTCGGATCACCAAGACTTCGCCACAAGAGATCCGCAGTCATGTCTATGTGGTGATCCGCCATAACCTCTCAATCCGCCAGCGGAACAGCTGAGCCGATCCCGCAATAAAGACCATTAATGAGCTATTAATAAGCTAACGGGCATACTTAAAGGAAACCAGTAACCGCCATTAATGAAGCATTAATGGAGACTTTCTAGTTACTAAAGGTTACAACTTCATGACTATATATAGCTTACATCTCAAGCTATCAAGGTATACGTACACACAATCCTAGAAACCCTACTTTGTCAATTCAGTTTGCTCTTTCATATTTTATACTGACTTTGGCATCGGAGCTTCCCCCCGTCGAATCCAACGACGCCCCCACAGGGACGGAAGCTAATCGGAAATTCTCCACAAGTCATCATATTATTATTATTATTGCGAGTTGAAGGTTTTTAGGAGTTGGTTGCCTCGACGAGGGATACATCTACAACTCAAGATATTTGTCAGCGATTCTCACACTATTCGTAGCTTATGCAAGAGTGGGGTAGCAACTATAATCATCGGTTTATCAATCGAATCAAGGATTGTAAGACTGTAATAAGTTGTTCATTTCGGGAGGGAGATACTATTGGGTTTGAGAGTGTCTTAGCTACTAAGTTTGGACATACTGATGTTTTATCTGAAGAGGATGCTTACTAGAAACAGTGAGAAAAATCTGAGTGCCTGGCATACGGAGACAGGAACAGTAAACTTTTTCGTAGAAAAGCCTCAGTTGGATAAAGTTAAAATTGTACTAGTAAGCTGAAGATGGGGGATGGTACTTGGGCAACAACATCAGCAGAAATACAGCAGGTAGTTCTCTCTTATTTCACGTCCATGTTTAGTGATTCTAATCTTCCCATGGTCACTGATATATTGGTTCTGCATGAGCAGGTTGCAACCGGTATTAATGGCATGTTAATGGCCCTTTCCGTGTCGATGAGGTCGCTTTTTAATGCACTTGGATAAGTCACGTGGGCCGGACGGGCTCAATCCTATGTTATTTGAATAATTATGGGAAACTATCGGGCATTGCCATTACGCAAAGTTGTTATCAGTGGCTGGAGTCTGGTGAGTTCCTATCCCACCTCTTTCAGACGAATGTGGTTCTTATACCAAAGGTCAATAAGCCATCTATGATGTCGGACTTGCGTCGTATTTCCTTATGTAATCTTATATATAAGATTTTGGCTGAAGTCTTACCAACATGCTCAAATTAATTGTCACGTCCGGGTCTAAATTTCTAGAATTTATACCTTGATCGTACTATATATTATACTTATTAGGTGTATGATTTTTATTTGGTGCTATAGGAAAAATTTGGAGTTAATTCGATGAGTTTAGGTGTAAATTAAAAGTTTAGAATAAGTTTTAAAAGATTATATAAAGGTGGAGGACCAAACGAGATCTTTACCAGATTTGGATATATATTCCAAAATCATACGGATCATCATCTTCTTTGGTTTTCTATTTTCCTTTTTCTTTTCTTTCTGTGCCTCTTCAACATTTTCATCGTTCTTGAACCGTTTCTCCACCGTTTCTTTGATTTACGGATATTCGACCGTCCGATTCACTTGAAATTGAAAACATAGCATCCTTATGTATAGATCTAAGTCCTAGCCAAAGAGTTTTTGAATTTCGGCAGTGTTTGGAGGAAAATGTCTTAGACATAGTTTAGAGGCGAATTGAACGGGTTTATGGTCTTCAATTAGTGACCAATGTAAGTAAATATCAACTATATTTTGAGTTTTATGTATATGGATATATATATATATATATATAATCAAAGAATTTTCAGAAAGTGATATTTTAAGGTTATGCAGGAATTTTGTAAATTGAGGTTTTTCACGATTTTGCTTTTTATTGTGAAATTATGGTTCAAATAAAGCTATTAATTATGCTTCTATGTGAATTTCAGATTTTACTTGATTATGTTGATTTAAGGCTTAATTTGGTTGATTTACATATATACATATATGTTTTTGGTTTCAATATATATCTATATTGAACAAAATGAATTTGATGATATATTACGAATTGTTTTTTTTGATTGAGAAATCGGTTGCGGTTATTATTGTTATTATTTTGGATTGAAGTCCAAATATGATTTTTATGATACAAAAGGGCTAATTGTAGCTAAATGATTTATGGTTATGAAATAGTTTAGAATTTGATTGTGAAAGGATATTTGAGCACGTTATGATTTATGATTTTATGATTTTATATCCATCGAGAGTTATCCGGATCGGTGGTTCCATATTTGAAGACCATGTTCAGTGAGGGACATGGCCTGTGTACACAGTTTGAAGACCTATTGGGTATGGCAAAGAGGTGTTGGGTAAGACCATATGGGATAGGCAATGTTAAGAGACGTCTCGACTATATATGTGGTTATGGATTGATACTTAAGGGGAGAAACTCGAGGATGGATACAATGTTTTAAGTTCATTTGGATTATGTTTTCGGTTATTATTGATTTTGATATAAGGTTTTACGTTTGATTAAATACGAGTTCGTTTGATAAAACACTTATTTGATTACAATATTTTATAAGGTTTTGAACTCAAGAATGAATACAATATTATATATTTTATATGTTTTTGGTTTACTACTTTGACTATATTATAAACTTAAGTTTTGAATCCCTTTATAAACGTATATAGCTATGTTAAGTAAAATTGGTTTTTATAGCTGATAGTTTCTTACTGAGATTTTTGTCTCACGTTTTTAAATGTTTTAATGTTTTTAGGTGATAAAGTAGAGGATATAGAGAAGGTTACCGACCGGTTAGGCGAAGTTTGGAAGTTGGCTGCTTATTACTAGAATTATGGTTAGAACTTTGGTATTGCAATTGTAGTATTATGATATTGAGATAAATTGGAGACTCTTAAGTGTTGATTATGATATTTCTATTTCACGCCCGATGCCGATTGAGGTCGTTTAGGGTCGGGTGTGACATTAATTCTTGGAGATATTATTTCCGATGAGCATTCTGCTTTTGTACTAGGAAGATCCATTACTGATAATGCTGTTATGGCTTTTAAACTGCTCCATACGATGAAACACAAATTCAGAGGAAAGGAAGGGGATGTCGCGTTTAAAATCGATATCAGTAAAGCATATGATCACATCAATTGGACATATCTCATCGATTATGACTAAACTTGGCTTTCACTCCATTGTGTCACATCTGTTAGTCATCCATTTTAAAAAGTCTTTTTAAATTATTATTTTTTATGAAAAAGTCTTTTTAAATCTTAATCTAATTGTCACGTCTGAGTCCTTAATTATTAATCGTTATACCTTAATATTAAATTTATCATAGCTTTTAGATAATTAATGAATTAATTGGGTGTGTTTGGTATAGTTTATAAGCCAATTTCATGATTTTAGAAGAAATTAAAAGTTTAGGGTAAGTTTTAAAAGAAATTAAAAAATTATAGGGATTATAATGGGTAATATCCATCTTTAGGACTCTAAATTACAAGGTTCAAGACCCATTTTCGGACACAATTTGGCTGCAACTTGGCTGCTACTCCCAAGCTCTCCATCTCCATCTTCCTCATTCAAACACTCAAGCTTACCCCTCATCAATGGTTCTTTGATATCTAGATATTCCACTGTCTGATTGAGCCGAAAGTTTTACAGTAGCTTCTAGACACATTAATACACATTGTGACGGTGTGATTTTGAATTGGAGCTCTCTAGACTAGATTCGAGCTAGGCAGATCGCAAGCTAGAAAATGAGTTCTTAGTGTGTTCTTCTTCTTTTCTTTGCAAAGGTAAGTAACTATCAACTACCCTTTGAGTTTTTATGTATATATATGTATATAGAACTCTATATTTTTTAGAAAAATGAATTTTTGTTGTTGATTTCACCATGCATGCCATTGATTTGAGTTTTATGATATAGTTTAGTATGAATTTCAAGTATATTCAAGAATAGATATATATATATATGTCTTTGCATGCAAATTTTAAACTATAATATACATATATGTATACATGATTTGGGTTTTGGTTTGATGAACTC
Source organism: Euphorbia lathyris (assembly GCF_963576675.1). NCBI lineage: Eukaryota > Viridiplantae > Streptophyta > Magnoliopsida > Malpighiales > Euphorbiaceae > Euphorbia > Euphorbia lathyris. Next base: position 28,247,025 of record NC_088917.1, on the reverse strand, counting down.
TAGTATATTTCATCAATAGTTTTTATAAGATTTGATATTTTGAAAAATATAAACAAAGAAATGTATATTAAGCCTTATTGAAATTAATTTATACACAAAAGTATATATACATATGTGTGTATATATATTATTTCTGTTTTTCTTAATTTATTTTGGTCAATTTGAGTATATTTGATTAATTCTTGTATAAGAATTAATATTTTGAAGGATGGAATTGAGAAATGTACTTAATAAATTTTATGATGTTGATTTATGAGTTATATATATATTTTAGATATATATATATATATATATATATATATATATATATATATATATATATATTTCTGATTTTAAGTTACATATGAAATTAAAATATTTTTAGTATCCATAAAGAGTAATCCGGAAAGGTGGCTTTAATTAAAGTCCGTATTTAGTGAGAAATAGGCATGTGTACACAGTTGAAAGACCTATCGGGTATGGCAAAGAAGTATTGAGTAAGACCATGCGAGTTAGGTAAATTATGAGACATCTCGATTCTATTATATTGTGGAGATTGATACATATGAGGATTATCTATTGGATGGATACGGTTTGTGAAGTATTTACCGAAATTCGATTTATGAAGTATTTATTGAATTACGGTTGATTTGATTAAATGGTTAATTGCAAATTTATTCATTTTATATAATTGAGATTTTAAGCAAATAAATATATATATCTATAGCTATTTTGAGTATATTTATTTTTTTTAGTTGATAATTACTTATTGAGATTTTTGTCTCACCTTTTCAAATGTTTTAACGTTTTTAGGTGAAGAAGTGCAAGGCACCGAAGGAGGTGCTCAATGTTAGGTCGAGGATCAGACACGGCCACAAGTTTTCAAGTCGTCTCTAGGATATTGTATTTCATGTTATGTATATTCATGGAGTGAATAAATAGGGAACTTTATTAGAAGTGTGTTTTGGCTAGTATGTGATCATATAAATCACATATAGAGTAGTGTGTGTTGTGTTGTTATGGACAAGTGCACTTTTAAGTGCTTATGAGTTTAACTTGATGTTAGTGTGAACTTGCAAGGTCATTTGTATATTCTTAAGATGAAATGTTGAATTATGGCCTTATGGTATGAATTAAGGCAATTATGGAGTTGGAAGATTTTTCTTATAGCTAAATTCGTTTTTGTAAAAAAACAGATTCGTACCTGACACTTCTATGTCATTTTTCGACCTGTTAGGGTCAAAATTAGCTCCTGATATAAGAAAAGAAAAGTTGCATCTCTGTCTTAGGTTTCCAGTGGTTTTTGAATCACTTCATTTGGACCTCGGATGTGAGAGTTATGATATATACAATATGTATAGGTCGTTTTCAGATTATTCGGGTTTAAACCGATTTTCAACCCTTTTCCTTTAGGTTTCTGTTCCGGAGCTGTTGATTTAAGATTTTCCCTATGTGTTAAGTTTCAAAATAATTTGGAATTAATTAATTCGGACTTATATATTTTGAGATATGAATTAAGGAAGCTCGGGTGGTCAAACCGAAATTTAAAGGAAATGTTGGTTTGATTAATTAACCATCCTAATACATTTATAACCATTCTTTTTCTATTGTGAGACGTTCCCTCCGACAAGTAAACGTCAGTGGTGATGTCTCACCGTCATATCCGATTCTGAGTTGGACCGGGTGTGACACTAATACATCTCTCTAAGCCTTAACTGTGGAGAATTCCGTTGACTTGTAAACCACATGAATTCTCTACAACAGGAGTTTCATCAACTGTCAGCTGCGAACTCAGCATATGCCACTTCTGTCGAAGTCCAACATCTCTTTCGCCAACTTCACACTGAGCAAGAGAAAACAAATCACCAGCTTTCCACTTCCTCCCAATGCTCCATTTAGCAAATTTCTGAGGCTGTGCGTCTGCTGAACTTAAATAGGCAAGAGATGGCCACAGACGAGCTTAAAACGAACGAGATTCTGAAGTATTCTCGAGCAATCTACAGCGATGTGCGCAAAATCCAGGGTCAACGTGAGTATTATGATTCATCTCTACTAAAAATGTTTCATCAAGCCTTTGCAATACTCACTGACAACATGCACTGGATCGGCAAGTCTCAAGCCGCTGTTTTAAGCATGCTGAGTGCTGCATCTATCGGTATTCCTCGAACCATTATCGATGATGGCGTTCCAATCTTCGACGGAATAAATGAAAGCACGAAAAAGCTAAAGGCATTTTCTCAGCGTCTTACTCAAGCTGCCAATGACTCAATCTTCATTCCCAAACCTGATGATGGCAAAACGGGGGAGAAAGAACAAGCCCCAAGAACTCAGCAAGCTTCAGTCAGTCAGCAACACAAGGGCAAGGGCAAACAAAAATAGCTTAACTTGTATTGTCTAGAATAGTTTTTTGAACCCTTTTATCTGTGTTCTTTTTGTATTGTGCTGACTTAAAACTTGAAACAAATTATATGCATCTTTATCATTTCACACTGACTACTCTTATGCGATGCCTACTTAAGTGTTTGATATAATTTGTTAAAACGCATCTTCATTAAATCAACTGTGCTTTACTGTGCTTTACTGTCTATATCAATTGATGATATGTTTGCTGTGTTGATCATGCATGTTGACCACTTCTTATATGTCCACTTAACTAAAACTTATTGAACAAATTTTACTCAGCGCTCTCTGATATTTAAACCTTCCGCGAAAAACTGAGTTAAATAGAATATGTTCCATGAGCTGACCTATCTCTGAAAACTGACCTTAGACTTACTCAATTAAACCTCGAAATGTTTAGAGTAAAACTAAGTCAGTAGCTCAACCCTTACGGGGGAGTTATTTGATAAAATAGGTCAACTATCATGGGGGAGCTCAACACTGAGTTCTTCGACTGAATATTTTTGCCAACATCAAAATGGGGGAGTTTGTTGAAACACCTTTCCACATGATTTTGATTTGACAAAATTATTTAAGTTATGATAAAAATATTCTAACACATTAAATTCATAATGCTTTGATTTATTTACACTAATGTGTTTGTTCAATGTTGAGTTTAATTGTGTATAAGACATTGAGATTAAAAAGCCCAAAGGCCCATAAAGTGGAAGTCAAGCCCAAGTCAACACATCAACACCATTCGGCTTAGAAGATCAAAACGAATCCGTGTCAACCAAAACGACGACTCAGCAAGAGAAGGATCGAGAAGCCTTCGTGGCAAAAGCTTCAAGACGAAGCTACTGAGTTGGACGACAAAGCAGTCTGGACAACGGCAGAGAATGTTCAACTTCTAGACAAAGTGTTTCTACTTTGGGAAAGGTTCAGAAGGCGCAGAAAGCTGTCTCATGGACTTTTCCATAAATGGTGAAACATTCTTCTGAAGACTGACGAAGACAGAAGATGCAAGAATTCTATTGGCCAACGACGCTGAGCACGCCCAGAGTGACAACGACAGGAAGCTGTTTCCCTCCAACGGTTATTTCGAAATTCGAAATGACCAGGTGCCTCAAGTGTCACTATATAAAGGCCATCGATATGCTTCAATCCACACAGAACTTCAAGTTGTCAAAACGCTGACCAATTTCATACTCGAAGATTCTGTGAGAAAAGCAAAGCAAATACCTTACACCAATTTCCATATTTTGTGTAAAAGTCTAGAATGATTTCCAATCATCTAAAGTGTCTTAGCAATTGTTGTTTAGGACAATCTCATTATCATTTCTAGAAGTATAGAAAGGAGAGGCTGAGTACTCGGTTATAGTACTCAGCGGTAGAATAGGAGTGAGTAGAGGTATAGAGGAAGGTACTCTTGTTATACTCAGCTTCTAGTTGTAAAAGGTTTGGTGCTCTACCTTTAAAGAGCTCAGTAGAGAATTCGAAAGCTCGGAACGTGTTCCGGGGACAGGACGTAGGCATAGAGGCCGAACCTGGATAAATCTGCTGAGTAATATCTTTCTAACCTTTAAACTCCTTTGGTATATTTTGCTTGCTCGAAAACTGACTTAGTAAAGAGGTCACGCTGAGTTGTGTGCATTGAGTATCTGAGTTCAGGAATAGACTCAAGTGCTATCTCCTGACTCAAAGAAAGAAGCTGACTTAGTCACCAGTTGACTAAGCTAGTATCTTAATTTACTCAGTGCGCTGTGTAATCCTTTTCATTGTAAAAGAAGTTAGCCTTAACGTACCAAAATTTTAAATAGTTCCTATCCTCCCCCTTGGAACTAACTTGTTACGTTATAAGGGACCAACAGCTCCAATGCTAAAGTCAGTAAAGTATAGAAGGATAAACTATAACCACGAACTAGGGTTAAGGAGAGCGTGTGTGTGTACCTCAATAGCTTGGATGCAATCTATTTATACTCGTATAGTTGTAACTCTTGGTAACTAGAAGGTCTCCATTAATGCCTCATTAATGGCGGTTACTGATCTTATTCAAGTATGACCATTAGCTTATTAATGGGTTATTAGTTGCCTTTATGGGGAATCAGCTCAGCCATTCAGGGGGCGTATCGAGGCGAGATGGCGGGTCTCCCAAGTGTTTGACTGTTGATGGCGTATTGAGGAATCTATGTGATCCGCCATCCAGGTGGCTTACTTGATACGCCATAGCTTTCACGATCATCTTTATACGCGGTCGTTTAGTTAATTACCCTTTTGGTTCCGTAAATAATATTTGGATGTTATCAGAAGCCCCCCTTAAAATGCCGCTAAAGTCCTTTAGGGCTTTTGGTCTTCCTGGCGTGCCATCACTAGGCGGTACATTGATGGCTGCCCTGTCCCAGGCCATTCGTCGATTGACAGGTGTCAGAGACACACCGCTCGAGGTAAGTGGCGCCTTTCTTTTAAAACTCCTTCTTTCTCTCTCTTCTAATTTTACTTTCCCCTTATTCAGCTTTTCGATTCACGCCTGGATCTCTTTGGAGCTTTCTTTGTGTCAAGAACTTCGATCTTCTCCCTTCTAACTTCGAATTTTCATGTAAGTTTGCCTTTGTACCTTTTTCGTTTATCTTCCTCTTTAGCTTTTATGAGTTCGTCCTCTGGTTCGACCTCTGAACTCTTCGGTTTATCTTCTTCCACCGATTACTCACTTAGCCTAGATCTTTCTGAAAGTACGGATTCTTCCGAGAGTACTTCGAGCTGTGATTTGTCTAGCTTGTGCAGTGCTTTAGAGGAGCGTAGGAATCATTGTTCTGGGTTTATAGAAACCCATAACTCTTTTGCCACTGTTGCCCCTGTTGCATCGGTGGTGAACTCTAGGATTGTCTCAGGGATGGAGGCTTCTTCTTCAACCCCTAGTAGGAAAAAGGGCCCTCACACAGAGATCACTTCATCTCGCATAAGCCCTACGGATCTTGCCTATTTGGTGGATCACTATCCATGGATGAAAAACTTTGAGTTAACGCTGGAGGATGACCATCAATGCACCGCCTGTCCACCTAGGGGATTCCTTTCTGTGTATAGAAGCCACGTTGAAAGGGGCTTCCGTCTTCCTCTTCCCCAAGTGATGGGAGACATTCTTGACTTTTTTGGAATCACTGTCAGCCAGCTACATCTGAACGGCTGGTTGGATATGGCACTAGATGCTTATTTGGCCTCTAATCTCGGGGTAAACCTTACTCCTCGGGTTTTCTGATCCCTCCATAAGCCTTCTAAGAGAAAAAGCGAATCTTTCATAACTTTTGTTAAGTTTAGAGGCTATTCGCCTTTTAGTGATAAGATGTCAAATGTTCATCTCTGGGATGAAAAGTTCTTCTTCGTCAAGCTGAAAGAGGGCAAATCTCTGGGTTTCCCGGCGAATTGGAACCACAAACCTCAACATATGGCAGGGGATTTGATTCAATTGGCTCCCCTTGAGGAAAATGTGGCGAATCTCATGAGGAGTATCAAGACGGATTTCTGGACGTACGCTGATGCCCTAAAATTCATGATGAGCGAGGTCCCGTTGGTCCACCGAGTAGGGACCCAGGTCAATTATGTGAATTTTACCCAACTAGACGAAGGTACCTTTATTCTTCCTTGAACCTTGATTATTTTTTTGTCCCCTTATCAAGGAGTTGTTTGAAGCCAGTCGCGCCCTTGTAGAGAGGCGAAAAAAGATGAAGGAGCAGGAGGCAAAGAAGGATGCGCCGGTGGCGAATCTCAGCAAGAAGGACGGGAAATGCCTTTTGGAAGGTGCCCTACTTCCCGTCGGCAAGAGGACAAGGGCGGCTCCTGCAGGTGGAGCAAAGCTACTAGCTGATGCTTCAAGGGCGTCAAAGCCCAAGATCGATTGACTAGGTTTTAATCAGGAACATGTATAGCTCTTCCCCCTTACTCTGCTTTTTGCCATGGGTGCTAATTCTATCTTTTCCATTTTAGGTGACCAAACCAAACTTAGGGAAGTATTGGTTCGCCAAATACGGAGAAAAGGGGACTCTTGAGAGCGAGTCGGTCATAAATGACTTGGATGAGGCGATTGGTCAGCTGGGAAAGGTGTAGGAGAGTCGAGCTAAGTATTCTGGATCCACCCATGCTAAGATGGGAAAAAGGGATCTCCTTACGGTAAGTTTCTCTTTATTTCACATTTTTGGATGAAAGAGTGATCCTGGTTTTGTGAATCTTGTTTTTGAAGTGTCCCTTTTCTTTTATCAGGCGTATGCCCATATGTGCGCAATAGAGGCGGATCTTCTCTAAGGTGTAGCCGATAAAGCCATGATCAAGAAGTTGGAGAATGAAGTGGATGTCATCAGTGCATGCGACTGCCGCCATAGCTCTTAATGAGAGCAAGGACGCCAAAATCCAGGAGCTGGAGAAGAAAATAGCCGAGGATGCTAAGGATCACAAGGCTGCTCTATTGAATATAGAGATTTTGGTTGGTAGTCGCGCTTTCTACTATGGCGAGCGGATCATGGCCTATGTTAGGCTTACCTACCCGGAGATAGATTTCGTGGATCCAGAGTACGTTGTTCCTGAGGCTGTGGACGCTATCAAGTATGACAAAATGGTGAATTCCCGTGACTTTATCTATGGTCAAGTCCGGAATGAGCTAAGGGGCTCAAATGGAGAAGATAAGAAACCTGGCGTCGACCTCGAGGCGGATGACCTTAGCGAAGCATCCAAAGAGGTAGGTGACAAGGTTGATGTTGTTGAGATTGATAACGATGTTCCTCAGGCAGGAATTATTGACAAAGAGAATGAGGCTCCTTCGAAGAATGCAACTTCAGAGAAAGATGCAAAGGAGGATAATGTTGTAAAAACTTAATTATTTTTTATGTAATTAAGTACAATTTTTATTTTTGTTTTGAATGAATCCTTTTCCCGAAACTTTACTTATGCATTATATCTTTTAGCAAGTAAGCTTCTAGAATCTGGTTTAAGACTTGTTTGTTTGTTCAGGGCAGGTGGCCAGCCGTACCCCGAAGTATGGGCCTTTTTTGAAGGCTAGAAGCTTTTATTCCCTTTGAGGAAGTTAAGCTTGTTGAAACACCTTTCCACATGATTTTGATTTGACAAAATTATTTAAGTAAAATTAAGTATATTCTAAACACACTAAGTTTAAATGCTTTGATTTATTACACTAATGTGTTTGTTCAATGTTCAGTTAAATTGTTTATAAGACATAAAGACTAAAAGGCTTAAAGCCCAATATGGAAGTCAAAGCCCAAGTCAAACAGATCAAGACCACTCGGCCCGCGTATGCAAAACGCTGCCGTTGTCTACAAAACGCAGCTCAGCGAAAGAAGGATCGAGAAGACCTTCGTTGAACAACTTCGGAACGAAGCTGCTGAGTTGTATCGACAAAGAGTACAAGACAACAGCTGAGTAAGAACAACTTCCAGACAAAGTATTTCTACTTTGGGTAAAGTTCAGAAGACACAGAAAGCTGTCTAGTTGACCTTACCATAAATGGAGAGACATTCTGCCGGACTGACTAAAAGCTGCTCAGCTCTGATCGAAGACAGAAGATACTTGAATCTGATTGGCCAAGAGCACTGAGCAGAACTGAGTGACAATGACAGGAATGCAAGATTCACAAACATCATCAACGAGCTCAAGAGTCTTGGAAAGATCTTCACTGAGGAAGAACAAGTCAAGAAGATTCTCAGGAGTCTTCCTAAAATCTGGTAAGCAAAGAAGACAGCTGTTGAGGAAGCTCAAGACTTAACCACCTATAAATATGATGAACTCATCGGCTCACTGTTGACCCATGAGATCTCGATGAAGAATTTCGAGGTGAAGGAAAAGTTTGAAGACAAGAAGCAAAAGTCTCTTGTCATGAAAGCTGACTCCACTGATAGGAGCTCAACAGACGATGAAGAGATGGCTATGTTTACTAGAAAGATGAAAAGGTTGTTCAAAAAGAATGACAAATATTCTAAGAAGCCTTATAAGAAGTTTGATAAGTACAAAGCTGACTCCAGCGACAGCAAGTACAAGAAGGATAGCTCAAAGCCCATAACTTGCTTTGAATGTCATCAAACTGGCCATATCAAGTCAAGCTGTCCCTCGCTGAGGAAAGAAAGAAAGAACGGCAAGAAGGCAATGGTGGCAACCTGGAGTGATAGTGATGATTCATCATCATCTGAAGCTAATGCCACTGAGTCAGCAAAAATTTGTTTCATGGCTGATGAACTTGCTGAGCCATGTGTTTCTGAGCATGCTGACTCTTCCATTGCATCTGACGATGAGGAACACTCAACTGAGGTAATATCACTACCCTTGCTGAGAAATGAAATGGTTAATGCCCTGAGTGACCTCTACACACTTGTCAAAAAGTGTAATAAAAAGGTTAGAGCACTCAGCAGGCGATGTGACGAGGTTGAGGAGGTCAAACTGAGTGACCTTCGATATCTTCTTCAGGACAACTCAGATTTGCATAGTAACATTGGAATTATGCAAAAGCTTGTCTCTGAGGTCCAATCAGATTCTAAGAAACTGAGAAAGGACGTCACATCTATTCAGAACCAACTAAAGGTTCCAAACAAAAGAAATATTCCTTTGAATACTCAGTATCGAAGTACTGGTCAGCAGAGATAGAATCCTCAGCGGAATGTCCAGTGTGACTTCTGTGGGAAGAAAGGACACACCACAAAGGTGTGCTGGCATGCTCAGCACTGGGGTGCTAACCAGTCAGTGAGATATCCTAAACAGAAAGTCAGCTGTGACTTCTGTGGAAAGAATGGCCATACTGTCCAAGTATGTCGCCATAAAATAAAATATGATGCTTTACCTGTTGAACCTAACAAGCAAGGACCCAAAAAGAATTGGGTACCTAAAAGCAACTAGTTACATTGCAGGTAAGCCTGAGGTGTGCTGAGAAGTAAAAAATGTGGTATATTGACAGCGCATGCTCGAGGCATATGACTGGTGATGAAACTCAGTTCATCACATTTGAGCGTAAACGAGGAGGAAGCATAAGTTTTGGAGACAACAAAAAGGGTAAGATAGTAGGGTCAGGAACCGTTGGAGGTAATCCTACTATTGAGTCTGTCTCCCTAGTCAGCGGACTCAAATATAACTTACTCAGCTTAGCTCAGCTATGTGACAATGGGAGAAAAGTTATATTTGATGACACTGGATGTAAAATATTCGAGGGCAAGACTAATGAGTTAATTTTAACTGCCCCTCGCATTGATAATGTCTTCATGCTGAACTTAGAGAAAAAGTTTTCAAAAACTGTATGCTTAGTATCAAAGGAAGAAAATTTCTGGCTATGGCACAGGAGACTTGGTCATGTAAGCATGGACCTCCTGGCCAAATTAGCAAGAAAACAATTGGTTGAGGGACTGCCAGAACTTAAATTTGAAAAAGATCAACTATGCCATGCTAGCCAAGCTGGAAAACAAACCAAACAATCTTTTCATAGCAAAAACATTGTCTCAACTAAGCGTCCAATAGAGTTACTACACTTGGATCTCTTTGGTCCAGTCCAGCCGCTGAGTTTGGGTGGAAGAAGATTTTCCTTGGTCATTGTAGATGACTTTTCTCGGTACACTTGGATCATCTTGCTGAGTAGCAAGGATGAGACCTTTGAGACATTTTCAAATTTGGTTAGAAAACTTTAAAATGATAAAGACCTAAAATTGGCTCACATCCGAAGTGACAATGGTGGAGAATTCAAAAACCAACAGTTTGTTGAATTCTGTGAAGCCAGCGGCATTGACCATAATTTTTCTGCTCCTAGGACGCCTCAACAAAATGGGGTTGTTGAAAGGAAGAACAGAACCTTGGTTGAAATAGCCAGGACAATGCTGAGTGAGCATAGGCTTCCAAAGTACTTTTGGGGAGAAGCTGTTAACACAGCGTGCTATATTCTTAATAGGGCTCTTGTTAGACCTATACTAAAGAAAACCCCCTACGAACTTTGGAAAGGACGAAAGCCCAACATTGGATACTTTCGAGCCTTTGGCTGTAAATGTTTTATTTTAAACACCAAAGATAGCTTAGCTAAGTTTGACTCAAAAGCTGATGAGGCTATCTTTTTAGGCTACTCAACAAACAGCAAAGTATACAGAGTTTTCAATAAACGAACTCAAGTCTTAGAAGAGTCAGTACATATTGAGTTCGACGAAACTAACCCTGCAGGAAGATATCTGCCACTAACCAAGGATGATCCACACTCAGTACCCGCTGATCAAGATACAACCGCTGAGTCATTCCCTCAAGGGCTGACCAAAGGTAAAAGTGAACCTCAAATTGTTTTCACTGACCAGTCTACACCTGTAGAGATTGTTGAATCACAGACAGCACAAGACATCAATCTACCAAAGGAGATAAGGATACCAAGAGGACACTCAGAGAGTGCTATTCTTGATGCCGCTGAGAATACCCTGATGACAAGAAACCAACTTAGGAGATACCTCAGCAACATAGCCTTCATCTCAGTTCAGGAACCAAAGAACTTCGCTGATGCTAAGGACGATGAATTTTGGATGAGCGCAATGCAAGAGGAACTTGATCAATTCAGAAGAAACAATGTATGGGAGTTAGTGCCATATCCAAGGAGTCAGAAGACCATTGGAACAAGATGGGTCTTCCGCAACAAGCTGGATGAACAAGGAAATGTAGTCAGGAACAAAGCAAGGCTTGTAGCTCAGGGCTACAGTCAGTAAGAAGGTATTGACTACGGTGAGACCTTTGCCCCAGTGGCAAGGCTAGAGGCTATTAGAATTTTATGCGCTTATGCAAGTTATATGAACTTTAAGCTGTTTCAAATGGATGTTAAGAGTGCATTCCTTAATGGGGTTATAAACGAGGAAGTTTATGTTAATCAACCTCCAGGGTTTGAGGATCCTAAATTCCCAAACCACGTTTATAAACTCAAAAAGGCTCTGTACGGCCTCAAGCAAGCACCACGTGCTTGGTATGAGAGGCTGACCAGTTTCCTGCTGACTAGAAACTATGTCAGAGGCAAATCTGATACAACCTTATTCATTAAGAGAAAGGGTAAAGATACCCTGCTGGCTCAAATATATGTTGATGATATTATTTTCGGTGCTACTAATGAGTCAATGTGCAAGGAATTTAGCAAGCAAATGCAGACTGAGTTTGAAATGTTAATGATAGAAGAACTCAACTTCTTCCTTGGACTTCAAATCAAACAAGGGAAAAATGGCATCTTCATCAGTCAAGCTAAATATGCCAAGGAGATATTGAAGAAATATGATCTTGAAAATTGCAAGCCAATATCTACTCCTATGGGCACTAACACTGTCCTTTGTGCTGACGAGAATGGTAAGTCGGTAGACAGCAAATTGTATCGAGGTATGATAGGCTCTCTACTTTACTTAACAGCGAGTAGACCGGACATTCAGTTCTCAGTATGCTACTGTGCTAGATATCAATCTAACCCTAAGGAATCTCATTACATAGCTGTAAAAAGAATCCTTAGATATTTGCAAAGCTCAGTGAACACAGGTTTATGGTATCCCAAAACTCATGATTTTACACTCGTTGGATACACTGACGCTGACTATGGACGAGAGCTTGAACGAAAAAGCACCTCTAGAGGATGCCACTTCCTAGGAAGCTGTCTTGTATCCTGGTTCAGCAAGAAGCAAGCGTCAGTAGCCTTGTCTACCACTGAAGCTGAGTACATTACTGCTGGACACTGTGTTGCTCAAGTCCTCTGGATTAAGCAACAGCTTGAAGACTATGGGGTTCAAACAAAGACAATTGAGGTCAGATGTGACAACAAAAGTGCAATTGATCTATCAAAGAACCCAATTCAGCACAGCAGGATGAAGCATGTCAGCATCAGACATCACTTCATTAGAGACCATGTACTCAAAGGTGAGATCAAGCTGACCTATGTCCCAACGGATGAGCAGCTTGCGGATATCTTCACGAAGCCACTGGCTCGAGAGCAGTTCAGCATACTGAGAGAAGCCATTGGTATGTTTAACCCTCTTCAGTAAATTCCAGCTTTTAATATATATTCATGCTGAGTGAATTACCATGCTGAATGACTTATGCTATTACTTGCTGAGTGGGTAGAAGTATGCTGAGTATTTAATGCTAAATGAATGAATATCACATACTGAGTGAATATTGGCACCGAGTAGTTATCTCAAACCAAGAAATCAATTACTTAATTCATCCGTTTGTGAAAAACTGACCACTCAGAATATAAAACGTTTAGAATTCTAAACGCTGAGTATAAGATCCGTTGCATTTAATGCTAAAGCACGCGAATAGCCACCTAGGATGACGTATGCGCCGAATGTGTCATAAAAGCCTGGATCATTTTCGGTTGACAATCCCAAGGCAAAACTGACACATGGATTCAATAAGATCCACCTTTCACAGCTATAAATAATGGGCAAATCCCCATTTTTATCTCTTTACACTTACCGAATTCTCTGGCATAAGCACTTTCTCTCTAAAAACTCTCAAAACTTCCAAACCCCTCTCTGAAACTATGACTAAGATTTCAGTGAACATCTCCGGTGCCGGTCACCCTAAGACCAGTTCCGATGAACCTTCCAGGCACTCTACTCCGCCTAAAACGACTAAGGCCACTACACCGAGCAAAGGCAAAGCTGGCCAAGCCACCTCCTCTAAAGGAAAGCCGACCAAAGTCAGAACCTATACTAAGGTCTTCGAAAACGTTAGAGAGTGGAAGATTGACCACTCAAGGTGGTTCTCTGAGGCTTTCGTAGAAACCGAGCAACCATTCTGTGAATGGATATCAAAGAATGGCTGGACCGAGCTGTTCTCAATCAGAGATCCAACTTACCCTGACTTAGTAAGGGAATTCTACCATAATCTGAGGGTTGCTGACGATAACCAGGACCACCTAGCAACTGTGGTAAAAGAGAAAACAATTTTTGTCAATCCTACCTACCTTGCCAACTTGCTGAAACTGAAGAATGAAGGAACAAAACTGAGGAGGACTGGTGATCATGAAGGAACTGGGTACTCTGCCACCTTCTGCAAGCCCGCTGGCCACTCTGGAGAAATCTCCAGTTCCTCAATGGGCCAGCACCAAAAGATGGCACACTACCTGCTGACCAATTATATCTTCCCGAAGATAAATTGCACCAGCTCAGCAACAAACTTTGAGCAATGCTTCATATGGTATATGCTGACCTACAAGCCCATCAATATGCCAGTTTTCTTAATTGCCGGCTTCCAAAGGAGCACTGGAACTCTAAGGCTGGGCTCACTTATTACCAGAATCCTCATAGACCATCAGATTGACCTATCCGAGGAAACTGAGGCCCAAGGCTCTGAGATCACAGCTTCTGCGTTGCGTGCCTTGAAGTTTAACCAACCGATTAAGAAAGCCAAAGGTGGTGATCAGCCTGCTGAGGAGACTGTCCCAAAGAAGGACATAAGAACAAAGGCTCCAGCTGCCCGCAAAAGGAAAGCTGTTGGGACTCCTTCAAAAGATGCTGAGTCTCCGGCCAAGAAGCTGAAGTCAGTTGCTCAAAAAGTTCAGGTGAGACCTAAGTTAGCTGAGAAGAGAAGCAAACAAGATGAGCCTGATACAGAAGAAAGAATGGATGATGATGATCAACCACTGAAGAAGAAGAAGTCTTCAGAGCTGACCCCTATTGATGCTATCCCCACTGACTTCATTGTTCCTGGTGATTCTCACTTCACACAATGTCAGGGAACTGAAACTGAGCATCAAGAAGATGATGTGCAACTGGATGATCACTTCATCACACAGGTTGAAGAAGAGCTAGAAGAAGATGAAGGGAATGATCAACAGGAGGAAGAAGAAAGTGGTCAGGATGACACTGAGGAGACAGCCACTGAAGAGGAAACTGCTGACCCAATTAATACTGAGTTGGCTGCAGATGAAGAACAAGAGCAAACTGACCAGCTCAATGCTGATCAAGAAGAGACTTCTCCTCCTCACTCAGTAGAGTCTATCCCAGCTGCCACTACACCTTCTCAAAGAAGAAGACTAGTAAAGGCAAGTCAGACAACTGTCATTGACCTTCCTGTCCAGAAGCCGACTAAAGACCCTTCTACACTTAAGCTAAAAATTTTCAGCAAACAAACTTCTTCTTCTCTGCCAACTTCTCTTGAAAAGCAAGCCTCTGTTTCTTCACTACAGGAACAAGCCGACTTGAATGCTTATGCCAACCCTACAAGCCAAACCGAGCAAGTTCTCGCTAATGTTGATGCTCCAAGCACTGTGCTAACTCAGGAAATTTCTGCCCCTGTCAGCACTGAACCCATTCAGCTTACTTCTGCACCAACAATCATTCCTGCCGATCAATCATCTCTACAAGAGAACCAAGTGCAGATTGAAAACCCCTTTCCAGTCACTGACCATGTCGTCACTGAGAAAAATTCGACTCCTCCATCAACTGGTCACACTGAGGAAACTAGGCAACCTGATGAAGGATCACTCAGCTATCTGCATGCCACCGAGTCTGGTAGACAACTCATCAACTCGGTGCAGTCATTAATCAAGGATCTTCATCAAAATGTTGAACCTACTGCTGGGTCTACCAACAATGAGTCAACTCAGTTGTCCCAAGTCTCTCAGCTTTTAAATGAAGTTAAAGGACTGAAGGATCTGCTAAGTGTTATGATCTCAATTCAAACACAACAACCCAAGCAGGACTCAATAACGAAGCTGGCTGAGATCCAACTGACAATGGCTCAACATCTCAACACTCTTCAAGAACAATTCCAGACCTTGTCAACTTCGAACACTCAATATGCAACTTCTGCTGAAGTTAAGATGCTCTTTGCCCAGCTTCACACTGAGCAAAACAAGACCAACCATCAGCAGGCTTCCTACTCTCAATGCTCGGTGGAGGAAATTAGCGAAGCCGTTCGTTTGCTGAACTTGAATAAGCAAGAGATGGACACTGACCAAATGAAGCAGAATGAGATACTGGTCACTACCCAAAAGACTTTCACCCATATGCGTCATTATAATATCCAGCGTCAATATTATGACTCAGCCCTGCTGAAGACATTTCATCAAGTTTTTGCTGCACTGTCAGATACAATTACTTGGGTGGGTAAGTCTCAAGCCTACATACTGAGCATGCTCAGCGCAGCTGAACTCGGTATACCTCAAGAGGTCTTGGATGAAGGCGTTATTGTCTTCGACGGAATCAATGAAAGTGCCGACAAGCTTAAGGAGTTGTCCGCCACACTGACCAACGCGGTCTTAACCGACTCCTTTAGAATTCCTCCTCCTCCCGATGCTGACAAAACGGGGGAGAAAGAACAAGCTAGAACTCAGCAAGAGGCTGCTAGAAGTAGTCAGTCTAAGAATAAGAAGAAGAAATAGAAATAGGCTAACTCAGTCTTGAGTCTTGTTCTTTACTTTGTAGTTTCTATGTTTCTTTTTGTGCTTATCTTTTTGCTGTACATGCTGACTACTTTATTTCAATACAATACTTGCATCTTTTATCCAAACTTGAGTTATTTTATATGATGCTGAGTATTATGTTATTATGTATCTTCAAATACATCAACTATGTTTACTGTTTATAATACTTGTTGATTGTATGCTATGCTGATAAAATGTTTGACATTATCTTGTATGTTTATTAAACACTGTCTCATAAGACCTACTGAACAATAAAATACTCAGCGCTCTCTGAATGTTAAATCTTCTGCTTAACACTGAGTAAAATAGAATATGTTCCATGAGCTGACCTATATCTGAAAACTGAACTTAGACTTACTCGATTAAACCTTAAAATGTTTAGAGTAAAACTAAGTCAGTAGCTCAACCCTGACGGGGGAGTCTGCTAACTAATATTAGGACAACTATCATGGGGGAGCTCAACACTGAGTTCTTCGCTGAATAGTTTTGCCAACATCAAAATGGGGGAGTTTGTTGAAACACCTTTCCACATGATTTTGATTTGACAAAATTATTTAAGTAAAATTAAGTATATTCTAAACACACTAAGTTTAAATGCTTTGATTTATTACACTAATGTGTTTGTTCAATGTTGAGTTAAATTGTTTATAAGACATAAAGACTAAAAGGCTTAAAGCCCAATACGGAAGTCAAAGCCCAAGTCAAACAGATCAAGACCACTCGGCCCGGGTATGCAAAACGCTGCCGTTGTGTACAAAACGCAGCTCAGCGAAAGAAGGATCGAGAAGACCTTCGTTGAACAACTTCGGAACGAAGCTGCTGAGTTGTATCGACAAAGAGTACAAGACAGCAGCTGAGCAAGAACAACTTCCAGACAAAGTATTTCTACTTTGGGTAAAGTTCAGAAGACACAGAAAGTTGTCTAGTTGACCTTACCATAAATGGAGAGACATTCTGCCGGACTGACTAAAAGCTGCTCAGCTCTGATCGAAGACAGAAGATACTTGAATCTGATTGGCCAAGAGCACTGAGCAGGACTGGGTGACAACGACAAGAAGCCGTTTCCCTCCAACGGTTATTTCGAAATTCGAAATGACTGATGCCTCAGACGTCTCTATAAATAGGGCCTTTCAGTTGCTTCATTCCATGTAGAACTTTATCAAGCCATTACGCTGACCAAAATTCTACTCAAAGTTCTGTGAGAAAAAGCAAAGCAAATACTTACACCAAATTCTATATCTTTCGTGTAAAAGTCTAGAGTGATTATTCAATCATCTAAGGTGTCTTAGCAATTGTTGTTTAGGACAAATCTTTATCATTTCTAGAGATTAGAAAGGAGAGGCTGAGTACTCGGTTATAGTACTCAGCTAGAGATTAGGAGTGAGTAGAGGTATAGAGGAAGGTACTATTGTTATACTCAGCTTCTAAGTTGTAAAAGGTTTGATGCTCTACCGTTAAAGAGCTCAGTAGAGAATTCGAAAGCTCGGAACGTGTTCTTGGGTACAGGACGTAGGCTTAGAGGCCGAACCTGGATAAATCTGCTGAGTAACATCTTTCTAACCTTAAACTCCTTAATATATATACTACTTGCTTAAACAAAACTGACCAAGTAAAGAGGTCACGCTGAGTTGTGTTGTATTGAGTATTTGAGTTCAGGAATAGACTCAAGTGCTATCTCTTGACTCAAAGAAAGAAGCTGACTTAGTCACCAGTTGACTAAGCTAGTATCTTAATTTACTCAGTGCGCTGTGTAATCTTTTTTCAAAGAAAAAGAAGTCAGCCTTAACGTACTAAAATTTTAAATAGTTCCTATCCCCCCCCTTTGGAACTAACTTATTACGTTATAAGGGACCAACAAAGCTGCCCTAGGCGATCGATTTTTTCGTATCTTTGAGGTAAATCGATCTGCCAGCGGGTCTTTTGATTCTCTTTTGAGGAGAAAATTGAGGGTGTAAAGATCTCGTGTTTGAGAAATTTTTAACCCGCCTTTGATGGTGGTCAATCATTTTCCTATCTTTGAGGTAGATTGATCCGCCATTGAGATTATTGTTCTGCTATCTTTGAGGAGAGGGTAGATATGCCATTAACGGCGTTGTTCTACCATGGGAATGCTTTTGTTGCGTCCCCCTTTTTGAATCTGGAATATTTATATTTCTGCAAAAAAATACTTAAAAGAGAAATTGCAAACAAAAATTTCATTTTATTGAATGGCGATTCGCCTTATTACAGCAACTTGGTCTTTTATGTGAGCCTCGTTAAAACCTTTAATAAGAAAAACCACATGAGATAAAACCTTACTAAAGGAAAAAGAGTACTCAAGACCTTTGATTACATTCTACTCTCTGGGAAAATACTTACGGAGGTTCTGAATATTCCACGTCCGTGGTAAAGTGTTCCCCTCCATGTCCTGAATTTTGAAAGTGGGGGTCCAATCTTGGCAATTATTTTGTATGGCCCCATCCACGTGACTCCCAGCTTTCCTCTACTTTCCATGGATTGAATTTTGTCAGCTTTCCGGAGCACCAAATCTCATTGATTCAGATCCACAAGTTTGGCGTTTCTATCGTGATAGGTTGTAATCCTTTGCTTATAAGCGGCGATTCGGACATATGCCTTCTCCCTTTTTCCTTCCAGTTGGTCAAGACTTTCTCTTAGCTTATTCTCGTTCTGACCCTCACAATAGAGTAGAACCATGTCACTTGGGATCTGAACTTCTATAAGAATAACAGCTTCTACTCCATAGGTGAGGGCAAATGGCGTTTCACCTGTGGTAGTTTGAGGAGTGGTTCTGTATGCCCATAGGACATTCATCAACTGATCTGCCCACTTCTTGTTATGGTCACCCAATCTCTTCTTTATGCCTTTCACGATCGTTCGGTTGCTGACTTCGGTCATTCCATTTGATTGTGGGTAGTATACTGAGGTGAATCTATTCTGGATGCCTTGATTCTGGCAAAATGATCTGAACTCCTCACAATTGAACTGCGTTCCGTTATCCGTGATAATTGTGTGGGGGACTCCAAATCTTCCCACAATATTATCCCTTACGAACTCTACCATTCGCTCTACACTTATGGTGGAAACAGCTTCGGCCTCTACCCACTTTGTAAAGTGAACAACAGCTACTACTACGTACTTCCTCTGTTTCCTTGTGGAAGGAAAAGGACCAATGATGTCGATACCCCATGTGGCGAACGGTCGTCCTTCAACGATGGCCTTTTGTAGATGCTTGCCCATATGGGATTCATTTGCATGAACCTAGCACTTGTGGCAGGACTCCACCAGTTTTTGGGCATCAAGCTCCGCAGTAGGCCAATAGAATCCAGACAGCCTGGATTTCTTGAAAATGGCGGCGGATGCTTCGTGGGCTCCACATGTGCCTTCATGTAATTCTATGATAATCTCCTGTCCCGCTTCTATTGTGACACACTTCAATCAAGGCTAGCTAAAAGATTTTCGGTACAGGTGATCATTTATCATAGAGAAATATGCTGCTTTTCTCACCGTCTGCCTAGCTTCTTGTTTGTCTTGAGGCAAAGATCCGTCTGTAAGATATTGCTGGATCGGCGATCTCCAGTCGCCTACGGCGGATGTAAGAAGAGCTATGACTTCTGGGGCGAATGCTGGTCTGGTTTTCACTTCAAATGGGCACTCAAGATCCGCCCATTGATCCTTGCTAGAAGCCAATTTAGCCAGGTGGTCTGCTTCTGTATTTGATCCTCGAAGTACATGGATCAATTCCCATTTTGTTTCTTTGCTTTCCAAGTGGGTCAATAGCCTTTTGGCTTCTTCCACATATTTGACCAGGGTTTCATCTTTTACATCAAAATTTTTAATTACCTGGTTGACCATCAGTTTGGAGTCACTATAGATCACAACCCGTTCCGGTGTAATCTCTTTCAACAGGCGTAGTCCGAGTATCAAAGCCTCGTATTCTGCAGCGTTGTTTGTTGCGGGGAACTCTAGCTTTGCAGCATAATGTAACTTGATATATTGAGGTCCCTTGATTACTATGCCTATCCCAGACCTTCCGCTGATGAAGCTCCATCGGTGTACATCGACCATTCCTCCAATTTTGGCTGAGGAGGATTAATACCTTCTTCGGTGAATTCGTTCACAAAGTCTGCCAAGACTTGGCTCTTCAAGGCGGATCTGCCTTCATAGCGGACGTCGAATTCGCCCAGGCAGATTGCCCATTCCATTAACCTCCCCGAAGTTTTAGGCTTCTGTAATACCTTCCTCATAGGTATGTTGGTGCGGACAATGACTGTGTGGGCTTGAAAGTAGGGTCTGAGGCAGATAGAGGTGGTGACCACATCTAGTGCCATTTTATCCAATCTTGAATACCGAGTCTTGGCATCCTTCAAGACTTTACTTACATAGTAGATTGGATACTGTTGACCTCCTTCTTCTCTGATCATGACAGTGCAAACCGCTTTATCAGTGACAGAAACATACATGTATAGATCCTCACCTTCAAGGGGCCGGCTCATTAGAGGTGGTTCCGTGAGGAAACGCTTGATTCCTTCGAAGGCTAGCTTGCAATCTTCATTCCATTCAAATGCTTTCTGCTTCTTAATCACCTCATAGAATGGCTGACATCTTCGAGCAGAGCATGAGATGAATCTGCCAAGTGCTATGATCCGCCCGTTGAGGCGTTGCACTTCTCTAACATTTTGTGGAGCTTTCATGTTCAATACAACCTTGATCTTGTCTAGATTGGGGCCCACTCCCTTCTAACTGATCATATATCCTAGGAACCTCCCGTAAGTTGCCCCGAAAGTACACTTCTCTAGGTTCAGCTTGATATTGTGATGACGAAGGACTCCCAAAACTTCTTTTATATCCTCAACATGCTTTTCCATTGTGGTACTTTTGATGATCATGTCATCAACATACACTGAGAAGTTATTGCCCTTCCTTCCTTCAAATATCTTGTTCATCATCCGCTGGTAGGTTGCTCCATCATTCTTAAGCCCAAAAGGCATAACCTTAAAGCAATAGGTTGTCTGGTGTGTTACAAAGGAAGTTTTGATCCTGTCAGATGGCTCCATGGGAATCTGATGATAGCTCGATTTCACATCTGTAAAGGAATATATGGCATGTCCCGCTGTTCCATCAACTAAGATGTCAATGCAAAGCAAAGGGTAGTTGTCCTTGGGACACGCTTTATTAAGGTCTGTGAAATCAATACACATACGGTATGATCCGCCTGCCTTCTTAACCAGGACCACGTTCGCCAGCCATTGCGTATAAATAACTTCCTCAATAGCGTCTGCTTTTTTCAGCTTGGATATCTCCTCTTCGATCACTCTTTATCTCTCCGGACCATGATTCCTTCTTTTCTAAGCCACATGAACTGCATCTTCGGCGATATTCAGTTTGTGGGTGATCACGTCCGGGCTGACCCCTGTAAGGATCTCGTCTTTCCATGCAAACACGTCTTTTGACTCAAGGAGGACCTTCGTGACATCATTTTTAATCTCTATTCTCAATCCTTTGGCGATCCGCACTTGCTTCCCATCCGCAATGAGGAACATTTTCGTATCTCCTAGGGCGGCTTTAACAAGCTCATCTTCTTCCACGTCCTTGGATTGAGGGCGAATTGACAAAGATGCGGAGTATGTTTCTTATGCCACTTTCTGATTTCCGTTGATCATTACTCCTCCCTTAGTCGTAGGGATGTACATCGCCAAGTGGCGTATCGATATTAGAGCCGCCACCTCTGAGATAAAAGGGCGTCCCAAGATGATGTTGTACGCCAATTGTCCATCCATAATAGAGAACTCGAGATCTCCAATCCATGCCCGATCCTCATCCGCCAACTCACATTCCAAAGTCACTTGTCTCTTTGTTTGGATCGTATGGCTTGTTACCCCCAAGATGTCCATAATGGTGGTCTCTATCTGAATTGGGTCGACTTTAAGCTTGGCAAAAGCTCCTCTGGTGATAACATTGCATGAACTGCCTGTATCTATCACCACCCGCTTCATCTCCCATCCTTCTACCATCATAGTGATAACAAAAGCGTCCGCGTGTGGAGGAATTGCTGGACCAACATCTGCGAATGGACGATTGAGTGATGCTCTATCAAGGGCGGTTGTTCTGGATTTTTTAACTGAGGGCTGGTATCTTGGTCCGCCCGCGATGACATTGATAATGCCCTTGGCCTTATTTTTTGGATCATCTCTTGGTTTATCATCATCTCTCTTCTTGTCATTCTGGACGAACCTATCCATCTTTCCTTTCTCAATGAGCCTCTCAATCTCTCTGGCCAGTTCCCAGTATGCATCTGTTTTATGTTCATTTCTCCTGTGATATCTGTAATAATTTTTGGCCCGTATTGGTGTATTCCCCCCTTTTGGTTCAGGGTATGAAATGCTCTGCTTGTGTTGGCTATTTTCTAGCCACATCAGCACTTCACTTTTAGAGGCGTTCAATGGTGTGAACGATGGTGTATACGCCGATTTGTTCCTGGAACCCCTCCATCTACTTCTAGAGGATGAATCGGGGAGCTTTTCTTTCTCCTTATCTCTCTTTCGGGATTCGCCTTTCCCTTTTTAGGAGGAGAAGCAGATTCTCTTCATATGTCATCAACTTCCATGAAATCCTTGCATCTCTCCATTAACTCTGCAGTCGTCATAGGCTTGTGTCGGATCAGATCCTCTTGTAGGCTTTTGCAAGTCGTATTCTTTATCACAGCTTTGACAGTCGTAGGAACGTCCACATCAACTAATCAGATTCATAATTTGTTGAACTTGTTGACATAATCTCTGAGGGACTCATCCTCCTTTTGCTTTAACTCAAAGAGCTTTCGCGATGAAACAACTGGCGGAATGCTCCCTGCGAACTTTGCGCAAAATTCCCTGCTTAGCTGATTCCAGCTATCTATTGACCCTGGCGGGAGAGATTGGAACCAATCATACGCTGGTCCTTTCAGTGTGGTTATGAACATTCGGCACAAGACTGCTTCACTGGCACCATTAATCGCAAGCAACATGTGGTACTTCCTTGCATGCGCCTCAGGATTATCTTCCCCTGAGTAGCTAGGTATGTTTGGGATTTTGAACTGCCTGTCAGTTTCCTCATCTTCGATCCGCCTTGCGAATGGTGATTCTCTGTTAGCAAAAGGATTGTGTCTTGCATTCTCCTCATTCTGCCTTCGCACTTCTGCCCGGATCTCTTCAGCTAGAAGTTGCGATCCATCCTCGGGCGTCTTCTACTATGGGATCTACTCCATTGCGAGGAGGAGGAGCTAGACTGGGATGAGGGATCCGATGGGGATCGTCTACCACCTCTGCCCCGTCCCCTGGGTGGGGGACGTCCGCCTCCTCCCTTTTTTGGTGGTGGTAGTGGTATTTCCTGGTGAGGTGACCTGGTTTGCCTTCTACGGTAAGAACGGGATCTGGATCATCTTCATCCGCGTGATCTGGTCCCCCTTCTACGCTTGTTATCAATATGTCCACCCTACGGGTGACCAGGATCCACAGCTTCAATGGTTTGCTCTTGACCAGCCTATGTTCCAGTTGGCACCGGAGGTGACCGAGGATTGCCAATAGTGATTCCTGGATTACCTGTATTTCTTGGGGGAGCCCGATGGTTCCTCCGACTTCCTTCTGACACCTCTTCAAATAGTCTCCTATTTATCGGTAGAGCACTTCCTAACTCTGGATTGGTGACCACCAAATCCGTAGGTTGAGAGAGCAAGAATGTTGAGTCACGGCGAGCCTCTGGTCTGATAAAAGGCAGCCTGCCACGCTGATGAACTCGGCCTTGGCGGATGTCGGTTCAAAGGAGGGACAACCCCTGTTGTGGGTTCGCCAACGACGGGATTCACCAGGTAAGCTTTTAATCGATCCGCCATAATTGGTCCATAGAGGTTTCCCACAGCTTATGCGTAAATATCCATGAAATACTCAGGCGACATTTCTCTTTCATCCTGAACAGTCGGTGCATTAGGATCTATATTTTCGGCATTTGTTTGGGGATTATTAACTGAAGTTGGTATTGAAGGTGTTGTTGTTCCAGTTGAAGGGTTGAACCCTCCATTTTCCATTCTTACGATTGTGAACTAAGTCCTTTTGTGATTAGAACTTCCACGCTCACCGCACCAATTGATGACTGGTGGTGAATTCTTGATCGGCGCTCTTCCTTGTGGGGCGCTGTTGGGTTCGGCGGGGGGAAACTCCGATGCTAAAGTCAGTAAAGTATAGAAGGATAAACTATAAGCACGAAGTAGGGTTAAGGAGAGCGTGTGTGTGTGTACCTCAATAGCTTGGGATGCAAGCTATTTATACTCGTATAGTTGTAACTCTTAGTAACTAGAAAGTCTCCATTAATGCCTCATTAATGGCGGTTACTGATCTTATTCAAGTATGACCGTTAGCTCATTAATGGATTATTAGTTGCCTTTATGGGGAATCAGCTCAGCCGTTCAGGGGGCATATCGAGGCGAGATGGCGGGTTTCCCAAGTGTTTGACTATTGATGGCGTATTGAGGAATCTATGTGATCCGCCATCCAGGTGGCTTACTTGATACGCCATAGCTTTCACGATCATCTTTATACGCGGTCGTTTAGTTAATTACCCTTTTGGTCCCTTAAATAATATCTGGATATTATTATATATATATATATATATATATATATAAAGAGGTATTTGTTTCACTAGTCCGGAGAAATTGCTAATTGTTTTGCTCCAACCAAATAAAAGTATTTAATTACGTTTTGAAAAAAAAAAGAATAAATATTGTTTTGTATAAGCTCTAAATCAGAGCTTTTCATAAAAGTCTTTGCATAAAACAATTTGTCGTTTTCCAAATAATTTATACATGCATCGAATCATAAAAATAGTGACACGTGTGGCATTAAAATAGCAACAAAATATGTAACTATCTTCTATTTTTACATTTCATTGTTTCGTTATCATTCCAATGAATATTTTTTAAATTCAGAACCTTTCGAGATATAGTATTTGAAATTAATTTTAGAATAAATAAATAATAGAATTTCCATATATACAGATACATAATAATGTATTTTCTGGATTTAGGTGAAGAAAAAATTATTATAATATATAAATTGTAAACCGGGGCTTTTCATAAGACTCTTTGCATGATCATTTTCCAAATAATACATATATACTGAGAATAGTGACATATATGTCATTAAAATTGCCGCAGAATAACTTGTGTCTTTTTTTTCCATTTTTATACTTCATCGTTTTCTTAACGGTTCCAATAAATATTTTCTAACTTCAGAATCTACTATATGTGAAATTTTAGAATACACCGATAACATATATATATATATATATATATATATAATGTGTTTATCTTCTTAAAAATAATAATGTGTTTATCCGGATTTTTCGGGCACAGTTCATATTTGAATACGATTACTTGATATGATATGAATTATAGGAATGGATAAATATATTAAAATGCATTATTAATTGAAATATGAAAAGGAAAAAATACCTGGTATGATATGAATTATAGGAATGAATAAATATATTAAAATGCATTATTAATTGAAATATGAAAAGGAAAAATGGAGATGGAGATGACTTACATGATAACATATTTTTACATTTACCTAAAACATATAAAATAAAAGAAGAAGAAGAAAAACTATACATTCATATTTCATCACGTTTTTAAATAACTTTAAATTTTATGTGACACTAAATATAGTATTCTATGTCAAATATAGAAATTGGTCTTATTACCATTTAAACGAATGTATCCATAACAAGAAAAAAATGTATTATCTTCAAATTACAGTTCTTATTTTGTATTCTTTTATTGATTCTTTTATTTTTTATTTATTTTATTATTTTATTGATTTTTTTATTTTTTATTGATTTAAAATAATTTTCTTAACAAAGTCTCCTTAGAAGTCAAGTCTATGCAATTAAATACAAAAATGATGAGGACATCAAGTCTATGCCGGAGGGTTCGGATTCAAAAGGCGACACGTGTGGAGAGATGACAACCCATGTAGAGGAAAAACAAAACCTACACGATATATCAACTAGCCGCTGCCATGGGCCCCAAATAGAGTATTTCTACTTCTCGAAATTTAATTCACACGTGTGGATTATATTACATGCCTTATTTGCAGTGATTTTCTTTCTCCAATGGCCTGTTACAACTGTACCATGGTTTATTTTCAACTCATGTCGTTAACGTATTTCTTAGTTTGCCATTGCGTTATAATTTGTCATTTTTGCCCCCTGTAGGTTATCTTAAAGTAGTTTGTTCATAGGGGCTTTAACGTATTTTATTTCCTAGGGTTTTGTTAGTATATATATGAACCCCCGTTTTCAGTATGCTTCTTTCATTCCGGCTTTACGTGATAGGGGTGCTACAGCTATCGCTAGCCCTGTAGTTTTCCAGCGGCTCTTCGGCTTGACTTTAAGTTGTATGCATCTATTTTTCAATCTGATATTAGAATCTCCATTGGAGACTAGGATTTTCATCCATTTGGGTTTTTTTTCTCCTTCCATTTGGGGTTTTTTTCTCCTTTCAATTGAAACTTTCAATTTCATTTTTCAACATTTCAATCCGTATAACAGGCTGATTTTATACTATCTCTTCATATTCCCCTTCAACTTCATTTATCAAGGTTAGTGTAACGGAAAAATAAAATTTATCTTATATTCTAATTTTGATTCTGTTTTTTTTTATTTTTTTTTTTTTTTTTTGTTTTGTAGGTGATTATAATTTATTGAAGAATAATAATGGAGGGTTCAAGCAGCAACATTATTCAGCCAATGATTTCATCCAATGTTGTGCCATTAGCTACAGATGACCCTAACAATGACCCCGAGAAGCTCAGAAGGTGAAAAATCAGACTCGAAAATTATCGACAGATCGTGAATAAAATGAAAATACCGACAGAATATGTGTACTTTGCGACACAGCTTCCGTCAGTAAGTTTATTTTGTGTTATTTACATATTGTGACCTATACATGTTTTTCCTTAGGATTCTAGCAAGCAGGCAATATTCTTGGAAGTACCGAATGAAGCAGATACAGTATATTCACGAGCTTGAAAATGAAGTCAAAGCTCTCCAAGTAACATAAATTCAAAATTATATATTATATTTTAGAAGTTAATCCAAAATTTGGACTTGATTTAATAGATGTGTTTTTTTTTTATGACAAGTGCAGGCTCAAGTAGAAATTCAAGCCCCTCGAATCAAGTACACCGATCAACAAAACTACTTGTTTCGTATCGAAAATCAGGCCATTAAGCCAAAACTTTATTTACGCTCTAGTGAACTTATGTTCAAAGAAGGTCAGTACGTTATACTCCTCGAGTAATACACTCGTATTTTTCTAAATTATATTGAAATTTCTAAACTATGCATTGTCATCCTTCAATTTGTAATAATGAACCACATGAACTTTATTTCCTTTTTTTCTTTGATAGGCAGATTTAAATTTCTAGGGCACATTTAATGGATTGGGTCATGAGAGTTATCTGGTGTGTCAAACCTTCTAAACATGACAAATTCATTATAGGAATTAAGTTAAAAGACCTTTTATGTGTTGTTACAAATTGAAAATTTGTTATGTTATGAATTTATTCATTTTATTTATTATATGATTATTATAATATATGGTTTCTAATCAACATATGACTATTATGTAAATTGTCAAAAATCTTTTCTTGGAATTTTTATACGTAAATTGAAACGTCGGGATTCCTTAGGGCATTCCCCATGTCGATATATAAATTTTCATCACATAGTCAAAAAATTCAGAGTCAAGAATTGATCACGATGTTTTTTATTTTTTTATAACCACTTAATTCCAGTCATTAACTAAAAGTTATGAGTTCCCTAACCTGAATTAAGTGCAATAAATTTAAGGATGTGTAACAATTGAATTTATAATGAAAGAGAAAAGCTAATAATATTATTGAGGGTAGATCAGAAAATCTGCACGGACGCAGCGATAGATGTGCAAACTGGGCGTGTGGGATTGGGGGAAGCATTAAGGGATTCGAGCGAATTCGTTATTGAGGGTAGATCAGAAAATCTACAATGTCTACCTTTTGTGAAGGAATGCGAAGCCGAATCTCTGGTAGGGGCCATGGAATGGATACGATCTCGGAATATCAAATGGAGTGGTTTTCGAAACAGATGCGAAGCAAGTGGTGGACGCCATTCATTCACCAATAGTCGACGCATCGGAGTTCAGAGATTTAATTGGGAAGTGCAGGGAATTACTAGCTCAAAACGACTCTTACTCAGTTAAATGGATCTGTAGGCAAGCTAACAGAGTGGCTCATGCGATTGCCAAATCAGCCCGTTTTAATACTTGTTCATTATTTTTTAATTCTTTACCGAGTTGTATTACTCCTACTCTGTTACATTATTACCCCTGAGGGTTCATTAATTTAATTCATTGGTTACGCTTCAAAAAAATATTATTATCTTCTTAATTAAAAAATCACTTTCAATCAAACTAATCAATAGGGGTGTTGACAAACCGAATTGGACCGAAATAACCGACCGAACCGATGAATTTCAGTTTTTCGGTGTATTAGGTTCGGTTTTGGTTTTAAATATTGAAATATATCAGTAATATCGGTTGGTTCGGTTTTTATAATAAAATAATCGAATTAACCGAACCGACCGAAATATGGATTAATTAAAAAAAATTTTGAATCAAAGAATGGTATTATTAATTAGAATCAATCAAAAGAATATCCAAAATGAACGGAGGTGGACCGAGCCACTCTCCACGAACAGAATTTGATACTATCGCCCAAGCTAAACTATGGGCCGCAACATTCGTTGAACGTTTAACAAACAAAATTGAGACATTAACTAATGCTCGCAATAAAAGAATGCAATCTGAAACTACGTCACTTAAGTATGAAAGCTGATCTGACTCCTTGTTTATCGCTTGAACTACTGATAGACAGTCTGATCTCACCTCCACGTCCTTGTAATTGTGTCTTTTTAACCATGATAAGACTTCCTTGATGGCTATAGCTTCTACTCTGATAGGTTCGTACAACCTGTCCATTGCACCATGTGACGCAAAAATGTAGTAGCCTTCAGAATTCCGAATAAGAAAATGGAACGAGTTGTAGCCATCATCTGCAAAAATTCCTGCATCCACGTGGCATGCCAACAGGCCGATGGGTGGTTTCTTCCACTATGGATTAATTAAATTTATTATTTGATTAATACGATTGGTACAATGAATATTTATCAAGATAGGCGTTTGATATATTTTGAATTTAAAATTATAATTTTTGCTTGTTTGTTAAGTTATTAGAAAAAAAAAATCAATCATGATTTCTCTATACGTACATATATATAATTATATTATATAACTTTTTTATAAATATATTATATAAAAATTAAATATTTATGTTTAGGACCTAAAACAGTAATCATAATCATATCATACATACTATGTATGCATTAAAGATATTTAAAATTATGGATTCATAATTTTGTTGATATAGATAGTGAATTACCACCCCCAAATTTTATTGATATAATTCTGAATACACTTCCTATCTAAATCAATGTAAGCCCCGATACACTTCCTTATGTCAAACATAGGAACTTATTTTAAAATGTAATGCACAAAAGTATTTGCCAATCCAGCATACTTAATACTTAATTGTGCACAATTAGAGTCTCTTGACCTTCCTATATGGAATTGGTTAAAACTTCAAGGATGGGAGACTCTGCTCTCTAAACATGAGCATGAGTATCCATACCTAATTCAAGAGTCACTACACCAAATAGCCTCTCAGATGACGGTTAAAAACCGTCGTCCTGCAAGATATAAATCTGTCACAGAGTTCGCTGCTATTTGATGCACCTTCAGACGACGGTTGAGTTTTGTCATGTGAAGGCACGTCACATGACGTTAGCCTATTTGCGTACTGTCATTTACTCTTGTTACGATGCGGCTTATTTATTAATACTGTCACCTTTAATGTCATCACATGACATACTAATAATTAAAAATGTCAAGTAGATATATGGAAAATTGGCTTATTGGCATTCGCAGTTTTTATAATAATTTCCGTCGTTGCAGCTTGTTTCAGATGTCATAGGTCTTAATCAATCATGTCAATGTATTTATTTTCAGATGACAGATTCATTTATTTTAATGTATTTTTATTGTTGTTTAGATGACATTTTTTTAAACGTAAATGTCACTCTTTGCTTTCTTCTTCAAATGAATTTCTGATTTTTGCCTGAATAATGAAACATACTCAAATGAACAAGAAATTATGTATATGAATGATTTTAAATTTATTGGAGACTAATGCTCATAATCTGTTTACATTTGTACAGATAAATTTCTGAATGTAATTAATATCATGTAAAAAAAGCAATATATATCCAATTGGACAATTTGTTATAGTGTTGGAAACAAAATCCAACTTGATCTGCATATCTTACAAGTCATTATTAGGCCTACAATCCCTAAGTCTTGATGTCTGCAAAACCAAATGCATTTCATTAAGGGTGTTGTTAAACATAGCCCAATTTTCTCACCCTTAGCCATCCGAAAGAACGAAAATGCCCTTTCAAGTGTTTGGGTGGGAAAAACACTTTTTTTCCTCTCCCGAACCTCACTCCATACTGAGAAATAGCGTAAGATAAGAAAAAAAGAGACTTGCCATACCTATCAAGTCAAGGAATTGCATAGAAAGTCAAGGAATTAAATAAGTAAATAATGCGGCTATGCATGCGTGAGGACATCACGCCTCACCACATGGTGAGGCGTGTGATGTCCTCACGTCCACGTGTCGGAAGAGGAAAAAAATGGTTTAATTGACATTATAATTTGAATTATAATTATCAACATTATAATTTGAATTATTTACCTTATAATTTTCACCCATCCAAGTTCTGTCTCGTCCCAATTTCTATCAAAAAAAAATATTAACCTTATAATTTGAAATATAATAATTAATATAATAATTAAATAATATACACGCAGTATTAAATATGTATTAAAATGTGTTAAAATCAATAAGTTCTACTAAATTACAACAAGTCTAATTTGCCTGGTTCCATTCCTCCATAAACTGCTCCAGATCAGTCCTAACTGGTGGAGCCTCCTCATCAGGCAGGAGTGAGATCGCCCATTGAGTGATGCCTGCCAAACGGCTAACCCACTGCATAAAATTAAATATTAGAAAACAAACGTAGGTAAAACAATAATAATAAAAATAATAAAAAAACCTACATATTCGTTGTTGGAGCGAGAATGGTGGACTGGCGTATCCCAAGGGGCACGAAGCAGACGAGGATGTGAATATCGTTTGTACCACTCCATGTACCCAGCAACACAAGCACCGGGATCGACTCCAACTGGCTGACATCTCCTCCGATCAACGCCACGAGTAGATGGAAATCTCCACAAAGTATCATCAACTGTAACAGATGAATGCGTGAGTCTGTATGATAGAGACTTTCATGGCCAGAATGCAGTATCAGGTCTAATATGCTCAACCGGGATAGGCTGTACATAACCGACTTGACGCAGGACTCGATCGGGCATATATGGCTCAACAATGTCTCTACACTATATCCAACTGGCATAGGATGCTCGTAGCTGATCGTCATCGACGACTGGACCATAAGGCAACCACATCACCTGCAAAAAATATATAATAACGTGTTAATAAGAAATTAAATTTATTTAAGTAAACTGTTGCAAGTTATAAAATATTATTTTACCTCAGCTGTCGTCATCTGGTCCAACTGTGCACGAAAGGTTTCAAGTCGGGAGGCCTTCCTGCCTGGAGTCCCGACATCCCATCTGCACGCCCGGGGAGCATCATCTGGAATCTGGAGTGGTAGTCGATGGGACCAGAATATCGGAAAATACTCATATATCCACGCCTATAGGAGGGTCAAACATCCACATATACCCGAGCACTCTTCTCTACTCGCTATCCCCAGCTGCCGATACAAGGTGGCAAGAATAGCAGACCCCCAAGAATGTCCAACTGTCCTTATGACGCCGTCGTGAACCTCCTGGAGATGGGACAGACTGACCCTATCGCCACTCTTGTCGACAAACAAGGTGGATCCTAACAGAAGCCATATCCATACTGTGGCTCGATTCCCGATATCCCGATCCTCCGCCGGATGGGTAAGGCCCTCCATAGTATCCGTAAAAACACCTCCACCACTCCAGTAGTGTGGCAGCGGCGATTGCAACTCCTCCTGAGTAACTCCAAACATAACCATACACATAGCCTACATCCGCTCAATACTGCATGTATCGGAGATCATCTAACCGTGCACTATAATACGGAGAATCTGCCATACATCGTACAGAAGGATAGTTATCTCCCCGGACGGGATGTGAAAGGAGTTCGTATCGGGCTGCCACCACTCCACGAACGGAGATATAAGAGGCGCATCCAAATTCTTAAACATGGTGGATGAGAGGTGAGACAACCCAGTCCTGTCTACCATATCCCTCAGCTGTAAACATGAATTTATTGAGCAAATTATTCTTACCTCGGGTGTCGTACCTTGATACCATCGCTGCAATGTGGCACATGCTACTGATATGTTGTAGCACATAAGAAAATATCGATGATGCCCCTCAAACATCCATGAGGCAACGTGTCCTAAAAAACTAGGAATCACGGAACCATCATTGGGGCTACCATCCACCGGCCCTGAAACAATCCAGCTACGGTCCTTAGTTGCGTGATGTTCATATACACCTATGGTGCGGCGTGATATTCATACACCTGACGCCCCGATTCCGAGTTTTTAAAATTAATAAATTTCAATTGAAAAACCATATAAAAAGCATCCAAATGAGTCGAAATTACGTACCATTAATCCCTTTCCTTTGCCGCCCCTCCCCCGATCCATAGTTTTTGTCCGAATTTGAGTTTAGAATTTGAGGGGATTTGAAGAGTTGAGTAAAGGGTATTTTTGTCTTTGTACGAGGCTAAAGGTAGGAAATTAGAGCTATGAATAGTAATCCACTTCATTAATTAGTACATATTACAGAGACTATTGAGACTTAATAACCCATTTACTATTTTCCCTTCCTAGACCTTTCACTTACCCACCCACAGTATAAATATGAAGCTTTTACCACATTCTCAAAAGTCCATAACCCAGTAATATACTTACCCTAGTATACCGATCATGGCTAATCTTAGGGGCCTCCATTTTCGTATTGAGGTGGAGTTTACCATACTTCGGCAGGAGTCACCCAGGTGGCTTCTCAATATTACAGGTATGTATCTTACTCACCTAGAAGTTGTGCATTGTTCTTCCTTCTCTATTTCTGCTAACTCACGTACGCTTGCTGCTATATATGCAGGTTCTGAGAATGGCGACCATCTGCAATGGTCTGTCATGATAAAGGGCCCTACAAACACCCCGTATGAAGAAGGTGTATTTAGAGTCGATATCAACTTCTCTGTTGATTTTCCCTCCACACCTCCAGTTGTAAGAACACGAACTTATTAATACATAGTAATCAATTCATATATATGCATATACGCTCATGACATTACTATTATTCTCAGTTCATATTCAGGAATGAGATTTATCATCCTAATATCCGTCCTTTAGGGGGTGCATCTTTGCCCTAGCTACTTGATCGCCCTTCCTATCATGTTGCCATGGTAAGATGATGCTATAAATCTATGCATTTGCCTATGCTTGGGGTCTAATATATCTATGCATATTTGGAGTCTAATTTATCTATGCATTTTCTAGATGTTGTGGCATATTTATGGAATACTGATAGTGTTCTTCATTTGTATGTTTTCTTAAATTTTTAATGGGTTGAAGATAATTTAGAACCAATTTCATGTACTTCCATGGTCTTTCATCAACTTTTATTGAATTTATGTAATACTGAAATTGAATTAAAATGTATTAAATTGTAGGTTTTGTTGTTTTTATTATTTCATAATTTGCAGTTTTTGTTCTAATTATTTAAAAATAAATGTTATATTTTTTAGAAGATTTATTATTATTATTATTGTTATTTATCTAGATGACAATTATGACAATGTTGTTCTATTGATTTGTCTTTCGGCTTTTTAGCTTTTTGAATTAAATTTTTTGATTTAAATTTTGTTGAATTTTTGTATTTTCAAATTGAAACATGAGCTCTTCCAGTGAAAACATACAAAGTAAGTATCTTCCACTTTGCAGACGCCTTTACAAACTAGAGAATCGCAAACCAATTTCAAAGTTTAGCCTCTCTTTAGAAAATATGAACCAAAATTAGCATTATTCGCATTTGATTTAACGATATCCTTATTCTTATCGTTATTGATGAATCTTCAAACCTTTGCAATAGTGCGTTGGACAATTTTTGGTGTTTTCTAAAGAGAGGTTTGTGCAATTCTAGTGGGAAGTGTCGGTTAGGGTTAGACAATGATATGTTATGAGAATCAAGGCTCTTGTTGCTGCTGATATGTAGTAGATATGAACAACTCTTTCAAAATTTTACCATATATTTTTTTTTATTTCATGTTTAAAATTAAAAGGCAAAAAAACAAGTCCAAAAAATGAAAACAAACAATCACTCAATTTGGGAGGGAATATTTTGGCTATTATATTTGGAAGAATCATATAAGTGAAACAGTATCTCTATCCTAATTTTCCAACTCATCATTTGAGTATGTTCATGTGGCAAAAAAAAAAAAGAGTACATGTCAAACGGAAGGGTTAAAAGTGAGAAATTCTACAGCACTCCATGAGTATTACTCCCGACTAATGAAAATCGTTTTAAATACCACTTCATGAACATGATTGGTGGAAAGAAAAAATATAAGTATTACTCTAGAAGTACTCTAAAATCTTCCGTTAAAAGCATAGCAAACGAACTTGAATGGCTAAATTTCCTTTATCCATTGATTAAGCATTTAAGTTCCTTGTGTGTTTCTTTCTTCTTTGTTAATCTTATAAAGTAATACCACGAATTCATTAATGACACGATACAAGCAAGGGAATCATGGAATCCGCTCTGAAAGAACCTGGAATTCCGTCGGTCAAAAAGAAGGCTACTTCAATCTTCAAAAAAGAACACCATTTTCACACCTCTAGGCATGGCTGTTTCAATCATCTCTTTTTGACCCTAGAATTTTGTCCTGGATCCCCTCGACATAATCACCATAGAAAGGGACAAATAAACTCCAGAAATTCTAAATAGTTAGTTCACCTATCACAGTTGCTCATCCTGTGATCCTAGAAATTGAAAACACCCTTGAAGAGTCGGATTTTACAAACAAAACATCAACTTGTGTCTGGGTTCAATTATGAATATATTCACAATTACTTAACTATGAAATAGAAATAACAATTTGGCAACACTAAAAGAAGAAACATGGAAGCAAAATGTGTATATATAATATAGTATATACAAGTACCTAGTCTTATTTAATTTGGGCGTGTCAGTGGGATCCTAATAATTTCCAAGTTGAGAATAGAACCAGTGGATGGGATTATACTGTGAGTGTGAGGTAAGTTCTTATCATATTTGCTCCACTGGGATCAGAAAGTAGATGCTTAACAAGGCACATTCTCATATCATTTGGTGCCATAACAAACATATAGAACGCAAATAGTATGAGGTCAGCTGAAGATAGAGTTGAACCAAGGAATCCCTGCCACATCCTGCATCATCACAACACTTCAGTTTATTCCTTACTGTGGAAAGCAACTAGTTGGGTATTGTTTATTCAATGAGGGCCCTTATCATTCTGATTTTGGTTAGTTGACCCCTTGATCTTTCATTTTAACACAACAAACTCCTGATTTTCCTTTTTTGTCACATTAGGTCCTTCATGACTAGAAAAATCAGCTTTAAACATAAAACTCGGTTAACATAGCGTTATCCATTTAATCTGCACCCGAAATTTACAGTTTGAAAGCAGTTTTTTATATGTATGATGTGAAAACTGTAAAACCCTCAGTTTGGACTGTCAAAAATACAATGTCAAACATAAATGAAATGAGTACTGCTCTTTTAGCTAAATTAGATGTTCACAACTAACTAATTCAGAAAGCGGGTCTAATGTTACCAAAAATAAATGATCAGGGGACTGATGTGTTGAAATAAAAGATCAAGGTCTAATCTGCCAAAATCGGAATGGTCAGGGGCCTTACGGTGCTTTTTCCCTTGTTTATTCACTTAATATGAAATAAATTAGATATTTTTCTTCATATAGCTATTATGATGTTCAAGTCTCATCTCCTTACCAGCTTTACAAGATGCCAAACAATCTGAAAAGAAGTCTATGTATACAAGGTGTAACTTGTACATGCGGATAAATGTGATAAGAATGGAGCAAAAAAGAAAGTAATCCATACCAAGTGGGTAAGCGGAAGAAAGTACGGAAAAATGTCCTGATGCCCTCCATATCTAGTTGTAATATAAGTGCTAGTCCAAAGAGGAAGAATGCCCTTTGACGTTTCCTCTCTTGTGGCCAAAGAGTGTTCCAAGCTGACCAAAAGTGATGTATTCATAATAAATCAAATCTCTGACTTTGATGCATTCAGTTGGTATATTTATAGCATGACAAAAGTGATATATTCAACAATATCACTTTATCTCTCTGACTGACTAGATAGGAAAATAGTATACAATAGTTATGATTACAAAAATATGCATTTCCTACTGAGAAAAAAGCTCTGTTTCTAAGTAGCCATGTGCACCAGGAAAATTTCATTACTTAACATATAACATATGCAGCATACTGAAACTTACAAGTTAGTAACTTAGTTTATGTTTAGAGGTCATATTTTTAACTTGAAATGAATCAATCATGGTAGCCATATTGCATAATCTCATACATCTCTTTCTAGTTAAGTCTCTAGTTCACTTAATGATCTCATCTCAAGTCCAAATGAGCCACACTAATGAGTTCAACGAAAAGGGAAAGAGTACAAGATGCAATTGAACCCCTCCTACGTCCTAACAACACAGCATAAATGAGGTGCAAGAAAAGCATAACCGAGACAAACCTAACCAATTAAGCAAAGTTAATTGTGTAGCCAAGAAATTACCCAGCAACCTGCCTAATACTAAAGTCGTTAAGCTCTAAAAATTGCACTGATTCTGTGCTTTTCTTCAGAGTCTGTAATTAACAATTTGACTACAACTGTGTGCGGGAATAAGTTGCAAGTTTCCCTCAAGCTCTCTCCAAATTCCAAAATCAGTGCACTCCTCCTAACTCAATGGACAACTTCAGATCTTGGCAGTTTACAAATAAGATTCATAAGATCCCAATGTGTCCATCAGAAAACAAGATAACTTTATCCTCTTACTTACTAGTAATTATTTACTTTAAATGCATCAAACTAAGACCTGAAAACTCAAAATTTGCACATAAGGAGCCATATTGCAGTTAGCTATCCTATCCTTACTAATATTTGCAGAAATGGATCAATACCCCCAAAAAGAAACCTTGATTGATAGATCCAAAAGGATTTAAACTTTTAGCTGCAAATGCTCTTTACAAGTGTGTTAGTTATGTAGCATATACAGACTACGAACTAGATTGTGATTCCATATAGTAATTGCGATATTATCTTGCTCTGTTTTGTCCATAGGGTGCTAGCGTGTGACAAAGGAATTCTTGTGCATGCATATGCAAATATGTTGACATGAAACGTACCTTCCATTGAAATATTTGCATGACTTCTTTTAAGAGCAATCTTGTCCTTAGAGTGATCCTGTTTCAATATATTTGCAATTACAGAAGCATAATTTGGAGCCTCTGACAATGATCTCACCACAGAATAGCCTGTTTAATAAAGAGAAAATAATAGTCCTCTTCAAATTCAAGTTTCTTTGAGATGCTCGTTATTCTCTCAATCTTTTCTTACCTGTAGCTGGATGCACCATGCTAGCAGCAGCACCAAAAGCAAGGTTTTTTTGTTCCGTATTAGGCAATGAACCACCAACTGGAATATAAGACCATTCCTGCATCAAGATAGGAATATACACTCTTATGCACCCATAGAAATGTAATATCATCAATATAATTCATATTGTAAGACCAGAACTAATTTGTAAAGCATAGCTACATTCCCTTGCACACGAAGTGCCTCCAGTCCATGAGTAGATAGCCACTAAAAAGTACTAGTCTTTGCATTCTGGTAGGCAACAGGAACTTGGAGAATTCTGGCCTATGTGCAATAGGATGTGTATCAAGCGATAAAGGTGCCACAATCACTAATAATGCCATATCTAAGTCAACAAGTACCCAATTTGTTTTTGTTCCTCAACAGCACTGTCGAAGCAAACAAAACCATCTTTGACTGATATCATATAAAAGAAAAACCAAATTTAAAGACTCATGTTTGAGAAATGGAAATTTAAAAAAGAAAAGGTCAGCAGATAACCTCTTAAATTTGTTGGTTGACATGCAATTATGATAACACAATAATTAAAAACAGAATCTATTGACAGTCTCAATATCTGCAACATGAAAAGTGTCTGAAATTCTAACAACCACAGTTTAGTAGGACAGCTTATTCTAAGACATGGACATAAAGCTCAATCTGCCATAGTTTCAAGATAGAAAAATCTTTTTCAGACATGTTATTTCTTTTAAGGGAAAATTATAGAAGGGTTAAAGATTTGATTATCATGCATCTTCTGTGGATAAAAGATCATATTACATGGAATACGTCACATTTCGTTTTAGAAAATTACCTCTTCATAGGTTTTTACAATCCGGATTCCCAGTGTCTCCAATCTTGACATGAGTTTTCTTTTCAACAAGTCAAAAGGCATAGCATCTTTGGAGGCCAAGCAAGTTTCCTGTATTACATTGTCCTTAAATACTTCGGACATAATTGTAAGGGAAAATATTATGCACCCAAATAGGATCCAATTAAACAAACCTCAAAGAAAACTCTTGTCGGTGACATGGGCATAACATAAAGAAATGTTGGATATTCAGCTTCTAAACAGGGAACTTTTTGTTTAGCATAGTCTCTATAATCCATGAAGACCATCTTACTAGGATCAAACGGAATGCTTTCCACCTGGAAACATGAAAGAGAACTGATAGCATCATAATTGATCAACTCTGCATCTTGGAGAACTTACAAAAATTCTCCAACTGTGCTGAAAATAGACAGCAAATGGTAGGTTCTAAACAATGTGGTGCGTCCTCTTATATAAATGCAGAATATCTAGTAATAGTTGAGGTTCAGTGTAATTTTTGGAAACAAGTATCCTAAGTCCTACCTCAACTTCCACACCATAAGCTGTTTGAACAGAAACCCGAGGGCCACCCACTTCATACTGCAACAGTTTCCCTGAAGCTGCTCCAGATGCAACAGTAGCAAGCCTATAATAATACATTAGAAACTTGACATATAGTGAAAAATTGA
This sequence comes from Euphorbia lathyris, assembly GCF_963576675.1. Taxonomy (NCBI): domain Eukaryota; kingdom Viridiplantae; phylum Streptophyta; class Magnoliopsida; order Malpighiales; family Euphorbiaceae; genus Euphorbia; species Euphorbia lathyris. The sequence continues at coordinate 28,207,862 of NC_088917.1, read as the reverse complement.
GACAAATTCATGCCTGCTATCATATAAAGGAGCTTAAAATGGGGAATATCACATTTTACCTGCAAGAAACAAAAATATCACCTTCACAAGCTACAACACTGTGACCGTCAGCAACTTCAGTAATTCTTTCCACTTTTGAGCTAAGATATGAAACACCTGACTCGACACACCTACCGGAAATTAATACAGATTACACAACTATACAACGCCACTTATCAACCACCAGATTAAATAAAAAGATTCCGGGCACTCTTACCTCCTCAACAGTTCTTCATGAAGTAAATGTCGACTAACTCGTCCATAGGCACGTCCAATTAAAACAGGATCATCATCATCGAGATATACTATGGTATCCCTCCAGACATGCTCAATACATCTTTCAAGTCCAAGGTCTTAAAAGGCAACAGATTAAATTCCAATTAGATGTTGATCCAAACAGGGAATTCAGCACCGCCAAGGGTGTTGAGGTTTTCTCAATGTGTTTTTTATCATAGAATGAAAAAGAAAACAAAACAAAAGCTTCACCGTCATATTAAAAAAAAGTAAAGAAAAGAAAGTAAGAACTGCTATTAAAATGGGAAAAGACAAATAAACATGACGGAAGTAAATAAAAAATTAAGCTAATTCAGTTTGAATTTTGTTCTGTTACTAGTCTATGGCATCAAATATAGTTCCTGATATAGAACAACTCTTTTACCTTTAAATTCATCCTCCCATACACCATAGTTATTAGTGAAAGGAAGATCAGGACCAATAAGTCCTACACTTAATCCCAGGTTAGCTGATTCTGCGGCGAGAGCAAGCCCAGCCGGACCACATCCAATCACTACCAAATCCAACAAATCGTCTCCAACCGGTATCGGCGGTAACTGCATAAGCATCAGCAGCAAATGAGTAAAGCATTTACAGTTTTTAAAATTAAAGCGAACAATGAAGCAGTTGGAAAAGAGTAAAACCTTATCTGCGAGTTTAGACTGTTCCTCCATGGCCTTTTTTTGCTGCATTTCAACAAAAAAAAGCTCGGAACCACCGGCCTTTATATAATCTTCCTCATCAGCAAATTCTTCTTTAACCGCCACACAACTGTCGCTTCCTCTGCTTGATCTCACTTGTAATAGATGACACCGTTTCTCTGAAATAACTCTGTTTTTATTACTACTCAATGTTCTCCTCCTCAACCTGGGCTTAGGAAAAGAAAACACCGCCATTGCTGCAAAGTTTCGAGCTCCCAAACACTCCATACTGGACTTTTTTCTTCAAGAATTTCACCGGGAAACTTGTTGTTTTTACAAATAAAAGAGCATATTTATGCTTCACGCCATTTGTACTTTGTTACACGCAGAGAGATGAAAATGAGGATCGTATGAGCCTTGCGTACAGCAGTTGAAACCTTGGCACTCGCTCCACCTCTCTCCCTCCCTGTACTCTCAAAGTTTGGGATAGGGAGCCTTGCTGAGTTGGAAAGGTGTGTCATCGCTTAAGCTTCCACGTGGATTATTATAATTGGCACAAAATCAAGAAAGCTGCTAGGACAACCAATACGGTAACGTTTGGTTTCTATTCATTGAGACGACGTCGTGTTTTGACGTCATCGTTTTATTTGCAAAATTTAGGGCTGACTATGCAAACGGCTTCGTCCGTTGCGTCTGTCTTTAGTCAGTCCCAGTGAAGAAGGTTGAAATTTTTACAGGAACAAACTCAGCTAATCGGTGATGGGAAATCCAAAGCAAAAATGGACGGCGGAAGAAGAAGACGCTTTAAGAGCAGGAGTCGCCAAACACGGCACCGGAAAATGGAAAAATATTCAGAGAGATCCCGAGTTCAATCCTTTCCTCTTTGCCCGCTCCAACATCGATCTTAAGGTTTTCTTTCTCTCTCACTTGTCTGTGTTTAACTTTCTTTTGACTTCTTGATTTGGAAAAATGTAAAACAAACGCGTGTTTGGGTATTTCTCGAGCTCAAGAACGCAACTCTGTTCTCGATAATTCAGCTACGTTTTGCAAAACTTGACGTTAATTAGCTATTATCTTTGGTAGACCCGAAATTTGGCAGCGAGAGGTGGGTGTTTCTTTGAATTAATTTATGAAGCTGAAAATTGTGCCCCTTTTTTCCCTGATATACTTCTGAAGTTATCAATGGTGAAGAATGAAGAGTTTTGTTGAATGAGAACTAAAGTGAAAATATGATTTTGCTTATGGTATGTACTATGTGAAACTGTTTGCTTTTTTTTAGGACAAATGGCGGAATATGAGCGTCAGTGCTGGTGGCCAGGGCCCAAGGGAAAAATCGCGGACCCCAAAACCAAAAGTTGATTCTGATTCTTCTGTTCATGCTCTTGCTACTGCTGTTTCTCCAATTCCAGTTTCAAACTTACAGACTTCTACTTCTGTTACCCCGGTTAAGGCCACTCCTGTGATTGATGATTCTTCTAAAACCGTAGTGGACGGAAAAACTGCTCCAAAGTATGCTCTTAGTTTTTCTTGCCTTTGCTCTCTGTGTATTTTTGTTCATTTTTCAATCTTTTCATTCAATGGAAGTGTCAAGTACTTAATCATCACATCATTGGTTATAGAGTTTATATTTACGACCTACCTATGGATACAGAAACAATTTGGTTTTGTTGGTTACATACTGGTGCGCCAGATTTCCCATTTCTTTAGCTATTTAATGAATTGTCGTTGGCCTAAACTATTTGATTTTTCAGGTACAATGCAATGATTTTTGAAGCAATTAAAGTCTTGAATGAGCAAAATGGAGTAGACACCAGTGCAATTGTAGGCTACATTGAGGTACGAAGGAAGTTTTTATTATTGCAGTGTTCATTGATCTACCATGGAGGAGGCTTTTATTTGTAGGGAAAAAAAGATACATGATGTTTTTCACATTTAATAATATGTACTGGCAGATGATGATACAAAATGCATATATGCTGCTATTTCCTGGTCTGTTTTGACAATTTCATTCGCCTGAACTTATAATTAAAATCACTTGTTTGATAGATTCTATATGAATAAACAGCGTTTTAGGTCAGGACATTTATATCATCTCTAGCGTTTTAGGTACGAACTACAATTACATTCTCCTTTTAGGACTTGGTAAACGTTTAATCAGGATTTAGTTGTGTTGTAACTTCCACAAAGTTCATATGCAAAAGCCTCCCATAATCTTGAGCCTTGAGGTGTTGCTGCACTCTGCTGCATTTTCTGCTATCTCATTTTTCATGCTCTATTAAGTTTGAGAAATATGATGAATTAGTTGTTTCCTTCATATTGATGCAGCAAAGGGAAGCTGTACCACAAAACTTCAGAAGGCAATTGAGCTCGAGGTTAAGAAGGTTGGTTGCACAAGAAAAACTTGAAAAGGTAAATGTTTGGCCTTTTTTGTTATATCCTGCTTGATTCCATTATCTTGATGCGTGATGTGTGCTTATATTTGTTCAAATGTCAAATCAAATTTTTGCTTCGTTGTTTCAAAATGGCATTTGTTTTTGTTTTCCTATGCATTATTTATGCCTTTGATTTTTCCTGATACAAAAATGTGAATGAAATTTATGTCTGAAACCACATCATTAGGCTCTATACTGTAGCAAATTAAAACTATTATAGCAATGACCAGCTGTCCCTGTGCTGTGCCCCTTCAAATGAAAGGAGTGATAGTTAATCTGATAAGAAGAAAAAAAATCTAATAGTGTCAAAACAGGTTATCATGTCGTAATCATGTTATGTGATCTTATAATGAATATATATGATGTAAATGCAACAAAAATGATAATCATATCGAAGGGATCGTGTCAGGCGGGTTGTTCCGGTAAATCGTGTTGTTGTGTCAGAAATTGAGAGCCCTAATTCTAGTGGACATTGCATCTAGTTATAGCTGGCAGGAAAACTGTTGCCTGAGTTTTCCTCTACTTTATCATGAGCATAAAGAAAATACCATTCCAACTCCGAGAAGGGACATAACAAGTAACAAGGGAACAGATTGTGTTTCATATTATGAGAATATATTTGCTCTAGAGTTGAGAGAGCTGATAGTTTGACCATGTAATGGAAATGCAGGTCCAAAATTGTTATAAAATAAAGAACAATTCAACGTTAGGGGTAATAGCACCGACTCCAATCCCGAAAGAAGTCCGGCCTAGGCCATCACCGGTTTGTATAAATGTTGATACTGTGGAAGAAGCAGCAATAGCTGCTGCTTATAGGATTGCAGAGGCCGAAAATAAATCATTTGTCGCAGCCGAAGCAGTAAAGGAGGCAGAGAGGGTTTCAAAAATGGCTGAGGACACAGATTCACTGCTACAATTGGCTAATGAGATATTTGAGAAATGTAAATCAACATTCTTGTGTTCCTTTGACATTGCTTGCTCACTTTCCATTAAGGTTTTTATTCATTTTTTGTTTTCTTACTCTCTACAGGTTCAAGAGGTGAGGTTGTGCTTATGGCATAACCAACGGATACATTCCTTGTCAAATAAATAGATTACCAATACAGTGCGTGTAAATATTGCTCTTTTTTCTCCACAATTTTTTCAGACATGGCCAAGTTAAAAGGAAAAAGGTTCTTGTGTTGTAAAATTTGTGGTGTGATTTTCATAAATTTATAGAGAAACTGTTTGTTGGGCAACTTGTTTCTGATCATTTTGTAGTGACTCAATCTGTGAACTCCATAGTGATAGAAGTTTATTTCCCGCCAATTTGATTTCATATTTGCGTCATTTAAGCTCTACTAGGGTCTACATGGAACTAAACATCTGTGTTAAATTTGCGAAGTTTCATATGCGGAGCCTACCTCGATGATAATAAGACTAAATTTTTACCTTATAAGTTCTTAAATAACCAAAAAGCTAATTTGTAGCTTTTCGCTTCTAAAAATGAAACATAAGTAGAAGCATTGCGTTCTTTATGCTCTCTAGTTGATTTGCTGTGAGATGGAAGCAAGCAGCTCAGTTAATTAATTAATTATGATTCAATTGTTTTGTTTTGCTTATGAATATTGCAATATAGTTATATAACTTCGATTTCCTGTCAAATAATTATTTTTTAAGTTTACTTGGCGTTTTGATTTGTGAAAACGTTATAACCGTATTTCACTAAATTTAATCGGAATTTCTAGAGTGACAATCAATAGGATAATATATTCAAGCTTCTTCATTCACTATTATTCCATCCATTTAAAAAAAGAAATAAATAAAGATTTACAGTCTTGTGACTTCCATTGTGTAACCATTGTTTAAGGTTGTTTTTTTTTTGTTAAAGCATAAGTCTATAATTAATGAATAGTTTGCCTAATGAATAGCATGTCTAAAGTTGATGTAAGGTTGCTAGAGCTGTTGGTAGGATTGTCTCCTTAATTGAAGGAGAACCTTGTATATATATGTGTATTACTTTTAAATAAAACATATTCACATAGGCTCTTAAACTACATGGTATAACATGTATTCTAGTGTATTACATGGTATTAGAGCTTTATTTTGGTCTCTGTTTTGGATTTCTGGATTCTGGGTTTGTATTTTTGGGTTGTTTCTTTCAGCATTATTGTCTGCCTTATGAGCAGAGCATAATTAAAATATATGCTTCCGCTTGAGGGGGAGTGTTAAAGCATAAGTCAATGTAATTAATGAATAGTATAACTAAAACTGCTGATAGGGTTAGCTTTGTCTCTTTGATATATATATGTGTATTGCTCTTAAATAAAACATATTCATGTAGGCTCTTAATTTATATAGTATCCCATGTATTTTAGTATATTACATGATCTGTTACACTTTTAAACATTCATCTAATTATTAAGGCAAAAGATACGTAATTATTCTGTTTAGTGAATTCACCTCTTATTCTTTTATTTTTAAGCAAAATTTAACCGTTGTAATTTCTTTTATATTTAATTTATCTACAAAGAAATTGTAATACTCTTATTTTGAATTATAAAAAATATAATTATTTTGAATTATAAAAGATATAATTTTACACATTGATAATGAAATAATTAATGCTCTTTAACCGAATTTAGATATTTCGGCCTAACAAATTTGGCAAGTAGAAGTTTAATAGGACAACAAATAAATTATCAAAAAACTCATGTGTTTGACATAGAAAACCCAAGACTCAGTTAACCAAAATCGAAATTATCCAGGGCCTCAAGATGTAATTATTAAATTGAACTTTCCTAAGATGCATGTTATTTTGCTTTCCCTGTCAACTAAAGTAGCGGCCTTTTTTTGCTAGCAGATATAATTGATGATGAACCTCTTATCTTCGACAAACAATTAGAAAGAGTAGAGAATACAGCATGGCAAGCCATAATGAAAGAGTAGCCTTTTAAGTCTCGCATGATGCAATACTCATCATATGCAACATAAATCTTAAACCAAGATTAAGCCTATATATAATAGAACTGCCAGAAATTGAAAATTTACCGGTCATTTTTATTTTTATTGCATTTACATAATAAATAATCACTTAGAATATAAACATAACTCGATTATGACACAACAACCGTTTAGATACCTTATATAATATAATGAAGGATTAAAGCCCTTGTGGTATCCAAAATGTTGGCATTTGATACCTGTGGTATTATTTGGTAACATTAGGCCACTGTCGTATCCTAATTTCTGGCATTTGATCCATGCGGTATCATTTGGTAACATTAGGCTCCTATGCTATCCTAATTTGTGGCATTTGGCCCATGTGGTCCCTATCTTTTCATCGATCCGAAAGCCAAATATCACAAATTAGAATACCACATGGGTAAAATATTACCAAATCATACCACAGGGTCAAATGTCACAAATTAGGATATCGCATGGGCCAAATGTTACCAAATAATGTCACATGTTACCAAATAATGTCACATGTGCCAAATGCCGACATTTTGGATGCCACAGGGCAAGGCTTTAATCCTATAATGAAAGCAACTCTTACCAATTAAGCAAAGATTATGCTGCCATTCCCGCAGAATTAGACTGAACAGAAGTCAAGAATAAAAAGGGGCATTCATGTTCTCACATTATTTGTGTCCAACTAACAATTTCAATGGCTAACAACATCGTAATTTCTCTATAGTTCTTAAGCTGTTAAATTAAAAATAGAATCTCTGAAATCTCCACAAAAAAGGTACAGAAAAACATGTTGCCTGCACATCTCATTGGCAAATCAAACCACTGCACGCACCTTGAGAGACAAAACTAGAGGAGTACAAGCCCAAGTTCTGCTGGTGCCAAGGCATTTTGAATGCGGTAATTATAAAGATAATAGTGAAGTTGTCCGTCTCCTGGACCGAATTTCAGCTCTTTTAGAAAAGACTCATTATGCATGACATCTAATGCGTTAAAGACATCGAAATCCTTCTGCTTCGCAACTATAAGTGCATCATTCATCAACTGAAGCAATGGAGTGTTAGTGGAAACATTATAATATGAATAAGCAGCTTTCAAAGTTGTGTAATTCGGGTTGCCAAGAATAGATGATGGAAGAGTATAGAAGCTACAAAAGTCAGTGATCTCATGAGTCTCCGGGCTCTCAACCAAGAAACTATCAACCACATCCTCAGTTGGAATAAGCCAATGTTCAACATCATCCTCGTCAAAATCAGGAGCAACAACAAACTGGCTCAAGTACTTCCTAAGCAATCGAGTAACAGCTGGGACATCACGAAACTCCATTTTCCTAAATCCAGGAGTCACTGGTGAATCTGGTAACTTGTACAGTTTAATAGTTCGGCTCATTGTCATCCTTGCTCCAAGCCTAGAGAATCCAACATCAATAAGCTTCTTCGGGTTCAAAGACCTATGCCAATACTGACAAGTTGTTATCGGTGTTGGAAGAACCACACCAGCAGTATAAGCTGCTTGCCAAATATTCTCTAAATGAACCCTCCTAGTAACCTCCTTGATCATGACAGGGGCAAGTCTCTTAGACCGGAGCTTCTTATGAACACATAAGAAATTAATCTCGGCCTTTTTCACAACTTCATCACGCACCCTAATCCTTGCAGGTACACCAGTTATAAAAGCAACAAGCTTCTTCGAAGTTTTGGCACGAACACCAATGTGCCAGCTCCGATAATAACCAGGAGGACGAAGTGCCCACCTGAGGAACTCCTTTGAGTAATTAAACCTAAACATATTCTCATCATCCTCAACATAGTTGTTCTTCAAAAGATTATAAACCTCAGTGCAAGTTTCCTCCAAATCTAGGTCACAAGTTGTCCACTCATACGGACTAGGGAGATTGTAAGGTTCTTGCTTCACTTCAGACAAGGGACTCGGAGGCTCAATTGGTCCCTCTGGCAAACTAGTGTCCCCAAGATCTTTGAATTGACCTACAGGTTGAGTCTCCCAAAATTTGTGTTGCTTGCCTAAAGATAAAGAGTCCTGAATCCTACGGGAAATGGTTTCGATTTTGCTATCATCATCCTTAGCAAGTTCTTTAGGAGATCCAGGGGAGGAATTATCATTACTATCATCCATCTCAACAAAATCAATTTCAATTTCAACAACGATTTTCAACCAAAAATTGCCTGAATCAAACGACATTCATTAATTAAAAGTTAATGAAACTATAATTCTACTCCTACAACAAAATGTAATTACGAGACAAAAAAAACTTAATAGAACTCATGTATCAAAAACTAATAGATCTATGAAACAAAAATGAGAAAGATCAACTCACAGGTAAATGGAAAAGCTTCGCCGGTGTGTAGCTCAAAAGACGATTGAAGTTGGCGATAGTTTAGAGATAAGTGGAAGAGTAACTAAACGATGAAATCATCACTCAATTTACAGCGGCGGCTTTGGAGGTTCCAATTGCTGCGGAGGAAGCGTGTGGGCTCTTTGCTGTAGTTTCCCTTTTTTTACATGGGCGATACTCTCACTAAATTTGATATTACTTTAATAAAAATAGTGATACTGTGTAATTAATTAATTTTATTTTAGGGTTAAGATCTCAAATTCAGAGGTTTTGACTAGTCTCTAACAGCGGTGTTTGTGTTTGGTGAAAGGATGTTTGAAAGGCTTTATTGGGTTCAAAAAAACTATTTTGAAAAAACTAATTTTACGAGCTTTTTTAATTAGCTTATTGCTCAATATCTTTTATGAATATTTTTACCTCTAATTAATATTCTTTAATTCTAAATAAATGTTTTATCATGTCTTTATTTATTATTTTACATCAACAACTATTAACAATAAACTAAGTTTTATCAAACAAGTTCACACAATTCGCTGGCGGAAACAGTAAATGAGGCATAGAGGGTTTCAAAAATGGCTGAGGACACAGATTCACTACTACAATTGGCTAATGAGATATTTGAGAAATGTAAATCAACATTCTTGTGTTCCTTTTACATTGTTTGCTCACTTTTTATTAAGGTTTTTATTCATTTTTTTGTTTTCTTACTCTCTACAGGTTCAAGAGGTGAGGCTGTGCTTATGGCATAACCAACGGATATATTCCTTGTCAAATAATTAGATTACCATTTTACAGTGCGTGTAAATATTGCTCTTTTTTCTCCATATTTTTGTCGGACATGATCAAGTTAAAGGAAAAAGGTTCTTGTGTTGTGAAATTTGTGGTGTGATTTTCATAAATTTATAGAGTAACGGTTTGTTGGGCAACTTTTTTCTGATCATTTGGTAGTGACTCAATTTTTAAACTCCGTAGCAATAGAAGTTTATTGGCAAAAAGCATCATTAGCCCTCTGATCTTTTATTTTTTGATTCATTAAGCCATTGATTTTTTATTTGGATACATTAAGCCCTTGATCTTTTATTTTTGGTCTCATTAAGCCCTTAATAACCAAATTAGTAAGTTGTGAATATGTAATTATGTTAAAAAGACGTTATTAAGTTCATATGTATTTGAAATTATTAAAAAAAATATTTTTTACAGTTTGAATTAAGGTTTTTGCAGTTTTCTTATAACCAAATTATACATCCAAAACTGTTTCAAACGGTGAAAAAATACAAATTTTGAATGCAGTTGCAATGAATAACAGCCCGTCAACCGAATTTTATGTTCAAAATTACTTTTTTTGGTCATCAATGACTTGATGAGACAAAAAAAATAAAAGACCAGGGGCTTAATGTATCCAAATAAAAGATCAAGGGTTTAATGAACCAAAAAATGAAAGATCATGGGTCTTATAATGCTTTTTGCCAAGTTTATTTCCCGTTAATTTGATATCGTGTTTGCGTCATTTAAAGCTCTATTGGTATCTATGTGGAACTAAACATTTATGAACAGTTCATACATGGAGCCTCTCCGATGATGACCGTAGGACTAAATTGGCACAAATATTACAAGATTTCATAAGTTGATCTTAAATATGCTAGAATAGAAACATAAGTAGAAGCATTGCTTTCTTTTTGCTCTCCAGTTTATTTGCTGTGAGATTGAAGCAAGCAGCTCAGCTGATGAACTAATTATGGTTCAATTGTTTTGTTTTGCTTATTGTTTTGCTTGTGAATACTGCAATATAGTCATTTATATAACTTCAATTTCCTGTCAAATAATCATTTTTTTAAAAGTTTACTTTGCGTTTTGACTTGGGAAAAACATTATAACCATATTTCACTAAATTTAATCTGAATTTATTCAAGCTTTTTCATTCCCTATTCTCTTGCATCCATAAAAAGTAAAAATTTACAGTCTTGTGGCTTCCATTGTGTAATAATTGTTTAAGGTTGCTATTAATCATTCATCGAATTATTAAGGCAAAAAGTATGTGATTATTCTGTTTTGATGGATTCACCCTCTTATAAAATTTAACATGGTAGTTTTTTTTAGTTTTTTTTATTTATCTATAAGAAATTGTAAATTCTTATTTTAAACTGAAAAAAATAAAATTATTTCAAACACTAATGATGAAGTACGCAACGTTCTTCAACTGAATAAGATATTTCCACCTAACAAATTTAGGCAAGTAGAAGTTCAATATGACAACAAATAAATTATCAAAAGACAGACTCCATTTACCAAAATCGAAATGATCCGTGGCCTGAAGATGCACTTATTAATTGAAATTTGCTAAGATACATGTTATTTAGATGTTATTTAGATTTCCCTGTCAACTAAAGTAGCAGCCTGTTTGCTAGCAGAAACAATTGATTATGAACATCCTATCTTCGACAAGCAATTAGAAAGAGTACAGAATACAGCATGGCAGGCCATAATGAAAGAGTAGCCTTTAAGTCTCGCATGATGCAATACTCATTATATGCAACATAAATCTTAAACCAAGATCAAGTCAATAGATAATAGGCCTGCCAGAAATTGACAATTTACCGGAGACAATCCGTTGACGCCTGTTTGACACGATTATCATTTTTATTGCATTTATATAATAACTAATCGCCTAGAATATATAGATCGCATAACTCGATTATGATACAACAACCCATTTAGATACCTCATAATATAATGAAAGCAACTCTTACCAATCAACCAAAGATTATGCTGCCACTCCCGCAGAATTAAGACTGAACAAAAGTCAAGAATAAAAAGGGGCATTCATGTTCTCACATTATTTGTGTCCAACTAACAATTTCAATGGCTAACAACATCGTAATTTCTCTATAGTTCTTAAGCTGTTAAATTCAAAATATTATCTCTGAAATCTCCACAAAAAAGGTACAGAAAAATATGTGGCCTGCACATCTCATTGGCAAATCAAACCACTGCACGCACCTTGCCAGACAAAACTAGAGGAGTACAAGCCCAAGTTCTGCTGGTGCCAAGGCATTTTGAATGCGGTAATTATATAGATAATAGTGAAGTTGTCCGTCTCCTGGACCGAATTTCAGCTCTTTTAGAAAAGACTCATTATGCATGACATCTAATGCGTTAAAGACATCGAAATCCTTCTGCTTCGCAACTATAAGTGCATCATTCATCAACTGAAGCAATGGAGTGTTAGTGGAAACATTATAATATGAATAAGCAGCCTTCAAAGTTGTGTAATTAGGGTTGCCAAGAATAGATGATGGAAGAGTATAGAAGCTACAAAAGTCAGTGATCTCATGAGTCTCCGGGCTCTCAACCAAGAAACTATCAACCACATCGTCAGTTGGAATAAGCCAATGTTCAACATCATCCTCATCAAAATCAGGAGCAACAACAAACTGGCTCAAGTACTTCCTAAGCAATCGAGTAACAGCTGGGACATCACGAAACTCCATTTTCCTAAATCCAGGAGTCACCGGTGAATCTGGTAACTTGTACAGTTTAATAGTTCGGCTCATTGTCATCCTTGCTCCAAGCCTAGAGAATCCAACATCAATAAGCTTCTTCGGGTTCAAAGACCTATGCCAATACTGACAAGTTGTTATCGGTGTTGGAAGAACCACACCAGCAGTATAAGCTGCTTGCCAAATATTCTCTAAATGAACCCTCCTAGTAACCTCCTTGATCATGACAGGGGCAAGTCTCTTAGACCGGAGCTTCTTATGAACACATAAGAAATTAATCTCGGCCATTTTCACAACTTCATCACGCACCCTAATCCTTGCAGGTACACCAGTTATAAAAGCAACAAGCTTCTTCGAAGTTTTGGCACGAACACCAATGTGCCAGCTCCGATAATAACCAGGAGGACGAAGTGCCCACCTAAGGAACTCCTTTGAGTAATTAAACCTAAACATATTCTCATCATCCTCAACATAGTTGTTCTTCAAAAGATTATAAACCTCAGTGCAAGTTTCCTCCAAATCTAGGTCACAAGTTGTCCACTCATATGGACTAGGGAGATTGTAAGGTTCTTGCTTCACTTCAGACAAGGGACTCGGAGGCTCAATTGGTCCCTCAGGCAAACTAGTGTCCCCAAGATCTTTGAATTGACCTACAGGTTGAGTCTCCCAAAATTTGTGCTGCTTGCCTAAAGATAAAGAGTCCTGAATCCTACGGGAAATGGTTTCGATTTTGCTATCATCATCCTTAGCAAGTTCTTTAGGAGATCCAGGGGAAGAATTATCATTACTATCATCCATCTCAACAAAATCAATTTCAATTTCAACAGCGATTTTCAACCAAAATTGCCTGAATCAAACGACACTCATTAATTGAAAGGTAATGAAACTATAATTCTACTCCTACAACAAAATCTAATTACGAGACAAAAAAATTTTAATAGAACTCATGTATCAAAAACTAATAGATCTATGAAACAAAAATGAGAAAGATCAACTCACAGGTAAAGTGGAAAAGCTTCGCCGGTGTGTAGCTCAAAAGACGATAGATGTTGGCGATACTTTAGGGATAAGTGGAAGAGTAACTAAACGATGAAATCATCACTCAATTTACAGCGGCGGCTTTGGAGGTTCCAATTGCTGCGGAGGAAGCGTATGGGCTCTTTGCTGTAGTTTCCCTTTTTTTTTTACATGGGCGATACTCTCATTAATAATTTGATATTACTTTAATAAAATAGTGATATTATGTAATTAATTAATTTTATTTAATTATTTAAATAAAATTTTACATTCTTTTTTTTGGGCCTAATACACAAATAACCCCTTGAATTTGTCTAAATATTGCAACTGCCCCCTCCAACTTTCAATTGTAACAACTTATCTTTTAAACTTGTCCAATTGTAAAACATAACCCTAAATTGGGATTTTTTTAACCCGTAATTGAAGGAATCGTAAAAACGTTTCCTCGGATTCGTATCACGCCAAAGATCTGATTACCACACTCCACGAGCGTTGCAGCTTTTGTATTTCACGTGTTTCTTCAATTGCAGTCCATGTCAGCAATTTGGGGTTATGTTTTACAATTGGACAAGTTTGGTGGGTTATGTTTTACAATTGGACAAGTTTGAGGGGTAAGTTGTTACAATTGAAAGTTCGGGAGGACAGTTACAACATTTGGACAAGTTCAGGGAGTTATTTCTGTATTAGGCCTTTTTTTGTTACAAAAAGTTTAGGCAGGGCAAACTACAGACCTCGATGAGAATTTACAGTGGAATTTACACATTCTAAAATATAGATTTTCGATTACAATATATATAATATGGTAGTATTAAATTATGTACGCAAATAATATAGTACACTAATATAACATGTCTCGGAAAATGGGTTATATTCGTGTCTATATTTTTCGGGTCCAATACATGAATATCATAATTAAGTACAAAATTATAATTAAGTCATATCACCAAACTTAATTCTTAATATGTTATTATTCTCTATATATTATAATTTTACACCATAATTTAAAAATTCTATATTCTAATTCATAAATCATAAACCCTAAAAAATATATTCTAGATTTCTAATTTATATATTATAATCTTTAAAATATATTAAAAGTACTGATTTTATTAGTTTGACATAATCCAAAATTATAACTTGACATGATTATAAATAGTTTTTAAAAGATGAATTTCTGTGTAATTTTCTCATATTTTTATTTAATGAATGAATCCTAATATTATTTTTGTAAATTCCCAAAAATTTTTGGGAATTCACTAAATATTAGCGGATGAAATTTAACACAATCTAAAAATTAACGTAAACTTTTAACTTGTTAATTTATATTGATTTCGTGTAATATTTGTATATAACATGCAGTTTTAGTATATTAAAATGATATATAAAAATATAAGAGAATATAATAATAATTTTAAGAATTTATATTATTTTTGGCTGATGGCTGGAGATGGTCCCTTGGGACCAGTGGCCTTTATTTTTTATGCATAGCTCTTGGCTATGCAGAGTAGCTCGTCTTGGCAAGAGAGGCTGATCTCTCGTCAATGGTGGTGGACTCGGATTCCCAGGAAGTTGTTCGTTTGGTGTCAGGGCAGATGGTATACATGAACTGACTTAGGGTGCTCATTGATGGTGTCCTTAGTATTGCTACTGCATTTTCATATTGTAGTATTATCTTTAAATGTAGAACTACTAATGTTACTGCACACCTGCTAGATGGTCGGCCTTCTAAATTGGCTCAGGGTGAAGTTTTTATTGAGGATGTTCCTCCTTTTTTGTTTACTTGTATTAAGTCTTACTCATGTTTTTCCCTTTGCTTTAATACAAGTTGTTGGGGTAAATTACATACGTGGTGTACAACCTTTACCTCAAATCACACTTTGGTGTACAACCAAAATTTTATCACACTAAACCGTACGAGCTTTAGGTGACCTCCCACTAAAGTGTACAGCTGGTTTTTATGACCGGTCAACGCTGGTCAACTATGCCACGTCAGCATTTTTAATTGTAGAATTAAAAAAGTGGGACCCACTCTTTATGGAATCACTAATATAACCCTATTCTTTATAAAATTACTAAAATACCCTCATCTTTTTCATTCCATCTCTATCTTCCATTTCTCTCTACTTCTTCTCTCTCACTCCTCTCTCTACAAACCTAAATAGTAGATATCTGATAACTCAAAAAATTAAATAAATAAAATTGATCATCTAACAAGTTTAACGCCAAAATCTCCTTTCTCCTCCACACCTGAAAATTTATGTTCAAAAAAAACAAAAAAAAACGCAGTCACAAATCGATCCTCGATAAAAGATATCGTTCAAGAGGAGTTTTAGCTAAAGGAGAAATCATTCAATAGAGAAAAGAAACATAGAGGCTATGGATAGGCTGGGCAAAGAACGCAAATGGTGGTTGAAGCGGTTTTGTACGGATCCATTTCAAAATGAAATGATATGGAGGCGGAGATGATGGTTGAAGCATTTATCCATTTGAAAAATTATATATTAAAAAAATATCATTGTTGTAATGTGAGTGGGTGAGTTGAAATGATATGGAGTCGGAGATGGTGGTTGGCGGTGAAGTTGTGCGGCATTTCTTTGGTGGTGTGATGTTTTCTGGGTTAGAGTAAGAATGAAAAAACGAACCAGGAGGAGTGAGAGAAGACTTAGAGAATTGGAGAGAGAGGTTGAAGATGAGGGTATTTTAGTCATTTCATAAAGAGTGGGTCCCACTTTTTTAATTCTACAATTAAAAATGCTGACGTGGCATAGTTGACCAGCGTTGATCGGTCATAAAAACCGGTTGTACACTTTAGTGGGAGGTCACCTAAAGCTCGTACGGTTTAGTGTGACAAAATTTTGGTTGTACACCAAACTGTGATTTGGGGGTAGATGATGTACACCATGTATGTAATTTACCCCAAGTTGTTGTTTATAAAAAAAAAAGTATAGTCCAAAACCAAAATTTAAATTTAAAGGAATTTGCAGTGTCGCTGGTCCACCTAACATAATCAAAAGGCAGGGTAAATTTCATCAATGGTGTATAACCTTTGCCTTATTTCACACTTTGGTGTACAACCTTCAATTTGTCTCAGTAATATATACGAACTTATAGGTGACCTCCCACTTTGGTATACAACAGGTAAAAATGACCGGTCAACGCATGGTCAACACGCCACCTCATCATTTTTCATTCACCCATTTAAAAGAGTGGATCCACTTCTTATAAAATTACTAAATTACCCTTGTCCCTTCCCTATAACCCCTTTCCATATCTTTCCATTTCTCTCTCTAAGTCCTCTCTCTCTAACTCTTCTCTCTAAAAGACTGTCAATCTCTCTCTCTAACCCTCGTAATCTTCTGAAGCTTCTTCTGAAAGTGATAACTCATTGCCTAGCCTATCACCCATATCATTAATCATGGATATCAGACCATCCAACAATATGCATTGCAGACGAAGGTCCATTTACCGGAAATGGGTTTTTTTGATAATAAATTAGCAAGGTCTTCAAAAACATCACGTCAGGTAATGGACTCATTGATAAACCAAATTGCATCAAATTATGGAACAATTCACCTTGAATTAATGACAATAGTGTTGGGTGTTTGTTGAACGATGGGCCACCCAATTCAGTAGTTGAATTAATTAAACTCAAAGCAAATAGAGGAAAATCTTCATCATATGCTATCAGATTTGATCCGGGACCATTCTTAATATATTCATTGAGATTCAAAAGAGAGCATAGTAAAGAAAATATTTTCACCACGCAAGGTACTCCAAAAGGATCGATCATAATTTTTCCACCATTTTCAGTAGTCTCCATCCCAATCACAACATCTATCTTTTCTTCATCTTTGCCATGCTGTAATCTTCAGAAGATTAGGGTTAGTGAAAGAGATTGGAAGTCTTTTTTAGAGAGAAGAGTTAGAGAGAGAGGACTTAAAAAGAGAAAGGGAAAGATAGAGAGAGGGATTGCAAGGAAGGAGATAAGTGTATTTTAGTAATTTCATAGGGGATAAGGGTATTTTAGTAATTATATAAGAAGTGGGTCCCACTTTTTAAAATGGGTAAATGAAAAATGATGAGGTGGCGTGTTGACCAGGCGTTGACCGATCATTTTTACCTATTGTATACCAAAGTGGGAGGTCACCTATAAGTTCGTATATATTACTGAGACAAATTGAAGGTTGTACACCAAAGTGTGAAATAAGATAAATGTTGTACACTATTGATGAAATTTATCCTCAAAAGGCAACTAAAAAGTTGGAAAGAAAGAGTATCAGACAACTAAACTTTTTCTCCTAAAAAAATAGGTGATAATTGATGAACTGCCTACTTAATAAGGTGATAGCTGACGTATATTTCCCACATATAGAGTATACATAACAATCAATAAATCATATAAACATATACAATTCATTTAATCAATAATACAATATCACATAAAAATCACATTAATTAATAACTAGTCCAATATTTATGCAAGTTCATATATCATTTAATTCATTGGGCCCTACCAAGAAGAAATTATACTCAGTGGTTAACTATTTTCAACTCTTCATAATCACACTGTAACAATAAAAAAATAGGATACGACCCTCAGTCCAAGGTGCTAAATATATATAACATATCATTATAAATAGTACAGAGTATCCTCTGCGTTCCGAGATAACCCCTATCAATTTCATATACAATTCTTCACATACAACACTTCAATCACAAACTAACCACTAGGTAGAGAAATTATATGGTATGCCTGGCACACCATATCAAAATCTGATGTGGTGTGTCATAGCCAATAAAAACAAACAGTTGTTACAAAATTCAAATTGAATTAAAAAATAAATTAGCATTCATTCTATTCTTAACTTTCAAATTCGCCCCTTCCTTTCTCCCTATTGACCATCACCAGCTCCGCCTGTATTCCTCCACCACCACCTCCATCCAATCGCCTTTGCCGACCACTATCACCTTGTTGCTTCTCCTTCGCCCAAATTCCTGTTTTGGAGATTCTTGGTGTTAGATACCATCTTCTTCTCTGAGAGATTCATGTTACTTAATTCAATATAGCCAATCAATCTCTAGTTTTTGTACCATAAATTTTTTTCTCTTTTTTTTACAGACATGGATGAGTCCTGGCTATATGATTTACTTTTCCGTCCATTGAAATAGATGTAAAATTCCTGCAAAACAAATTTCACTTGTTTTTGCAGGAGGAAGATAACGAGAACCGGTAGATTTGGAAGATTAAGGGGGGAAAATGATGCATAAAGATGCTTATTGATTAAATTGAAACATGTCTAGAGGCGCACATAGGAGGGATATTAATCAAAGTTTTATTCAACAACTTTTTCTCATAAGAAAAAAATCAGAATTGAATGGCTTCTTTATAATTGATATGCTATAAAATGGTTTCTCAAAATTACTATAAAATGGCTTTTCAAAATCTTTTTTAAGTTCAAGACTAGAGAAAAACAAATGGATGCAAAGAAAAAAAGATTGACGGAGGTAGTGGTGGACAATTGAAGAAGTGGATATAAAAATCACTGATCTGAAAGATTGTGGGCAATTAGATGAGTGTTAATTTATATTTTAATTAAATTTCAATTTTGTAACAGTTGTCTATTTTTTATTGGCTATGACACACCATATCAGATTTTGATGTGGTGTGCCAGGCATAGCGTATAATTTCTCCCACTAGATATAACCTATCCGAAGTAGTCTTTTATTATTATTTCCCTGGCATGTATGTATAACATTTGCTTCCACAACAATCGACAACCTCCAAATAAAAAGTTCAAATCACGACACATATGCCAATTATCATATTACTCAATCATACTTACAATTCTTATCCAAAACATATCAACATCAATCTTTCTCAATATCCTTAACACAATCAATTGATGCATATACATCAATATCACTCACGCAGTCATTTATAAAATTAATCACTTAACTATCATACATAACAAACAACTAATGAGACAAATATATATCAACTATCACTTACCTGAAAATCCAAATAACTTCACTGGAATACTAAGTTTCAGTCATTAATCGACTATCCTTTCATAATCGTTTGGAATACTATTTATTGACTTTGTAAAAACCAAATAGTAGAGATATAAAGAGTATTGACGACGCATAAATATAAAGAATCATATTTTTTTCTCCATCTCCTAAGGATGTTCAACATTTTATCCAATCCAATGAAATCCAAAACCAAAATAATCAGTTTACTGGTCTATTTATTCTATTGGATTGGTTATAACCAAACCAATACAATTTTAATATATAGATACAATTATTTAACTAGTTAATTAACGAATCCACTAAAAAAGCTCAATATTTGTGAAACATAGAACTCGACCACTTCAAACTATTTTCCCTAATTTTTACAATCATCAAACCTAAAAAGACCAAAACCTTCACATACATATCCTACGTTACGCCCTCACTCAAAAAATTCCACTTGATCGATCGATTCTTAATTTTCACTCAATCGATCAATTCTTAATTTCCACCCAGTCGATTTGTGAGTCAACTTGTTATATTCTTCAATAGATTTATGGAATTCTACTGTTTTCTAGAATTCCAGATTTCTGAAAATTCAGTATTTTTTGGGATTCCATATTTCTAAAATTTTAGTATTTTCTAGAATTCACGATTTATGGAATTT
Source organism: Euphorbia lathyris (assembly GCF_963576675.1). Classification (NCBI taxonomy): domain Eukaryota; kingdom Viridiplantae; phylum Streptophyta; class Magnoliopsida; order Malpighiales; family Euphorbiaceae; genus Euphorbia; species Euphorbia lathyris. The sequence continues at coordinate 28,187,979 of NC_088917.1, read as the reverse complement.
CAGTCTTTTCTAGAATTTCAGATTTCTGAAATTCTAGTATTTTCTGGAATTTCAGATTTATAAAATTCCAGTATTTTCTAGAATTCTAGAATGAAATTCTAGTATTTCATGGAATTCCATGTTTTTAGAATTTCAATATTTTCTGGAATTTCAACATTTGTTAGAATTTCAGATTTTTGGAATTTCAATATTTTCTGGAATTCCAGATTTTTGAAATTCTAGTATTTTCTAGAATTTCGGTATTTCTTAGTATTTTCTGAAATTTTAGATTTATAGAATTTTCAAGATTTCTCGAATTTCAGATTTTTGGAACTCCAATATTTTCTAGAATTCCAGAATCTTTTTCCTGTTTGGAGCTGAACTTTTTCCTTGTCTCCCATCCTGACCAAGAACAAGAACAAACGACACATTAGATAACAAGCTACATGCCTCGAAGATATATCTTTAATGTAAAAAATTGTAAGAACTTGAGTTTAGAGACAGTGGAAAAAGGCACGGGGTACCAACACACTGTAACCGTTGAGAATCATCCTTTGTACCATTCGTTATGTCTTTATTCACATTTTCACATTTTTTTAATGTTTTGTTTGTTTTTATGTTTTTTTTCTAAGTTTTTATTATATTTATTTAACTGGATTAAACAGAAGGGTTAGATCAACCATTTTATTAAATGGGTTGGGTCAATCCATTTATCTATTTTGATAACTTTATTATTGACATTTAATTAGTGAATTATTAAAATTTGGTATATTAAAAAAATTAGATTTTATTTAAATTGAATAAAATAAATTTAAGTATTTAATTTAATAAAAAATAATAATAATAGGTATAGGATAATGTGAAATTAATCAATGAATTGGTTGTTAATAACCAATCCAAATCAAAACCAACCTAATCTATTTTTGCGAAGTATTCATAGATTGGACGAGTTATTTACAATCAATCAACGGATTAGATTGGGTTAGTTTTTTTTTTATCCAATAACCATGGGAACTAACTAACATATATTATAGTTACTCTTTATTATATTTATTACCAAATTTAATTATATTAATTATAACATTTATTTTAGTACTACTTTAATTAAGTTCTAATTTAATATAATTAATTTTAATTAATTATATAACCATTATTGTTAGGACATTACACTTATTTTTAATTAATTGCAAGCCCTTTTAGGATGGTATACTTAGATTTTTTATGGGCTACCATTAGTTAAGGAATGCGAGCGTCTAGCTCTCTTTCAGGCTGTAATGTGGGTCATATAGATGTGAAAGGAGTGGCTGATGCGATTAATTCCGATTCCGAAGATTGTTCCGAGTTTGGGGATATTATTATGCGTTGTAAAGAGCTTCTCATTCTCCGTCAAAACGACTTACTAAGTTAAGTTTATCCCGAAACAAGCTAATGAGTTGACCTATACTTTTATATAATTTTCTCCTGTTGGGTTCTATCTCCGGTTTATCAATCTATTCCGAGTTTTGTTTCGCCTGTAAATTTACAATTCTAACGGATTGAGACTCATTAATGCATATTATCGTTTTCAAAGAAAAAAAAAAACAAAAGACCGTTGCTACCTATCGGTTGTCATTTTTTCCAATCTCTTGCTAGATCAAACGACAACGTTTAGTTGCTCCAATCAATTTCTGGTTTCAGGTCTGCTAGTGCCTGGGATGGGAGGAGGGACTGAACCACAGTGAAGGCGCGGTTGAGTTCAAATCCATAACTTCAAAACAGAAAACAAGAATCACAATCAATGTGTGGAGACGCAACGAATTGGGACGAGGATGCTTACAGGGAAGGCATATTGAAAGAGCGAGAAATCCGAGCTCTCACCGTTTTTAGAACTGCATGGCCTCCCTCTTTAAACCCTACTCCTGACAACATCGTCGTCGCCTCCAGCGATGGATCAATAGCTTCTTATTCCATCTCCTCTTGCATTTCCAAGCTTGTACTTCTCTTTTTCTATTAACTCAATTAGTTCAATACAATCAATACAGGAAATAGTATTACGTGCTTTTTTCAATGTTTTTTTTATTTATTTATATACAGCCGTTGGGGTTCAACAATGCGAAAGCTCGTCAGTAAGTGCGGCGGCCGACCGAGCTATGTTAGTTGTTAGTTTTTTTTTAAGTATCCGATTGGGTACAATCAATTTTGCTGACTTAGAATGGTATTTGCTTAGGGTTGAACCCAATGTATTTCTTCAAGGGCACGATGGACCGGCTTATGATGTTAAATTCTATGGCAATGGTGATGATGCTTTACTATTGAGGTTCTGTTTACTACTTTCTATCATTTGCTTGTTTGTCCGCTACCTTTTCAGTTGTCAATTATGTGTATCTTATTGTGCTTTTCTTTACAGTTGTGGCGACGACGGTCGGGTTCGAGGATGGAATTGGAACGAATTTACCCAACTAGGAAATCTTACTTCATCGAAAGGTAATATGTATAAAAAATAGTACCTTTTCACTAAGATGAAGTTTGACCAAATTTCAAATTGCCACTTCTAAGTTGTTTTTAATTAGGTGAGCATTTTCCTTTATGTTTTTGCTTGATGACTTTATCTCTACTTATCATTTCTTTTGCTCTTACAGGAAACCACATGGAACCAGTACTTGATTTGGTAAATCCCCAGCATAAGTGAGTGATCTCAAATCATTAAATCTGCTGTTATGCAGGTTATTTTGTTTTTTACTCATTAACTCCTTTGTTGTTTATAGCCAACATAATCAGCTCCTGCAGCTTTTAATTTTGATCAACAATATCTTTTTTCTACCTTTTAAAGTGACGAACTACATCATCAAATAGTGCTGTATTTTAAGAGCTGATATAATGGTTGTTCTTATCTTAGATCAAATGTCTGTCTGAAGACATGGCAAGTTACTTATTGTGAGGCAGTGCAAACTCTACATATATAGTTGTGGACAAGGACTAGTGTGACTTTATCGACAGAGTAATCATTATTATTTGCTATAAACTGGATTTGTTCTAAGTAGCTTAAATTATTATTTTTTGTCTTAGCTGAATTACTCATTGTGATATATGCTACTTGCTGTAAACTTAATGATTGGTAAATACTGCAAACTATACTTTGTCAATGCTTAACTTATAACTATAATATGTAGGAGGTGGAAGATGTTGTTCCTTACATAAATGTTCTAATACTCGTATATTTTTTATGCTTAATTTTAGAGGTCCTTGGGGTGCTCTATCCCCAATCCCTGAAAACAATGCAATTGCTGTGGATACTCAGGTTCGACATTCTCCTATCTGTCTTTGATCTGATTGCACGTAGATTAGTTAGTGGATTATCTTCATGTTTTCACCTAATTCCTTGTAAATTAGGGAGGATGCATTTTCTCAGCTGCTGGCGATTCTTGTGCATATTGTTGGGATGTGGTATGTATTTCTTCAAGATGAGTAAGCCATTGTTATGAAACACCGTCGAAAGAGATCAAGTTCAGCGATGATTTTCCAATTATTTAGACAGAAACGTTTTATTATTATTTGTTTAGGAAGTATTATCTTATATACTTAGATGTTAACATTTACTTTCCTATCTATTAGTGAGGCAGTAGTATTTTATTTTAGGAAAAGATATGTTAGTAGTTTTCCTAACTAAGTAAGAACTCTTTCCTGTTGATGTCTTCATGTCAACAAAGTTTCAATAAAAGAAAGTTAATCTTCATGAGAAGTCAGAATTAGGGAGTTAGGGTAATCTCCTACAAATCACCATTGAGTCCCAAAGATAGGCCCCTCACAGAACAGGAAAAACAAGGGAAATCAAGAGGATTTTCCTGTGAATAGACCTGTGATGAGATCCTAACCCATAACAGTTAGTCATTTTATTAAGTTTTGCTATCAATCAAGGTGTTTGCACTTTTATTGCTGTTTAGACGGCTTCACATTATTTCCGTTTATTCTCAAACAAGTTCTAATTTCAGCATTACTTATGGAGCTTTGCAGGAGACTTGTAAGATCAAAATGGTTTTCAAGGGACACTTGGACTACTTGCATTGCATAGTTGCTCGTAATTCTATGAATCAGGTAATACCTTCTTTTTCATTTATAAATATTATGTTTTATATTTTGTTTAAATAATGTCAATTTAGTGTTTTCCTCTCAAAAATTTATGGGTTCTCATCTTATTATTTTGGGAAGAATGTCGATCTGGCAAGAAAAATGTTTTGGTAGTGAAAAAGGAAAATTCTTGAGGTGGTGAGCTTATTATGGATAAAAAAGGAGAAAAATTCTAGGCAAAGGAATAACGTAAAGCAAGGAGATCATCCATAGGTCCCATAGCAATTGCCAAAGGCGCGCCTTGGTGACGTAGGGGCAGTTTTAGGGTTTCTTTTACCGTTATAATATATTATACACGTGTTGTATAAATTGTGATCTGATCTGAGGGTCCCAAATAAGAAAAAAATACAAATATTAAAAGAGGAAGATATTATACAGTACATGTTTACATTAATCAGAAGGAAGAGCCAGAGATAGAGTCTTATTAGAAGTGAAAGAAGTATAGTACAACAGAAACACAGAAAACGAATTCAAACAGAAAGTGCATATAACACTAGAGTAGGAAAAAGGGCTAAAGTATCATCTTCTTCTAGTGTTCGAGGAAATGCTCCTGTAGTTGTTCGAGATGAGGAGGAATCGAGATGAGGAGGAAGAAGAAACTGATTTTTTTTATGAGGATGAAGAGGATCAGTTTCATGATCAAGAGTTTGACGATGCTTTAGATGAGGAGTGTGATAGTGATGATGAGGAGTGATGAATTTGGAGAGTTTTGATGAGAAGTAGAACTTAGGACTTAGTATTCAACTTTAGCTTTCTAATATGGGGTTTATTTTGCATTTTAAAATTTATTTATACTTAAGAATATTGTCATGACTTAGTATTCATTGCATTTTTATGTTAGTTTTATAGTTTTTATAGTTTTTTTGTGTTTGTAAGTGCGCCTTGTCTCGCTATGGCGCGCGCCATCGCCATGCGCCAAGGCTCCACGACTCCTAGCGCCTTAAGTGTGTCATGTGCCTTTAATAACTATGATAGGTCCTATAAAGTGGTTTCCATTGCAAATATAAGTCCCTGTAATCAAGAAGTTAGGATCATCATAGCAAATTTTTCTGGTGATTAATACTAACTTGCTGGTTACAGAAAACCCTGAACTTTTGGGCTTCATGAAATGATACATTTTCCTAATCTCCTGTTGGGTAAGGAGTTGATTGGACTTTTCTGTGAGAAATGATAATATGAAACGCTAGTTCATTTCTCTTCTCTCATTTGTTATTCAATCATTTCATGGTTCCTTGATTTTTTCCAGTAATGTCACGAGATCATACTAATTTAGATATAAAATTAATTTTCTTGTAAACAATTTTGTTCACTACAATTCATGATTTGATGCTATGGAATTTCCTGAAGTTTCTGCAGATATACAATTGAGGTTTTTTTTGGCTTTTCATCTTCTAATTTGTTGCTAGAACTATTCACAATAATGCTAGCTTTGTGTATCAAATTAGAGAGAATGATTTACAACCCTCTCAGTTTTGTTTTGTTGTTTTGATTTCAGATAATTACTGGTTCAGAAGATGGGACTGCAAGAATATGGGGTAAATTCCAGCCTCTGATTTAATATTCGAGCCACAAAGTTGACACAAATATATATTCTTGATGGTTACTCTCCTCTCATTTCCCAAGTGTTTTCTGTAATTTTACTTTTAGGGGAAGAGAAAATCTTTCTAGAATCAAACTATGTCCCTTCTCTCTCTTATGAAGCAGATAATTTTAGATTATGATAGCATAAAAAACCACTGTTTGTTTCTTATATAAGAAGACAGATGTCCGGTAGGTCATTTGAAATGAAATCTGAGATTATTTTGTTGCCACTGTTGTCCCATTCTGATTCTACTGTCAATGTAAAAATGTGACCACATAGAAAACTGTACTTACTTTGAGTTTTATTCATATGCTGTAGTTTTTTTATTACTTGTTTGTTAGCAATTGTGCTGCATAAATTGATAATGTTTATTCTCCTCAGATTGTAAGAGTGGAAAGTGTGTCCAAGTTATGGGCCCAGAGAAGGAGAATACACCAAAAGGTTCCAGATGTGTTAGCTGCATTGCTCTTGATACAAGTGAAAGCTGGTTGGTAAGAATTCATGCAGGCAAACTGTGATTGTATCTTTCCTTTTTGTATGATATTGATTATTTGACACGCTGAGTTGAGTAGTGTGTGAGACCGAGTTCAATGTAATTCGAAATGCGTCAGAAAAATATGTAGCGGCATGTTGAAGTTGACAGCGATTCGTGTGACAAATAATGATTCATTTAGATTTCACGTTTCCTGTTTTGTGTGACTTTATTTGACTGAATTGTTGATCCATAGGCTTGCAGCAATGGTCGGGGGCTATCAGTCTGGAATCTTCCAGCTTCTGAATGTGTTTCAAGGACATCTGCTACTGCAGCTATTCAGGATGTTGTATTTGATGACAACCAAGTAAGTCCTTTTTAGCCTCCCCAACAGTAGATTAAGCAGGTCGGTCTCTGAAGTTCACGATTTCTTTGGTGAAGCATCAGACTCCAATACTTCTTTTATTAGTTTCAATTTTTCTCATCATTTAAACAACTTGATGCACTACCATTTTTCTCATGCTTTGCCAGATTTTAGCTGTTGGAGCGGAGCCTCTACTCAGCCGTTTTGACATAAATGGCAGAATTCTTTCACAAATACCATGTGCTGCTCAGTCATCTTTTTCCGCCTCTATGCACACATCAGGGGTATATTTCTATTAAGCTCTGGTTTCACAGTGTTTCAACTTGTTGCTTCTTTCTTTGGTTGTGGTGGGAAACTGGTACATGGTCTTGAGTTAGTTTCTGTTTAGTCCCAGATAGTCTTGATTGTGTTGCATCCGGTAAAGTTGGATGTTAAATTTTTTTTTTTGTGCAAAAATCGAACTTATCTTTGAGTAATGAAAAACCGGCATAGAGACTGATAATTTTGAGATAGAAATGGTTTTTCAGATTTTTGCTCTCTACCTGAAATAGTTTCTCTTGAGTCTCTTTTGTTAATTAGGTGTCTGTGTTCCATTATTCAGGTAGTTGCAGTTGGTGGTTATGGAGGTCTTGTAGATATTATCTCTCAGTTTGGAAGCCACTATTGCACATTTCACTGCAAACATCTATAGAGATTACGTTGATCTGCTGCAATTCTGGTTAATTTCAGGTGGCTTATAACATCAGCAAGTAAGCGCCTATTTAGTTGCAGGATCTTGCATATCGTGTGATTTGCTTGCATTGAAGGAAAAGTTTGAAACGTTTGGAGAACACTTTTCGCTTGACTTTACAGTTATCATTTGGTAGGTATATGCATTTATTTATTTGTCAATTTCTTAGACCTTAATTAATAAGGAATATTGGTTACAATTATTAATTTTTGTTGTTGTGAGTAGCCAATTTCAATTACTTTCTCAAATGGTATGATATTGATTTACTTTGGCAAAATTATAATTTGGCCTCAATATTTGTCTAAGGGTCTTTTGGTTTACTTGTTCCTATTAGCTGTTTATTAGTTATTTTTTCTGCAAAAAGCAGTTGTTTCAGAATTTTACCAAACACTTTTAAAAGGCAAAAAATAGTTTCGGAAAATTGAAAAAACGGGCACTGAATATTTTCTTTAAGCCCTTTCTATTCTGATTTGGACATGGTTTTTTATTCTCCAATTTATTGGATTATCTAATCCTCGAACAATGGATCTCTTAATTTTGCAGATAAAAGAAACACAAAATTTGTAAATTTATAAATTTTATGAGCTGGGGTTAAAATTGAAAGCTAAAAAGGATCTGAAGTGAAGCTGAGATTTTGAACTTTAATATTTTTTATATGATAAATCAGATTCTTTATTTCTATTGTTATTATTATTAATTCTAACAAAAATTTGACTTTTTTTTAGAGATTCAATTGCTTTTTTTATTTGGAAAAATTACAAATGGGAGGTTCATTTACATATTTAGACCAATTACCTAATCCATTACCTTTTTAGATTATTTATTTGCGACTTTCTCAAAATACTCAAAACCTTTCATCTTCCCCCCCTTTCTTCTATTGGTTTCATCTCCCTTTGATGTCTATCTTTCCATCTTCCATTTCCTTTATATTGTGTGAAAAGAAATTCTTTACTATCCTGTCTATTCTTCCTCTATGTCTCTCTGTTTTTGTGAATGTATGTATCATCATCTTCCTGTTTCATGTTCGTCTTTTGGTTTCTTTCTTCTTGTGCGAATCAAAGGCATCGTTATTCGATGTTCTTCTGCGTTTATCATATGTTTATTATCGATTTCAATGGCAAAAAGCGGAAATAAGTTAAGTATCTATTGTTTCATCTTCATCCTTTTCAAAAAAATTACTTTGCAAAATGAGTTTGCATCACATTTAGCAAAGTCTGCGAAGAGAAAATCACCTAGAAAATTATGATTTTGCTTCGCAGAAAGCAAATCTGTGAAAGCTTGCGAAACAAAATCATCCTTTTCCAGATTGTTTTTCTCTTCGCAGGCTTCGCAGAATCGCTTTCAAAATCATCATTTTCCAGGTGATTTTCTCTTCGCAGACTTCACAAAATGTGACACAAACTCATTTTGCAAAGTAAAAATCATCATTTTCAAGTGTCTTTTTCTTTGCAGACTTCAGAGATTCTCTCTTTGCGAAGCTTTTCTTTCATTATTTCTCTAAAATGACTTAATTTTTGTGAAGGTTGAATACAAAAGCATTAATCATAGTGATCTGTTTATCTTGAATACAAAGGCATCGGTCACAGTGAGGGGTGATTGGGATGTGATAAAGATGGTGAACCTACCGATTTTTCTTGCTTCTGAAAAGAAAAGACAAATCACCATTATCATCCCAAATGCCATTAGTTCTGTATGATGTTGCCGATTTTTCTTGCTTCTGTAAAGTTTGGAAGCACTCCAATGTTCTAGTTCCTATCCGGACAGAATGACAGATATCAAGCCTAGTGCATAACGTTGCATACATAAGGCTACCAACCGCATTTGCGTAAGGAGTGTTTTCCATTTTCTAGATTTCTTGTTGTGTTTTTAGGCACATCTTTGAGTTTAGAACATGATCTTTGCTCATTGGGCTATCTATGGGTTTACAGTCTCGCATATTGAATTGCTCAAGAACTTTGTTGATGTAAATCTCCTGAGACAAGGCTAACAGCTTCTTAGAGCGATCCCTTGTGATCTTGACCCTGAGTATATATGATGCTTCTCCCATATCTTTCATCCCATATCTTTCATCTCAAAACTTGAACTTAACCAACTTTTGGGTTGATTTACAAAAGTCATATCATTACATGCAATTAGGATATCGTCAACATATAATGATAGAATGACAAACTTATTTCCGGAGCACTTGGTATAGACACAGTGGTCTTTTTCAATTTTATTGAAGTCACTCGATGTCATCTCATTATGAAAACGAAGGTACCATTGTCTTGAAGACTATTTGACGCCATAGATCGATTTGATCAATTTGCAAATCTTTTGTTCGCAGCCTTCTTGAATGAAACCTACATGTTGTTGCATGTAAGTTTCTTCTTCTAATTCTCCATTGAGAAAAGTAGTCTTAACATCCATTTGATGTAGCTTCAGGTCTAAACCTGCCACAATTGCGAGTATGAGCCTTATGGAAGTAAATCTCACAACATGAGAAAATGTCTCCTCAAAGTCTATTTCTTCATGTTGTGTATAACCCTTGGCGACTAAGCGAGCATGTACCTGTCGATATTGCCATCAGTCTTTAGCTTAATCTTAAGAACCCATTTGTTGCCAATTGCCCTTCTACCTTTGGGTAAGTCAACTAATTGCCAAACATGGTTGACTTGCATGGAAGTCATTTCTTCTTCTATTGCTTTAATCCATTTGTCCTTTTCGGGACATGAGAGAGCTTGTTGAATATTCTTCGGTTCCGCATCATCACAATGAGTTACTAAAAGAGATGAGCCTTCAACACTGAATCGTCGACGGTCAACTTTTTATCATTTAGTACAATGCGGTTTCAAGTCCTAATAGACTAATTTCATGTATTCATCATAATTCGGTATGTTCCCACTGGGACAAAGTTTCATATTGTCATAATAATGGGGAATAACACTCACACTTTCATCGAGATCTAGAGTATTCATAACGTTTTGAGTACATTGACATGATCTTGTTCCTCGAATTCCTAAGTGATTTGAACATTATTAGGTTCCTCGGAAATTCTCCCACTCGAATCGAGAGGTCCGTTAGGCTCTAATTCCTCATAATGAGTGCTATATTGGTCGACATCGCCTAATTTTGGAAACTCGTTTACTAGAAAGATGACATCTCGTGATTCAAATTCTGTGACTCTTTCATCTTCGTTTTCTCCCACTATAACATATCCTTTTGATAGTTTTGTGTATCTTACAAAGATACATTTCTTACCCCTCGGGCCTAGTTTCCAAACTTGCTCGATGTGTCATGGGCGAAAGCGGTGCAATCCCAAGGTTTTAAATAGTTTAAAACAGGCTTATGATCGGTCCACAGTTCATATGGAGTGGAAGTTACAGATTTGGAGGGAACTCGGTGTAGGACGTAGGTTGTCGTGAGCAATGCATCTCCCTAAAATGAAATGGGTAAGTTGGCCTCAGCAATCATTGACCTAACCATATCGAGAAGAGTTCTATTCCTCCTCTCGACAACACCATTTTGTTGCGGAATGTATTGAATTGTCAACTCATGCTCAATTCCTTTTTCACCACATAAAGCATTGGATTCATATGAAAGAGCTTAATGCCTCAAATTTGTAAGACATGAGATAAACGTGACCATATCTAGTATAGTCGTCAATAAAAGTGATGAAATATTATGTCCCGTACTTTTCCCTCACATTCATTGGACCACAAACATCTGAATGGATTAATTGTAAAGGGTAGTCGACTCTAGTAGCCTTTGCGGACAGTTTTCTTGACAATTTCTAAAGGCAAGTCTCACATGGTGGTAATTTGACGTGGTTCAAACTACCTAAAATGCCTTCTTTAGCTAATCGATTTATACAATTAGGGGAGTAGGAGAATGGTGTACAAGGAGCTCTCCCGTACAGGGCCTCAAATTTAAGGGGCCCAATTTTTTTTATTATACAAATCTAAATAAATTATTGTTATTAATTATTATGTAAAAAATTAAGTCAATGTTAACTTATCCAGAAAACTAACGCTCTAAGAGTCTTAAGGGGCCCAATTTTTATTTTTTTTATTATTATTATACAATATCTAATTTAATTATTTTTATTATATTTATTACGTTAAAAATCAAGTTAAAAGTATTTTGGTGTTTCATTTTGTAGAAACATTATTATTATATGAAGGCCTTATACACAAATAACCCCTTAAACTTGTCCAAATGTTGCAACTGCCCCCTCCAACTTTCAATTGTAACAACTTACCCCTTAAACTTGTCTAATTGTAAAACATAACCCCAAATTGAGAATTTTTTTACCCTGTACTTGAAGCAACCGTAAAAACGTTTTCCCGGATTCGTATCACGCCAAAGATCTGATTATCACACTCCACGAGCGTTGCAGCTTTTGTATTTCACGTGTTTCTTCAATTACAGTCCATGTCAGCAATTTGAGGTTATGTTTTACAATAGGACAAGTTTGAGGGGTTATGTTTTACAATTGGACAAGCTTGAGGGGTAATTTCTTACAATTGAAAGTTCGGGGGGGGGGGGGGGCAGTTGCAATATTTGGACAAGTTCAGGGGGTTATTTGTGTATTAGGCCTTATATGAAAGTATTAATTTTGTACTGAATATGGCCCAATTATTTTTTCATTTAGCATAGGATCCCGAAAATGTTTAAGACGACCCTGCATACGATCTTGGCCTATGTGATTCAAACGAGTATGCCATAATAATGCATCTTCATCAATAGAAGGAAAAGAAGAAACAATATTAAGGGAAATGAAATTATTATAAGTACTTAACTCAACATCCATGACAATTAAACCATTTGTAAAATAACCAGATCCATTAAAGGATCTAGCAAACACAACTTCAAGTTGTTATTGTTGAAAAGAAAAATTAATTCATCAATAATGAAACATAAATGAGATTTCAACGAAACTTAGGGGTCTGTAGCTTGCTCTTTGCCCTTGTCATAGAAACACTTACGTTTCCTTCCTTGAGCTTTGGGGACATTACCTTTGGGATGAGAAACGACATAATGTGCTCTAGAATTCACTCTAACATCAGCTAAACAACCCTCTTCTAGCTCGAGGTGGCGATTTATATCCTCAAATGTTTTAACCGATGTGGAATGAGTCAGTTGCATCTTTATATGCTCCCAACTATTTGGCAATGGGCGAATAACAGCTAGAACTTTCTACTCATGAGTCAACTTGTGACCTCCTACATCAAGGGAACTAATCATGTTGGACATTTCTCTTAGCAGGTTTCGTTAGAAGGTCAGCAACCATGTCATGAGTCGAGCCATATTTTAATTTATACAGACTTCTTTACATGCAACTAAATCTCTAACAAAATGATACTGAATCTTTTGGGGTCCTGATAGTGCCGACCATAACTATCATGACACAGAAAAAAGAGAAAGATTAGGTCATGCACTAAATCTTTTAGGGATAAAAAACCAACTTCGATCCATTTATTTGAGGAACATACAACTCACAACAAAAACAATTTTTCAAATTACATGTATGTATGTGGTTACACAATATTTGCAAACAGACTACAGTCATATAATTATATGCAACAAATGATATATAAATTTAAAATACTATTTGATTCTCTATCATGAATTAATAATCAATGAATTAGAAAAAATATTTTTAATAATTAATCATAGCTACATTTAAAATATATTAACAATACAATTTAAATATCTAAAAATCAAAAAGTATAATAATTTTTTATTAAAAAATACTTTTAATCAGAACGGGTCTCTAAAGAATTAATTTTTAAAATTTGAAAAATGTTTTATATTTCTGTAATTTAATTTTAAATAATATCTATTCTATTTTATTCTATTACATTCCATAAACCAAATGACACCTTAGTGTTAGAGAGAATGAGAGTTACTTTGATTCTATATTATTTTTAAAAAACGGTACACTATACTACTTGGCGTTATAACTATTTCACGAATCTCAAATTTATTTCTAACAAAAATTGTTTTCAGACGTTTAGTTTAAATATAAAAAAAATGAAAATAAAGTAAGAATGATATATAAGAATAACTGTTTTTTATCCTCAAATTAAATTTAACACCAATTTTTAGATTTAATTTCTTAATAAATAGCAAGAATAATCATTGGAATTTGAAAATATATTCGGATCAAATATATTATATGTCCGTAACTAATATGAATAGAGTTAAATTATATGGTAATTAGGTTAAAGATATTGATCATATGTGTCTAGTAAGGTGACACTTTCATATGGTACCTGCATTGGGGATGAATCCGAGTAGAAATTCCAACTCTAAAGTCAGTATATATAATCTAGAAAGAGAAAGTAGAAACAAGATTGAGAATGTAATTAATGTGCCCTCAAGTGGTGACCTAATGGAAAAGACTAGCATGACCCTTGTAGGCGATTGTGAATGGCACGCGTGGCCTGCACGTGGGGAGTGATGGTTGAGCCTGGGTGACTCGTGTTGGTCCTTGATTGGATATATTTTTATAAAAAAATCCCCTCCTAAGACCTCATGATGAGTATGTATATAAAGGTGGCGTGTGTTTTGGGAATGATGATTTTTGGAATTGAAACGACGCATTTGAGAATAGATCCGCCCAATTTCTCATGGTTTTAATCTACCTCATCTTTTGCTTATAAAAAGGTAACTTTTGAATTCTTTCTCCTTTGTACCTTCCTTTACCTTTTTAGAGCTTTTGTACTCTTTCTTTTCAAAGATCCTACCGGTGAGGTGTAATATGGTCCAATTATACTTTTTATTTATGACTGTTGCATCATTTGAGAGAAATCTGCTGATTTAGTATCTTTTATGTATCTCTCACATAAAAATTAATATTTATTTAAAATAAAATATTATCTGGGTCTAAAAAACCCACATATAAAATTATTGATTTTTTTATATGTGACGAGGATACCAAATTGAGAACAACAGATTCACTTCCGGATCATTTATCACTAGGGATGGATACAGGTACTATACCCGTGGGTACTCGGCACTACCCGACCCTAATGGGACTACCCGTACGTACCCTGTATAAAAGGGTGTGGGACGGGTATGGGATCAAAACCATTACCCGTTAGGGTAATGGGACGGGTATGGGAATACCCCTTAGGGTACCCGGTACCCGTTACCCGCCATAATTTTTTATATATTGATAAATATCATTGTTTTTTAGATGTAAGACGTGAGATTTGAACTGCAATCTTTTGTTTTTCAACCATTGAGTGATACCACTAAACTACTTTATTCTTATTAATTAAGGTTCAATTTGTTCAATTTTTAGACAAATGATTTATTAAATTTATACTCTGTTAAATTTGTAATATTTTTATTTTATTTATTGATTCTTAACGGATAAGGGTACCCGCAAATTAAATGAGACGGGTATGGTATGCAAAAACTATACCCGTTAGGGTAATGGGACGGGTATGGGTAGTTAAAAAATAAAAGGGTAAGGGTTTGGGATTAGCATTACCCGCGGGTACCCTACCCGTTACCATCCCTATTTATCACCCTCCTTTTACTATTTATAAAACAACTATAATATTTAATACTTTCAATATCTACCCTATTTAATACTTTCAGTATTTATATAAAACTTAAAAAATTCAAATTTTTAGTAATTAGTTTTCTTAGTTTTTTAAGTTTTAAAAGTATTTACTTATTTCATCAAGTTTTATAAAATTGTAAATGATTTATTAAAGAAATGTTATAAAAAAAAAATATTAACCAATGATAGAGATATAATTAGAATATTCTTGAACTTTGAAGTATGAGAGGTCTTACTCAAAAAGAATAATCAAAACATGTGAGTCTTAATATAATAATTATTAAATATGAGAATAATCAAAACATGTGAGTCTTAATATAATAATTAAGAAACAAAAAGAATAAGTTTTTTAATAAACAAACTATATGAATAATTATATTATACATATAAAAGTGAAGGCTTGGGAACAGTAAAATTAGGAAATTTTGGCCAAATTTTTCCAATCTTACCCTTAGACTCTATATTGACCGTGTTACCCTTTCATTCACCAATAACTTTCAGCCCCTGCACACAACTGTAGTGCAGTGGAATTACGGTTTAAAATTTATTTCTAATCCCTTTTAGTTTGATCTTTGTCCGTTAACCATTGATTGAATAAAACCTTTTTGGATCCGTTCAAGGATAAAAACTTACCCGGACTGTCTCTTCTAGAGACGGCTGAAGAATCCACAAAGTAGTAAGATCTCCGTAGTCAGGTGCACAAACAGCCATCGAGCTAAAACCGGCGCTAGCCGAAGAACGAAAAAGAACTGAAGAGGAAAGGAACTTTGCCAAAATCCCACTATGTCAATTGCATTGTGTCTGGCGAAAAATCCTTTTGGTGAATATGTATGGTGGCCGAAATTGTATATTAGTTAATTAGGGTTAGAGTGTTTTAATTTATATATAGTGTATTCCTAAACCTAATTGGTTTAGGGTTAATTGGTTAATTATAAAATTAATCCAATCCTAATCTAATTACATAAATAAATACCAATAATATTTATTCTATGCAATTAATTATGATTAGATTAAATTTAATTACTCTAATTAAATGAATAACACTAATTAATAAATTGACATATTAATCTAATTAATTATTCACCGAATGCAATTTCATTAATTTACAAATTAATTAATTACATCCCGCAAACTAATTAATTAATTAAATACTCAACACTTAAAACCATTAATCAATTACATTGATACGAAAAAAAATCTTCTGTCCCGAATTCTCTGTCCCCTTCCCTGTCCCCCATTCAATTTTTGACACGTGTCCCTTTAACTACACTTTAACCAAAGTTAAGTATATCTAACCATAGTTAGTAACAAGTGAAGCTCTTAGCCTGTTGATTGGGAGCTTACCTATGATCTTAGAGGTCATGGGTTCGAATCACATCCGGGTGGGATGGGTTAAGAGTTTTTCTTTCTTCTTAATGTAATTTTTCTTTGTTTAATGTAAGTGCATTGCGCACAACTTTAAAAAAAAAAAAAGTAAGATAAAAGGGACACGTGTCAAAAATTGAATGGGGGACAGGGAATTCGGGACAGAAGATTTTTTTCCAACTAATCAATTAATTAACCACCAATTAATTACCTTGACATTTCATTGTCAATCAATTAATTAATTCCATCTCTCCAATATATCGTTCTATAAGTTCTAACTCAGATGTTCGATGTGCACGATCCTATGGGACTGTCCTTAGCTAGCAGTGGGCTTATGGCTCACAGACAGTAAGTGGGTTCTAGCAAACCATTACTGCCCCTAACTAAGACAGAGTTTCAGCAGTCTAAAGATGCAGAGACCATGTAGTTATCTCTTAACGTCTTTTACCATTTGATATCGATATTATAAACTAGAGGCATGGCGGCTGTCATCCTCTCTAATGTTTATGAATCAGATAAGTAAACTACTTATCAGGGTGTGGCCACACACTTATCAATCTCACTTATCAAGTGGCCTGTGATATCATCTCACTATTACGTGAGTGGTAATTCCATCACTTCACTATCAATACCAATGTGTTCACCTGTTCACCCAATCATACCCGTATTTGGCATCCTGTTACAGACCTGTTAGGCGTATGTCAAAGTGAACCGGATCCCATATTGATATTATAATGAAATCTAGTCTGAAGACAGTTAGAGACCTACTTAAGAAAACTAATGACACAACCACCATGTAGTTTTCTCGGGCGGATCGATCCAGTCACATGTATACAACATGTACCCATATTCACAACTGACTTATCAAGTGCTATGGCTAGTATCAATTACTACCATACAGTCATCGAATATACAAGTCTGTGGTCCTAATCATTCCCATGATAGAATAGACTTGGGATACGGTTTTACGATTATCAATCAATGGATTCTCTATTCATATTATATCACAAGATATAAATGAACTAGATTAATGCCTTTATTAATGTGACACAAGTACATTTTATAAGAACCAATGCCTATGAACTAGGGCACACCAACAGTTTTCAGTTCACAAACCTCGATATCTGGGCCATCTTCTTCTCCCTTCTTTCCTTGCTCTCTTTCTTCGATTTATCTCTCATTCTCTACTTTCAAACTTTCATTTTCAGAAACTCATTCTCCTCCTCCATACAATACAGGGTTCTTGCTCGGTCGGAGAAGCTCGCAGCCGTTCCAAAACTAAACAATGAGGAGGTAATTTTGATTTCTTTTGTTTGAATCTATTTTCCTTTTTCTTTGCCTAATTTTTGTTCCTTTTTGCAGGATTTATGAATTAAATATGAAATTCCCTTTCAGGGTTGGTTTTCAATCAACTGTACCAGAGTATTATTCTCCTTTTTCCTTTATTTTCCTCCTCCTTTATCTCTGTTTTGTTTTTACGATTTGCAAATCTCTTATTTTTTATTCAGATGGGCAGTGATACCTTACCATCCGAAATCGCCCTTGCCAGATCGGTTTCTGTGGATTATTTGCAAATCTCTTTATAATGTCGTTGGAAGGTAATTTACTTTAGTTCAATTTCATTGAATGTATTTTAATTAGTTCTGGTTATTTTCTTTATGCTTTTGTATTATCCCTGTTTTATTGTCAGCTCCTTATTGGAACAGAATGACCACCTATGCTTCTTTAATCTTTGTAGCCTTTGGAATACATTCTCTGCTAGCAGAAGCATAATGTGTGATTGCTCATTTACATGATTTTACTAATTTGCAATTGAAACACTAATATAAACTCCTACTTTCCTATCCAAATTGAAATTTTAATGCCTAATTGTTCAGGTTAAAAATTTGAAGTTTTTTATTCCCTAATAACTATTTCACGCCAACTTACTGATTTTTCACTTCTAACACTATTATAAATCCTTAATTACCCGTGAAAATCAATATTTCCCTGCCACTAACGAAATTGAAGTTCATTTTCTCCTCAACACCTTTTGTTTGTTATATTTTAAGTCTCTCTAGGATCTAATGCATAAATTTTGGGTGAACATTAATTACATTTTCTTTTTTTCACCCCGGCCAAAACATATTTCTTATTTCCATCAATTTTTATATATAACTGCATTGCCCTTAAGAGCTATTTCTTCCACTGCTCTATTGCCTGGATTCTTCAAACTTAGTTTTATGCTATCAGAATTTTTAGATCTTTACGCTATTAGGTTATGGCAATTCTATTTGTTATTTTTGCTTAATGACTTCTACATATGCTTTTAATTTCTTCTTTTCCGGTTTTGTTTATGTGTTCTTTATGTATTTGGTGTTCTTTGAATTTAGATCTATGTGTGTTTCACTTGGTTTTGTACATGGACTCTATGCTGGTTCCTTCTCTTTAGATGGTCCTTTCATGTTATCTGAATTATGAATGGACGGGTAACTTCCTTAATCATAAATTGGCCTTTCATGTTGCTTATCTTTTGGGTTTTACTCATAGTGATAGCGGTTGGAAATTAAGGCTAAGCTATAGCAGCGGAAATATAAAAATTTTAGCCTATTTCCTTTTAACAATAGGATCCGTTAATCGTTATTTCATATAAAGAGGGATAAGAAGGAATACCTTTCGATGAACAATCTACCGTTGTTAAAGAAGCGCCCACAATTCTTCTCCGAGATTCCAACCACAAAGTATAACACGGTGAGGTTAAGATGGAATCAACCCTTATGAGATGCAACCAAATTAGATTGCCTCTAATTAACCAACACAAGATCAAAGAGAAAAGGAGATGAATGAGATTAATCAATTGACGGAAGCCGTATGAATTCTTGTCCACGAACTAGGGGATGCGAATTCACTTTCTCTCTCTTAATGTAGGTTTCGAAAATCACAATAAGGGGAGAGGATAGGCTTGGTCAAAATTCTCATAAGGAGGGGGTATATATAGTCACTTGTATCTAAACCCTAGTTAGATAGGAATAGGTTACTTAATAGGAATTCCATTCGGAATAGGATTCCTAATTATTATCTTATAATATATCAAATACATTTAGGATAATAATAAATAACCTAATTGGATAATAATAGGAGTATATTAATCTAATTAAAACTCCTAACTTAATTATCTCTTAATTAATTTAATTCACAAACCTAATCAAATTAGGATTAATGGAATTAAAATAATTCCTTATTTACTATATATAAATTTTGGCCCCCTCTATATAAATGGGCCTTACTGGGCTCATTTGGGCTTCCATCTATTAATGACATTCATCTCTCTTTTGGTTCCAAGTCTTATGTGTGATCCATTAGGTTCTTACTACTTCTGGCCGTATGCAACTATTAAATTAATTTCTTCAAGAATTATATTTAATCCTTACATAACGGAATGATGTACTGAGTATGTTATTGGCAAGTCTTGCATAACGGAATGATGTACTGAGTATGTTATTGGCAAGTCTGTAATCATTCCCCCAGAGTCCGTTAAGAAGACAGGTTGATTCTGTCGTTAACCCTTCCGTATTAGTTACAGTATAATTCGATCCTTTATCAACTACATCCTTGAACTGAATCTTATGACTATGGGTGATGTCAAGTCACATATAGCGAGACGTTCATTTTACTTGTACAGGCCGAGTCAACTCAAATAGATAGGTTAAGTGAAATCTGTATTTCTACTCTTAAGCTATCACCTTGCAAGGATTTAGAGTCGAGTCTTCCACAAGCGATCCTTGGATGTATCTCCCATTAATCGGGAGTGATAAATGCTCAATCCAATGTATAACTACCCTGACATTACCTCCTGTGACACCCAACCTTTGCAGTTCACACCCCAGAGTCATCTCTGTTAAGGATTGTGAGACCACATGATCAAAGTCTCACATTCAGTAATTCAGGATGACCAATTAACATTCCTTTGAGTCTGAGGATTAGTTATACCTATTAATACCAATGAGATGAACAGGTGACAATGAAGAATCTACCCATCCTGTTATCTCAAAACGGATCCCCAATCCTAATGAACGACGTTTCATCGGATCTATGTAACTGTCCAGATATCTACATATATGAAGCTTGTGAGATCAGCTTTCTGTCGGACAGAAGACATTGTTACATACAAGTCTCAACAGTGATATATCAATCCTAAACATATCACTTGACTTGGGGTGGTTTTAAGTTTATAGTTTATTATAAAGTTTTGTCTCACTTCATGCTTGTATGTACTTTATAATCACTTTAAACAAACTTACGGATTTCCTTTTATTAGACTTTATTTAGTGCTTAAAAGGGGTTGCCTTTATATAGTTATAAAACATATATCTCATTAAAACAAATGACATAAAGAACAATTCATTTACATTAAGTTTGTATCCTGCAACAATTGTCTATAGGACACTAAACCCCAACAATAGCATCTCTTATTTTCCTCTCTCAGTAGCGCCAAGCTCGATAAAGAGATGATCATAACCCGTTTGGACCAACATGCTCCATCAGTTGCTTCATTGATTTGTGGTTCTGTGCTCATATGGAGTAAAGGGAGTTCCCATTTTCTACAATTTCGATTCATATGTATATATATAATATTTGCAATTATGGACCATACTTATATGTGTGCATATGCATAAATTTCATCTATTTAGATTTTATTTGTTAAGATGTGGATGTTGCTTCAATGCTGAAAAAAAAAGTATTACACATGCAAATTTTTTGAACAAAAATATTTGGCTCACATTAATCTAACATTTTTTTTATTATTATAAAAGACAAACTTATGATAACTAGTTTCAGATTGTTTCTTCCAATACATGTTAATTAGAATATATATTTTTATCCATGTATATAAATGCAAATAAAGTTTAATGGGATATCATCTTTGTTCTATATTTTTCTTTTTTGACAAACTGTATTCGCATTATATTTGTGGAAACTGTTACATGTTGAAGCAATGATGCTGTTAAATCATTTTCTAACTTCAGTGGTAATTTGTTATTATCTTTGTTGTTTCTTTAATTGTTTATGGGTTAGTTTAAGTTTGTTTGCTCCACCTCAATTTCGTTTGTTGTGTGCAGGTCTAAGAAGATGGTTGTGTTTGAAAACATTTGGGTATGATATTTATAGTAGAGGCTGGAGTTCGAATGTACAAGAACTTGCAATAGATAGGATTAAAGATTTTATAGAATGGCGGGGAGCGCGTTGTTTGTCACATGTTAGATTCAACATCTAGATGTTATCAATTTCAGTTTTTGAGTATGGTGTAAATGTATTCTTTTAACTCTAACTTCAGTTTCTTTACTGATATAATAGCCGACGGATCGAGGATTTTAGTTAGCAAATGCGTATCAGATAAGTTCTCGGATAAACTTTGATCAGGATCCAAGTCAAAATGTTATCCACGAAAAGAATAAGGTGTTTATTTTGTTTTGCGTCTTTGCTTGAGTTTATATTGAATGATAATTTTTCCTTTCAAAGAATGAATATCCTTATTACAATTAATATCAATGTGTTGTGTTTATAGCAGAGATATATTTTCTGAATTGTATGCAAAAGAGAAATTCATTGTATCCAATACTACTATGATTTCAGTTTGTATTGGTATTTTGAAAATTGCATGCTGCAGGAATGCTGTAACAGTTTGTGTTTGATTGGGGTATATTGGTTGTCCTAGGTTTAAGGAAATGTTTCCTATTGTAAACATCGTGAAGCAATAGAATTCGCTCCTCCCTCAAGTGGTTTGCAATTTCCAGTTTCTAGATTTTTGTGTTACGTAATTTGCTATTTTGAATTTATTTCGGTTCTAATTTTGAATTTTGTAATGAACTCTTCATTTGCAGAAATTCCATTGGGTTGTATCTTATGTTCTCATTATTCTTTCTTCATTCCGATAACTTTCGTCCTATCTTTGGGGAAGTATCAATTTAGGCTCTACATACAAAATAACACCAATATAGACTTAACGTTTAAAAAATGGTACCAATTTAGGCATTGATAACGGAACGTGCAGCGTCATTCATATTACTACGTGAAGTTCTATGGAGAGAGAAATCAGAACTTAACAAAGTAATATGAATGACGTGCCACGTTCCGTTATTGATGCCTAGAATGCATTCTGTTATATGTTGCTCAGTTTTGGGATTGTTTGGTAAAAAAAAAAATAGGAACTTTTAGGCAAATATCTTTTAATTTCTCATATATAGCTCTGCCGTATGTTTTTTTTTAATCATGTGTGGTATTTTAATCCAGCTTACTGATTTTTCA
This sequence comes from Euphorbia lathyris, assembly GCF_963576675.1. Classification (NCBI taxonomy): domain Eukaryota; kingdom Viridiplantae; phylum Streptophyta; class Magnoliopsida; order Malpighiales; family Euphorbiaceae; genus Euphorbia; species Euphorbia lathyris. Next base: position 28,165,540 of record NC_088917.1, on the reverse strand, counting down.
CTTCTGACACTATAAGAAGTTCATTTTTCTCTTCAGCACCATTTGTTTGTTATAGTTTAAGTCTCTCTAGGATCCAATGCATAAATTTTACGTGAACAATAATTACATTTTCTCTTTTTTCTCTGCCAAAACATATTTCTTATTTCTATCAATTTCTATATTTAACTGCCTTGCCCTTAATAGTTATTTCTTCCACTGCTCTATTGCCTCGATTCTTCGAACTCGATTTAATACTATCAGAATTCTTTGATCTTTATGCTATTTCTTTTGCAGCTTCAGGTGATATGGATTTGTAGACAAATTCAATGATGTTTCAATGTTTCTCCATTAGCTTCTATCAAGACATTCTATTCCATGGTAACAATCTGTATTTTCTCTTTTCTTCGTATTTCTTTCCTTAAGATGATGTTTGAAGTTCTCTGAACATTCATCTATTTACCATGTATGATGTAGGGTGTCGAACTTTTGAGTACATGTATTTCCAGTTGAATTGTCTTTTTAGTTTGCAATTTTGGTCCAATGACTTGAGATTACGGTCCTTTTTCTGTATGCCATTTTAATTTCTCAATGTCATTTCTGTGATGGTTTTTTTGGTTTCAAATGTTTTTTACTGATTTCTATTTGTATTTACCCTGCCTACTGTTATTTTGATCTATTATTCTTTTTAGTGTTAGTTTTCATATTGACAAACATTTTTCTTCAAAAATTGGGTCTTTCTTTTTGTTTTTGGATAAGGTACTAAGATAGGCTTATGGTTTCTGGGAAGTATCAATTTAGGCTCTACATACAAAATAGCACCAATATAGGCTCATCACAATTAGTTCTCTATATTTTTAGTGTCTACTGTTGTCTTTGTTCCCTTTTTACATTTAAGTTAAGAATTTGTTAATTTGCTTATTATATTGTGATGTTTATGTTAATTACTTTATACCTTTTTACAAGTTAAAGATTTGTTAATTTGCTTATTCTATTGTTATGTTTTTTGATGTTTGAACGGGATCTGTGGTTTAGTTTTTGTTGGGATAATTTGCTTATTATGGTGAAATTACTTTTCTTAGTTTGGTTTTTGTTGGGATAATATGCTTATTATGGTCATTATATATGATGGATAAGCAATTTCACTAATTTGTAAATGCCTACAGATTAATCATAAACTTAATAGACAACTAAGACCATCGTTTGTTATTGTTGCATGATCTGTCTTTACCATGCTTGATTATGCATAAAGAGAGCTTTTGTTATTTGTTTTTGCCTCATTTCATTGCAGGGTTGAATTGGTTGTATGAAGTTCTATATGGAGCATTTTCCAGGAGAAGCAAAATTGAAATGTTTTTAAATGTGCTTCATTAATTTTTGATATAATTGAATCTTTATTCTTCCAATGGAAATTTTAATCTGTAATTATATGATTCATAGATAAATAATGGGGTCCTTCCTCATACGGTTTGTTCTTTTCAAGTGATTTGTTGTTCATTTTCCCGTTCCATAATAAATGAACGGTTTCTTTTTTCTTACTATATGGTGGGTAAATTTCACTCGTGTTGTACAAATTTTACCCTAAATCATACTTTGGTGTACAGACTTCATTTTGTCGCACTAATATATACGTACTTAGGGGTGACCTCCCACTATGGTATACAGTCGGTGAAAATGATCGGTCAACGCTCAGTCAACGTGCCACCTCAGCTTTGACCGGTCAAAAAGTAAAAAAAATCTAACCACTAATTTAAAATTACAAATATACCCTCTTTTTCTTTCTTCTTCCTTTCCCTTCCCCTTCTCCTCTCCCTTTCTCTCACTAACTCTCTCTCTCTAATTTTCTCTCTCTGTCTGTCTCCAATGGATCTTCGTTGTTTGCCTACTCACGAAGAACTGATTTTAAAATCAAAAGATTTCCGATTGTTGAAGCTTTAGTCGTTCTTAGCTTCATTGAACTGTGAGATTGACTAATCTCTCCCTCATCTCCTAATTGATATAGTCAATGAAGCAGCGGCACCAAGAAAAGCAGCGGCACCAAGAACAGTTACACTTACATGTACATGATGACGGCAAATAGGAAGAACAATTACACGGACAGGAAGATCCGCCGCAACACGACTTATAATTACAGCATAATATCGAGAAACAAGAACAGCAGCTGAGGCAATCAAACCAGCTTTTCCGGCTTGCTTTTGGATCAGGGTCAGATAAAGGTTGTTGTATTTCATTTTGAATTGATGAGCTATCTTTCGCATCCCTAGCTTTTGTCTTCTCATCTTCCAATCTGTGCTAGAAAATTGCAAATGGTGAGATCTTCATTTTATAAGATTCATATATGTATCAATTGTTTGAACTAATTTGAATTTGAATTGCTTACACTTGAAATGCAAAAGAACTCGTGCTTTTTACACTTTCTTCTGAATTTTTGGTAATTTTTGCTAATGGAATTTTACCAATTGGCTCTTCAACTCTGAATGATAGATCAAGATCTGGTTGCTGTTTTGAATCCCTTTCACCAGTAAGAGCATTGGAGGAAAGATTGAGCCTTTCAAGGTTTTCAAGGATTGAAATAGAACTGGGTATTCTTCCTTTAAGCTCATTACCGGAAAAATCCATATGGGTAAGATTAAGAGGCAGATGTTTTGGTATATATCAGTGACATTAGCATTAGAGATAGTAGCAGACTTGAGATCATAATGAGAGAAATAAGATGGAGAGAGTTAGTGAGAGAAAGGGAGAGGGGAGAGGAAAAGGGAAAGGGAAAGGGAAAGGGAGAGGAAGGAGGAAGGAGAAAGGAGAAAGGGTATAATCGTAATTTTATATGAGTGTTGAATATTTTTTACTTTTTGACCGGTCAAAGCTGAGGTGGCGCGTTGACTGAGCGTTGACCAGTCATTTTAACCGGCCATATACTATAGTGGGAGGTCACACCTAAGTACGTATATATTAGTGTGACAAAATGAAGTCTGTACACCAAAATGTGATTTATGGTAAAGTTTGTACACCATGAGTAAAATTTACCCACTATATGGTTTACATCTGCAATCGTTTTCAAAGAATGATTTTTTTGCTTAATACGAGATCTGGTCGATGATTTTAATAGTTTAAAATTCTAATTGATTTTCAAACTTTAATTTTAGGAACCAAATGAGTGTTATGTTTTTTTTATTCAAATAGAAGAAATAAGATAATGGATTAATGGTGGAAGAATGACATATTATATAGATAAAAAGCAGCATTTTGCTGCCTATAGAAAAATCAGCTCATTTTAATAGAAACAAGTTCTAACGAAAGAAGAAACAAACACCCTCATTTTATAATATGTTGTAGTTATATATTTAGAACTTATTTCCATATTATGTTGAAGCTTTAAAACTTGCTTCTTTTCTTTGCACTTAACTTGATGGCGTTGTCATATTGTAATTAGTTTAACTTCCAAGTCAAAATATTATTTTAAATACATTTGACTATTATTATTTTTCTATATAAATGTGAGTTACACCATTATGTTTTTAAAGTTTTCAAAAGATTTTCATATGTCAAATTTTTCTTTTTTGGGATTCTGTCGTCATGTTATGTTAAGTAGGTAATTGTAGTGATAATTTTCCTTAAGTAAATGATATGGTAATGTATAATTTTAATACACTTTTTTTCCCGAAACGAAGTGAGGTATCCATCTAGTAATAGTAATAAAAGATAAAATAGGAACGGATTGGGTTCGAAAGAATTGTGTACTTTCCCTAATTTTCTATCATATTTGATTTGTATGAAAAAAGAAAATATTGCCAAATAAATGAAAATCATAAAAGAAAAAAGAAAGACATTATCAGGAAAAAAAAAACTTACTACCTCCGTCCCATAATATAAGTCGTTTTAGAGGTTTTCACACAAATTAAGAAATACAATTAATATTGAGTAAAGTTAATAAATTTGCATTGGTTAACTTAAAAAAAATTCTCTCTCATGTCACTATTGGACAATAAATATTGGAATGTTCAAAATCACATAGATCAATACAAAATATTTAATGTTTGGACCAAAAAACTAAACTAAAAGTTCTTGGAAAACCAAAACGACTTATATTTTGGAAAAAAATTCACTTTCTAAAACGACTTATATTATGGGACGGAGGGAGTATTATTATTTGGCCCAAATGCGGAAGTAAGTTTTATCCAAATTACATGATCTATCCGAATTAGAATATTTTACTTTAAAAAAGGAAGAAGAAATTTTTTCCTTCTTCTTCCCCTTTCTACCGACTTGAATTTACATTTATTTTATTAATTTTTTTTGGTAGGTATAAAGTTTAGGTAAGGGTAGGTCTACCCACTACCAAGGTCAGGGCAAACCACATTTATTTTATTATTAATTCCTTTTTAACAGTTTTCATATATTTTATCGAAATTCTGTTTGAATTTTATTCCTCTATCATTCTTTCATTTATTTTTTTTTCGGATTTAGCAGCATTTCTATAAATAAATAAAAACTAAACTTCTCCCACCTTACATTTTAAAATTATAAGAAGATAAAGTGCAATTTTACTTTTAAAGTTGATAAGTTGAGTCAATTGGAGAAATTATTAATCAGATTGTCTTTTCGGTAATGAATCTTGTCATTTATATTTTACATGTGCGTCTCATTAGTAACAAACCACAAATATATGATTAAACGTGATTTTAAAAATATATATTGTATTTTATACGAGTTGGACAAAAAAAATTCAAATATTTCACCGAATTTAAAAATATTAATATTCAATTCTATTATTAAATCATAAGAAATATAATTTCTTTTAGAACCAACTTACATGCAATTGGTGCATAATAAAGAGCAAAATATCGATGTCTTATAATAATATCATAATTGACCTAACTTGCCAATATTAAAGACAAATCTGCTCTTCACTGTTAATATTAGAGGTAAAATTGCACAATTTTAGACATTAAAAGCAAAATAGCTCCTGTCCATAAACCTATAAACGTTGGAGTATTTTTACATATTATTGTAAATGATTCAATAATGAAAAAGTATTGTTGAATAAATTTTCAATAATTCATATTTTTATCCAATTAAATTAATAATTCCATATTTTTATCCGATTGGAATAAATAACTCAGAAACTTTAACCATTCCGTGAATTTTAAAAATTTATAATTATTTATCTTTTTGATATGAGGCGAGCATTTTAACACATAACGGAATATATCTCTTATTTTATGTATTCAACAAATTTTACTAAGAAATAAGAGATTATTAATACAAATTAATAATAATAGGGCCATTTGAAAATTTTAAGAGTTCAAGTACCCACTTGAAATTTTGGACCCACTTGAAGTTTTGGACTAATTACATGATAATGATGCGATATATGTATTACGACCAAAAAAACTTAACATGAAAGAAAGAAAGAGAGAAGAAGAAAAGATTGAAATAAATATCTCTCGTGGCCTGAACGAACAGCTGGACGTCCTCCACCGCCTTCATTTCCACTCCGTGACCGTTCAACTGAACACGTCAGTCCAAATTCCGTCATCCTTCCTCCTCTTCCTCCCTACATTTTTCTTTCATTCTTACGCCTAAATTTTCAGAATCTTCATCTTCTCCTTCACCGCCACGCTACGCTCTCTCTTTGCATGAACAGGGTTTTCTGAATTCCCTTAGCACCGCACCTTTTTCTCTTTGTCAGAGAACATGCTTTCTGAATATATGTGCTGATTTCTAGGTAACTTTTGCTTCATTGGATTCTTTCTCCTACTAGAATTTTCGTTTCAAGTTCTCATCTCCAATGGCGGTTCTCGACGCGCCGGAGAACGCCGCCACTGCTGTTGCTGGCTGTGCGGAATCCTCATCGGATCTTAATTTGTCACTTCGAAGAAGACGGAGCAGTGATGGCGATTCTGTTGCGGTAATGGAATCGCATAAAACTGTTGATCCAGGATCGGTGTCGGAATCGGAAACCTCGAAAAGAAATGGTGAAGAGCCCCGCCGTGATAAGGATAAAATTGAAAATCGTGGAGCAGCGGATATTAAATTCACCTATCGGCCTTCCGTGCCTGCTCATCGAGCTCTCAGAGAGAGTCCTCTAAGCTCCGACGCAATATTTAGACAAGTAAGGATCGAGACTCTTGAACTATTGATCTTTTGGAGTCAAATTGTACTTCGCTTTTCTAATTAACAAGTTCTTGGCTAATTGTTCATTTTTCTTTTTAAATTGATATTAAGAAAGCGAATTTTCGTTTTATTGCTGAATTTTAAGAAAAACGTACAATATTTTTGCTCGTTGAGTTGGTCGTCTGAAGCAGGTAAAAGAAATGACTATTTTACTGAGTTGGCGAGTTACGTTTCTGGGACCACTCGATTGATTTTAGCTATCACTGGATTTAAATGCACAATTAAAAGAAGAACATAATGGTTAATCGGTTTGAAATGTGTTTTCTTGATGGGTTCTTAATGGTTAATCAATTAATTTTTACATTTCATGTTAAGAGTCATGCAGGCCTCTTTAACCTCTGTATAGTAGTACTTATTGCGGTTAACAGCAGACTCATCATTGAAAATGTAATGAAGGTTGGTAATTTGATACCCTTCTTCCTCTTCTCGTTTTTAAATATGTTATTTGACAAGTGTTTTTTTTTTTTTTTTGTAACAATTTATAATATGAAACTGTCTTTTTTCAGTATGGTTGGTTAATTAGGACTGGATTTTGGTTTAGTTCAAGGTCATTGAGAGATTGGCCCCTTCTTATGTGCTGGTAATTCTTCAAATCTTTTCATTCTATTTAAATTTGATCAGGAATTTTGGAGTGCATATGCTCTTTGTATTATTATAGTTAACAACTGAAAATATATATGTATAATGGCTTTTTCTTTTGCAGTCTTACTCTGCCAATATTGTCTCTTGCTGCCTTTCTTGTTGAGAAGTTGGCATATCAAAAACATATATCTGATTCTGTAAGTGTTTCTAGTGCGGCTGTTTTGCATTTCATGAACTATAAAGCTTGTGCAAGTAAATTCTTCCAATAAAGTAGTATTTACGATATGTGGAATCATTGCTGGTAAGGCTGTTTTGAACTTTTCTGCGATTAACTTTGAATTTAATTTTGCAGATAGCAATTTTCTGTCATATAGTCATCACCTCAGCTGCAGTTCTATACCCAGTTTTCGTGATTCTCAGGTTCTTCTACTTTTTATTTCCTCTGCTGATTTTTTTTTTTCTGTCTGTAGCGTCTCTATAACATTTGAAAAGATTGTATATTTTTCTGTCTATATGAAAATTCAAAGTTGAATACTTGTGCTACACATCTCAAATGTTGTAAAATAACTAGATGTACAGAATGATTTTAAATATAGGTTTGAGTACTTTTGAACAGGAATTAATGGAAAAAGAAGAATGCAACCCCAAGTAGTTGGGAGTATGGCTTGTTTGTTTGTTGTTTAGATTGGGGAGCATTTTCACAAGTAGGAATGGGAAATGGGATTGAGTTAGAAAAGATGGGATTGAGCTAGTAAAGCAAGAGGGAATGAGAGCTAGCAAGCAAGGAAGGTAAGGAGGTCGCGGGTGACAAAGTTTCATCTGCTGATAGTGAGGATGAATAAGAAATTTCTTCCACAGCTAAAGTTACATCTTCATAAGCAGTCAGCTATGAGTGAGCTAGTTTGTACTTTTCTCGTAAAGAAGCTTTGTACAGTCTGTCTGAAATAGAAAGAAAGTCAACAAGCCTTATTATTAGAGAAAGGGGAGGATGAGTAGCAAAAAAATTTGTAGTTTAAGATTTTCAAGTTGGTTTTTGAGAGATTCTTTGTAGCAAGAAAGTCATGGTTCAAGATAATGTTGTTGGAAGTATATATTGGTTTAATGAACAATTAATAAATGTTGGCAATATTTATGGTTTGTTTACAGGAATTTACTGCTTTGTTTCACTTCACCTTCTGCCATTCGGTGTCAATATTTGAAATTATTTCTTCTTCATTTCAGTTTTGGATGAATACCCGTCTCCCCCTTTTCCTTGTTTTTATCCATTTGTGTGTATTTTGTGAATATCTGTAGTAATTATTTTACAGCTGTGATAATATGTTGTATAGGAATATTTTAGCAGTATGTATTTGTTGTTCTTCATATTGTGTAGTGTTGTTCAATCAAGTGATCTGCACACATGTCAAGATACCTAATATGCATTGGCTAATTTTTGCAGTTGCGAATCTGCTGCCGTTTTATCTGGTGTCACACTGATGCTCTTTGCTTGCATTGTGTGGTTAAAATTGGTGTCATATGCACATACGAACTATGATATGAGAGCTATTGCCAATTCCATTGATAAGGTAAGAGCGCAGTCTTTTGAGGTGCTAGAAAAAGTTTCTTCTTACTAGAATTGTATATTGATGGTTAAGTGACTAGCACAGAATTATGGACCAGGAACTCGTGTTAATTTCTCTACAGTGTTCATTAATAATTATCTTATCATCACATTAAGTTTTTCATATGGAGGGAAGAAAATAGTAATTTTCACTTTTTGCCCCTTGTTATTCCCCCAACCCCCCCTTCCCTCCCTTCTACTGCGCAACTAAGAAAAAAAGGAAAATATTATCTTGGTTGCATCTTTCTATATTCTGCATAATCTTGACAAACAAGATGATCATCATTTCATTCTGTTTAATGTCAGGGTGATGCGCCAGGGGATACTCTAAGTTCAGAGTATTCTCGTGATGTGAGCTTCAAAAGTTTGGTGTACTTCATGCTTGCTCCCACCTTATGTTACCAGGTAGCCTATCTTATTTCTTCTAGTAGCTGAGGTAGAAATATTCTAATTTGCACATGATTAAGTATGAGAATCTTTGGCTCGTCTTGGTATTACTCCCTTTAATACATGATGTAATTTTAAATTTTCAGGAGTATATTTTTGCAATAATAAGTAAGATCATCAAAATTATTGTGCCCTTCTGTAATCTGCTTTTTACTATTTGGGTTACATATTTGGTCCTGTGGTTATATGGATTGGTGATTTTAATGTCTAGTTCATATAATATTCATAAATTTTGAATACATGTGCATAGCTATTTGTTTTCTGGGATTTTTGTTTGGCCAATTGTCTTTTATGCATTTAATTCTTTGAGGGTCCATTATAATCAGATCTAGAGATTGTTCACCATGATGTTCACATTCAGTTTTTTCAACCATGTAGCGCCATCGAAATTTATAGAACTAATATAGTCCCTATGATTTGCTGTTGATGTGACATATATCATTTGCTACAATATGAGATATTTACGTTGAGTTATTTTGTTTGGTACCTTGGAAACTGGGAGCTAAGTTATTGATTCTGGCATTCTGAATATAACTATGCTTTTAGTTAACTTGTACTCGAACTTTGTACAGCTGCGCTCCTGTTTTTGTGTTAGTGGGGAACAAAAGATTTTTAACAATAATGTCTTCATTGCTTTCTAACTGGAGTGCTTGCTTATGTGGACCTTACTGCTGTATTCCTAATCCTCTTTATTTGTTATCATCATAGCCAAGTTATCCTCGTACATCATCTGTTCGAAAAAGTTGGGTGTTTCGTCAATTTGTCAAGTTGATAATATTCACAGGGTTCATGGGGTTCATCATAGAACAGGTAAGAATTTTATATTCACAGCTAGCTCTCCACATCCTATCTGATGTTTTTGGAAATCACTGCATGCATGATTGACCTTTATGAGCATAATCTGCAGTATATCAACCCCATTGTCAAGAATTCACAACACCCTTTGAAAGGAGATTTGTTAAATGCCATTGAGAGGGTTTTGAAGCTCTCAGTTCCAAATTTATATGTATGGCTCTGCATGTTCTACTGCTTTTTTCACTTATGGTGAGTCCACCATCCTTTGTTTCCTGTACAAAATTTCTAAAGTATTTAACTTCTCATCAAAGTTGTGATGTTTTCTCTTAATTTATGACAACTCTGCTTTGTCATCTTTTATATAAATGTTGTGTTCTTTTATTGCATATATGACACAGGTTAAATATTCTAGCCGAGCTTCTTCGATTTGGTGATAGAGAATTCTATAAAGATTGGTGGAATGCAAGAACAGTTGATGAGGTATGAGTCTCACTCTCATATATTCAGTGAGGTTTCTTTTGGGTATACGTATGAACATTGTTTTTCTTATTTCAATTATGGATATTGACATGCACATGTTCGGCTTCGTGGTTTCATCAGTACTGGAGAATGTGGAATATGGTATGTTCCCTACCTGAATTCCTTGTAATTCTTTGCCTTTGCTTAGTGTAGGTAACTTTCAGCCGTCATGTTTGATTTCTTTTTCGAGTTATTATCATAAGATGTCTTTCTCTATACAAGCACGATTTATCACCTATTTAATCATTAATTTGTATATGTAACCTTGTTTTAGACTAGATACATGCTTCAAATTGAAAAAGATCAGTATTCTATTTAAGTTTGTCTAGTGTTGCAATATTTTGCCTCTGGGTATGCATATTTCTCAGGCTGACTTGTTGCTTCCACCTATTGTTTAATTACTTGCATTGAAGTTAGACGTAATAGATTTAATTTTGTTAAATTGACAAATTTTCAAGTGTCTGGGGGACTTTGTAATTCTGGAAGTGGAATAGTCATCGTTGGAGGCAAACTATCTGTTACAAGCGTGTGTTAAATTGGTTGTGTAATATTGTTCTTGAAGTTATGATAACGAGTACAAGATATCTGCTTCTAAAGAAAGAAACGTGCAAACTTGAAAATTGTGTGTGGATATGCACATGCACATACTCAGAAACACACACACACACAGAAGAATGTCAATCATGTTGCTGATGCAATTCTAATTGTTCACAGCCGGTTCATAAGTGGATGGTCCGCCATGTCTACTTTCCATGCTTACGGCATGGTATTCCGAAGGTAATTTCATTTCTTGCCTTGAGAGTCTAATGTATTATTCGTTAATTGAAGTTAAACTTATCTTCGCAGTTGGCTTTTGATGTATAGTTCTCATTTTATTTATTATTGTTATCTTTTTTTATCTTGTGGGATCTGAGACGGGAACTTTACTGTGTGCTCTATGGCTTAAAATGTGTAAATTTTAGTTCACTAGTCAATTTTCATGTTCAAATCTCATTTGGAATGGTTGAAATCTATTTCTCCTTTGCTAATTTTTGCCCTCTTAAAAATTGTAACTGGTCATTCCACATCAAAGCAACAGAATTATATAATTGGTAAGAGTAATAGTTCTTTGAGAATTAGGCTCATTCATTTCATCTGTTAATCACAACTAAAGATCATGCATGGACTCTCCATTTTAAAATTAGTTGAAGGATTGTTTAAAGCCTACAAAGGGATGCAGAATTAGGATTGAACAATAAGTTAGAGGTCTATCAAGTGTTATTAGGATTGAAGTGATGGACTTATGCGTCAGGTTTACGCGTAAGTACTGCTTGTTTTTGCACCTTCACATCATTAGAACTAAATAGGAGGGGTTTCTGTTAATAATTCCTTGAATTGGTAACTATGAGTGTTGCTTTTGCAATGATCGCGATGACTTCTTTAATATGTCTTCACAATGCGTCCTGTTGTTGTTGTTGACTTTCGCAGTTAACCACCTTCATTTCTGTTGCAAGTTGTGATGTCATAACCTGTGTGCTGTAAATTAAATTACAAAAATATGCAATCCCAGATGTATAATAGTATAAGACAGCTATGACTGTTTCAAACTTAACATCAATTCTAGAAAAGGTATTAGGTTTGCGTATGAACACCTGTAAAACCTCTGGGACTGGATATGATTTTCAGGAGTCTGAATGATCCAGATTCATTTTATGGTTTCTTAACAGAAGCAACTTACATATCTCTAGAGTTATTATTATATAAAGTTAGCTGTAATACCTTATTGTTTGCAGCTGGTTACAGTTTTTCTGTCTTTTTGCATATGCAGGGGGTAGCAGTAGTGGTAGCTTTCTTCGTGTCAGCTGTATTTCATGAGGTATTTTCTGGTTGCTTTCTTTCGTAGAAATTCCACTATCTAGTTTGTGATTTCATATTGATGCCCTATTGTTTCAGTATGTCAGTGAGTGTAAAAAATGCCCATTTTATGGCATTTCTCTGTAATTTCCAATAAGATTGACACCTTTTTTTTCTGGTGCAGCGTTCTCATTGAGATTGCATATCATAATAATAAGTGTAACTGTTTTTGTTTAGGGCATCATCTGTATCTGAATTATGAGGGATTTTGTTTTAATTATTAAAAAGATGGTATGTGCAAGATCAATGATCATGATATAAGAGCAAGCAACCTCCCTCTAGAAACAATTTAAGTTGGTAACTGATGGCTCGTGAATGAATTAATTTATAGAAGTTCTTCTGTCTAATCCTATCAGTGAAGCCGATTGGTATTTTAATAAGGAAAGAAGAGACAGCGATGAAAAATGCTAGGCACCGTAGGCCGCCTAGCAAGGTTGATGTAGTTTTTGCATATTAGGAGTAAAAAGAGAAGACCATTAGGTGATTGAAGAAGATAAAGATCTTAGTACATAAAGATATATATTACCTTGGCTGTTTGACTAAATGACTGCCACTTGAGATTTTCTACTGCTTACATTAGCATCATATTAAGTTCCTTTATTCAATCGTTTTATTAAATAGATTTTTCTGCAATACTGTTCGTCTATCCACAGTTGTGTATTGCTGTTCCTTGCCACATATTCAAGCTCTGGGCTTTTATTGGAATAATGTTCCAGGTAAGACTGATATCTTTAGAAGTTTATTTTGCTTTGATCTTGGCATTCAACACTCGAATCTATACGGGTATAATAGCCTATTATGAATCCTAAGTTGATTTTCCGGTCTATTTCTCAAAACCCATTGTCAACTTGAGTAGACTAGTGTCCTACAAGACATGAGTTCAGTGTAATTTTATTCCTGTTTGCTGCAGGTTCCTTTGGTTGTGATAACGAATTTCCTTCAGGAGAAGTTCAGAAGCTCAATGGTACGTTTTCGAGCAATTCCAATTTTAAAAACTTGCAATGATCTGATCTTATTGAAGATTTCGGTGATGCTATTCTTTTTATTTGACACAGGTAGGGAACATGATCTTTTGGTTCATTTTCTGCATCCTTGGTCAACCTATGTCTGTGCTATTGTATTACCATGATGTGATGAATCGAAAAGGGCTAACGGAATCAATATGAGTCTAATCAATGGTGTGTAGCGGTTATTACTCGAGGTGGTGAGTCGTCTGAAACGGGTTATTTCTAATTGTTTGTTTCTATTAGGAGACATGTGAGCAAAGAGTAAGATCTAATTGTCAAATCCATTAATGTTCACAAACAATTTTGAAAATATGTTTGTCGGCAGCACCATCAAGATATAGTAGAATACTAGTTAACAAGTATAATAGTAGCAGAATGTGTAGATGTATAATTAATGGTTCTCTATCTCCAGTTTCAAATACTTTAGAGAGTTTCCATCTTTATTTATACATCAAGAAAAAAGATCTATCTTGTATTTGTTTTGTGGAGATTTATTTTTTTATTAAATAGAAAATTCAAATTATTTAAAATAAGACACGAAATTAATAGGAAATAACTAGGGATAAGGAGCAAATTTGCCCCTATGGTTTTAGTAGAGGAGCGAATTTACCCCTAACGTATGAAATAGACCAAATACACCCCTAACGTTTATATAAAGGATCAAATATGCCCTCGTCTAACGGAAAAAGATAACGGAATAATTTACCGTTGACTTGTTTATTGACCGCCACATCAAATATTTTTAATCCTGATCGTACATGTTTAGATATGACGTGTATATATCTGGACCGTTAAAAAAAAGTAATAAACATGTACGACTTAAAACCCCCAATTTTTCTTTTCCAATGCTTGCGTTTCCAGTCCTCCTGCCATTTTTTATTTTTCACCATCTCTTCCATTGGTTCTCAATAGAAATTCCAAATTTAATGTTTGGGAAATATGTCTGTGAATAAAATTCATATCACCATAGGCAACCTGCAGAAAGCCTTCCAAAATCGCAATTTCCAGTCATAGTGAGTTAAGGGGAGCCCACCCCTTTATCTCAACCATTAAAACCAACGAATCGACAATTAAAACCAATGAACTGATCATGTAAAGAAGAACGAAGATTGGAAGAACCAATGGCAGAAAAGTCCTGATCGCACTAAGGAAGAAGAAAGCAGGCCAAAAGAAATAACGAGGAAAAACACACGGCTAGAAGCGCACCAATCACAAATAGGAAAAGAAGAACAAAAATGACCAGAGATGAAGATCAACTTTGATCCCAACGGAAGAGACGGTGAAAAATAAAAAAATGGCAGGAGGACCGGAGAGAAGAGCACTGGAAAAGAAAAATTGGAGGTTTTAAGTCGCATATGTTTATTACTTTTTTTAACGGTCCAGATATATACACGTCATATCTGATATGTACGATCAAGATTAAAAATATTTGACGTGGCGGTCAATAAACAAGTCAACTAACGGTAAATTATTCCGTTATCTTTTCCCGTTAGACGAAGGCATATTTGATCCTTTATATAAACGTTAGGGGTATATTTGGTCTATTTCATACGTTAGGGGTAAATTCGCTCCTCTACTAAAACCATAGGGACAAATTTGCTCCTTATCCCAAATAACTATAAAAATTTATATAAATATAAAATTAATATTATGGGATAAGGTTAATTTACCTCATAAATTTTGGAAAAGTTTCAATCCACCCATAACATAGTAAATTGTAAAAATTTACTTTTAGTGATTTCAAATAAGATCAACCTTTTGTCTTTTAAAAAATAAGAAGTTTGAATGTAGCATGGTTGTTAAAATTGGACCTGTTGAAAGAATAAGTTAAGAGGTTGGGTTGAGAGGGTTCATTCAGTTAGAGGTATAACCGGAAAATTATATTCCTATTCACAATATATAAGTTATTGGTAGAGATTGCGTTTGTTTTAATTGTGAAATCTCTAAAATTCATAAGCTAAATTAAAAAAATTTAATTGATAAAGGGATAAATGTTCTGTTTGATAAAACTGAATTCAAACTGAAAATTAAGCGTTGGAACAAACAAAGTTCTAAATTTTTAAATCATAGTGCTGAAAATATTAAAGGATGTAGTTATTATAAAAAATATTAGTTGATAATATTTAATTTAAAGTGTTAAATAATTTGATTTATTAAAATAAATATTTTTTAATTTAATTTACTCATTTAAGTGGTGGAAAAATAATTGTTATCAAACACACTTAAATTAAATAAGTGTTTGAAATTTTAATTTAAGTCATTAAGTGAGTTATCAAACAATGGGCAACTCTGAAAGAGAAACTATATTTTTTATTGAATAGAATTACATACAACTTAATAAGATGGGTTATTTATACCCAAAAATCCTAATATTAAAATTATATAAAAACTTAATAAATTAACTAGTTAAAAAGAAGTTAAAGCAGATGGTCGGAGGTAAGGTAATCTTCTTACATTGAAACCATCTCTCATAACTACAGTATAAATAGAGTAAGACGTTTTATTCATTAAGTTTACATTACAGTTTTGATTTACTGTTGTGATATCCTCAACTTTTTTTACAAATTTAACTTATGAATTGGAGTGGTTTGGTGGATTCTGCCCTTGACATTGTTTCTGTCAAATTGCAGGTTTATAAGTGTACTTAGAAGATTCAACCACATCGATTGTTAATTGATTGCCATATATACTTTCCAAACAATTTTACAATAAATTGAAACAATTTCGTTATATCTTAATATAATAATAATAATAAATATGTTTTGATAAACATATTTGTTTAATGAGTATGTCTAAATATTTTAGACATTTTAATAAAATAAATTCGTAATTAATTTGTATGCACTAGTAGTTAGCATTTCTTGTCTATGCTCATGCTTGAACTCGTAGTTTAAGAACTAACTACATTACAATACATTAGTAATGTTCACATGAACCCTGAATAACCAAATGAAATTCAGTGTCAAATGTAGGTTTATTGGAATCATATGGTGCAGATTCAAAGTAGCATAAAGCTTAAATTTAACAAGCTTAGATCTGGAAGTGAATAACCAAATTCATTTAGTTAATACATCCATATCTTACCGCATAATACATTCCTCACATGTAAAGACAACTACTCCCTCCATTCCATTATATAGGTCATTCTAGCAAATTAGTTTTTTCCCCAAATATAAGTCATTCTAGAATTTCAAAAACTTTTAGTTTAGTTTTTTGGTCCAAATATTAAATTTTTTGTATTGGTACATGTGTTTTTCAATATTCCAATGTTTATTCTCCAATAGTGACATGAGAGAGAATTTATTTTAGTTAACCAATATATTTCTTAATTTGTGTGAAATACCCTAAAATGACATATATAATGGAATGGAGGGAGTACAACAAACACTTTTGAGAAGACTTAAATCCAGTCATTTTTTACTGAAATTAAATTAAATTAACTGAACTGAAATTAAATTAACTGACTTAATTTAACAATAATGATAATATCAGACTTTAATAATAATAATAATACTAATACACAAACAAATAAACAACAACAAAGCCTTAGTCCCGAAATGATTCGGGGTCGGCTAACATGAACCATCATATAAAACCGTGAAATCAAATCGTGTCAGCGACACAAATTCTCTCCCTCCACTCTTTCCTATCCACTACCATATTTTCCTCAATCCCCAATACACTCATATCACTCTCGATCACCCTCCTCCAAGTTTTCTTAGGTCTTCCCCTACCCCTCACCACTACATCCCTTTGTCACTCTTCAGTCCTCCTAACCGGCGCATCAAGCGCTCTTCGTCTTACATGGCCAAACCACCTTAGTCGGTTTTCCCTCATTTTATTCTCAATAGATGTAACCCCTACTTTTGTCCTAATTATTTCATTGCTCACCCGATCCTTTCTCGTATGACCACACATCCATCTTAACATACGCATCTCCGCCACCGACATCTTATGAGTGTGATAGTGTTTCACTGCCAAACACTCCGTACCATATAACAGTGCTGGTCTGATTGCCGTGCGGTAGAATTTTCCCTTCAATTTATTTGGCATGTCGGGGTCACAAAGAAAACCCGTAGCACTCTTCCACTTCGCCCAACCAGATTTAATCCTATGAGCAACATCTCCATCTACTTCTCCATCCGTTTGGATAATAGATCCTAAATACCGAAAGCAATTCGATGCCTGAACAACTCTCCCATCTAGGGTGATTGTCCTTGCCTCCCTACTCCTATCGCCGCTAAACTTACACTCCAAATATTCTGTCTTACTTCGGCTCAGCTTAAAGCCTCTAGATTCTAAAGTTTGTCTCCATAGTTCCAACTTCCTCTCCACGCCTTCTTTCGTCTCATCAACCAACACAATATCATCTACAAACAACATGCACCATGGTATACCATCTTGAAGTGAACTCGTTAGTTCATCCATAACGATGGCAAAAAGAAAAGGGCTTAGTGCAGAACCTTGATGCACTCCAATCGTAATGGGGAACTCTTCAGTCTTTCCAACACTGGTGCGTACACTCGTGCATGCTCCCTCATACATGTCCTTTATGATGTCAGCATATTTCCGTGAAATGCCTTTCCTTATTAGGGCCCACCAAAGTACTTCCATTGGTACCTTATCATATGCCTTCTCCAAGTCAATGAAAACCATATGCAAGTCTTTTTTCTTATTTCGATAGTGCTCCATTAATTGTCTCATTATGTGGATGGCTTCCATAGTTGATCTTCCCGGCAGCCAAACTGGTTTTTCGAGATCTTCACCGTCCTCCTTAGCCTTTGTTCGATCACTCGCTCCCACAATTTCATAGTGTGACTCATTAATTTGATTCATCGATAGTTGGCACAATCTTGGACATCGCCTTTCTTCTTATACAACGTGATTAGGATACTTTTCCTCCATTCGGATGGCATCTTATTGTTTCTCCAAATTTTGTTGAAGAACGTCGTCAACCATTCGATTCCTCTCTCTCCACATCTCCAAATCTCAATAGGGATGCCATCAGGTCCTACTGCTTTCTTCAATCTCATCTTATTTAATTCCATTTTGACTTCACCCTTTTGAATTCTCCGTATGCATTCACGATTTATCATATCATGAGGGATACTTATATCTCCAACCTCTTGTCCGCGACCTCCATTAAATAAGTTATCAAAATAGGACCTCCATCGTTCTTTGATATCCTTATCTCCAACTAGGACTTTTTGGTCCACATCCTTCACACATTTAACTTTTTCGAGATCTCGCGTCTTCCTATCTCTCATCTGAGCAATTCTATATATGTCTCTTTCCCCTTCCTTCGTATCCAATCTTGTGTACAGATCCCGATCCACCTTTGCTCTAGCATCTCGTATGACCTTCTTTACTTCCCTTTTAGCCTCTTTATACTTTTCGTAGTTCTCATCACTCCTGCACTTCCCTAATATTTTATAGGATTCTTGCTTACTCTTTACTGCTTGTCGTACTTCTTCTGTCCACCAAGATGTGTCCTTACCCGGTGGCATGCTACCTTTAGATTCCCCTAGAACTTCCTTCGCTACTTCCCTTATACTATCCTCCATCTTAGTCCATATCGAATCTATATCTAAATCCATATTACAAGTCCAAATATCTTTTTTGGCCATCTCATACACAAATTTTTGTTGATTCTCCCCTTGCAGTTTCCACCACTTAATCTTAGTCTCCACTTGTGGTGTTCGTTTTCTCATACATCTTCTACTTCGAAAATCAAGCACCACTACTCTATGTTGGGTTGCCGTACTCTCACCAAGGATCACCTTACAATCAATATAACTCTTTCTCCAAGCACTCCTTACTAGGAAGAAGTCAATTTGGCTCGTATTACCGCCACTTCGGTAAGTCACTAAGTGGGATGTTCTTTTCATAAACCATGTGTTCATGATACTCAATTCATAGGCTGATGCGAATTCCAAGACATCAATTCCTGCTTCATTTTTATCTCCAAAACCATACCCTCCATGAACATTCTCCAACCCATCTCGCCTAGAACCTACGTGTCCATTGAGATCACCACCTAGTACCATCTTTTCATCGCTAGGAACCTATTGCACCACTTCCTCCAAGTCCTCCCAAAAAACTTGTCTTATAGAGACATCTAATCCTATTTGTGGCGCATATGCACTTATGACATTCACAACCTCATCTCCTATCACAAGCTTAACACTCATAATCCTATCGCTCTTCCTAAACACCGCTACTACATCATCAATATACTCCCTATCAATAAGAATACCTACTCCATTTCTACCCTTATCTTTTCCTGAGTACCATAGTTTATAACCCCAGGGAGCTATCTCTCTAGCCTTGGCTCCAACCCATATGGTTTCTTGTAGGCACATTATATTTATTCTCATCCTCTTCATAACATCTACAATTTCAGCTAATTTTTCTGTCAAAGAGCCTATGTTCCATGTCCCAAAGCGTAACCTATTACCCCTACCCCTACCATTACCATTGACTAGCTTATTTACCCGCAACCCTTGTATATTTGACACCACCCCCGGGTCTTAGGGTGGCACGCCGCTTCGGGGCGACGACCTAGCAACCCTTGCATATTTTTCACTACACCCGGGTCTAAGAAGTGCAGCGCGTCGCTGAGTAGGGAACGCCCCACAATATTCATATTATGGTTCATGTCATAAGATGTGGCTAAGTTTTACGCTGGCCGCCACAAACCTACCGCAACCCTCCTCCTTTGTCCGGGCTTGAGACCGACTGTAAATGCCACCAAGTGACCCTCACAGGCGGAGTTAATAATAATAATAATACTAATCATAATATTAAATAAATAATTATAGTTATAATAAATAATGATAAATTTTATATATAAATAATTATAATTATAATAAATAACGATGAAGTATATATATAATAAATTATATATTATATATAATAATTATAATTATAACTATAATTATAATTATTATATATAATTATAATTATATATAATAATTATATAATTATAATAATAATTATAATTATAATTATCTGCCACCACCTTTGGAAGTGGAGAAACGAGGAGATCTTTGGTGAGAAGACTGTTTTTATTCAGAACTTACCCGAGTTCTTCTCTAAAAAGCTCATTACCATTACGGGGAGCTTCAAAGGGGACCCCCTTGCCAATTCTACTCAGAATAAAGAGGTTCAACTCATTGGGTGGTGTAGGCTGAAGGATGGAGTGGTTAAGTTGAACACGGATGGCTCTTGTCTCAACAATAGAAAGATCGCGGCTGGAGGCGTGCTCAGGGACACGGGAGGTGCCTGGTTGTCTGGATTCACCCATAACCTGGGTTTGGGCTCATCCTTTTCAGCGGAACTTTAGGGTATTCTTTCTGGAGTCAAGCTTGCCAGAAATCTGGGTATTAAAAGGCTTGCTGTGGAGTATGATAATATGGAGGCTATTAGTATGATCTCTAATAATCATGCTTTTTGTCTTAGTAGCCAGAACCTTATCAAAGCAATAAGAAGTCTTGGCTCCTCCTTTGAGTCCTTAGAGTTCAGCCACATCTACAGAGAACAAAATCGAATTGCGGATCGCTTGGCGGCGGCTGGGCAAGAGGGGATGTTAGGTGTTTCCACCCTTTCTGATCCTCCTATCTATCTTTCTTCTCTCCTTTTAGAGGACAGAGTGTGGGTTAGCTTTCCTAGGCTGATCCCAGGTTAGCTTTTGTCTCGGTGTTGGTTTGTTTTCTTTCCTGTTTCTACCAAAAATAAAATAAAATAATTATAATTATAATAAATAATGATGAATTATAAATAATATTAAAGTATATATAAGTTATATATTAATAATAATAAATTATATATTAATAATTATAATTATAATAAATAATGATAAATTACTGAATTGAAACTAAATTAACTAAAATTAAATAAAAAAGAATATGACCTTACTGCATTAGAATCTAATAACCTCTGAAATTGAGTAAAAGAGTTCATTGATACGATCTAACTTATTAACCATTAAAGTGATCTATAAGTTTATAAATTTAGAAAGAGTGATTAATTAATTTTAAAAATCATTTTAATTTATTTAAAATGATATTAGTATCTAAATTTATTCCTGACCTCCGGTTTTACTTCTCGAAAAAACTCTCTGTTATTACAAAGAGTTTTGAAGGAGAGCCCCTGGTTCACCCCTCCCCGGTTAAAGAGGTCCAGTTAGTTGGTTGGAGGAAGCCCAGGGAAGGGGTTGTCAAGTTGAATACGGATGGCTCCTGCCTTAGTAATGGCAGAATTGCTGCTGGTGGAGTTCTTCGGGATGCTGGCGGCGCCTGGCTGGCTGGGTTTACCCATAACTTAGGTACGGGCTCCTCCTTTACTGCGGAGCTCTGGGGGATCTTGTCTGGCATTAAACTCGCCATTCGCATGGGTGTTAAAAGACTTTCGGTGGAGTCTGACAATTTGGAGGCTATCAACAGGATTTCGGATAGACAAGCTGTTTGTCTTAAGAGTCAGAATCTCATTAAAGCCATCTTGAGGCTTCGTCCTGCCTTCGATTCTCTTACCTTCTCCCATATTTATAGGGAGCAAAACCGCGTGGCGGATCGCTTGGCAGCTGCTGGGCATGGGAGGATGTTAGGTGTTTCTACCCTTTCCGTTCCTCCTTCTTTTCTGTTACCTTCTCTTCTTGAGGATAGGATTGGGGTCAGTCTTCCTAGACTGATCCCGGGTTAGGTTTTTGTTTGTTTGTTTTTTTCTTCCCTTCTTACCAAAAAAAAAGTATCTAAATTTATTTTAGAGTAATTAATGATATTTTTAGTTTGCTTAGAGTGATTTTTTTTTGAAATAAGTTTGCTTAGAGTGATATGTACTTTAATTTGTCCAAAACTAATTTTATTATAACACATGGATTCAAAAAGTTAATCGCATCACTTTAAGCAAATTCAAGAAACTAATAAGATACTCCATTCATTTCAAAATAATTGTCACATTTGACCAAAGCACACATATTAAGGAAATGATTGATTTGCATTAAATTTATGCAACATGGACTAGAATACCCTCTATCTCTCTTCATTAATAATTATCATTTTTTGTGTCTCTCATTAAATTGAACATCTCTCCATACATTGAAAACTTAAAATAACAAAAAGTGTAATTAATATTAAACTCATTAATAGGGGTAAAATAGGAAAAAGTTGCATTGGAAACTAAACCTGACAAATAATATGAAATGGAAAAATTTGATCAAAAGTGACAATTATTTTGAAATGGATGGAGTATTTTATAAGTTTGGAACAATCAACTTTTTTAGTTTTTTTTAGCAGTCTTGATAGATCTACCGTCTCATGTATACTTGGTCCAAAATTTCAACGGCCTCCTGAACTTTTCAAAGTTCCAAATAATTCCTTATTATTATTTATTTGCATTTTATAACTCGTATTTTTATCTAATTATATTCTATAACACCTTATTTTTATATATATTTTTTAAAAACACCTTATTTTTATACAATTTCATTCAATAACCGTGTAATAATATCTTCCAATTATCTTCAATATCCTTAAAATTCAACTCACCCATAAATTTTTAAAAGTTGATAATTATTGATCTATTTGTCATTTTGTTTTTTTTACACGTGACCAGAAGAACTTTTCAATTTCAAATTTCATAGCAGTTGAAGTTTTGGACTGGACTTTGTTTGGCCAATTTTAAGCCTTTTGAAACACATATTTGAATCACAATCCGCTCATCTCTGTAAATACACAACAACGGCAATCATCCTAATAAAGATCAAACCCCCAAACCTATGCACAAAGTAGAGCAAAGAATCACAATAAACTAATTTGACAGCTCCTTTGTATATTATAAAATTAGAATACACTTGAACATAGCAACAGAAATTCAAATTAACAAGTATCTCAATCTCAATCACCTAAATCCATAAACAAGTCTAGAATACCTGTCCTTGATCCATCGAAAACTCTTCTTGAAAGACCCTTTCACTTTCCCTTCCACAGCATACACCTTATACCCAGCCACTCTCTTCTTCCTCTGCAATTCTGGATCATTCAAACTCAAGCTCCTTAACACCGATCCATTCGTCGATTTCGCCTTTTTCAATTTCAAATCGTTATTTCCCAATTGTGCGTGTGCTTGTGCTTGTGTTTGGTACGCCGATGAAGCATAAGATGCGCTGTAGCATCTCAGATCTTGCATACTACTTACACCTGCTGTTGAAACGCCGTACGGCTGTATTTGCCTACTTCCGTCGCCGTATGGCTTTGATCTGAAATCTTCCATTCTGATTCGGATTGAGCTTTTTGGGAATTTAGGATTGGGAATTTAGGGGGTTGCGTTGAGTACACTCTGCTCTTATTTTGAAGGAGCTGACCTGACTAAGGTGTGGCGTATGTGGTGTGAACTTAGGTGCGCATGTTAGCAGCGTGTGCTTTTTGACTTTGTTATTTTTCAGCTGTCACCCCCATCTTTTCAGCCAACTATACTATTTTTATTATTATTACTTTTTTCTCCAACTTTTTATTCTTTGAGAAATGTTTATTCTTTACCTAATTCAAGGCATAATATCTTAAACAAAATCTATAATTTGTAATTACATTAAAAAAGGTAAACTACAATTATAGCCCTCTAAGTTAATCTCCTTTTATAGTTTAATCCTCAACTTCATTTTATAATTAAGATATTAAAAGAATGTTAAAATAACTAAAATTTTCTGAAGTTGTCAATATTATTTGATTAATTTATAACGAATATTAATATAAATAAAGTGAAAATTTATTTTATTTCTAATATAAAAATATTTATTTTAAAAAGTTACAATAAGTATTTTACTTAATTTTATGCTAATAAATATTATAATACGTTCAAATATATAATTAATTTTTTTTAGAGTATTAATCATTAGGTAATTTGATAGTTTCTACTAAAAGTATAGTTTTTTTTTATTATATTTCAGTGAAATTTCAGTATTTTTATTACAAAATAAGGGATTAAATTCTAAAAAAGGTTCAATTTTTTTTATAATATGAATGACACATCACGATGTTAATCTATCCATGTCACACTTTAATCAATAAAATATTAAAACAAATTTTCTAAATTTTTGTTTGAGGACATGAAAATTTGATTTGATTTCAAAATTATAACACTATTTCGAGCACCTTTCATCTCACCAAGCACTCTTCATTCAATATGCTCTTAAAGGTCTAATATATTTGTTACCCTCTATACTTGACCAAAAACTTTAACTACCTATTTAACTTTTAAAAGTTTCAAATGACACATATTCTTATCAAATTGCATTTAATTATCCTTTATTTCGCAATAAAATTTGTTAAATGTATAAATTGAGAGACACGCTCCGTCACGTATAAAAAAGCTAATGTCAAATAGACAATTAATTAAGAAATTTTAAAAGTTTACAGGACGGTTAAAGTTTTGGTGTTATTGGATGCAATTAGATAAAAGTATGAGGATATTGAATATAATTGTCAATTATAAAAGATGATTTAGAATTTTTGAAAGTTCGGAATGGAATTTTTGTCCAAATACAACCTTCATGTTCTTTAAATTTATATTTTGAAAATGTTTATTTTAACAAGAGATGTTGTAATTCACTATTGAAGAACTGAAATTTATGATCTCATAGGAATCAAACTCGATCCAATAACTAAAATTTATAGATTTTTAATTTAAATGTTTAGAATAACATATTCTTATGAAAGAAAATAAGTTTATTTTATAACAAATAAAATTCAACATACTAATAAAGCGATAAATGGGTAGATTTTTTTTATTGATACTTATAATATATAAATTCGGTTTCGATAAATCATATTTTTTTCACAAAATAATCAAACTGAATCACAGTATAAAAATAGCTTGACTTCAATTTAATTATTGATTTAGTAACCGATTATTGATTGTGTTCGGCCTTAATTTCAATATAAAAAGCTTAGATATTATTATTATTTTATGATTTCATAATGGTATTAAATGAATTTAATCAATTATCACTACATTAAATATTAAATTTATTAAAATCTCACCTCAGAGTTTTAATAAGTATAGATTTAATGACTTTTTTTTAGGGTAATTAATTTATTAGTCCTTATATTTTGACAAAACACACTATTTAGTATCTGTATTTTGAAAAACATACAGTAAGGTCCCTAACCTTTTTCTCGATGAACTATTTAGTCATTTCATCTGTTTGTTAGATTTTTTACCATTTATGAATTCAGAAATGACTAAATTACCTTTTACTATTTATCAGTGAAAAGTAATTCACACCTCTATGTCTTTCTCTCACAACCGGCGCTGGAAAAAATGGAGAAATGATTGAATCTCTAACCCATAATCAACTGAAATCAACCAGAATAACACATAAATGAGAAACAATGAAGATAATGGTCTTATATATTTGATTTTGTGGTAAAGGGTAGTTATTTTTTTAAATAGATTTTGACTCAAATCCAAATTGACTAACAGAATCTTCATTGGAGTCTAACGGCAGGGACTAAACAGTTCACGGAGAAAAACGTTAGGGACTAAACAGTTCATCGAGAAAAAGGTTAGAGACCTTACCGTGTGTTTGTAAAAATAAAAGGACTAAACAGTGTGTTTTATCAAAATATAAGGACTAATAAATTAATTACCCTTTTTTTTAAAAAAAAAATCTAATTTTCCCTTCCTATCACTCAATTTAAGAAGCTATAGTAGGATCAACAAGGCCCAGTATTACAACAGGCCCGATATATTTTGATGGGTGGTATATACTAAAACGGTATCGTTATGTTAACTGTGTATCAACATATTGTATAGACTGATGTTTTGAAGTCCCAGGAAGAGTTGGTTATAAATATTAAATACCTTCTTCCGGCCTCCCAATTCGCGTTCGAATTTAAATCCAATAAATTAATTAAAGCTTCAGAGTATGGTGGTGTTCCAACGCAAGATATTTTCAACTTATAGCGAATTAGAAGTCTTGGATTCACTCCTTGCACGGCCGCCGCCTGTTTCCGAAGAATCCGAGGAGGAAGAAGAAGAATCTGACGATGACGACGACGATGATGACGACGAAGAGTTTCTTAAAGCGTTCGAGAGCGATGAAGATAGGCAAAGTTATTTCAAATGCGTAGAATCATTTGACGCTAGCGAGGTAGATTTCGTTTTTTCTCCTTTTGATTTCGTTTTACAAATTCAATTAATTCATTCTCATTGTTTTTTTAATTAGGGATTTGATATCATACTTTTCGAAGGTAGGATACCTGATGGTTTCTTCTGTTCGGATCTACTGCGACGGGTGGATCTGGGAGATACAACAAGTCTGTTCAATTCAAAATGCGAGGAGGCTGTTAATTATGCTATTCAACAACATAATCAAAAGGTTATTTCTCATTCAATATTAAGTTTACTGATTTGAATTGATTTATTAATTAAAAAAAAAAAAAGGCAGTCCGGTCGCATTACGAGGATCCGGGGAGGGGTCCCACCACAAGGGTGTATTGGGGGCAAACCTTTCCTTGCCAATTTAATTGACAAGAGGCTGCCCCTAAGACTCGAAACCGTGACCTCTGGTCACACGACAACAACGTTTTACCGTTGCGCCAAGGCTCGCTCTCTAATTGATTTATTAATTAATTGAGTTAAAATTAACGATGAATACAGGGTGGGAATCTGGAATTTGTGAAAGTTCTGTATGCATTTCGTCATTTAATTGCACATTATTATGCAACCTTTGAAGCTAAAGATATTTCTTCAGGAGAAATCAAAGTTTATCAAACTCACCTCTTCTACCCTATTTTTCGTAAAAATAGAGAAACAACTCTAAACAGGTAAGTTAACTTATTTATTTTAAGCTTTGCTTGTATAATTAGTTCCCTCTTATCTCAATTTTTTTGGTACATATATATTTATTGTTGGACGGATCTCGGAGGGTTTTAGCATTACTCAAACTCTATAAAAATCATTTGCTGGACTTTTGTGTAAAGAAAATTAAAAGAAATATCAATCGATGTTTTTGTTTTGTATTTTATTTTTTAGTTAAGAGACTTGGAAACAATTTAACATTTATTGGGTCGTGAAGATCTTCACTATGCTTATAGGAGTTTTTATTATGACAAATTATTATTTAAATTATATCTAAGAAATTTATCGTTTTTAAATATACTTTAAGGATTAAGATTTATAAATTAAGAGTCTATATGATATATTTTTTAGGAGTAGAATTTATGAATTGGAATTAGCTAATAAAAATATATTCTTTTTATGATATATATAAAATAATGATATAATTAGAATTAAGTTTTGTAAAAAATATAATTGTAATTTTTATAAATAACCGTGATTTTCATGTAAAAAGCTTGTAAAGGAGGAAATTAGTTTTTCCTGCGCCTTTTAGAATTTCATATAGAATTTACTTAGTTAGTGATGAGTCTTTATTGTCTCTCCACTCCTAGCTTATGACTATATCTATCGTCATTTCTATTCAATTATAAAGGAATTAAAATCGATATTTTAGTAAGCTTGTTAAATTAGTAAAAAGAGTAAGAAGTTCATAAATAAAGTTAGATTATTTTCTAAAATTTTAATTTATTAATAATAAAATTTTATATTAAAATATTAATTTGGTCTGACAAATTGAAATTGATGTTAATTGTAAAATAATTGTGGGATGAAATGTATGATGATGTGGTAGTATGAATCTACTCTACACCCTATAGTTGCTTTGCAATTGTATAAAGATGTAAAAGCTACTTAAAATTATAAATATTTGAAAAAGCTACTTGAAATTATAAATATTTTTTATTAGATAACAAGAACCTAAAATTTGATTGCCCATGATTATTAACGCAATGTAGCAAATGACATTTTATATCGGTTGATAATATGTGTTTTATTAAAGCTTATAACATCATTAATTTTTTTTAAAGATGCTCTTGAATGAGGATAAATTCATAAAACCTTTTTCAAATTTCTTTCATCATCATTTTGAATCAGATGTAAAAAGTCCTTTATCTTACTCTTGCATTTTGATGAGCATTCTATTTATTACATCTGTTAGATTCTTAAGAAAATAATAAATTCTGT
The DNA here is from genome assembly GCF_963576675.1 of Euphorbia lathyris. Lineage (NCBI taxonomy): Eukaryota > Viridiplantae > Streptophyta > Magnoliopsida > Malpighiales > Euphorbiaceae > Euphorbia > Euphorbia lathyris. Next base: position 28,137,469 of record NC_088917.1, on the reverse strand, counting down.
CTTAAGAATTTTAGAATCTTAAGAAAACAAACAGAGAGAATAATCATTTGTGTTAAGAATGTTAGATGTGATTGTTGATACATATCCATTTAGAATTATATTGTTAATAGAATACACTATGCTTATCGCCACTATGCTTATCTCGTCTATGTTCTCTTTCAATTAGAATTCTAATACAAATAGAATACTCTCTGTATAAATATACAACATGTAAATCATATTCAATCAAGCATAATTATTCTTTCCCAAACAATTATTATTTGAGTATTTACATGGTATCAGAGACCATGGTTAACCCTATTTTAGGTTTTAATAATCTGGCCACCACCACTCTTCCTGCCTCATCTGCGCCGACGGCGCCTCCTTCTTCCTCCTCCAACCACCATGTGCAGCCCTCTGCCGCCATGGATTCTGTCCAACATAGTGAAAATTCTGCCTCTAATTTTAATGCTTCCGAATTCACCCTTATCACCGAATCCCAATCTCTTTCTCACTCGGCCATGCCGACTTTGATTCGCACCCAGGCTCCAGTTACCACTTTACCACCGCCTATTCTGCCAACAACGGCCTCTTTTCCTCTTCCAAATTCCATTCATGCAACTTCCTTTCACCCTTTCTCTATTACAACCATACCGACTGGATGGACTGCTCCATCACCGTTCACTGCTCCGACAGGATTTCTCTCCTGTCCCGGTCAGACAGTTTCCACTCCTCCCAATTTCATGTACAGTAGTAATTCATGTCATGGTCAGACAGTTTCTTCCACTCCTCAAAACTTCATATACGGTAATAACCCACCAAATCATTCAAGGGATAATTTCTTTGTCCCTCCTACTGCTCAATTCACTGATTCTTTACCTAGCGCTTGTTCAATTCCATCTGCTTCTACTCACATTCCTCAATTTCCTGTAAAATTGAGTCCTACCAATTATCGATTGTAGAAAAATTATGTGGTTGTGACACTTCAGGCTATGAGATTGTTTTCTGATCACTGTTTAGGGACCTCTCCTCCTCCTGCTCGGTTCATCCCAAGAGCTGCTAGCATTGATTATGATAATCCTGACAATTATGCATTCAATCCATCCTTTTATCAATGGGAACAAAGAGATCATCTCACTCGGGCCACCATTCTACTGTCTCTGTCTGAAGAGGTTGTCTCGACTGTTAACAGTCTTGAGACTGCCAGGTCTGTATGGTTTGCACTAGAACGCACTTATGGAACTGTCTCCGAGAATCATCGGGTTCAATTAACTATTGAGCTCAATGATCTGAAAAAGAATGATATGTCTATGGCTGCCTACCTTCACAAAATAAAAATTATTGCAGATGAACTTACAGCTGCAGGGAACCTGCCAATATGACTCAAATTATTGCTTCTCTATTCAAGCACCTTGGGTATGAATATCATAGTGTTCTCACAACTCTTAATGTTTGCCGCGGCACCCCATGTTGAGTGGTTTGAGATGTATGATGAGCTTATTCGCCATGAGTTACTGCTAAAGAGTACTGATCCTATTCCTATGGCCAATATCACAGCTGCCACCTCCTCATCTGACAAAAAAATAAAAAGAAACGGGGCAGCTGCTACCTGTGTGGCGACACTAGGCATTGGGCAGCTGCTACTTGGACTCAAGGCCCATTTGAATATGATTTTGATGACATTGAGCAGCCTTGGTACCCGGATACAGGAGCAACCCACCACATGACCAACAATGCTCAGAATCTTCACCATCCTACTCAATATCAAGGCTATGATACTGTTCAATTTGGTAATGGTCAAGGTTTGCCAATTTCTCACTCAGGCACCTCTACAGTTCATAAATTTAAACTTAAAGATGTTTTGTTAGTTCCTAAGCTTACTAAGTCCTTACTTTTTGTTCAACAATTTTCTCGTGATAACTCATGTTTCTTTGAATTTTGGCCCTCTTACTTTTTGATTAAGAATCAGGGAAGCAAGGAAATCCTCTTGAAAGGCCCGAGTAAGGATGGGCTATATGTGCTCCCCAGTACATTAAAGCAAGCATTGGTAGGAGAAAAGACACCGTACTCACAGTAGCATGCTCGGCTTGGTCATTGTCATCCCCGTACTGTCAACCAAGTTATCTCACACAACAATCTTCCTTCCACCAAGACTACTTCAATGTGGTGTTCTTGTCCTCAGGGCAAGCTATCTAAGTTCAATTTACCTTCCATTATTCGCAAAAGTACTTTTATGTTTGAATCTATTCATTCTGATGTTTGGGGCCTTGCTCCTTTTGCTTCTAGTTTAGGACATCGTTATTTTATTGTTTTCATAGATGAATTCACTAGGTTCAGTTGGATATTTTTTCTCAAGAATAAAAGTGACGTTGAATATATCTTTGTTCAGTTTCATGCTATGATTGTTTGTCAATTCTCTGCCAAGGTTAAAACATTTTATTCAGATTTTGGTGGTGAATTCCAGAAGTTAAACCCTTTTTTATCAAAGCCTGGTATTGTTCACAAATTAGCATGTCCACATACACATGAACAAAATGGAATTTCTGAATGCAAAATAGGACATATAGTAGACACTAGCCTTACTTTACTTGCTCCTGCTTCTATGCCTTTGAAATTTTGGAATTATGCTATGAGCCGTAGTGTTCGTCTGATTAATTATCTCCCTACTCGAGTGCTTAAATCTGTCTCACCATACTTTAAAGCTTTTCAAAAAAATCCCAATTTTAAAGACCTGCGTGTCTTTGGTTGTGGTGTATTTCCTCTACTTCGTGCTTACAATCAGCACAAATTCGATTTTCGTTCTCGACTCTGTGTTTATCTGGGTGATTCAGCAAGTTACAATGGGTACATTTGCTTGGATCCGGTCTCTACACGTATCTACATCTGCAAACATGTTACGTTTCGTGAGGACGTCTTCCCTTTTTCACGAGCTTCGACTATCACGGGTACTGCCACTACCAATGCTTCGCTGCCATCCTTGCTGGGTCATATTCTGGGTAATTTCTTTGCACCTGCTCTAATTCAGTTGCCAAAATCAGTCCCTGCATGCATCTTACAAAAAAAATATAAATTTTTCAAATCCACCTCCTGTGTCTTTTTCACCCAAAGTTGGGACTAGCACCTCAATTCAATCCACTTTATTGACCTTCCCTACTATCTCTCCTACTTCTGCCTTATATCCCATCCCCATCCCCAACATCATGGTCTCCTTGCCACTCACCTCATGCCATGTCCACCTCTACCCCATCATTGTCTCAAAACACTCATCCCTTACCATCACCTTCATTGTTGGACAAAAACCCCACTCCACTTTCCATCTCTCATTTACCATCCCAAGATAACCCATCACCATCTCTCCATCCTAGTTTAGAGATCTCCCACTACCCAACATCATCAAATCCGACACACGCAACCCAAACCACAACATCACCTACTCCGCCAACATTATCTACCATCATTACTCCTCCCAATAATTTGGATGAATTAATTTCCACCACCAGCATACACACAATGGAACCTTCATCATCTTCCACAACAATTGTTCCTGCCACTCACACTCATAGCACCTCTGCCCAAACAACAAATAATGCTCTGGACCGAACACATCCTATGCAGTTAAGGACCTCTACACTTCACTCTCAGGGACAGTTTCTTGGCTTCACGGCATCCGCATCTACAGAACCTACTGATCCAAGCTGTTTCTCTAAAGCAATAAAAATCAAAGAATGGTGTGAGGCAATGTCTGCTGAACTGAAGGCTCTTATTGACAACAAAACTTGGGTTCTGGTACCCCGACCTCTCAACAGAAACATAACTACGAGTCGATGGCTATTTCGTACCAAGAAATAGGCTGATGGTTCCATTGAGCGACACAAGGCACGACTTGTAGCGCGTGGGTTCGCACAACAATCAGGTCTTGACTTCAAAGAAACGTTCAGTCCTGTTGTTAAAGCGACTACCATTCGAATCATTCTTGCACTCGCATCTGCTCAGCATTGGCAAATCAATCAACTAGACGTCTCCAATGCCTTTCTTCATGGAAATCTTACTGAAACAATCTTCATGGAACAACTGGAAGGATTTCAAGACAAGGATCATCCCGACCATGTTTGCCTCCTTAAAAAGTCTCTATATGGTCTTAAACAGGCCCCTAGAGAATGGTTTATTCGTGTAATTTTTTTTTTGTGCAGCCTCGGGTTCTCCATAAACCTTAATTAATTATTTTAGAATCTTAATTTTAAAGATGGCATAACACCCATTTGGATGCCTAAACTACAACTTCAAAGTCAATTAGGATCCTAAAATATCAAAATCATCAATTAAGTCCCTATTTTAAACAAAAATCTTCAATTGAGGTCTCATTGAAAATCATTCGGTTGAACAGTTTCATACCTTCTTTCCCAAACTCATTTTGAACCAGCACAGAGATTATTACAGTCTATATCAAATAGTCACAATTTCCGATTTTAGAATAAAATATGGACTCAATTGATGATTTTTGCTTAGTTCAGGGATCTAATTGATGATTTTGATAGTTTAGGATTCTAATTGATTTTGAACCTTTAGTTTAAGGACTCAAATGAGTGTAATACCTTTAAAGATTTACATGTATGAATATAATAATATTTTTTTTACAGTCGTAACATGCAATTTTTTCGTTTTGTCACTCTATTCGACTTATGTTTATATTTTGGTAACAATTTATACACACAACTTGAGTTTGCTCGTGTTTATTGATATAACCCGGGTTGAAAATCCGAATTCTCATATGGAGCGAATACGTCTACCAGATGGACCTGCTACTCGAGCACGTGTTAAGCAGTTTGAAGAGGAGCTCCAAACATATGTGGTGCAAATGTTAGATATGTCGGACCAAATTGACACATGTGGAATTCAAGAAGCTATAACTTTTTCATACCTCTCGGGTCATTCGGAAAGCGGGCACATCAAAGAAACCGAACATGGACTAAAAAAACAAGCGGTGAAATTAAGTCAAAAATCACCATATGAATTTTAACCATTTGGATTTATGGGGAAAATAAAATCAATTCAATATGAATTGATTTAATTCTTTTTCAATGGTCAAAATTCCAACTTCCAAAAAAACCATGTGAACCTAATCAATTCCATGAGAATTGAGTCTTGTTTTCTCATTTGCATTATTGTCAAATTATGGGTATTGATTTTCTTTGTCTTAATGGTTGACTAAATAAAGTACTTAAATACCCTTGTATTATTGTTGTTATCAAAGATATGTAAGGGCAATTCAAGTAATTGTTTGTATTTGCTTTACCTATTTAAGGGTGAACTTTTCTTATGTAAGGCACAAGTTTGATATTAATAAAAATAGGGTTAATACACATATTTACCCTCGTATTTTCTCGGAAAAACAGATTTGCCCTTATATCAAACAAACTCTCAAAAATCTCCCTGAGCTTTCCTCGAACCTTCACATATGCCCTAATCTAACGGGGTAGTGATTTGGCACAAACGGCGTGCCACGTACGACGCCACGTCCACTGCCAACACATTAAAAGAAGCCACGTTTGATTTTCTCACCATATATACGAGCTTTCCATCCCCTTCTCCCCCAATTTCATTCGTGATTTCCGTCTCCTTCTTCTTCGTCCATGTCTGTATGAAAGAGAAAGAGTTAGGGCAAACTGAAAGTTGCGATTTCAAACTTCCAGGACGTGTTATTGAAGAAAGAAAGATGACAAGTGAAAGCTCCATTGGTTCATTACATTCTCTGCGCCATGGGAGGATGGAAAAAACGTACGATGATCCCCCCAAGTTCTGTTACTGTAATTTGAAGGCGCCAAGATGGACGAGCTGGAGTGACGAGAACCCTGGAAGAAGATTTTACGCATGCCCTAAATTACGGGTATGTTTATTGTGTTCTGAAACTAGTGCATCAACATTCTAGATAATTAGGGTTCATCAAAACACATTTCTGAAATTAAAATGGGTATGTATAAATTGTTGGAATGTTGGATTATTGCTGTTTGTAAGTTTGATTGTTGGGTATATATGAACTTGGAATGTGGATTGTTGGGTATATATGAACTTGGAATGTGGATTGTTGGGTATAAATTGTTGGAATGTTGGATTATTACTGATTGTTTTTAAGTTTGATTCTTGGGTATAAATTGTTGGATTGTTACTGATTGTTTGTAAGTTTGATTCTTGGGTATAAATTGTTGGAATGTTGGATTGTTGGGTATAAATTGTTGGACAAAGGATGGTTCAATTTGATTGTGATTAAATATATAGGACAAAGGATGTGGCTACTTTGATTGGCATGACGAGAAGTTGTCTGCTAGAGCAAAGAGTGTTATTGATGACCTCCAGCAACAAATTAAGCACTTGAAGGAGGAGAATCACATGATGCGCACTGATGGAGAATACGCGTCCAAGGATGATTCGTTGTACTGGCAGTCCCTGATACAAACTCAGCTTGACAAGAATCATGAATTGGGAGTTGTGATAAAGGCTGTGAAGAAGACTAAGAACATCTTAATTGGGTTGCTTGTCATCACTTGGCATTTGCTCATTTACATGTGGTTCAAAAGAAGTGATTAGGTATAATTATTAAATATGTTATGTTGTTTTATAATCCCACGGGAGTAATTAGTTGTATTTTGGCATCCTTGGGATTAAGTAGATAGGATTTTAGTGTCAATTTGGACTAAGATACCGAATATTTTGGTGTCCTTTTGGACAAAGTTATCTTTGATGTATTTTGTTGTCTTTTTGGACAAAGTTATCTTTGACATTACGTATGCTACTTACGTTATATGCACTCTTGGTCCCATTACATTACTCAAAATTGGTGTGAGTTATTTTGCACAATTAAACCTGTAAATGACACGTAACTAAAGACAAATACGTATAATGTCATGTAAGTTACCCTTATAAAAAAACATGTTAATTATGTATCTAAAAGTGACATTTAAACACATGTACCCAAGATAGGTGTAAATGACATGTGTAATTGTAAATGGCACTTACGAAACCTGTTAACAAGAACCTTCTTATTTCCTACCTAACAAACACTTAAATTACAGTTATAAGTGCAAATGACATGTATAAAACATGTAAAAAAACCTGTTATTAATGTAACTAAAAGTGACACATAAAAACATGTATAAAAATAGACACTTCAACACACTGCCAACACAATTACCAAATCGCGCATTTTGCACTTTCATTCCATTTCCAAACCAAGTATTCACAACGTTTGATAATTACATATATTCATCAAACTATTCACGTGTGACAAAACATTTACATTTCCCTGTGTAAACCAAAAGTGAACCCCAAAATAGCCACATATATTCATCAAAATAATCACATCGTGTGACAAAACATTTACATGTCCCTGTGTTAACAAAAAGTGAATCCCAAAATAGCCAACATATCCAACAAAGTCAATGTTTCTTCTTCTGCAATCCGATCCTCTTCTCCCTTTCTGCTTGTATGGCATTTCCTGTAACCGCCTTTTTTCCATTCCACATTAGTCCTTGTCCTTCAAATGGAAGATCCGTAGGCAACAGATCCTCCCCCCTGAATGGTATCCTTCTTGAACCAGTGTGTTCTCTCGCAACTGTGCGCCTAGCATGCCTTAGGTCGTGTTCCGATGGAATGGGAAATACAACTTCAGGGTCAGCCTCGTGTACCAAACCTGCCATACCCGAGACCTCATCTACTGCACCATGTACTTCTGCCTCATTCACCTCCGCTGCTCCTTCATCCATGCGTTCCTATAAATAATTCATAACCAATTTCAACATATGAACAATGCATAACCAAAATAATTGCATGCCTAGTTCAACATGTGAGCAATTCAAACCAAAATATTTGCTGCCTAGTTCAACATGTGAATAATTGAGAACCAAAATTGTATCTGACAAGTTCAACATGTGAGCAATGCATAACCAATTTCAACATGTGAATAATTCATACCCAAACTATTTATAACCAATTTCAACATGTGAATAATTCATACCCAAAGTATTTATAACCAATTTCAACATGTGAATAATTCAAACCTTTCCTTTCCACGTATTGTGTCCATGTCGTATGGCCTCATAGAACCTGTTAGTGAGGTCCTTGTATTGTTGATCCGATGTCAAGACACTTGGGTGTCTTGGTAGCCCATTGCCTGCGGGTGCGGCTTGTGGTGCATTGGCTGCCGGTGCCCTGGCTGCCGGTACATTGGATGCTGCTTGTGGTGCATTCACTTGAGTTGTTTGTGGAGTTGCACACGTCCTGGTGGAGGAAGTATTGGATCTTGCTCTCCTTGCAGCGGTCTTTGTAGGTCTTGGACCATTGTTAGTAGGCACTCTAGTGTCAGGGGTTGCATCATTGGTGTGAGTTGCACTAGTTGTATTTGCATCAGTTGTATTTGCATCAGTTGGTACCTACAAGTTTCAGTTAATGTCACATCAGTTGATACCTACAAGAATTGCAAATGTCAAAATTACATGTAAAATTACAAATTTCTATTTTCATGTAGACTCACTTACCCCTTTGCACTTCAGCTTGTTGTGTCCAAATACACCACACTTACTGCACTTCTTCTTGTGACCAGCCCTTGACAATTTCTGTGTTTGGCTTTGTCTGTCAGGTTCAGTAGCTTCCCTAACCCTCTTCTTCTTAGGCCTGCCTGGCATTCGCACTATGGGTGGAGGAAGTATCGGTTCGAATGCATCAACATTACAAAAAGCCTTCCCTCGAACTGGTTGTAGCTTGTTACTATACGTTTTCTTGAAAGTTGATATGTGATAGAACATTGATATCTCTTTGAGGGGATCCATCCTCTTGTGCCTCAATGCACATATTGCATGCGGACATGGTATGCCAGACAACTCCCACTCCCTACAAGTACATAACTTCTTCTCCAACATCACGGCATGCCTATCCTGACCTTCACTTACCTCATATCCATCATCCCCATTCCATTCAACTCTGCACAATTGAGCAATTTCACTATTCAAATTATACACTTTCATGCACTTGGGACTCCATTCTTTCTTCCACTTTGTAGCTTCTTTAGCACAGTCCTTCAACTTACCCATTACCTCAAGTCTTATCCCATCCAGTAGTCTGTAAATAGACTTCTCTCTTGGCACCTTAATCCAAGCATTGAAGCTCTCAACATGATTGTTGGTGACAATCATGTCCTTACTCCTACCACTGAAATACGCTCTACACCATCTTTGTGGGGGATAACTGACAAGGTGTTCTGCTGCTTCCTTTGAAATGGACCCTAGTGTCTTTAGGTTGTCATTGAACTCTTCCGGGTAAGTACTCCAACTGCAGGACCAAAACCATTTACTAAGCTCCCCACTCCTCCATCTCTTGCTCCAGTTGGCATGAATGTGCCTAGCACACCACCTGTGCTCAGCATCTGGCAAATATTTAGCAACAGCAGGCAGCAATCCCTACAATTAAAATATAAACCATACTTCAAACATTAATACATGGTAATAACTGGAATATGTCAACAAAGTAATATGAAATTGGACTTTTTTTTACCTTTTGCATATCAGAAATAAGGGTCAAATTCTCCCCTTTTCCAAGCTCTAGTTGGATTATGAGATGTTGGATGAACCATTCCCAACTGCACCCTGACTCTCTATCCACAACAGCCCATGCAATGGGGTAGAAATGATCGTCTGCATCCCTACCACAAGCCACCAACAGCACCCCTTTGCAAATGCCTTTAAGGAAACACCCATCTAACCCAATTATGGGCCTACATCCTTCCTTCCAGCCCTTCTTCAAAGCAGCAAAACAAATAAATATCCTCCAAAAGACTCTCCTCCCTTGTCTTAAATCTTCCCTTCTAAGGTCTACCTTCAAACATGACCCTGGGTTTGTTGTCATGCATTCACCTGCATATGCTTCTAATGTGGCATACTCTTGCTTGTAACTGCTATCTAATTGCTCCAATATTAACTGCCTAGCCCTTAGACACTTAGCCTCTGACATATCAACTTTAAACATGCTTTTAGCATCCCTCCTCATATCACCAGAACTGTAAGAAGGTCTATCTAGCACCCGATCCATAAATTTGGCAGCTATCCACTTCACTGTGGCTCTCTTATTTGCAAACACCTTATTACACTCATGACCATGGGTTATAGTTTTTACAACCATTGTAGGACCCTCCCTGTCTTGGCTAATAAACAAATGAAAAGGACACTCAAAACATCGTACTCTAATCCTACTTTTGTCACTCTTCATTATTCTAATATCATAACCCCCAGTGACAGCATAGTCATTAATTGCATGCTTAGCCTCCTCTATGCCTCTAAAAGTCATGCCTATTCTAAAATAAGATCTACCTTTCTCTAGATTGTACCTTTCCCGTTTCCTGGCTTCTTGAATCTGCTCAAGTGCCTCCTCCTCATCATCTACATCAGTATCATCATCACTCCCTACATCGTCATCTCCCTCACTCACCTCATAATCCTCATCTTCACTATCATCCTCACCATCTTCCTCCTCAACATTCCCATCCACATTTCCTTCCTCTTCAACATTTTCCCCTATATCAACATGTACTCCTTCATCCACAGTACAATCCTCAACATGTCCTCCACCATCTATATTGCCTTCTAGCCCACCATCCATAGTTCCTCCCCCCTCAACATTTTTCCCTGCTTCAGCATCCTCACCCTGGACCTCCACCTCAACACCATCAAACTCAGCATTTCTATTAACTACATCAGCCTCTAGCCCACTATCAAACTCAACATTTTTCCCTGCTTCAGCATCCTCACCCTGGACCTCCACCTCAACACCATCAAACTCAGCATTTCTATTAACTACATCAGCCTCTAGCCCACTATCAAACTCAACATTTCTATTAACTACATCAGCCTCTACCCTATCATCACCCTCAACTTCTACCCTATCATCACCCTCAACATCTACCCTATCATCACCATCAACATTGGCAGCTTCATCACCTTGGACCTCAACATGTTCCACTATATCCTCTTCCCCTATATTACCATCCTCCCCTATACCTCTTGCCCCCTCATCCTCCCCCACACCATCTATCTCCTTATATGGAAGAGGTAGTATATCAGTCGCAAAAATCGGCTCATCTACCTTATGGGATGCATAAATGTGAACAACATTGTTTTTCTTACTAATGCATTCCAAAAGTCTCCTAATACTAGCATCCCCATCTAATACAAACACCCTACGAGACTTCAACAACTTACCTGGTTCTAGGCATAGAAGTTCACTAACATTGTGGAACTTTAAATCATCCCGATATAACTGCTTAAGGTCATTTATGTTTAAAAAATCTGGGTCAAACTTATCTTTGATGATAAAATCCCCATTTACATAATCTAAATGTGGATGAAGGATCCATGTACCCCTAAAGTGCAAATATACTTTCACCAATACCATTTTCAATATCTGCAACAAAATACAGTAAACAAGCAAACATTAACCACACAGTAAACAAGCAAACATTAATAGCATCAATATAGTAATAAAAAGTTAATCAAATTTCATTAAGCAATTTTAAAAACGACACATTCTTAAAAAGGGAAATTGATTTTTAATATCTAGTTGAGGTATAGTGCCTAATATATTCATAAAAAAGGGCATTCATCTTTTGTGATAAAGAATTGGTGTAGTGTGGTATTAACCAGGCAAGCATTAATCACCACCATTCACATATTAAAAGCACAAATGTAAAACATGTACATTGACCCAACAATCCAAGTTTAAAAGCCTAACATTAATAGCAGTAATATAAGCCTAACATTAACAGGCAAGCATTAATCACCTCCATTCATAAATTAGACTACCGATAACAGATATTTTTAGTTTTAGAATGAAAATCCAGGCTTCTACTTCAAGCAAGAGGAAAAAAAAAAACTAAACTTGACTTCCTTTCAGATAATCAAGTTCATAATATGAACATTTTATACTACCAGTAATAAAAAAAAAGGGTTTTAAGCAGAGGTTCACATTCAACAAAAACCAAAAATCACATAAAAATCAAAACTCCAACAAACAGAAAACATACCAATCAAACATGAAATTTCATTCGACGACACTCATAACACAGATACCCATCAAACACATACCCAAAAACCCATACCCATATATCTAACTTGCATGCCCTAACCCCGTAAAGAAACTCCATAAAAAGAAGAAGTTCAGAAACTTACCTTTACGCGTTTTTTTTCTCCTCGCGCGATCGATCGTTCGATTCTTCACTCGACTCCAGTGCTTAGTGTTCCGGCGTACTGTACTTCATCCTCCCATAAGCTCGAATATCCCTTCACTCGTCTGAATGCAAGTGTTATTAGGATTTCTCTCTTCGGTTTTATCAACCCAGAGCAAGAACAGGATGACGATCCTTTACGATCGAGAGGAAGAACACGAAAGGTTTGTCTGTGTAGTTTGAACTGATGGGTCGAAATGAATAAAATTGAATTTTTAATTTCACTTTTATATATTAGTTGCCATATAGGTTTTTATTAAATTAAAGAATAATGTAATTACGGACGTGGCAGTGGACGTGGCATCGTACGTGGCACGCCGTTTGTGCCAAATCACTACCCCGTTAGATTAGGGCATATGTGAAGGTTCGAGGAAAGCTCAGGGAGATTTTTGAGAGTTTGTTTGATATAAGGGCAAATCTGTTTTTCCGAGAAAATACGAGGGCAAATATGTGTATTAACCCATAAAAATATTACTCTTAAGAGTTTGTGAGTGGTTTCTCTTGTGTTCTTTGGGGCACTACTTTGAACAATTCGGGATTAAATCCTTAATTGTTGGTGACTGAGATTGGATCTTTACAACCTAGTTTTGTAAGGGTTCTTTTCTGTCTGACCCTGATTCGTTAGCTTTTCTAGGGATCAAATCTAGTTGTCGGGTTTTCGAGGCACTGTACCTCGTGGGTTCGCATCAGTTTGGTATCAGAGCCGAACTCTAACTTTTCAGGTTTTATCTATTCGTAATATTCTTTAACTATTTTATTCTAATTTTTTTTCCTTTTTTTTCTTCTCTTACTAGCAAAAAAAAATGTCCTAATTTTGAAAAAAAAAGAAAAAAAAATTGCTAGAAAAAAAAATAAACTTTCTCCAGCACTCACGTGAAGTGAAGGAGGAGATTATATATATATATATATATATATAGCATATAAAAAAAAATCCAAGTTGTTGTTACATTTTTTTCTCTTAAAAAAAACATCTTACACAGTGAATATTTCGTACAGCCATAATTCATAAAATTAATTTCAATTTTGTACTCTATGATTTTCTATTGATTATTTTCTTACGTCAACACTATATTTTGGTCATCGGATTGCTTATCTGCGTTCCGTTCATTGTTTCACGTTTTGCTTCTTAGGTTTTACGATTAAATTTTGGTTTTTGACTGTTGAGTTTTTAAAACTGAATTTGTTCTACTGATTTCTTTAAAGAACATTGTAAGAGAAATCGAGCGGTAAAAGGCACAGAGTGGTGAGCATATAAAAGAGAATGGCAAAAAAAAAAATTTGAGCGAAACACCGAGTGAATCGTGAGTTTTTATTTGATCTATTTGAATTTCTTTTGCACAATAATATGGCAGACGATCAAGTGTTAACAATGTTGAACCGCTTGATGGAACGTATGGACACCATGGAGGAAAATCATCGAGTTGCTCTAGAAGCAAATCGAGTTGGTGGAGAAAATCGGCGTGATAATGAAGAAAGACGGAATAGACAACGGGATGATAATGCTAGAGACGACATGGGTCTTGGAAATGTAAAACTGATAATTCCCTCGTTCAATGGTAAAAGCGATCCTGAAGCTTACCTAGAATGGGAGAAAAAAATTGAACTCATATTCGATTGTCACAATTATTCAGAGGAGAAGAAGGTGGGAGCAGCAGTAATTGAGTTCATGGACTATGCATTAGTCTGGTGGGATCAACTTGTCACCACGAGAACCAGATGTAGAGAGCCGTAAGTTGACACGTGGGATGAAATGAAGACTGTTATGAGAGAGCGGTTTGTCCCTAATGATTACTATGAAGGTTTATATAGAAAATTGCAAGTCCTTCAACAAGGTTCAAAGAGTGTAGAGGCATATTTCAAGGAGATGGAGATAGCAATGTTGAGAGCCGATGTCGTTGAAGATCGAAGAGCTACTAAGCCTCGGTTTTTAGCTGGTTTTAATCGGGACATAGCTAATATTGTCGAGTTGCAACACTGTGTAGACGTGGAAGACATGGTACATGCAGCAAAGGTAGTAGAACGACAACTCAATGAGAGAAAGTATGACAAATCCTACGCGGGAGGTTCATCATCTTCTAACTCTAATTGGAAGAACCGGTGGGGTAACCAAGAGAAAGGAAGCAGATTTCCTTCAAAGTTTGACAATGTCAAACACAAGTCAGACCCGGTTGACAAAAATAAGTAAAAGGGAGAAGAGAAACCAAGACCAAGCAAACTTCAGTGTTTCAAATGTTTGGGATTCGGTCACATAGCATCCGAATGCACAAATAGACGAGCCATGATCATGAGCGGCGGAGAAGTAGCCACTGACACTGAAAGTGATTGTGATGAGGCTAAAGAAGAAGACGAAGACTCTGAGGAGGCGGAATGCTTCACTAGAGCTGAACGAGGGGAGTCGTTAGTCGTCCTACGACTATTGAATTCTCAAATGAAGATTGCCGAGGACAAAATACAACGGGAAAACATCTTCCACACTCGATGTCTCGTGCAAGGCAAGGTATGTAGTGTGATTATTGATAGTGGTAGTTGTGCTAATGTAGCTAGTACCACCTTAGTAGAGAAGCTAGGGTTACCAGTCACAAAGCACCCGCGCCTTTATAAATTGCAATGGTTAAATGATTGTGGGGAGATTAAAGTAAATAGACAAGTCTTAGTGTCCCTCAAAATTTGGCAATACAAGGATGAAATACTGTGTGATGTCATACCCATGCAAGCTGGTCATATTTTATTGGGTAGACCATGGCAGTTTGATAGAGATGCTATGCATTTAGGGAGAAAGAACCGTTACAGTTTTGAACATGTTGGTAAAAAACATTTTTAGCTCCCTTAACGCCTACAGAGGTCTATGAAGACCAAATCAAGCTTAGAAATCATAGTGGGTCTGTTTCTAATAAAGCTCATGTACCATCTGATGATAATCGAGAGTCGAGAGAAAAGCATGGTGAGAATAGTGATGTAAATAAGGATTTGGTGAGAGAAAAGCAAAATTCAAAAAAAAATGAGAGAATTGATAAAGATGTGGCCAAAGAGCGAGAGAGCCGAGGTAAAAGTAATTCTGAAATTGCAAAAGGAGAGGGACCACATGCAAAAGGAGAGTCAAGAGAGAATAACAGTGTGGGGCTAATTTCTTTGCGAGGTCCAATGAGGTTAAGTATGCTCTTTCTGTAAATAAACCTATCTTATTACTTGTTTATAGAGAAGCATATGTAAGTCAAGCTGATAATGTCCCGCCTAGTTCTTGTATTTCTCTTTTGCAGGAATATCAAGATGTCATGCCCGAGGAATTGCCTGAAGGATTACCACCCATTCGGGGCATCAGACATCAGATCGACCTAGTACCTGGGGCAATCATTCCTAACCGTCCAGCATATCGGTGTAATCTTGAGGAAACGAAGGAGTTACAACATCTAGTGGAGGAGTTACTTGCTAAAGGGTACGTGAGGGAGTCGATGAGCCCATGTGCCGTATGTAAGGGGGGGATTATCTTTGTAATCAGAATATGTAATAATGGGGAGAGACTTACTCTATTGTGTTGTGGGGAGCTTTGTAATAGCCATTAGCGGTAGGACCCGAGTTGGTATAAGAAACACTATAGGGGGGAGTGACCTGTCATACTGGACAGTCACTCGGTTGTTGGTAGTCTACCATCTCTAGTAGTTGCCCCCCTGCTACTATGAGATGGGACCCGTGGTGTAACACTGTTGCTTATCTATGAATAACATCATCCGTGTATTGTTCATTCTTGAGTGCTCTATATGTTATCCATGTGTGTGCATGATTGAGATGGTTGCCCTTATGTTGGTATCGTATGTATGCTATTATATTCACTATATGTGGTTCCTATCTAACCCCTGCGTGTGACCTTTGCAGCTAGAGTGATCTAGTTCCCTTGGCTGGCTTACTTCGGGGGAGACAAGTAAGCGCCGCACGGGCCCCGACGATAGGCCCCGTGACATTTGGTATCAGAGCTTGGTGTAACGATACTGGGAGGAACCATGACGATTGCAAACGCTAAACGCATGGATGCCATAGAAAAGCGAATTGAGGATCTCGATCTTGACAATCTTTCTATAGCAGTGGTAGAAAACTGCAGGCAGATCGAGCGTATTGAAGAAGCCATCATAAGACTCCAAGTTGAAAATGGAGTAGGCCAGGGGGCCAATACTGAAGAACTTTCTCTACGTATTGACAACCTTGAGGAGGCAATGTCGAAACTCCAATGCGGAGATGAAAATAAAAATCCGGCAGAGGCCAAGGCCTTAAGGGCTAATATACATACGGCAGAGGCCGAAGCCTTGAGGGCTAATCTACATCCGGCAGGGGCTGAGGCCTTGAGGGCTAATATACATACGGCAGAGGCCGAAGCCTTGAGGGCTAATTTACATCCGGCAGGGGCTGAGGCCTTGAGGGCTAATATACATTCGGCAGAGACCGAGGCCTTGATGGCTAATATAAATCCGGCAGGGGCAGGGGCCGAGGCCTGGAGGGCTATCATAAATCCGGCAGGGGCCGAGGCCTTGAGGGCTAGTGAAAATCCGGCGAGAGCCGAGGCCACGGGGGCTAATGTTGAATTGTTTAAAGCCATTGTGGCTCATGCTGATATCTTTAGGGCGATGATAGCCCGAACAGAAAGTTTTGAATTCGTGATGACGAATGCCAAAGCTATTCGAGAACTAATAGCGAAAAACAATCCCCATACCGATCAACCACCGAATAGTGGTGTGACTCGAGGAAAAGGGAGAAGCATAATTAATGAGAATGCTCATTTTGCAGGTGAAGAAGAGTTAAACGCGCTTAGAACGGCCATAGGCCATGTCGAAGCAGATTAGAGGAAGTTATTCGAGGCAGTGGAGAAAACTCGAGACCAAACCGGGGATGGATTTGATAACCTCAGACAGGAGTTGAATGACCTGCAGGGGAAGGTGGAATCTCTCTCCCTAAATGGGGGAAGTCGTCAAGCGGCCGCGAAAATCAAAATTAGAGAACCGAAACCTTTTGTAGGAATTCGGGACTCCAAGGAAGTGGATAACTTCTTGTTCGATGTGGAAAGTTATTTGGCAGCTACAAAGACAAGCCTAGATTTAGAACGACTAGCAATTGTACCGATGTACTTGGAGGGGGATGCCAAACTGTGGTGGAGACACCAGACTGGCTCAGGGTTAGTAAACACGTGGGAAGACTTCAAACGGGAGTTAAAATCTCAATTCTCCCCCGTAAATGTATAGTTCTCAGCCAGAAATAGGCTAAGCGAACTCCGACAAACTGGTAACATCCGAGACTATGTTCGAAGTTGGCAAGTTCTTACCCTAGAAATTCCGGAAATGTAAAATGAGGAAAAATTCTTTAGCTTCATGAAAGGATTGAACCCCTAGTTTCACAGTGAGGTGATGAGAAGGGGAGCCACAGATCATTCCTCAGCAATCGCGGCAGCTGAAAGCATAGAGGATTTTAATAGTAACACGAAGAGGAAATTCCCTTCTGGAGGAGACTCAAACCCAAGGGCTAATAAATGGAGCCGACCATGGAATGAGGGAGGTGACCGAAATTATTCCTCGTCCGGAGGCGAAAGGCGACCATGGAACGCCAACAACTCTGAGCGTCGACCCTACCTAGGGAACTACTCAGAAAGAAGAAGCCTTCCACCAAGGACGGCATGTCCCTACACACAAACCCAAGGAAGCCTGTCGCAAAGGAACCAGTCATACACGCCGAGGCCGCTGTCATGCTTCATTTGCACAGGATCACACAAGGCCGCTGATTGCCCGAAGAGATCATCTCTGGCCTCACTACTCGCGACACGAGAAGAAGGGAGTGTCGTAAGGGAAAGGGAACGCGAACCTTCAGAACCCTCAGTAATGGGATCGCTTCGATTCATGGGAGCTCTGGCAAAACAAATAAAGGAGACAGGAGACGGTTCAGAGAAGGGACTCATGTATGTAGAGATGGTAATAAATGGCAAGAACACGAGAGCCTTGATTGACACTGGAGCAACTGATAACTTTATAACAGACACCGAAGCCTCCCGCTTAGGACTCCATATGGTAAGGGGGGACAGGAATGATGAAGGCCGTGAACTCAGCTGCTCAGTCGATTAGTGGAACAGCCCAACATGTACCTTGCAAATTGGGACCCTGGACGGGCACGATAGGGTTCACAATAGCACGTATGGATGACTTTGATGTCGTGTTGGGGCTGGATTTTCTGAAACAGAGTTTCGCAGTACCCATGGCATCAGCAAGTTGCCTTCTGTTTATGAACCAGGACCTGTGCATCATACCGGTAACGATGAGCTCAATTCGAGAGAAGAAGTATATCTCAGCGATACAGTTCAAGAAGGGTATAAAGAGGGGGGAGCAGACGTATGTGATTGTCCCTAAAGGTGACGACTCAGAAGGTAGCGTCATCGTCCCTCGAATACTGGAAGGAGTGATGAGGGAGTTCCAAGACGTCATGCCAGAGACGTTGCCACAAACATTACCTCCACAACGATATGTTGATCATGCTATAGATCTATTTCCAGGTACGAAGGCCCCAGCAAAAGCACCGTATCGAATGGCTCCCCCTGAATTAGCAGAGTTAAGGAAACAGTTAGATGAACTGTTGACGGCAGGTTTCATCCGGCCATCAAAGGCCCCATACGGCGCCCCTGTACTGTTCCAGAAGAAAGCAGATGGGAGTCTGCGGTTGTGTGTTGATTATCGAGCACTCAACAAAATTACTGTGCGCAACAAATATCCAATTCCTATAATCTCGGACTTGTTCGATCAGCTCAGTGGAGCCAAATACTTCACTAAGCTCGACCTACGCTCCGGGTATTACCAAGTCAGAGTAAAGGATGAGGATGTACCAAAAACTGCTTGCGTAACTCGGTATGGGTCCTTCGAATATCTTGTAATGCCTTTTGGACTGACAAACGCTCCGGCGACTTTTTGTACTTTAATGAACCAGGTATTCAGAGACTATCTTGACAATTTTGTGGTGGTCTACCTAGACGACATCGTCATATACAGTTCCACCCTCAAGGAACATCAGGAGCACTTGCGACTAGTTTTTCAGAAACTACGAGAGAATCAACTTTTCCTCAAGTTATCCAAATGTGCCTTTGGTCAGACGAGCATCAAATTCCTTGGCCACGTCATTGAGGAAGGGCGGATAAGCATGGACAAGGGCAAAGTACGGGCTATAGTTGACTGGAAAATCCCCAGGAATACAACAGAATTGAGATCCTTCTTGGGACTGGCTAACTATTATCGAAAGTTCATTAAAAGTTACTCGGAGACAGTCGTCGACCTTACTGATCTGTTGAAGAAAGACAACAAGTGGGAGTGGACGGACCAGTGTCAGAAATCCTTCGAAAACTTAAAACAAGCTGTCACTGCAGACCCTGTGCTAGCTATCCCGGATATGAGCAAGCCATTCGAAGTTCACACTGACGCATTAGATTTTGCCTTAGGAGGAGTCATGCAAGAGGGTCGTGCGGTAGCTTTTGAAAGCAGGAAGCTCAATAATGCAGAACGACGATATTCCACACATGAGAAAGAGCTACTAGCAGTCGTGCATTGCCTGCGAGTATGGCGCCACTATTTACTGGGATCCAGGTTCATAGTGAAGACAGACAACACAGCGGTTAGTCATTTCCTGACTCAACAGGTATTGACATCTAAACAGGCACGATGGCAAAGCTTGTTAGCGGAATTTGACTTTGTGCTGGAGTATCACTCGGGGAAAATTAATCAAGTGGCAGATGCATTAAGTCGGAAGTTAGAATTAGCAGAGTTGACAAGAATAGCCTCTCTGTCCAGCAGTCATCTATCATCCCCAATACGACAACAAATCCGAGAAAACCTACAGAAAGATCCTCAGGCAACCGCTATCATCAACCTAGCAAAGCAAGGGAAAACTAGACAGTTCTGGATGAGCGAGGACTTGTTGATAACAATCAAGGAAAGAGTTTATGTACCAACCGTGGCTAATCTGAGGAAGACACTGATGAAGGAATGTCACGACACACTATGGGCAGGCCATCCAGGGTGGCATCGCATGCTAGCTCTCCTCCAGCGACACTATTACTGGCCAAGGATGGAAGATGATGTGAGAGAATATACAAAAACTTGTCTAATCTGCCAGCAAGATAAGGCCGAATGAAAGAAACCTGCAGGGTTGCTGTAGCCACTACCAGTACCAAGCCGACCATGGGAAAGTGTCTCCTTTGACTTCATCTCCAGCCTCCCTCGAGTGGGTGACTTCGACTCCATCTTGGTGGTAGTTGACAGGTTTTCCAAATATGGAACTTTCATTCCGATGCCAAAGTATTCAACTGCGGAAGTGACCGCACAAGCTTTCTTCAGGCATGTAGTCAAATATTGGGGAATCCCAAGGAGTATTGTTAGCGACAGAGATGGTCGGTTTGTGGGAACTTTTTGGGCTGAATTATTTCGACTCTTGGGGTCGAGCCTCGACATGTCCACTAGTTATCATCCTCAGACTGATGGTCAAACAGAGCGTTTTAACAGCATGCTGGAAGAGTACCTTCGGCACTTTATCAATGCCAGTCAATGAAACTGGCCTTCCTTGTTGGATGTGGCGCGATTCTGCTTTAATAGCCAGAAAAGTTCTGCTACTAATAAATCACCTTTTGAAATTGTTACAGGTCAACAGCCGCTGGTGCCTCATTCAGTTGATATTCCATACACAGGCAAAAATCCAAAAGCATATCTATTCACCAAGGAGTGGAAACAGAACGAGGAGATCGCGAAGGCGCATTTGACGAAGGTATCAATGAGGATGAAGAAATGGGCGGATACAAGCCGACGTCTACAGGAGTTCCAAGTGGGAGACATGGTTCTGCTCAAACTTCGACCTGAACAACTTCGCTGCCTACGGAACAGAGATAGAAGACTTGTCAAGAAGTACGAGGGACCCCTCCCGGTCCTAGCTAAAGTGGGACCCGTAGCCTACAAACTGGATCTCCCACAGTGGATGTCATTCCACCCAGTGTTCCACGTCAGCAACTTAAAAGAGTATCACCCAGACACAGTAGACGACCAGCGCAACAAATCAAAACGACCTCTAATTACAAAAAAAGCACCTGCCAGTAAAGAAGTGGAAGAAATCCTTGCAGAACGCACAGCAACGGCATGTCACCGTCGCCCTCACACAGAGTACCTTGTCAAGTGGAAAGCTCAAGGAATAGAAGAAACAAGCTGGGAGAAAGCAACCGACCTCCAACCCTTCCAACAAAAGATTGAAGACTTCATCAAAACCCGTTCGATAGGGACATCGAACCTCTGAGTGGGGGAGAGTGTAAGGGGGGGATTATCTTTGTAATCAGAATATGTAATAATGGGGAGAGACTTACTCTATTGTGTTGTGGGGAGCTTTGATATAGCCATTAGCGGTAGGACCCGAGTTGGTATAAGAAACACTATAGGGGGGAGTGACCTGTCATACTGGACAGTCACTCGGTTGTTGGTAGTCTACCATCTATAGTAGTTGCCCCCCTGCTACTACGAGATGGGACCTGTGGTGTAACACTGTTGCTTATCTATGAATAACATCATCCGTGTATTGTTTATTCTTGGGTGCTCTATATGTTATCCATGTGTGTGCATGATTGAGATGGTTGCCCTTATGTTGGTATCGTATGTATGCTATTATATTCACTATATGTGGTTCCTATCTAACCCCTGCGTGTGATCTTTGCAGCTAGAGTGATCTAGTTCCCTTGGCTGGCTTACTTCGGGGGAGACAAGTAAGCGCCGCACGGGCCCCGACGATAGGCCCCGTGACACCGTACCTGTGCTTCTTGTTCCAAAAAAAGACGGAAGTTGGAGAATGTGTGTTGATTGTCGAGCCGTCAACAACATTATGGTAAAATATCATCACCCTATCCCTAGGTTAGATGATATGTTGGATGAATTACATGGAGCTAGTGTGTTTAGTAAAATAGATTTGAAAAGTGGATACCATCAGATTAGGATGAAAGAAGGGGATGAATGGAAAACCGCATTTAAAACTAAACACGGATTGTATGAATGGCTCGTTATGCCTTTTGGTCTGACCAATGCACCGTCAACTTTTATGCGCTTAATGAATCATGTGTTGCGTGCATTCATAGGCAAGTTTGTGGTGGTCTACTTTAATGACATATTGGTATATAGTAGGTCTTTAGAAGAGCATTTAGGTCACTTAAGGAGTGTCTTTGATGTGCTTAGAAAAGAACAATTATATGCTAACTTGTCTTAATGTTCCTTTTGCACAGACCAAATTATTTTCCTTGGTTATGTTGTGTCTACTAAAGGAATTAAAGTAGATGAGGAAAAGGTTAAGGCAATCCACGATTGGCCTACACCTAGTATTGTGTCTGAGGTGCGAAGCTTTCATGGCTTAGCATCATTCTACAGATGATTTGTGAGGGACTTTAGCACTTTAGCTGCTCCCCTCACTGAGGTGATTAAAAAGACAGTAGGATTTTCATGGGGAATAGAACATGAGAATGCTTTTAATATTTTGAAGGATAAATTATGTTCTGCTCCTATACTTGCATTACCTAACTTTGAGAAAGCATTTGAGATTGAATGTGATGCCTCCGACATAGGTATTGGTGCTGTTTTGATGCAGGATAAAAGACCAATTGCTTTCTTTAGTGAGAAGTTGAGTGGGGCTGCACTTAATTACCCCACCTATGACAAAGAGTTATACGCTCTAGTGAGGGCGTTGGAAACATGGCAACATTACCTTTGGCCTAAGGAGTTTGTTATTCATTCTGATCACGAGTCCCTAAAACACCTCAAGGGACAAGGTAAGTTGAATAGACGACATGCCCGGTGGATGGAGTTCATTGAGACTTTTCCATATACTATTCAATACAAGCAAGGTAAAGAAAATATAGTGGCTGATGCACTATAGCGCAAGTATATTCTTTTAAGTTCCTTGAATACTAAGCTCTTGGGATTTACACATCTTAAGGAGTTGTATAAAGGTGATGTTGATTTTGGTGATATGTATCTTGCATGCGGTAAGTCTGCGGTGGACAAATTCTATTTACTTGATGGCTTTTTATTCCGTGAAAATAGACTATGTGTGCAACAATGTTCATATCGAGAATTGCTTGACTGATGGGACATTTTGGGGTTCGTAAAACTTTAGATATTTTGCATGAACATTTCTTTTGGCCAAAGATGCGTAGGGATGTCAATAGACTTTGTTCTAGGTGCATCGCTTGTAAAAAGGCTAAGTCTAAGGTTTTGTCCCAAGGTCTCTATACCCCGTTACCCGTGCCTACGGAACCCTGGGTGGATACTTCTATGGACTTTATTGTTGGGTTACCTAGGACAAAGAAAGGTCGTGATTCCATTTTTGTCGTGGTTGATAGATTTAGCAAAATGGCGCATTTCATTGCATGCAACAAAACCGATGATGCTACTAATGTTGTTGACCTTTTCTTTCGAGAGGTCGTTAAGTTGCATAGAGTCCCAAAAACTATAGTATCCAACCGAGATGCTAAATTTTTAAGTCATTTTTGGCGTGTTTTGTGGAGTCGATTGGGTACTAAGCTTTTATATTCTACTGCTTGTCATCCTCAAACGGATGGACAAACCGAGGTCGTTAATCGAACTCTTGGTCAAATTTTGCGTACTGTGGTTGGGAAAAATCTTAAGAATTGGGAAGAGTGTTTACCTATGGTAGAATTTGCATATAATCGCAGTATTCATTCATCTACTTTGTTTTCACCATTTGAAGTTGTTTATGGTCTTAACCCTCTTACTCCTATGGATTTACTACCTTTACCTGTGGATGTCAGGTCTAGTACAGATGACGTTAAGAAAGCAGAATTAGTGCAATCCATTCATGAGAAGGTTCGCAACCACATTGAAGAAAAAATAGACGGGTTGCTTCTAAAGTAAACCAACATCGTAAACGGGTTGTGTTTGCACCCGGTGATTTGGTGTGGGTGCATTTTCGAAAAGAGAGATTTCCAGGACTTCGTAAAAATAAGCTTCAATCCCGAGGCGATGGTCCTTTTCGAGTTTTGGAGCGTGTTAATGACAACGCTTACAAAATTGATTTACCTGGTGAGTATAATGTATCTGCTACTTTTAATGTTATTGATTTATCTTTTTATGATGCAGATTCTAATTCGAGGTCGAATCCTTCTGAGGAGGGAGGGAATGATATAACCCGGGTTGAAAATCCGAATTCTCATATGGAGCGAATACGTCTACCAGATGGACCTGTTACTCGAGCACGTGCTAAGCAGTTTGAAGAGGAGCTCCAAACATATGTGGTGCAAATGTTAGATATGTCGGACCAAA
Source organism: Euphorbia lathyris (assembly GCF_963576675.1). Classification (NCBI taxonomy): domain Eukaryota; kingdom Viridiplantae; phylum Streptophyta; class Magnoliopsida; order Malpighiales; family Euphorbiaceae; genus Euphorbia; species Euphorbia lathyris. The sequence goes on along the minus strand of NC_088917.1, from coordinate 28,112,914 downwards.
TTGACACAGGTGGAATTCAATAAGCTATAACTTTTTCATACCTCTAGGGTCATTCGGAAAGTGGGCACATCAAAGAAACCGAACATGGATTAAAAAAAACAAGCGGTGAAATTGAGTCAAAAATCACCATATGAATTTTAACCATTTGGATTTATGGAGAAAATAAAATTTGAATTGATTTAATTCTTTTTCAATGGTCAAAATTACAACTTCCAAAAAAATCATGTGAACCTAATCAGTTCCATGAGAATTGAGTCTTGTTTCCTCATTTGAATTATTGTCAAATTATGGGTATTGATTTTCTTTGTCTTAATGGTTGACTAAATAAAGTACTTAAATGCCCTTGTATTATTGTTGTTATCAAAGATATGTAAGGGCAATTCAAGTAATTGTTTGTATTTGCTTTACCTATTTAAGGGTGAGCTTTTTCTTATGTAAGGCACAAGTTTGATATTAATAAAAATATTACTCTTAAGAATTTGTGAGTGGTTTCTCTTGTGTTCTTTGGGGCACTACTTTGAACAATTCGGGATTAAATCCTTAATTGTTGGAGACTGAGATTGGGTCTTTACAACTTAGTTTTGTAAGGGTTCTTTTCTGTCCGACCATGATTCGTTAGCTTTCCTAGGGATCAAATCTAGTTGTCGGGTTTTCGAGGCACTATACCTCGTGGGTTCGCGTCATTTATGTTTCTGGATAACGATAGCCAATAGTAACTAAATATGTCTTAAAGAAGAAACTGATATTGTTAGATCTCATATTACTCCATCCGACTATCAATTCGTCTAAAAATTTAAAGAAATTAATTTCATTTGATTTATTCCATTTTCAGATTAATAATATTTTTTTTGCAATCTGCACTTAACATTTTCAGATTAATTTCATTTGTTAGATTTCATATGTTTTTTTTTTTTTTTTTTTGCAATCTGTACCTAACATTGATTGCTCAGTAGAGGTTTATTAAATGCATTTTTTTTCGAATTTTTTTTTTACGAGTACCATTTAATTAAGAATTCTGGGAATATTCTCAAGAAGATTCCATTTCTTCACTTACTTACATCTAAGCAATCTAAGTCCTGAATGACCTTTTCAATTCTCAATAATTCTTCGCACACCTTTCCAATTCTCAATGCATGTAACAGTTAAATCAAGTTCATGAATGCCGTAGAAGTTGAAGGAATTATGGCTAATTAATTCTATAAATCCCTACTTCTTTCCACATTTTTCCATACACTTGTTTTCATCCATTAAACCCTCAAAACATGGTCGACTCTGACTACGGTAACGATTACTATGATGATTTCACCATCATCCGCGAGTACTTCGGCTGTCATGACGACAACGACTTCGTGTATGTTGACGGCTTCGACTTCAACTATGATTACAATTCCGACTTTGACGACGACTATGAAGAGCTTAATACTAACAGAGCTTTGGTGAGCAATGGAGAAAGCCGAGGTTTATTCAGATATGGAGCCCCGGTTGAAGGTAGCCAGGTATATACTTTTTACTTCTGTTTTTCATTTGTTTATTTGCGATCTATTTGGTATTGTGTGAAATGAGAGATAACTAAGAAATTATATTGTAACTGTTGAATTACCGTTCCTATTTGCAATAATTTTTAGTGCCCACAACTTCAATATTAACCTACACTACAAAGAATCTCCAAGTAATTTTTTAGTTCTATTTAGGAATACTCTATATAGAAATAACCTCTATTTTGTTATAAAAAAACTCGGTCCCAACTTGGTAATAACCTCTATTACCGAATTCTATTTAGTAATAACCTCCCAATTGTTATACAAATAGTCTGATCTCAAGTGTATTCCTATATAGAGATTTCACTGTATTATCAACTTGTGTTGGTCTTTGAAGGTTGTTGAAGAATCAGAGGAGTCAGAGTATGAGGACGAAGACAAGGAGGAAGATGATGAGGACGAGGACGAGGATGAGGAGGAAGTTGATGAAGAAGAGGATGACAACGACATCGAGGAGGAGGATGATGATGACCTCGATGAGGATGAGGACAATGATGATGTCTGCGATGATTGCACTTGCGGATGTGGCTGCAACTCCAGTTGCGATCATGATGGTGATAGTTACAACGATGGTGATAGTGATGATGATGACGATGATGAGTATGATGATTGAGGTTGTGGTTGTGGGAATATGAATAAATGAGTCTAAATTGTTAACTTGTTTAGTTTTGAAGCTTTTGCTTGTATATTTTGCTACATTTTTTGTTCTTACATTGTACATATGATCTTTTTCCGTCTTATAATATATTTATTTTAGCGTCAAATACTATTTTTGGTTATATTTTTTTTATAAAATTATTCTGTTTTTCAATTTAAGCTTATTTGCCTGCTTTGTTTGTTATTTTTTACTATCTCCGTTTCATAGTACATCTCTTTCTAGAGATTCTTTTTTGTTTCATATTACATGTCATTTTATATGATCAGTACACGTTAACTCATCTTTTTTTCTGCTATAAAACGCGGGTTTACAGAAATTAATTAGAGTAATGAACTTATTATAGAATAAATAAATATTGGAATCAATAAATAAGGAGCAAAATAGTCTTTTTTTTCAATATCCTTAATTTCTATACAACTCTCTAAAAAGACATATAATATGAAACGGATGTAGTGTCTTGTTTCAATCTTCCGGCCAGTTGACAGCATAGTTAATATGGATAATTTACATATTGGATTAAATAAAAAAATTAAATTTGTTTAAACATTTTAAGGGTTCGTTTGTTTTACTACTATTTACTGTTTCAGTTTGCTGTTTGCTGGTGTCGTTTCCTGTTACGGTTTGCTGTTTGCTGTTGGAAAAAGCTGATTTTTCAAAAAAGTAGAGATTTTCTGCTTTTGTAAAATGCTGCTTTTCAGGTGTGAAAGATAAAGAATAGGTCACTAACCAAATACCTAATACTGTTTTTCAGATTTAAAAGTCAAACAGGAGGTCACTGACCACTGACCAAACACTTAAAACTCTACTTTTTGAAATGAAAAGGCAAACAGGAGCATGAAAATGAGCCCAAATTTATACTTTTATGGTATTTATTATTTGGACGGTTCTAACAACACATGATTATGCTTAACCCTTTTTTTTATTATTATTATTATTATTACCTCCTCTACAACAAAATAAATAAATTGAAATGATTTAGCTGCAATCAAATATATCGTAGTTAATCTGTAGTTACAAATCTTTTAGCTACAAGTATCTAATTTATTGCTACAAAAGTATATATCATATGTAGCTAAATATTGATCTAATTAATGATGAATTTTGAGTTTGTTGGTACCTAAACCACAATATACTATTAATTGCTACACAAAAAATACAATAAAAACAATCAATAGAATCTATTCTGATAGAACCTTGAATAATGTTTATTGTTTTTGGACACTACTAAATGGCTAGAAAAATTGGAGATAGAATGGATAGAATCCATTAAAATGTCATAATTGCTCCTTTGTAAAATCAGATTTTTTTTTAATTCTTTTTAGTCATTGAAACTTGAAATTAAAATACATTTAATGTTTATTGACCAAAAAAAATACATTTAATGTTTTATTGAAAATAGTGTTGAATTAATCCTCATTTCCCATCATTCCTATTGTACATCCAATATTGAATATTGGAATTTGTAAACTCCATCTATTGTATCGGATTTCTAAGTGAATTTGAAAAGAAAATATATTAATTATTTTTTAATTATTGGAATGAATAATAACTAGTTAATTTTAGGAATTAATTCATCTCCAGAATGTGATAACTTTTATTTAATTCTAATACAATCAAAAAATTAAAAATTAGTCCTTATATTTTGATAACTTTAATTTAAACTTCTTTATTTAATTTTGGGATAAGTTACTAAATAGGGTTATGGTTTTAGGGAAGTATCAATTGAGGTTCCACGTACAAAATAACACCAATATAGGCTTAACGTTTAAAAAAGGGTATCAATTTAGGGCTCGATAACAGATTGGACACATCATTTCTATTATTCCGTTAAGTTCTGATTTCTCCCTCCACGTACAATTGATAGAACTTAACGGAGTAATATCAATGACGTGTTTCGTTCCATTATCGAAGCATAAATTGGTACCATTTTTTAAACGTTAAGCCTATTTTAGTGTTATTTTGTACGTCAAGCCTAAATTGATACTTTCCCAAAAAATCGTAGACCTATTTTTTAAAAGTTCAGATCGATTAGGCTCAGTTCGAGTTCGAGATCGGCTCGAGCTTTAATGAGCCTGAGCTTCTTTGGGTTCGGCTCGAAAGCTCGTGAGTAGGCTCGGGAGTTTTTTTTATTTCTATTATTAATTTTTATTTTTTAATTTAAATATATTTTAATTTTGTAATTTTTTTATTAGTTATTTTAATTAGTAATTTTAAACCACACATAAATGTTTGGTCCAAAACTCAATTTGAAACTATATGGTTGTAGACTACATATTAAATTAAAATTTGTTAGATTCTATATTTGTTTAATCTTATTACTTTGTTTAAATTTGTTGTACATCGTATGTTATATTTGTTTTTTGGAGTTTAAATTTGGTATTCCTTCAAGCCTGCTTTTAGATAATAAAATGTTAATAAAATACAATTAAGTACATTTAAAACTTTAAAAAAAATAAAAAACAAGTTATCCGACGAGCTTCAAGCTCGAACCGAACCTATACCGAGCTCGAGTCGAGCTCCAAAATTCCAGGCTTGACGAGCTTCGAGCTCGAGCCGATCCCGATCTCTGAACTTATCGAGCCGAGCCTACCCCTATTCGGTCTCGGGTCGGCTCATTTGCATATCTAGTTCAAGTATTTGAAATTATGGTTTAAAGCAATATGATGTAATTAGGAGTGTCAACGAGGTAGATATTCCATGTTATCGTTTTCTCTAGAAGATTCATCTTAATGGAGATGGATAATATATATTGATTTGATAAAAGTTTAATTAGTTTCAACTTAATTTTTAAACAAGACGAGCTTGCGCATGATGAATCTCAGCTTAAAAACTCATGAGTAAGCTCGATTACAGAGTCATGAATAAACTTATGAGAAAACTAACGAGCTAGTGGTAACAAAGCTCGTGAACAAGCTCATTAAAAGTTTGTCATCAGCTCACAAACAGAATATTGAACTCGAACTTGTCAATATTCTAATGAGCCGAACATGGATATGTCAAAGCTTGGCTTCATTACAACTAGGGCTGATCGAGCCGATCCAAGCCGAGTTTTGGCATGCTCAAGCTCGCCTCATCATAATGTTAACAAGCTCGAGTCGAGCTTCGAGCTCAAATATTTGTTTCAACTTGGCTCGTTTAGAAGATCGTTTATTCACGAGATGCTCACGAGCCAGCTCGTTTATCTTGTTAACGAGTTTAGTTCGCGAGCTGCTCATTTTTATTTTAATCACGAGCTTTATTGCGAGCAGCTCGTTTCTTTTGTTCACAACGAAATAATATCAAATAAAATAATAAAATATTTAGCAAATGAAATAATACAGTTTTACATGAATAAACATTAAAAACCTCATTTTAGTCATTAAATAAAAAAATACTGCAAGGCGAGGAAAATTTTGGGCAGTTAAAAAACACTGGCTTTGCAAATTATCCGAAATTTAAGGTCTAACTTTATAAATTAACGAGACCGCATGTGTTTTTTTAGCTCAAATTGACTCGTATATGATTTAACTGCAAAATTCATACAAATACATATTATTACTCATTTGCAAACTTTTAAACAGGGAGTACTATCTTACCAATCGACTAAACCACAATTATTTTTCCAGAGGCCTTACTCATTGATTCTGTTATAGATTTAGCCCTTATTAAACTTTTCATTGAGTCTGAAAATTTTCAATTATTCCACTAGGTTCTTCCAAGCTCGATCTTCTCCTCTCTTATTTTGCGATTTTCAGCATTAGAATCGTCGTATTGATCTTCTCTTTTCCCAAATTCGATGAAAAAGTTAAATAAGGGTCAGATTTATAATAAAATCAATAATAAAAGGCTCAATGTAAAAAAATAATTGATCAAAGGCTTGATCCTTAAAAGTTTAGGTACTTAATTATGTTTTTTTTTGTCTAAAATTTAAAAGAAAATGATTCTATTTATAGTAAATATTATATTTAATATAGTGTTTCAGAAAAAAGAAAAAATATTATTTTTTTATAAAAGTAAAAAGATTATATTCTTTTTTTTTTTGTAAGAAGGGAAGAAAAAAAACAAACAAACAAAAACCTAACCCGGGATCAGTCTAGGAAGACTGACCCCAATCCTATCCTCAAGAAGAGAAGGTAACAGAAAAGGAGGAACGGAAAGGGTAAAAACACCTAACATCCCCCCATGCCCAGCAGCTGCCAAGCGATCCACCACGCGGTTTTGCTCCCTATAAATATGGGAGAAGGTAAGAGAATCGAAGGCAGGACGAAGCCTCAAGATGGCTTTAATGAGATTCTGACTCTTAAGACAAACAGCCTGTCTATCCGAAGTCCTGTTGATAGCCTCCAAATTGTCAGACTCCACCGAAAGTCTTTTAACACCCATGCGAATGGCAAGTTTAATGCCAGACAAGATCCCCCAGAGCTCCGCAGTAAAGGAGGAGCCCGTACCTAAGTTATGGGTAAACCCAGCCAGCCAGGCGCCACCAGCATCCCGAAAAACTCCACCAGCAGCAATTCTGCCATTACTAAGGCAGGAGCCATCCGTATTCAACTTGACAACCCCTTCCCTGGGCTTCCTCCAACCAACTAACTGGACCTCTTTAACCGGGGAGGGGTGAACCAGGGGCTCTCCTTCAAAACTCTTTGTAATAACAGAGAGTTTTTTCGAGAAGTAAAACCGGAGGTCAGGAATAAAAACAGTCTTCTCAGCAAATAACTCTTCATTCCTCCATTTCCACATTTGGTGACAAATAATAGCGAAGAGAATAGCCCCGTGCTCCATACTGGCCAACAAATTCCCATTAACGCCTTCAGAGAACCAGTCAATATCAGAGAACCCCATAAAGGAAGGAAGGATGTGGTGAGGAAGGACCCCTTCCCAAACCTTTCTACTATTCGGGCAATCCCTCAAAGCATGGCACAAGGTTTCCACATGGCCGCTGCATCTGCTACAGGCACCAGATACAGCCAAGTGCCTTCTGTGTCTATCTGCATTCGTGAGGAGCCTGTATTTGACTCCCAGCCATAGAAAACTCCTAATGCGGTAGGGGACTTTGAGGGCCCAAATGGACTTCCAAATTTCCAAAGGAGGATCAGCCCTATTAGGGGTAAAAGCTTCATAGGCCGATTTGCAAGAATAAGAACCATTATTAGTCAAGGCCCAGCAGTGTCTGTCCTTATCCTCCTCCTGATTACTAATATTCACACCTCTAATATTAAGGAGGGTCTCCAGGCTAAGAAAGGAGTCGAACTTAGACCAGATCCAGTCTCCCTCCGAGTCCACCACATCAGCAATTCTGTAGGAGAGGAGATCATTCGGCGGAGGGGCGATGCACACCTCAATCAACGGTTTGTCACCAATCTAGGTGTCATACCAGAAACTAATGGATCTCCCATTACCCACCTCCAAGCCAATCCCCGTACAGAACTCAGCAAAAACAGCACTAAGCCCTTTCCAGAGGAAGGAACAACTGACAACCCTCTCCTTCGGCCACCAAAGATTCTATCTTTCCTATACTTGCCGCACAGAAGACGAACCCAAAGGGAGGAGGGGGATTGCCACATTCTCCAAAGAAGCTTCATTAACAGGACTTTATTATTGTCCTTAGCTTGCCTTATACCAAGACCCCCCCTGCTCTTAGGCTGGCAGGCTTCCTTCCAAGGGACCAGGTGAATCTTCCTCCCATCCCCAGACTCTCCCCACAGAAAACGCCGATTAATTTTATCAAGGTCGTTGAGGACCGGTTCAGGGAGCTTACAGGCTTGCATGATGTGATTTGCAGCAGCACAGTTGATAGACTGGATTAAAGTAAGGCGACCTGTAAGGGAAAGAGAATTAGCTATCAGTTAAAAATGAAAACCCAATTATAACTATTTCCAATATATAAATGAATAAATATAAAATATAAAAATATAAATATTATATAAGGGTAATTTGGTATAAAAACTTTTTTCCTCCCATTCTATCCGGATAGCTTTATTGTTTTTTTTTATTTAATTATAAGAAGATTTAAAAAAAAAAATTAAATGAAACATAAATAGTTATAAATTTATCTTACCAAAAAAAAAAATAGTTATAAATTTATTGTTTCAACTTTCAAGGTTCTTTTATATTATTTTCAATATAACCTAACTCATAATAATGGTAGCTTTCATAACTGATTATTCTTCCAATGTACACCATTATTAAACTTTTTTTTCCCTTCCGAAAGACATTATAAAATTTCTCATCGATATTCAATTTAAAAATTAACCATCTAAAAAATTCCAATTTGAATTTAAAAATTGTTATAATAATTTGAAATAGTTTATTATAGTGATAAAGTATAAAAAAATATCTAAGGTTAGTTGTCAGGAGCAATTTTATTACTATTGTTCAAACTTAGTACGATTTTAATCCTAAAATTTGCAAGTAAAGTTAATTTTGTCCTTAATATTTGAAATTGGACCAATTTCAGTCAGTATTAACAGAGCACTCTATGCAATCATCATGAATTTTATTATCTTCACACCACTTGTATGTTGTATTGTCAGTCATCAATAATAGATTAAAGAAACATGTACACGTGAATAAAAAAAAAAATCAAATTTTGACACGTGTGTTTGATCTGTTGCTAATGCATAAGTGTGTGGGGATAACGAGATGCATAACTGTGTAGAGTATAATTATAGTTAGGGGATAAAATTCATCTATCTTATAAACGTTAGGTATAATTGCATCATTTTATAATGTTAGCGATAAAATTACTCTTGGTTACCAACGTTGAAGATATTTTTGCATCTTATCCCTTTATAATATAAAAGAATTCTATGGTATTCAATTAATTTTATTAAAAAGTAATTAAGGACAGTAATCAAGCTGGTTCTTATTTTCTAATGTACTGCTAAATTAGTTAGCTGATGGAATTAGTCAGGATATTAATCTTGTCTCTTGCAATGAAAGATTTTTTGTTTGATTTAAAAAAAAACAATAATTAAATGAAAATTTCTTTTTTTTAAATGACTTTTAAGTCTTTAGAATCTATCTACCATATAAAACTAGAAATTTAGTAAATTTACTTGAATATCTTTATCAATATTTTTTTTACTTTAATAAAATTATTATTATTTTTACAAAAAAAAAACACTATTCGGATTGAATCTGTACCCGTAGAAAATTAAAACAGATTATTTTGATTTAAAATTTATATTCAAAATATGTACTAAGTTATTTGAATAATAGGGTTATATACAATTTGAGAATATATGTTACATATATTTTTCCACTATTAAAATTAATTACTTGATTTCTCAAAAAAAAAAAAAAATCAATTACTTGAAAATTATGCTTTTAGCCCCGACAAATAAATGAAAATTCTTGAATTGTCTGTCACTTAACTTGATGAATCATGATATATTAGGCTGCAATGCTAACAAGTCACTTCATGATTGGTTGGGTACATAAGAACTAGCTAGGTTGTTTCAAATTTTAATTGAATCCAAAAATTAATTGTTTAATGATTTATTTATTATATTATTCGGTTTTTATACAAGTTAGATGATATTTGATAAAATTAAAAATTTAGTATTAAAAAAATAAATTTTAAATTTTAAATACTAAATATTATAAACGTTAAAAATAATTAAGAGAAAAGTATAAAAATTAATTCACATAAACTATGTGGCTCAAAGGAGAATCAACAAACAAAAATCATATTGAGATTTTTCTAATTTATTTTTCTAATCTTTCTTAATTTATCATTTTCTATTATAATTATAATTATTTATATATATAATTTATTATTTATCATTATGTATATAATTTATTATTACTTATTATAATTATAATTATTTATATATAAAATTTATCATTTCAATTCATTTCAGTTCAGTTTAATAGTAGTTAGTTCAGTTCAGTCAAAAAGAACAGGATCTAAGTGTATAAAAATTTGGCTGCATGCAATATTACCTAAAAAACCAATTTTATTAAGATAAAAGTAAAAATAAATTACATAATAAATACGTTTACTTTTGGGTGGTTAAGAAACAAAAATTAGAATTAGTAAATTCAGAATTTTTTTTTTTTTGAAGAAAGTTACCATATGGGATAACGTGCTCTGATTCAACAGTGTTGAATCTCCTAATCTAATCAGTCTTGAATTTGAAGTAATTCTTCCATTCTCTACCATCTCGAGCTTACCTTACAGAACGATTGACTCGAACGAACGAGTGGAATCAGTACATATGCAGTAAACTCTTTTAGAAAATATAGTGAATGGAGAATAAGAGAAGTAGCGGACATCGTCATGTTACGAACGATCCTTTTGTTTTGTGTCAAGGCAATCTATTCTCAACTGTTCGAGTCAGCATCTATAAATTTGAACGAGCCCGATCGGTAGACTTTCTCTTTGTTTGCTGTATGTTTACTTTATTTGGAAGGAAATAGAAAGGACCTAGTGCTCTAGTATGGTTATTATCCTCCGATTTAGGTTTTAGACCATGTTCTCCGAGAAGAAGAGATCAAAGTTGCCGAAACAGTGAGAAGAAGAGATCGAATTTGGCAGGAAACGGAGAAGGCGGCGATCGCATTTGTAGAATAGGAATACTCTATCATCCAACGGTGAAAACACACAAAGTAATGCTTATTTTGTCAAAAACAATGGAAGTATAGAAGGCACATTTAAAACAAACTTGTTAGTGATATGTTTTATACAACTAATTTAACTAGTCCCCATTTTTAAGGATTTGTAGGCAAAAAAAATATAATCCATTATATTAAGGGGAAAGTACGAAAAAAATGCTTGTGGTTTGCCCATTTTGCAAATAGAGGCATGTGGTTTAAAAGTTTACGAATAAAGGTTTGTGGTATATTTTATTTACAAAACAAAGTATTACAATTACACAATTAAGTTCTAATTACAATGAAAGAAATTTTTATCTTAAAAAAAAATTATTCTTACATATCAGCATAACACAACCCCCGAATAAACAACTTTTTAAATCGAAAAAATCAATATGTTGGAATTTTACGTTTTTTACTAATCTGACAGTTTATTAACTAATTAATATTTAAGTTCATTTTACAGTTGCAATTTGGTATTGATATATGTATTTTGTCAATATATATAAATGTAACTGAATTTTTTTTTTATAAAACACTCTTATTATTACCTACTAGTCGAAAACCCGTGCGATGCACGGGATATGAAACTTTTATATAATTTAGATAATTAAATAAATTGACATATTTACTTTTGAATAATTTTATATCATGCTATGAAAAAAATTTATATTATGTATATTTGAAATTAATATATATTTTTTAATGATAATTCAAATTAAATTAATTTTAAAAATAATTAACTACTTTTTTTTATAGAATTTGAACTAAAGATGAAAGATTTATTTATTTCTACAAAATTCAATGATTTGTACTTTTTAGGAATTTTAATACATTTTCATATTCCAAATATTCTGTGAAACAATAATAATAAAATAGCAGATTAATTAAGAAATAAATTAGAATATAGTAAAAAACCAAAAATTGAATTAAACTATAATTAAAATTAAATATTATATTTACGATACAAAAGAATTACAATATAGGTTAAATAAAAATTGAATTAAACTACAATTAAAATTAAATATTATATCTACGATACAAAAGAATTACAATCTATGTTAAAATGGAAGCAACATCAATATATTATTCTATAAACTATTACAATCAATATTTTTCTAATGTTGCATATGAAGAAACTTTATCAATTCAATATGTTACATATAAAAAAAATAAAATTCGTAAGAGTTAGTCACAAATTCATCTTGATGATAATTATTTTGGTTGATGGAATTTCATGATCACCAAGTATTCGAATTCAATTATTCATTCTGCTACAATAACCCAATATATCTAATTGAATCAGTTTGAGATAATGATTTCTCCTATTTTCATCTCGTAATATCTTATCAAGACATTCGATCAATTTGTTCTTCATTTTTTCACTATATAGAATATCTACTCGCAGATATCACTTATTTGACTTCTTTAATATTTTCTAATAATTATATATTCTTGAATTTTGTAAGTAAGAAAAACAAACAAAAGAATTGAAAAAAAAATGAATGGACGAAAAAGATAATTAGGAAAGAACCATCTTCCTTTCGGGTTTTTTTTAAATAAGAGGAGAGTGAAAATATTTTTTGCCCATTAATTAAACATTTTATTTTTTCTTAATGAAGTATTAAGTCCATAAATTAATTTTAGTTAAATAGAATTAAATCGCAATTGTAACCACTCACTACATTTTATAATTAATATGTGAAATTAATTATATTAATTAGAATCATTATGCTCAGCATTTGAGAATTTGAAGAGATTCAAATAATAATACTTTCTTAATTAATATTTTTCAATAATTTGTCTTATGATCATATTTCATTTTCATTTGTTAAAAACTCTTGAAATACTAACAATTTTGTACGAACCATAATATAATAGTTAAAAATTATATAAGCCAATGTTGCAAAAACAATTATCTCAATATCCATAATTAATGTACATTTTTAGGATTTTGAGCATCAAAATTTATTTTATTTACCTTTATTTTGAATTCGTATCTAGCATAATCCACATTCTTCAAGAATAAACATCTTATCAAGAGTATTAGACGCTTACAATCTCATTGTCTAGAAAATTAGGAAAAAATAACTTCTTGATAATAATAATAATAATAATATAACATAATTTATATTGAAATAAACTTCATTGTAAGTATAATATTCCAATATCTCTTTAATATTTTATTTAATATGTCTCAAACTTCAATGAACAACTATCGTGTGAAACTTTATATCTATTTGTACAAAAATGCATAAAAATAAAAAATACAATCCATATCAATTAGCAAAACTCAAACTAAAAAAATGAGTGGATTTCAACATGTTCCGAATTAGAAAAATTAATCTAACTTCAATTAAAACTAAAAATTGAGTTCATAAAAAACCGAAAATCTAAATTTTAGTTAGAGTTAACAATCAAAACGATAACACCTAGGAACATATACTAAAAAAGAATGCAAATATACAAAATCTTTATTTTAGTCATTTTGAAAAATAAATAAACAAAAAAGAAAACATGGATAAGGTAGCGAGATGTATGGAATCTGGATAACGACAGAAATGGAATTTCATCTCTGAAAGATGAAACTATAACAACAATTGTTTAATAAAACAACAGCACAATTGAGAAAGCCAAAAATTGAGTTCATATAAAGCCAAAAATCTAAATTTTAGTTAAGAGTTAGCAATCGAAACGATAACACCTAGCAACATATACTAAAAAAGAATACAAATTTACAAAATCTTTATTTTAGTCATTTTGAAAAAAAAAGACAAATAAAAAAGAAAACATGGATAAGGTAGCGATAGGTATGGAACCTGGGTAACGACAGAAATGGAATTTCATCTCTGAAAAATGAAACTATAACAACTATTGTTTAATAAAAAGAAAACAACAACACAATTGAGAACAAAAAATAACTATAACATATGAAAAAAATCGAATAATTACCTTGAGAAACATAAGAATTTCTTGTAATTTTTGACACTTTTGTGTTTTCCGGTTTTAGTTGTTCATGCATCTTCTATTTCTGTCGGATTTCTTCAATTGAAGCTATCAGTTTGAAAAAAAAGACAAATAAAAAAGAAAACATGGATAAGATAGCGAGAGGTATAGAACCTGGGTAACAACAGAAATGAATCTGAAAGATGAAACTATAATAACTATTGTTTAATAAAAATAAAACAACAACATAATTGAGAACAAAATAACTACAACATATGAAAAAAATCGAATATTTACCTTCAGAAATATAATACTATCTATCGTGACCAATGAATATAATGGTGGAATACTATCTATCACGCTTTATATAGAAGTTTATTTGTGACTTTTGGATTTCATTTGCTTTGTGTTTTTTCATCTTCCTGTAACTCTTACTTTCTTTTATTATTTTAATTAATAGGCTAGTAATTATTTAATATATTATAAATATAAATTTGTTATTTTTAATTAATTAAATATTTTTAATCTGATTTTTTACTATGTTGATAACTCATCAAAAATGTGACGTCCGTGTCTAAATTTCTAAAATTTATATTTTGATATTAATATATATTATAATTATTAGGTATATGATTTTTATTTGGTGCTATAGGAAAAGTTTGGGGTTCATTCGAGGGTTTTAAGTATAAATTAAAAGTTTAGAGTATTTTTTAAAAGATTATATAAAGATGGAGGACCAAACTGGATATTTACTAGATTTGGAATATATATCTGCGAGAAAGGTGAAGAGGTGGGAGATGAGGATGATGGTTTTTTTTTTCTTTTTCGTTTCTCTTTCCTTTTCTTTTATCTTCTTCGTCATTTTTATCGTTCTTGGACCGTTTCTCCACCGTTTCTTTGATTTACGGAGATTCGACCGTCCGAATCATTTGAAATTAGAACCATGGCATCTTTATGTATAGATCTAAGTCCTAACCAAATAGTTTTTGAATTTCGGAAGTGTTTGGAGGGAAACGTCTTAGACAGAATTTAGAGGCGAATTGAACGGGTGGATTTTCTTCAATTAGTGACTAAAGGTAAGTAACTATCAACTATATTTTGAATTTTATGTATATTGATATATATAATCAAAGAATTGTCAGAAATTGATATTTCAGGGTTTATACGGGTATTTTGTAAAATTTGGATTTTTCACGATTTTGCTTTTTATTGTGAAATTACGGTTCAAATGAAGCTATTGATTATGCTTCTATGTGAATTTCAGATTTTACTTGATTATGTTGATTTAAGGCTTGATTTGGTTGATTTACATATATCCATATATGTTTTTGGTTTCAATATATATCTATATTGAACAAAATGAATTTGATGATTTCTTACGAATTGTTTTTGGATTGAGAAATCTATTGCGGTTATTATTGTTATTATTTTGGGATTGAAGTCCAAATATGATTTTTATAATACAAAGGGCTAATTGAAGCCAAATGATTTATGATTATGAAATAGTTTGCAATTTGATTGTGAAAGGAAATTTGAGCACGTTATGATTTAATGATTTTATATCCATCGAGTTATCCGGATCGGTGATTAAATATGAAAATTTGGTAAGCTTAAATAGTGTTTGAGGAAATAATTAAGATATGAATTGTGAGGACAAATTTTGCTGATATTAAGCACAGTTTGAGATAGGAAATTAAGAGATGAGTATGAAAGAAGTTATTTTTAGTTGATGTTTGTGTGATTATGGTTTAAGTTTATATAAGGATCAAATTGAGTGTTTATAGGTCAAACAAGAAAATCGAATGATATTATAGATTTATTGATTTTTATGGGTATAAAGATATTATTTGGAGTTTGGAGAAGACAAAAAAAATATTGATTATCGTAATTTAGGTACTATATCTTCCTTGGTTATATGGTTCGGAGGAAAGATTGAAGTTTCTTTAGATTGATAAATGATATACATAGTGGTGAAAAAAAACATATTAGTTTGATTGGGTTTGAGGAGTTCAATGGAGAATTATAAAAGTGATGTTGATATTAAGAGTTTATGAAATAACTCTTATTGATAGGAAATTGTATCATCATAATGAGGTTTATATTGGTGATGTTGATGTTTATGAAATGACTCTTATAAGAGTGATGGTGATGTTGATGCTAATGATTGAAGATTATAATATAAATACTGATTGAAGTGAAAAATTATAGATATAAGTATTATTATTATTATTATGAAGTAAGTTTATATATTGAATCAAATCATTGATTCGGATTATTTGAAGTTTAAGAAAAATATGATATCACACAAATTAGCGTTTCAAAAGTGATATTTTTGAAGTGTATAGAACTTGGAGATAGGTGAAAGATATTTGCTATATATGCAATTGATGGAATCAATTGTGAGTTCACTTTATTAAAGTGAGATTTTGTGTATATTAGGAAAATACGAATATAAAGTGTATCATATCATATAAAATTGAATATATGATATTTGAAGTTTTATTGTGGATTTATTGGTGATGAAATTAACTAGGTTGAAATTGAGAGGTACAGTGATGTGGATATGGATAAATGATGAAGTTAATGGAAGGATTGTGGTCTTATGATGATTATGAGGAATCTTGATAATGTGAAATAATTTTGTGATCTTGGAGATTATTTGAGAGAGAAAATTTAGATTAGAGAACGTGGATTTCGAGGACGAAATTTCTTAAGGTGGGGAGAATTGTCACGTCCGTGTCTAAATTTCTAAAATTTATATTTTGATTGTAAGTCGTTGTTTTCTATCATTTGCTGATGATGCTGAGTTAATCAAGAATGGTGCTGAGTTATCAAGTCAGCATAATTGTATGTAATCAAGTCAGCATGAAGTAATTCAACAAGTCGGTATAATGCTGAGTTATCAAGTCAGCATGGCTGTGGTCAGCATGGTACTGAGGTGTTAATACAGGTCAACATGGTCTTGCTGTGTTACCACTGGTCAGTAGGTCTTGCTGAGTTAGTACATTTTGAGTAAGGACATTTTGGGTATTTTCACAACCTTGTAAAGGCTATAAAAGGTTTGGGTTGGGAAGTAGTTTCATACGAGAGATTATTCTTAGACTAAGTCATTAATGTACACTGTGATATACTGAGCTGGGGATTGGGAAAACACGAGAGTTTCTAGAGAGGAAACTGTTTCATTCTTGTTGTAATCTCCATTGATTAGTGAAGTTGCTGGATGTAGGCAGTTAAGCCGAACCAGGGTAAATTCTGTGTGTATTCTTTTGATTGCTGTTTCAAGATCCAATCTGTGATCTTTGTGAACTTTGTTTATCTGTGTGGTTGATTGATCGTTCGAAGTATAGTTCAATAATTGGTATCAGAGCTAATCAAGAACAGAGCAATGGGTTTTACAAAGATCGAGATCGAGA
The DNA here is from genome assembly GCF_963576675.1 of Euphorbia lathyris. Lineage (NCBI taxonomy): Eukaryota > Viridiplantae > Streptophyta > Magnoliopsida > Malpighiales > Euphorbiaceae > Euphorbia > Euphorbia lathyris. The sequence continues at coordinate 28,095,782 of NC_088917.1, read as the reverse complement.
GTTTCAATGGTAAGGGAGATTTTGCTCTATGGAGACAGAGGATGAAAGCAATCTTGGTTCAAATGAAGGTTGCGAAGGCTCTGAAGGGCGAGAAAGAACTTCCGGCGACAATGACGAAGGAGGAGAAAGAAGATCTTCTTGAATTGGCTTACAGTACGATCGTCCTGTATCTTGGCGATAAGGTGCTGAGAGAAGTCTCGAAGGAAACCTCAGCTGCTGGGGTTTGGCTCAAGCTTGAATAGTTGTACATGACGAAGACACTCACCAATCGGGTTTATCTTAAGGGAAAGCTTTTCGGCTTCAAGATGAACGAGGACAAGCCAGTTGAAGACTATCTTAATGATTTCTCAAAGATCATAATTGACCTAGAGAACATAGAGGTAAAGATTGAAGATGAAGATCATGCCATAATGATCTTGAATTCTTTACCCCATTCTTTCAGTCATTTCGTTGAAACCATGAAGTACGCTAGAGAAACACTAAGTCTGGAAGAAGTTCTTATGGCTTTAAAGTCAAAACAGATTGAGGCCAGCACCAACACTGAAGCTGCAGAAGGATTGCTTGTTCGTGGAAGGTCTGAGAAAAAGGACTCTCACAAGTCAAAGAACAAGAACGGGAAAAAGTCCAAAACTCCATCCTCAAGCAATAAAGAAGGCAAGGTCTACAAGTGTTTTCACTGCCATAAGGAAGGACATTTCAGAAAAAACTGTCCTGAGAGGAACAGGAGTCAAGGTCAGCCTAAAGATCAAGGCGAAGCCGCTGTGGTAGAAGAAGGTTATGAGAGCGCTGAGGTCCTTGCTGTCACTAATAAAGATCCAAACACTGACTAGATCTTGGACAGCGGATGTACGTTCCATATGACTCCCAACAGGACGTGGTTCGAAGACTTTCAAGAAGAAGCTGGGAGGGTTCTTCTAGGCAACAACAAGTTGTGCAAGGTACTGGGTCAAGGCTCCATCAGGCTGAAGATGTTCGATGGTCAAGAAAGGATTATGACCGGTGTGAGGTATGTGCCAGAACTGAAAAGAAATTTAATTTCTTTGGGTACGCTTGATAAACAAGGATACAATTATAGAGCCGAAGGGGGTATCATAAGAATAGCTAGAGGATCTTTAGTTGTTATGAAAGGTACCATGAGTAATGGCCTATACACACTCTTAGGTAGTACTGTGTTAGTCTCTAAAGTAAATCTCACCGAGTCTAAAACTGATAGAACAAATCTTTGGCACCTTAGACTAGGTCACGTGAGTGAAGTTGGTTTACATGAACTTAGGAAGCAGGGTTGTTTTGGTAAAGATCACATAGGAAAGATAGATTTCTGTGAGAACTGTGTCTTAGGGAAGTCAAGTAAAGTCAAGTTTCCTAAGTCAGCAATACATAGAACCCAGGACATTCTTGAGTACATTCACTTTGACCTATGGGGGCCAACAAGAACTAAGTCTCATGGTGGGAGGTCCTATTTTATGACCCTTATTGATGATTACTCTAGAAGAGTATGAGTTTATATTCTAGCTCATAAGAATGAGGCCTTGCAAACGTTCAAGGATTGGAAAGTGTTAGTGGAAAACCAAACAGGAAAGAAAATCAAAAGGTTGAGAACCGACAATGGTTTGGAGTTTCTTGACAAAGATTTCATCACTTTGTGCAAGAAGTCAGGTATAACCAAACATCACACCGTTCCTGGAACTCCACAGCAGAATGGCCTAGCAGAGAGGTATAATAGGACTATCCTAGAGAGAGTTAGGTGCATGTTAATCCAATCCAGTCTCCCTAAGTCTTTCTGGGCTGAAGCAGTGCAAACTGCGTGTTACCTAATCAATAGGTGCCCATCATCTGCTATAGGTTTTAAAACACCTATGCAAATATGGTCTGATCACCCTGAGGATTATGAAAAACTCAGAGTGTTTGGTTGTTCAGCTTTTGCACACGTTAGACAGGAAAAATTAGAACCTCGGGCTCTAAGATGTGTTTTTATAGGCTACCCTATAGGAATCAAGGGCTATAAGTTGTGGTGCCTAGAACCTGGTTATAAGAAATCCATAGTCAGCAGAAATGTTGTGTTCAATGAGATGGATTTTCCTTATCAGAAAAACCAAGAGAAAACTCAGCTGGAACCAAGTAGTCCTGAGCCCATTCAAAACCTTGAGAGTGTTAAGAATGAGGTGGAGCTTGAAGAAAATAGTGAAAACACCCGTAAAACCGAGCAAGAAGTCAGTGATGGTAATTCTACTGAGTCCAGTCAAAGCTATAGACTTGTTAGAGACCGTGAAAGAAGAGTCCCTAGGGCCCCGGTTAGATATGGTTTTGAGGACCTTGTAGCTTATGCATTTAGTGTTGCTAAGGAAGTACAAGAATCTGAACCTGTAACCTATAGGGAAGCTGTGAATTCGGTTGACAAGGAACAGTGGCTTAACGCTATGAAGGATGAGATAAAATCCCTTGATAAAAATGAAACTTGGATTTTGGTAGATAAACCTCCTGATAAGAAGTTGGTCGGTTCAAGGTGGGTGTTTAAAAGAAAGGAAGGGATACCTGGTGTAGAGAAACCTAGGTTTAAAGCTAGGTTGGTGGCCAAAGGGTTTACTCAGCAGGAAGGTATAGACTTTAATGAAATCTATTCACCGGTTGTTAAACATAGGTCTATAAGGATTATTCTCTCTCTTGTAGCTCGTTTTGATCTAGAATTAGAACAGTTAGATGTCAAAACAGCTTTTCTTCATGGAAACCTGGATGAGGTCATATATATGCAACAACCAGAGGGTTTTGAAATAGGAGATAAAGACCATCGGGTATGTTTGCTTAAGAAGTCTCTATATGGTCTGAAACAGTCCCCTAGACAGTGGTACATGAAGTTCGATGAGTTTATGATAAGTCAGGATTTTCATAGGTCTAGTTATGACTGGTGTGTGTATAGTAGAGACCTTAGTGATGGCTCTAAGATTTATCTCTTGTTATATGTTGATGACATGCTTATAGCTTGTCACAACAAAGCAGCCATAAATCAGTTAAAGGCACAACTAAACACACGGTTTGAGATGAAGGATCTCGGGTCAGCACGGAAATTTTTAGGAATGCAAATTTCTCGAGACAGAGGAAGAAAGAAGCTGTTCCTAAGTCAGTCAGCTTATCTGAGCAAGGTGTTAGAACGTTTTGGTATGACGAATTCAAAGGCCGTTCTCACTCCACTTGCAAGTCACTTCAAGCTGAGCAGTAAGCAGAGTCCTCAAACTGATGAGGAAAAGGAAGACATGGAGAGGGTACCATATTCTAGTGTTGTAGGCTGTCTAATGTACGCGATAGTCTGTACACGCCCAGATTTGGCTCATGCTGTGAGTCTCATTAGCAGGTTCATGGCAAATCCAGGAAGAGCACATTGGTCAGCGGTGAAGTGGGTGCTGAGGTATGTCAAAGGCTCATTGAGTAAAGGTTTGAGTTATGGTGGAGCTGAAGCCCTAGTGGATGATGTAGCAGGTTTTGTTGATTCTGATTATGCTAGTAGCATTGACACCAGAAAATCCCAAACCGGGTACGTATTCACTGTGTTTGGAACATCAATAAGTTGGAGGGCAAGTCTACAGTCAGTTGTGACTCTGTCAACAACCGAGGCTGAGTTTATTGCCGTCACAGAGGCAGTAAAGGAAGCAATGTGGCTGAGAGGAGTCTTAACGGAATTTGGAGTGACACAGATTGATGGTTTGAAGATTTACTGTGATAGCCAATGAGCTATACATCTGTCAAAACACCAAGTATTTCACGAACAATCCAAACACATAGATGTGAGAATGCATTTCGTCAGGGATGTGATTAGCACTGGTACTGTTCAGGTGGTGAAAGTGGGAACTGAGGATAACCCAGCCGACATGCTGACCAAATCTGTTTCAAGTAGTAAATTTGAACATTGCTTGAAACTGGTTAGGATGGTCAGTGGTCCTTGAGTGTATTTTTCTTCACTAGTTGATGGAGTGATTAGAAAGACAAGGTGGAGATTGTAAGTCATTGTTTTCTATCACTTGCTGATGATGCTGAGTTAATCAAGAATGGTGTTGAGTTATCAAGTCAGCATAATTGTATGTAATCAAGTCAGCATGAAGTAATTCAACAAGTCGGTATAATGCTGAGTTATCAAGTCAGCATGGCTGTGGTCAGCATGGTACTGAGGTGTTAATACAGGTCAACATGGTCTTGCTGTGTTACCACTGGTCAGTAGGTCTTGCTGAGTTAGTACATTTTGAGTAAGGATATTTTGGGTATTTTCACAACCTTGTAAAGGCTATAAAAGGTCTGGGTTGGGAAGTAGTTTCATACGAGAGATTATTCTTAGACTAAGTCATTAGTGTACACTGTGATATACTGAGCTGGGGATTGGGAAAACACGAGAGTTTCTAGAGAGGAAACTATTTCAATCTTGTTGTAATCTCCATTGATTAGTGAAGTTGCTGGATGTAGGCAGTTAAGCCGAACCAGGGTAAATTCTGTGTGTATTCTTTTGATTGCTGTTTCAAGATCCAATCTGTGATCTTTGTGAACTTTGTTTATCTGTGTGGTTGATTGATCGTTCGAAGTATAGTTCAACATTGATATTAGTATATATTATGATTATTAGGTATATGATTTTTATTTGGTGCTATAGGAAAAGTTTGGGGTTCATTCGAGGGTTTTAAGTATAAATTAAAAGTTTAGAGTAATTTTTAAAAGATTATATAAAGATGGAGGACCAAACCGGATATTTACCAGATTTGGAATATATATCTGCGAGAAAAGTGAAGAGGTGGGAGATGAGGATGATGGTTTATTATTTTTTTTTCTTTTTCGTTTCTCTTTCTTTTTCTTTTATCTTCTTCGTCATTTTTATTGTTCTTGGACCGTTTCTCCACCGTTTCTTTGATTTACGGAGATTCGATCGTCCGAATCATTTGAAATTGGAACCATAGCATCTTTATGTATAGATCTAAGTCCTAACCAAAGAGTTTTTGAATTTCGGAAGTGTTTGGAGGGAAACGTCTTAGACAGAATTTAGAGGCGAATTGAACGGGTGAATTTTCTTCAATTAGTGACTAAAGATAAGTAACTATCAACTATATTTTGAGTTTTATGTATATTGATATATATAATCAAAGAATTGTCAGAAATTGATATTTCAGGGTTTATACGGGTATTTTGTAAAATTTGGATTTTTCACGATTTTGCTTTTTATTGTGAAATTACGGTTCAAATGAAGCTATTGATTATGCTTCTATGTGAATTTCAGATTTTACTTGATTATGTTGATTTAAGGCTTGATTTGGTTGATTTACATATATACATATATGTTTTTGGTTTCAATATATATCTATATTGAACAAAATGAATTTGATGATTTCTTACGAATTGTTTTTGGATTGAGAAATCTATTGCGGTTATTATTGTTATTATTTTGGGATTGAAGTCCAAATATGATTTTTATGATACAAAGGGCTAATTGAAGCCAAATGATTTATGATTATGAAATAGTTTGCAATTTGATTGTGAAAGGAAATTTGAGCACGTTATGATTTAATGATTTTATATCCATCGAGAGTTATCCGGATCGGTGGTTATATATTTGAAGACCATGTTCAGTGAGGGACATGGCCTGTGTACACAGTCTTAAGACCTATTAGGTATGGCAGCGAAGTGTTGGGTAAGACCATATGGGATAGGCAATGTTAAGAGACGTCTCGATTATATATGTGGTTATGTATTGATACTTAAGGGGAGAAACTCGATGATGGTTCAATGTTTTAAGTTCATTTGAATTATGTTTTCGGTTATGATTTGATTTTGATATAAAGTTTTACGTTTGATTGAATACGAGTTGGTTTGATAAAACACTTATTTGATTACAAGTTGGTTTGATAAAACATTTATTTGATTACGAATTGGTTTGATGAAACGTTTATTTATTTTGATTCGTTTTGAGAAGATACATTATATATATAAAGTTATATGAACTTAAGTTTTGAGTATATTTTATAAGGTTTTGATTAAATCCCTTAATAAATGTATATATGTAGCCATGTTAAATAAAGTTGGTTTTTATAGCTAATAGTTTCTTACTGAGATTTTTATCTCACCTTTTTAAATGTTTTAATGTTTTTAGGTGAGAAAGTACATGATAGAGAGAAGGTTACCGACCGATTAGGCAAAGATCGGAAGTTGTTGCTTATTGTTAGAATTATGGTTAGAACTTTGGTATTGCAATTGTAATATAATGATCTTTGGATAAATTGGAGACTTCTAAGTATTGATTATGATCTTTCTATTTCACGCCTGATGCCGATTGAGGTCGTTTAGGGTCGGGTGTGACAGTTAAGACCTCTAAAACACTTCTTCTCATTTCTCTATGCTTCCATAATTATATATAGTATAGATTACTTAAAAGTTTAATTTTAAATACTTTGTTTTGTAAACGAAAACATACCACATACCTTTATTTGCAAACTTTTAAACTACGGACCTCTATTCGCAAACAAGACAAACCACGAGCATTTTTTTTCGTACTTTGCCCTTATATTAATTTAAAAACAATAATTAGGGACTAAAGATAAAGTCTGTCTCTAAATTTTTTTTAGTAGCTGTATCATTTAATTGAAAAAATTTAGAATACTTTCCGAATAATGCTCTCTACCAATCAATTCATGCCACATATATACATTTTTTCCATTACACTAATCATTTTCCATATGTAGTGGTAAGCTGATCTGATGTATTACTCCCGAAGTAGTATAAAATTTCTCCATTGAATTACTGCACTAAAGTATTTCGTTATTGTTTTTTGGATTAATATTATTTTCTTACAAATCAGACTTCAATCCTTTAGAATTCTAATTGTTTCATGCGTTTTATAAAGGGAAAAGTACAAAAATAAACCTTATGGTTACACCTATTTTCGATCAACACCCGTGTGGTTTAAAAGTTTACAAAATGATACCTTGAGGTTCATTCCGTTAACAAACGCATACCAAATTGACTAACGGTGTTAAAAGTCAAAGGAAAAATAGTTAATTTGGTCCTTATATTTATTTATTTTATAGATTAACTCCCGTTATTATCTAATTATCACAAACTAACCCCAAAATAAAAAATAAATATCAAATACACCATCTTCTCCATTTCTCTTTAATTTCTTATTTTTCTTTCTCTCTTCTCTCTCCTATTTGTTAATTTCTCTCTCTAAAATGGATTGAATTTTATAAATTAATCCATCTCTCTCTAAATCTATTGGATTTTCCAGCAATTGTATTAAATTAAGCCTATAGTATTATAATAAGCACGGCGATTTTACAGAGAAAAGACACCACCAACAAACTGTATGCGAATTCCATGGAAGTCCAAGAACAATCGCTGGAAAGGACACTCAAGGATCAAGAGCGAACAATTTAATCATGGAATAAGGTGAGCCAAAAAAAATGAGAAGGGGACAAAAAAGAGTGAAAGATGTTAACTTTGTAGCATCGGAAATAAATCAATCTAAAAATTTCTCCAGATTAGCAAATGAACTCCAAAAACAAAAATTCCCCTAAATCAAAGACTCCATGTAAGAAGCACATACCAAGCAAACAAAATGGGACAAAAACACACCATCCTGAGTCAACAAGGGATAATCTGATGCACTCAAAACGACAAACCAATTCTACCATGATTTCACCTTCAACAAAACGGCAGCGGTGCCAGCGGCCTTCAACATTTCCGACACATGAGAAGCCCCTATAAAGGACAGCCTATTCTGGTTTTTTTGCTGGGCTGCTGCCTGTGTTTTCACTTTCTGCTGTCTTTGCTCTTTGTTTTGGTTCTGTTTTTGTAATGCTGCTGGTGTTATAAAAAAAAAAAAACGGTATGCAAATTCAATTCCAATTCATCCTAATTGTACTTCAATTCTAACACACAAACATTCTCTCTCTCACTCTAATCGATCAAAATCTAAGACTATGTTTTGATGCCTTTACCCTTCTTCTTCTTCTCCGTCTTCTCCCAGGGTACTTCGATGGATTTTAGAGAGAGAAATTAACAAAGAGAAGAGAGAAGAGAGAATAAAAAGAAAGAAGAAAGAAAAATAAGAAATTAAAGAGAGGGAGAACATGGTGTATTTGATATTTATTTTTTATTTTGGGGTTAGTTTGTGATAATTAGATAATGAATGGAGTTAATTTATAAAATAAATAAATATAAGGACCAAATTAACACTTTTTCCTTTGACTTTTAACACCGTTAGTCAATTTAGTATGTGTTTGCTAACGGAATGAACCTCAAAGTACCATTTTGCAAACTTTTAAACCACATGGGTGTGATCGAAAAAAGATGTAACCACAAGGTTTATTTTTGTACTTTTCCCTTTTATAAACGCTTCTTTGAGAGAACAATATGCTTTTACTTGCAACATGACGTAATAATGGGATTTTATAGGAGGGTCGGGAGTTCCAACTCATAAAAAAGACCCTCCATTCATAAATGAACACATGTATCATTTATTCATTCAAAGCCATCTCATAAATTATTATTATTATTATTATTATTTGCAATTCCCATTAACCATTTACACCGTTTGATTTCTTCTCCCTCCTTTGTGTCTATGTTTCCTTCCTTTCCTCGCCTCCACTGTTGGTTGTCGCCCTCCACCGTCGGAGCCCTTCCTATATTTCTTTCTACACAAAATCAATTACTAATCCTTTCTCCATCGATTCCAACAAAACTAATCATTTCTTTGGAACGCTCCAAATAATCCTCACGGGTCTTACATTGAATTGGGTGTTGATACAACATAAAAAAAGAAAACCAAATCTAAAAAACATTTCATAATTTTAATACTATTGTTATAATTTACCCAAATATAAATAATGGGTTTCAATTCTTCAACCTCAACAAGATCATGTCTTGATGTGCAAAAAGCTACAAAACGAACTCCACACACTTTCTTCTTTCTCTTCAAAAAGAATTTTCCTATAATTCAGGTCTGTAAAACAAAGCAAATGGAAAAGAGATAAAAGTGATTAAGCGGCAAAAGGCGGCACTTGATTTCAAAAGGCAGTGGATTTTGTGAGGCTGATCTCTTTAATTACTCCAAAAGCGGTCGTTGCTTTGCTGATCTATTGGAGGTCATTAATTTAATTATGACTTTTTTAGCTTGTTAACCATGGAGTCCCTCTTGAGGTTCTTGATGGGGTTCAGAAATCAATTCACTGTTTCTCTGGGTTACGTGCAGTCGAGATCGGCGGCAATGGATATTGGTGGAGAAAGTGATTTTGTCTGTACTTGAATGCAAATCCATTCCACAAAATTTTATTAATTAATGAAGGTATTACATGTGTCATTAAATGAATGGAGGGTCTTTTTATGAGTTCGAACTCCCGGACCCTCCTATAAAATCCCCCTAATAATATCCAGTTTACTTGGATTTTAAACCTAACTCCTAATGACCTTTCCAATTCTCAATAATTCTTGGTCCCCGCACACCTTTCCAATTCTCAATGCATGTAACAGTTTTCATGAATGCTGTAGAAGTTGAAGGGATTATGGCTAATTAATTCTATAAATTCCTACTTCTTCCCTCATTTTTCCCGTACACTTGTTTTCATCCGGTTAAACCCTAAAAAATGGTCGACTCTGACTACGACTACGGTGACGATTACTACGATGGTTTCACCGTCTTCGGCGAGTGCTTCGGCTGTCATGAAGACAACGACTTCGTCTATGTTGACGACTTCGACTACAACTACTACGATTCCGACTATGAAGAGCTTAATACTAATAGATCGTTCCTGGGCGATGGAATAAGCAGCCGTTTCTTCAGATACGGAGCATCGGTTAAAGCTAGCCAGGTGGATTTTTCATTTTCTTTTCATTTGTTAATTTGGATCGATTTCTTAAGAAATTATATTGTAACTGTTGAATTACCATTCCTATTCGCAACTTCAATATTGATATACACTAAAAAGAATCTCTAAATAAAATTGAAGCCTACTACAGTTATAACTGGATATAAATGTTTTGATTAGTTGGATATTATCAACTTATGTTGGTCTTAAAAGGTTGTTGAAGAATCAGACAAGTCTGAGAATGAGGAGGAGAAGGACGAGGATAAAGAGAGTGAAGACAATGATGTCTGTGATGATTGCACTTGCGGCTGTCGCTGCTACTCCGGCTGTGACCAGGATGATGATAGTGGCTATGACAATGGTGCCAACGAGTATGACAGTGTCTATGACAATGGTGCCAACGAGTATGACAGTGGCTATGACAATGGTGCCAACGAGCAGGGGCGGAGACAGCCCGGAGCCCGGGGGGCTGGAGCACCCCCGGTTTCCGGCACCACCCCTGAGGAATAATGCTTTAGCCCCCCCAGAAAAATAATCTACTTGTAATATAAAATGTAAATATTTAACATTGAATTAAGACATCACGGATGGTCTAACTGGCAGGTAAGGCTTTTACATATTTTTAAGATGTCATGGGTTCGAACCTCCTCATCCTCAAACTTTTCCCTTAAATCCCTATTTTTTCTTTTTGTTCATCTTGTCTTAAATCACTATTTTTTTTTTTTCATTTTGATTTTCCCTCAAACTTTTCCCTTCAATCCCTATATTTTCTTTTGTTCATTTTTTCTTTTTTTCATTTTGTCTTAAATCACTATTCTTTTGATTTTCTGTCAAACTTTTTCCTTAAATCCCTATTTTTTCTTTTGTTCATTTTGTCTTAAATCACTATTCTTTTTCTTCATTTTGATTTTCCCTTAAATCTCGAGATGTGTTTTCATTTTGATTTTCCGTCAAACTTTTCCCTTAAATCCCTATTTTTTCTTTTGTTCATTTTGTCTTAAATCACTATTCTTTTTCTTCATTTTGATTTTCCCTTAAATCTCGAGATGTGTTTTTATCCAATTATAATTTTTTTCTTTAAATCTTAAATTTTAATATTAAATTTTATTATTTTTTCATCATTATTCTTATATAATTATAATTTTTTTCTTAAATTAAAATATCAATATTATTACATAATTTAATTATCTTTTTTTATCATCATTATTAATTAATTTTAATTTTTTTCTTTTAATTGATAAATAATAATATACTTGTTTAAGGGTTTTAATTTTGAAAATAGTGTTAAACTTATAAAAAAAATTAAATATGTCTAAACTTTTCACGTTGGATACTTTTAATTTTTCAGTCAACACATTAAAATGAAACAGTTTTATCACGCCCTCTTGAAAATTAGTCAACCAGTAGACTGAAATTAGCTCCCCAAATTTGAAATCCTAGCTCCGCCACTGCCAGTGAGTATGACAGTGGCTTTGACAATGATGCCAACGAGCATGATCATTGAGGCTGTGGCTATGGAAATATGAAATGGAAGAGTCTAAACTCGTTAATTTGTTTATTTTATAATTTGCTTCATTTTTTGTTCCTACATTGTGCATAAGACCTTTTTGTGCCCTACAATGTATTTATTTTAAGGTTATTCTCTTTTTGGTTACATTGTTTTTCATTTGAAACTTATTTGTTTGCCTGTTTTGTTTGTTATTTTTCCCCTTATTATTTGCAGATTCAGTCTTCAAGATAAGACCAGTGTTGACAGTATAGTTAATATGGATATTTTTCTATTTGTATATTGGATTAAATAAAAAACATCTGTAAATTTACTTTATATGGTATTTACTATTTGGACTGCTTCTAAACAAAATAAATAAAATAAAATAATTTACCTGCAATAAATATTTCTTAGTTAATCAGTAGTTACAAATTTTGTAGCTACAATACAAGTATCCGATTTATTGCTAAAAAAAAAGTATATATTTTAAATATTGTGAATTTTGAGCTTTTTGGTACCGAAACGAAACCGCTGCATAAAAAAGGAAAAAAAAAAACATAATTAAGCCTTTTTAATTTTGTCTGTCTTAATAATTAGTTTCTGAATCATTGATTTCATTATGGAATAGATTTTTATTTAACTTTTTCGTAAAATTTAGATGACATACGTTGTTAAGTGATTCGAGCTGGTGCGGATATTTTCACTTTTATGTGGACAACAGGCCCGTAGATGGGCATGCGCAAGCAGGTCTACAGCACAGGCCCCCTAATTTAGAGAGGGCCCATTTTTTTTTTTTTTACTTATTATATATAAGTTAGTAGCTCAGCCCAATTGCCCAAGTTAGTAACCATATATACATTTTTTACTTAAAGAGTTAAAGTTAGAGAAGAAGATGAAGAGTTTTGTTTTCTAAGGATTCTTTTATTAATTTATTAACGTTAAAAAACGGTAATTTTTTTTAATTACCATTAAAACAACTTCTCTTATTTGTTTGATCTTGTATCGAAATGTTATTGTCGATTCATATATAATACTTCGCATTTTTGGTTTATTATTACGTTTTGCACAGGGCTCCCAAAATGTCTAAGACGGGCCTGGTGGACAAATAAAAAAAATAAGTTTCTTGAATATGATAGAGTAAAAAGGTACAAAATTACAAAAAAATTGATTTTCAGTAGATTCTTTCAAGTTGAAACTGATCTTGGAAGAATCTGCTTGAAATGAATTTTACTGTTAGGGGAAGAAGGTTGATTTGGTGATTTTGATACTGGAATTCATGAAATGGGAGAGAAGATCGAGATCGGAAGAACTTATTGACAATTGCTTTTTGTAATTTTTTTTACTTTTTATTCTCTACCTCTCTTAATCAAGAAACTCTTATTTTTATTTATCCACGTTAACTGGTCGAATCGTCCTAACGACGTATGCTACCCAAACTCGACGGAAAAATTAAATAAGGACCCAATCCATAATGAAATTAATGATGGACTCAATGTGTAAAACTAATTGATTAGGAACCTGATCTTTAAAACACTTAAAATTTAGGAGCTTAATTATGCTATTTTTATTTTCCTGAAAAATACAATAAAAATGAACGGATAGAATCTATTCCGATTTAAAAATAATGTTTTTTTACTTAATTATTCTTTTATATAAATTAGGAGTTAACCCCAACAAAAAAAGTTAACCATGTAGTTGTAAATTTATTATTTCAATTTTAAGGTTATCTGTATTTTCAATATATATAACCTATATTATTTCTGATCTTTATGTAAAAGACCCTTTTTGTTTCAATGTTACACCTATAACTTTTTTTTCCTTCTGGAAGACATTATAAAACTTCTCCGATCAATATTCAATTTAAAAATTAACAATCTAAAAAATTCCAATTTGAAGTAAACTTTAATTTATCAAAATAATTTACCATATAAAAATTGTTATAAATAATTTGAAATAGTTTATTATAGAGATAAAGTACAAAAAATTTCTAACGTTAGCCATTAACTAGAGCGCCTTTCCTTCTATAATCTAATTGGAATTGGCTTTTTTCGGTTTATCTGGTTCAGTCGGTATTAATAGAGCACCCTATGCAATCATGAATTTCTTTATGTTCACTCCACTTGTATAGTGTTATCATCAGTGGCGGAGCCACGATTTGAGATCAAGGAGGGATAATTTTAGCCGAGCATTGTAAAAAAAAAAAAAAATTATATGTGCAGATAAAAATTAAAGATAAAACTATATAAAAAAAATTAATTCTATTGTAAAATAATAAAAAGTAATTTTTACAGATACGATACCAATAAGTATATAACTATTTTTGAAAATAAATGAGTTACTGACGATCTACAATGTAGTGATAGTTGGCAATAGTGTTCTCCTAAACCAAATATTCTGATTTTTTTTTACAAAACCTCTAAATTTATATTACAAAACCCCTAAATTTATACCACTATATAAAACCCCTAATTTATAAACTCAATTCAAAGTCATAAATTAAACCCCTAATTTATAAACCCAATTCGAAATCATAAATTAAACCCCTAAATTTACATCAAAAAATCACTAAATGTATACCACAACATAAAACCCCTAATTTATAAACGCAATTCAAAGTGATAAATTAAACCCTAAATTTATCCCAGAAAATTCTCAATTCATCAAAATTTGCATTACTAAATTAAATTAAACCACACAAACAATACTAATAATTTATAACAAATATCAAATTAGATATATAATAAGCTAAATTAGAATTTTTAGAACAAAATACACACAAATAATTAGTAATCTAAAAAATTAAATATTAAATATTAAATAATTAAGAAAAAGACTAACAAAATAAGAGCATTATCTTAGTTTAATATTTTGGCTAGGTAAAAGAAGACAAAAAAAAAAAAAAAGCTAGAAAATTAAATGTGAGGAATAAAAGAAGAAAAAATAATGGCTGCTCCTTTTTTTGGTTGGTTGAAAAAGAAATAGAAAGAGAGAGGAGGAGAGGAAGCAAGCAAGCAAATAAGAAGGCGAAGTGGGTGAAAGAAAGAAGTAGGGTACTAGGTAGGGGGCATCAAAGAAACGAAACACTGTATAATTTGATCTAATTTTTTTAAAAGTGGACCCAGACAAAACGACGTCGTTTTTTACTGGGCCCAATTTAAAAAAAAATTAGTGCCCAGCCCAGCATTAACTGGGCAGGGCACTAAGATCTGTTTCTTCTTCGTTGAAACGAAGAAGAAACCAGACGGCTGCGGGCATCTCCATTGTTGGAGAAGGGGGGCTGTTCAGGGGCGGAATAGTACCCTCCCTAAGGGTTTCGCCTGAGCTGGGGGGCTTCGACCCCCCCCCCCCCCAAGCTCCGGGCTGTCTCGCCCCTGGTTATCATCTATCAATAACAGATTAAGGAAACATGTAAACGTGAGTTTTTTAAAAAAATCAATTTTTTATCTTTTATTATGCACTAGATCTAAAGAAAGATATTTTTAGTTTTTCTAACACGTGTACACGTGTGTTTGATCTGCTGCTGATGAGTGATAACATAAGTATAAGTGAAGTGGAGATAGCGAGGATTCGTGACTTTGTAGAATTCTAGTTTAAGAGTAAAATTCGCCTAACTTGTAAATGTTAGAGATATAATTACACCATTTATAATGTTAGAGATAAAATTACTCTTAATTACCAACGTTGAAAATATTTGTACATCTTATCCCTTTATCATATAAAAGAAAATTTTATGGCATTCAATTAATTTTGTTATAAAATTATTATTTTTTTACAAACAAACCTATCCGGATTCAAAATATATAGTAAGTTATTTGTTAAATAAAATTTGAGAATATATGTTACATATATCATTTTCACTACTAAAATCAATTAGTTAAAAGTTCTGCTTTCTTGGATGCTTGTTCATTTTAACTCTGCTGTGATAATTGAGATGGATTCGAGGATTGTGGTTGATGCCATGTTAAAGGAAGCTGAGTCATTCACTGAGTTTGATTTAATTATTTCGCAATGTAAAGAGCTAGTTCAATAGATTGAAGTTGCTAGTTTCTCTTTTGCTTATAGGCAAGCGAACGGTGTTGCTCATGTTTTGGCTCGAGCGTCTCGTTCTTATGCTAGTCTGTCTTCTTTTTTTCAGATCCCGGATATTATCCGACCTATGCTGATTAACGATGTTCTTGTTACAAATTCTTAATAAAGATGGTATTATTAGTTAAAAAAAAAGTTATGCTTTCTAAATCATGAATTGACATACTAGCATGTAATGCTAACAAAAAGACCTAGTTAGGGTTGTTTCAAATTTATCAAATTCAATGACTTAATTAATTGAATCCAAAAATAAATAGTTAACTAAAAATTGCACCGCCGCCTGCGTTACCCGATTGTGGCTGCCGTCGTGAGTTTTCATCATCGGTGAGAGTGTCCTTCCGTCTGGTGAAGGTTTGTCTCAAGAACTTTTGAGAGTCTTTTCTGTTGTTTGGTATGTGTTGATAGAATTTTGAATGCGATTTTGATTTCTGTTATGGATTGGGTTTTCTTTGCTGTCGTTGGTGAATATTTCTGTAGTGAGATTTGTTGTGGTGGTGGCGTTGGTTCCTCGCATCGACCAGGATTCTTGCTCTCGTTTTGAGAATCAATTGCTCTTGGATCGTGGTTAAGGGTAGTCGAGGGGCTGTGTAGTCTCCACTCTTTTGGTGTTTCGCTTAATTGTGGGTGGGGACGTTCTGTTGATTCTGATGGATATGGAGAGGGAAATGGAGGGCTTGCGAATTGAAGGAGAAGAAGAGGGCATCTTGAGTTGGTTGCGCCGCCTACAGCAGCAGTGATGGTGGACTTGGTGTTGGGGTTTAGTGTCCTATAGACAATTGTTCTAGGATACAAACTTAATGTAAATGAAGTGTTCTTTATATCATTTGTTTTAATGAGATATATGTTTTATAACTATATAAAGGCAATACCTTTTTAAGAACTAAATAAAGTCTAATAAAAGGAAATCCGTAAGTTTGTTTAAAGTGATTATAAAGTGTTCATACAAGCATGAAGTGAGACGAAACTTTATAATAAACTAATAAACTTAAAACCACCCCAAGTCAAGTAATATGTTCAGGATTGACATATCACTGTTGAGACTTGCATGTAACAATGTCTTCTGTCCCGACAGAAAGCTGATCTCACAAGCTTCATATATACAGATATCTGGACAGTTACATGGATCCGATGAAAAGAAGTTCATTAGGATTGGGGACCCGACTTGAGATAACAGGATGGGTAGATTCATCGTTGTCACCTGTTCATCTCATTGGTATTAATAGGTATAAATAATCCTCAGACTCAAAGGAATGTTAATTAGTAATTCTGGATTACGGAATGTGACGCTTTGATCCTGTTGTAACACGATCCTTAACAGAGATGACTCTGGGGTGTGAACAGCAGACGTTGGGTATCACATGAAGTAATTGCGGGATAGTTATACATTGGATTGAGCATTTATCACTCCCGATAAATGGGAGATATGTCCATGGATCGCTTGTGGAAGTCTTGACTCTAAATCCTTGCAAGGTGATAGCTTAAGATTGAAATGCAGATTTCTCTTAACCTATCTAATTGGAGTTGACTCGGCTTGTACAAGTAAAACGAACGTCTCGCTATATGTGACTTGACATTATCCATAGTCATAAGATTCAGTTCAAGGACGTAGTTGATAAAGGATCGAATTATACCGTAACTAATACGGAAAGGTCAACGACAGAATCAACCTGTCTTCTTATAGCTCTGGGGGAATGATTACGGACTTGCTAATCACATACTTTATACATCATTCCGTTATGCAAAGATTAAATATAATTCTTTGAAAATTAATTTAATAGTTGCATACGGCTAGAAGCAATAAGAACCTAATGGGTCACACATAAGACTTGGAACCCAAAAGAGAGATAGATGTTAATTAATTGACGGAAGCCCAACTGAGCCCACTAAGGCCCAATTACTAGGGGGGCGATTTATGTATATTAATACATAAATAATTAGTTTGATTTTATCAATCCTAATTAGATTAGGATTATGAATTAAATTAATTAAAGGATAAATAAATTAGGAGTTTTAATTAGATTATATTACTCCTATTATTATCCAATAAGGTTATTATTATTATCTTTTATATTTAGATATATTAATAGATAATAATTAAGAATGCTATTCCGAATTAAATTCTTATTCAATAACCTAATTCTATCTAACTAGGGATTAGATACAAAAGATTATAAATACCCCCCTACATGCTATTTTCGAAACACCCCTAAGCAATTCAAGAGAGAGAATTTCGACCCCCTTGCTCGAGGACGAGATTTTCTACCGCTTCCTTCCGTTCAATTGATTTTCATCTCTTTTTCTTTATCCTTGATCTTGTGTTGATTAATTAGAGACAATCTACTTTGGTTGTTATAAACGGTTGATTCTAACTTGATCTTCCATTGTTTTGTTTTGTGCTCGGGAACTCGAAGTAAGAGTTGTGGGCACTTCGTTTGCAACGGTAGATAGAACTTCTGAAAGGTATTTCTTTTATCCCTCTTTATATGAAATAACGATTAACGGATTTTGGGGTTAATGGAAATAGGTTAAAATTTTTATATTTCCGCTGCTATACGTTAGCCTATTTTCCTACACTTGGGGCTATGTTTCTTGGGCCGGTTTGCAGCTGACAGATTGCTCAATTTTCTGAGTATGAGAAATCGGCTGGCAGTTCTATGTAGACCGGTTAAGGGAGTCGAAATCCAAGAGGTTAGTCCTAATCTTTACTCGTTTGAGTTCTTCCATCCAATTGATAGGGATATGGTGATTGCTGGAGGACCCTGGTCCTTTGATAATTATGCTTTGATTATGAACAAATGGAGTTTAAGTGTTAACGTGGATGATGTGCCTTTGTTAAAATATTCAATATGGGTTCAAATTTATGGCTTGCCGGTGGGGATTATGTCTGAGATAGTGGACAAACAACTAGGGAATTTCCTAGGAGAATTTGAGGAGTATGATGAAAATAATTACATTGGTATACATAGGCAGTTTATGCGTATCAGAGTCAGCCTAAATAGTGAAAAGCCGTTGAAAAGATTTAAAAAATTAAAGAGTACAGGAAATGTCTGGTCACTAGCTACATTTAAATATGAACGTCTGGGGATTTTCTGCTATGTCTGCGGCTGCCTGGGACATACGGAACGTTTCTGTGAAAAAGTTTTTGACCTGCAGGGGGTGGAAATTCAGAGAGAGTGGGGGGAGTGGCTTAAGGCCCCAACAAGTAGGGGAGGTGATCAAAGTGGGACGAGGTGGCTAAGGGAGGGTAATGGGGGGTATCATGACAGGAGGGAGTCAGAGAGGGAGTGGGAGCTTTAGGGGAGGTAGGTTGGGAACTCTGAGAGACATTACTAATATGGGGAGAGGAAGAGGAGAGAGGGCACCAACCAAACATTTAGGGAAAGGGGAGAGGGAGGTTTTGATATGCCCTTATTCTGGGTCGTTCTTTAAGGCACCAGCAGAAACTGAAAGAAAAGGGAAAGGGGGGAGGAAGGGGGAGACAAGGGGGTCGTAGAGGATACTGAGATGGAGCTAACTGAGGCTAGGAAAATGAGGAGGGAGGATCAGGGTGAGGGGAGGGAGAAGGGAGGGGAAAATGTGTAAGAGGAAGAAGTCTCTGTTCATGGAAAGAATAAGGGGATTTCTACAGATAATGTTTCGGTGAGCCCTAGTGCACAGGGCCGCCAAGGGGAATGAGTTGTTTAAGCTAGAACTGTCGTGGTCTGGAAAACCACCGGGCAGTTCGGTCCTTGAAGGACTTAGTTTCATCCCAAAAACCAGTTATTGTATTTTTAATGGAAACACTAGTAGAAGATCAACGTTTGGGCTCTATAAAACATCAGTTGAAGTTTGAAGGGACATTCTCTGTAAATAGAAGAGGGCGCAGTGGTGGGTTAGCGATGCTATGGAAAGCAGAGATACAGCTGTCGATTAAAAGTTTTTCTGAGCATCATATCGAGGTGATAATCTCTGACAATGTTCGTGGAGATTGGAGGTTGGTAGGTTTCTATGGGTTTGCTGACCGTAGTAGACGTAGAGAATCTTGGGAGTTATTAAGGAGATTGGCTAGGGACTCTCAACTGCCGTGGGTAGTGATAGGGGACTTTAATTGCATTCTAAACATTGACGAAAAGGTGGGGGGTGCTATTTTCCCTACCTTTTTAATGCAGGAGTTTGCCAAAGTTGTTGAGGAGTGTGGTTTATATGAGCTGGAACAGAAAGGTAACCCTTTTACATGGGAAAGAGGCAGGGGGACTGAGATGTGGGTGAGAGAAAAGCTTGATAGGGGCTTCACTTCGGCAGAATGGTTGCACCGGTTTGCAAATTACCATCTTCAATCATGTATGTCGGGTTATCCTGCTCACCTACCTCTTTCGCTTAGTTTGGAAAGGGAGATAGGAAGAAGTAAAGTCAAAATATTCTTCTTTGAGGAAAATTGGCTGAAGGAGCGGGATTTCAAGGTTTTTGTAGTCAGACACTGGACGGGACAGGGGAACAAGCCTGTTCAAGATAAACTGAAGGATTGTGTGCAGAAAATGACTGAGTGGGGGAAGGGTTTCAATGTGCGCTTCAAGAGCCAGATCAGGAGATGGAGGATCCAAATGGAGAGATTTACTGGAGATAGAGGGCTAAGGCTTTCTGGTTGACAGAGGGAGATAGAAACACCCAGTTCTTCCATGCTAGTGTCAAAACAAGGAGACAACACAATTCTATTGCTTCTTTGATTGATGAATTGGGGGGAGAGGTCGATAGTCAGGCTGAGATGCTGGGGCTAGTGCAGAACTACTTCCAGTCCATTTTCTCTGAATCGAACACGGTTAGGACTAAAACAGTTCAGGTTATTGACACACTGATTGACTCAACTACAAATGATTATCTCACGGCTCCGTTTGAATTGGAGGAATTTAAACAAGCCCTTTTCTCTATGAGCCCGAATAAGTCTTATGGCCCTGATGGGCTAAATCCAAGATTTTTTCAAGCCTTTTGGGACAATATGGGAGTGGAATTGGGAGCGGCTTGTGCAAAATGGCTTCAAGATGGGGAATTTCCTAAAGGGGTAAATGACACTACAATTGTTCTCATTCCTAAAATTGACAACCCTAGACTTTTAAAGGATTTTTGCCCTATTCCCTGTGCAATGTAATTTATAAGATAATTGCCAAGGCTCTAGCAAACCGGTTGAAGAGTGTCGTCCCTCAAATAATTGGAGAAACACAATCTGCTTTTGTCCCAGGCAGATCTATAATTGACAATGTACAATTGGCTTTTGAGAGCATCCATTTCATGAAGAGATTGAATAGAGGAAAGAATGGTCAGGTGGCCCCCAAGATTGACATCAGCAAGGCCTATGACATAGTGGATTGGGATTTATTGAAGCTAGTTATGATATGGATGGGATTTCATGAGCTTTGGATCCGCTGGATGATGTTATGTATTACAACAGTCAAGTATAGGGTGGCAGTGAATGGGGAATGCACAGACCATATTGTCCCAGGCAGGGGGCTTAGACAGGGGGACCCGCTGTCTCCCTATCTTTTTATTCTTTGTGCAGAAGTCTTATCCAAGTTAATAAGAAAAGCCGAATGAGAAGGGCTCATATTAGGGTGCCGAGTGTGCAGTAGGGCCCCAACTATTACACATCTTTTCTTTGCCGACGATAGTTTCTTGTTCTTTGGAGCAACTGCAAATGAAGCTAGAAAGGTGATGGATATTCTGTCCGAGTATGAGGTGGCTTCTAGGCAGGCTGTGAATTTGAATAAATCTGGGGTTTTCTTCATTACTAATGTGCCAGAGGGAGTGAGAATTGAGATTCAGGGGGATATTGGGGGTGAACATACCGCTAGATACAGGTCGATACCTTGGCCTGCCTTCTTTAATTGGACATTCCAAACATCGTGTAGATACCCATTTTTGTCCGGACCAATTTTTGAGTTTTTAATAAATTTCATTCAAAATTTGAACAATTTATGAATTATCCAGAATGTATGGTATTATCTCGAAAATAATTTATTGGGGAAAAAATTGTGCTACTAAGGCTAATTTGTCATATTTCGGTATAAATCGGTAAAAATTTCGAATTATATTCAAAATATGACTTAATAGAATTAAATTATAATTTTAACCTATTATAAATTTTATTCGAGATATATTCCTCGTATTTTGAATAAAATTGAATTTGTTTGAATTCGAGTTATAATTTATTAATTAAAGTTCAAATGTCAACCAATCAGATTAATATCTCAATGTTTATTTATTTGTCGTAAATGATATTTAAAAGCGCCTGTAATCTAAATTGCGAATTATGATGTAATATCACATATTAAAGTTAATATTAACTTTGATTTACATTATAACTAAACGTTTAGAATATAGTTGATTTCTAAATAACGAATTATGACAAATGAATTCAAGAATTGAAAAGTCAATAAATTAATGACAATTGAACGCTTAAAAATAGAACTTTTGGTAATAAATAAATATTGCATTATTAATATAAATATTTCTGTTTTTTCCAATAATTTTGATAGATCCGAAGGTCCGCTCGTCAACGTCAAAGATATTCGAAAATGCTCACTTCAAAATTAAAGACAATTTTTATGTCCCCAAAAAGTAAGATCAGAACGCACACTCGATTCAAGAATATTCTAAAAAGTGATAAAATCATATTCAAGTGACTGAGTTATCTCATTGCAGTACAAATCCAACAAATCGAAGTTCGGAGAATTATTCAAAGCACGGGATTTTGTCCGTACAAGTCCAACGGAGTCTGCTCGGGTCAGAAATAATTCAAATTCAGTCCGAGTACACATCAAAGTTCGGATCATAAATAACTCAATCCAGTTCCACATGAAATTCGGATCAGAATTCAGCCCGGCAGTGTGAGTCCGCAAAAAGATTCAATCCCAGGGACCAAGTGGCATTTTTACCAAAAATCAATAATTCCTATCGAGAACCTTCCATCTGCAACTCTCAGTGAGTAGTGGGCAAGCAGATTGACAAAACAACCCTCAAGGGCACAATAGAGAATAAGAAAAAATCATGATCAATAATCCGCTGGAATTACCTTACCATAAATAGAAAAGATCCATCACTGTAATAGGGGGGAGGAACTTTGTAAAAAACTTCATCACTGTAATAGGAAAAGCTTCACTGTAACAGGAGTGAAGGAGCAAGAACAACATTGTAATAAGCATTCAATCAATCAAAGAGCAAGGGTAATATATTTCTAATCCATTCATACATATATACACATACCTATTCATTGTTGTATCACTGTTTCTCTTTTTCCTTTATCTTATTTTATCACATAAATTAACTAAACAATAACCGAAACCCACATTCATTCCCGAGCACATCGAACGGAAGACCGAAACACCCTCCAGAGCCGATAACGGCTCTGGTTGCATTCTCGGAATCCGTTTGGAGGTCACGGGAAACCATCCCCACACGAAATCCAAACTCAGGCTAATAGAAATAGAGAATAGAGCGGGACCGAGAAACAACCAAAAATCAAACCAACATAGTGAACAAACCCATAGCCATCTCAAACCCCAAACAAACATACAAGCATTTATCCCAATCTAAAAAACACAGAATACTTCATATGCTTAGAGGAGTTCCTAGAACTCGCAAAAAGACCCTAATAGAAACCGAAATCAGAAAAGAGAGAGAGAGAAGAGTCACAAACCTTAAAACTCACCCATGCATCTTGATTTTAGGCCGATTAAACCCCGTTAGACACTCAAAATTCATCATCGGAGGTAGAGGAACGCCCAATCCCGGGCTTGGCCTGATGAAACCCGAACGGATCTCCAATCGGGCGAAACTCATGAGGAATAGCCGAGAGAAAGAGTGAGGAGAGTGTGAGGACGGTGAAGTGAGGCGGCCGGAGTTTGCGGAACCAGAGAGAGGAGATCGATCGTGGGAGATGAAAGGGGTTGAATTTCTTAGTGTGAGAGAGCGAGAGGTGGGGAAGAAGAAATGAAGGAGAATAGGTAGAATGAGTTTATGAAAACCCGATCATATAGATATAATAGGCAGAAATGCCATTTAACTCCCCAATCCTAATCAGTTCAACTTAAGTCCCTGTTAATCCAAAGTTATTTCGATTTAATCCTTTTTTTATTTTAATAAAACTTTTTGTGTTTTGATTAGGTCTCTACTTGTTTTGATTAGATCCTTACTTGCTTAGATTAAGCTCGAATAAACCCGCCTATCTGAGCCTTTTATTGTTAAACATTCATTCTTCCAAAAACTGCCAATAAGTGATTAAATGTGCATATACCGGTAATTCTAGTCTGCGCAGGTAAAGATAAATCAATTCGAAATGTTATTTCGGATCAATAAAATTAACCAAATTAATTCGAATTGATGTGAAAACGTCAATTGAATTCATAACTAAATTAATTTGAACCTATGTGAAAACGTCGTTCGAATTCGTAACCATATCAATTTGGATCGATGTGAAAATGTCATCCGAATCTATAACCAAATTAGTTCGGATCGATGTGAAAACGTCATCCGAATTCGTAACTAAATTAATTCGGATCGATGTGAAAACGTCATTCGAACTCATAACTAAATTAATTCGGATCGATGTGAAAACATCATTCGAATTTATAAACCAAATGAATTCAGATCGATGTGAAAACGTCATTCCAATTCAAAATCAAATTAATTCGAATCAATGTGAAAACGGCATTCAAATTTATAACCATATCAATTCGGATTGATGTGCAAACGTCATCCGAATTCATAACTAAATTAATTTCGGATTGATGTGAAAACGTCATTCGAATTTAATAACCAAACTAATTCTAATAGATGTGAAAACGTCATTAGAATTCAATACTAAACCCAATAATCCCAAAACACGCGTGAGTACCTGACTTATATCGACAATTCAAAGCAAAGCGAATAGCAAACACGTAATATCACAATAGTACCGATACGTCGGGCGGGGTAGGGTGAGATCACATCTCTTCCCTACACGTAACCGGAAAAACGAACTTTGAATCTCTTCGAAGATCGTCCTCATCAAAACCAAACCACACAGAGTCAATCCATACAGATAGGACGACCAATCACGCCCGCACACGTACTTCCAAGTGGTGATTGATGGCGACTCAAAACCTTAAACACGAAAAAGCGGGTCGAGCCGGCCACGCACCCCGACCTGCGTAAAAACCGGAAGCCAGGGTGCGACACATCGGATATTCACTTTTCTGGTCGACAGGTTGCGGAAGAAGTTTGGTGCTTGGGGTCTAAAATTCTTATCCCAGGCTGGGAAGGAGGTGTTGCTCAAGTCAGTGGCTCAGGCTCTGCCCACCTTTTGTATGAGCATATTTCTTCTACCCCTATCTATTTGTGATGAGCTGCAAAAGCTAATGAATTCCTTTTGGTGGGGTATGAAACCTGGGGGGAAAAGAAATATCCATTGGTTTGATTGGGGGAAATTATGCATGCCAAAAGATTCAGGTGGGATGGGATTTAAAGTTTTGCATATGTTTAATTTGGCAATGTTAGGTAAGCAGGGATGGAAACTGCTAAAATACCCAAATACTATAGTAAGTAGAATGTTCAAAGCTAAATATTTTCCTAGGGATGACTTACTTTTCTCTAAATTAGGCAATAATCCTAGTATGGTTTGGAGAAGTATATGGGAGGGCCTTAGCATATTGAGAAAAGGGATAAGATGGAGGGTGGGGAATGGCAGACCTATTAGAGTTTGGGAGGATGCATGGGTACCTAATTTAGATGGTTTTTGTATAAACTCTTTTATATATGGTCCCTGGATTGGAGAATTTGACGGTTGCTAACTTGTTGCATGAGAATGGTAGAGGGTGGGACTTGGAGAGACTTAATGGGTGCTTTAGTGAAACAGAAGTACAAGCCATTAGTGACATTATTCTACCATACAGTGTTGGGGAAGATATGAGAATCTGGCATTGGTCAAAAGATGGGTTCTATAATGTGCATTCGGGTTACCTGACGGGTATGGGGAATGAAGAAGGGGATAGGTGCAGGAAGGATGGAGAAAACTATGGAGGTTGATGATTCCCCCTAAGCTAAAACAATTTATATGGCGAATCTGTTCGGGTTGTTTACCAACTAGAGCACGGTTGGCCCAAAGAAGAGTCCCTATCACAATCGAATGCCCAGCATGTGTGGAGCAGGATGAAACGGATAACCATTTATTTGTTGTTTTGCATGTGACATTTGGCGAATTGCTGGTATTCCAGTACCACATGTGGGTAATATGAACCTTGCTGATTGGCTTTTACAAGCGTTATGTGGCTCAAACGAGGACATTATTGTCAGGACCTGCTGTGCTTTAAAGTCAATTTGGGACCACAGAAACAGAGTGTTATGGCATATGAGGTGGTGGCCGGTGGACACTAGTTGGCGCATTGGCATGGACGAAATTCGAGACTGGAGGGCCTATCACCAAGGTGCAATGCCTAGAGAAAGTAGAGACACGGAACAGCGATCCCACGGCACTAATTGTGAGCTATTGTAGTCGGTGGTCGGACCCCAGCAACCGCTCCCGGCTGCCTCTGTTGATCGCGCGGCGTCATCATCATACAACAGCAATGCGAGACGGCAGAAGCATCACCCCAGCGGTGGATCGGCCAATACGAATGGCGCCCCTAGTGCCCAGCAGCAACGCACGATGGATGGTGATCTGCGCGGAACAGCAGTGCCAGCTTCCTGCACAGCGTCATTCCGGGCCGTCCAGCAGTGTCATACAACAAGTAGCAGCACCCCCTTCAGCAGGTTCCCGGTACGTTCGGTGGTTAATCAGAAATGGAAGCCACCTAACCCAGGTTCAGTAAAGTGCAATATTGATGGAGTAATCTTTAAAGAATT
Source organism: Euphorbia lathyris (assembly GCF_963576675.1). NCBI lineage: Eukaryota > Viridiplantae > Streptophyta > Magnoliopsida > Malpighiales > Euphorbiaceae > Euphorbia > Euphorbia lathyris. The sequence continues at coordinate 28,069,529 of NC_088917.1, read as the reverse complement.
AAAGAGCAGCGGCATGGGTGCGGTTATCAGAGACGAAGTGGGAACATTCCTATTCTGCAGTAGCAGTTTTATTCCAGGTATTAAAGAGCCACTAATTATTGAGGCACTTGCTCTCCGCACGGGCATGATTTGGCTCGCTACTATGAGGTATATAACTGTTGAATTTGAATATGATGCTAAACTGGTTGTTGACGCAATTAAGTCTGATAAACAAGATATCTCCGAGTTTGGATCGATTTTTCAGGATTGTCGAGCGCTCTTAAGATCCAACCCGTCTTTTAAATTATCATTTATTCCTCGTCTAGCGAATAGAGCAGTACATTTGGTAGCTAGGCTTGCTTGTTCCAATGCTAGCGATTTCTTTTCAATTGTAGTGCCGAATTGGCCATTAAACACTATTGTTGAGGACGCCAGTCCGATTTATATATGATCATCATTATTCTGGTTAAAAAAAAAAGAATATAGTTGGCTTAATATATAAGAGTTTTTGAACTTGTTCCAAAAGTTTCATTAGCCTTCTGAATTTATGAAGTGTCTTTTTAGCCCCCTCAACTTGCTTAAAATAACTTATTAGCTACCTTACTTTTTTTTTTTTGTTATTTTATAATCTCCAGAATATGATACCTTATAGCTTCACAGTTACAAGTCATTTTCTCATTACTTTGGGTCTTTCATTTTCTCTTTTTATTGGCATTACCCTAATTCGATTTCAAAAGAATGGGTTTCATTTTTTAAGCTTCTTATTACCCGCAGGAGTCCCACTCCCATTAGCACCCTTTTTAGTACTCCTTGAACTAATCTCTTATTGTTTTCACACATTAAGCTTAGAAATATGTTTATTTACTAATATGATGGATGATCATAGTTAAATAAAGATTTTAAGTCGGTTCGCTTGGACTATGCTATGTATGAATGATCTTTTCTATTTCATATGGGACCTTGGTCCTTTATTTATAGTTCTTGCATTAACCAGTCTGGAATTAGTTGTAGTTATATTGCAAGCTTATATTTTTACGATCTTAATTTGTATTTACTTGAATGATGCTATAAATCTCCATTAAAGTGGTTTATATATATAATTGAACAAAAGCGAAGAGCGAAGCATATTATTTACGACATTTTTTATCTTATTCATAAGTTTCCCTTGCTTACCCACACAAGCCTGCAAGAACTATACTACACTACAGATCATTATAGATCTGATACCTACATTCTCCTTTAGTCTTTTGTTATCAGCTTATGAAGAGTTGTATGCCTAGCTTTGACTGACTTGTTGGCATGCTTAGCCTGACTCGCTGACACCAGGAAGAAAAGAAAGAATGTTGACGCCTAACTTCCTGCTTAGATTGATGGGTGTCGAATCCACCAAAGATAAATATAACTTTACTTGACCGAAATATGGATTTGTAAAAAGGGTAAGTAAAGGTCGAACCCAAAAGAATATTACTGACTCAAAACAACTATGACTTGATAAATAAACAAAGTAAATAAACAGGGGGTTTTGATTTGTAAGGTTTAACCAATTGCAAAAAGAACTGCGAATTAATTAAAATGAAAAAGAGTAAATATGATTTTGTAAACAGTGTTTGGAGAAATCCGATCAAGGGGGTTCGTAGGTAGGTAATTCACTCAGTATCGATCATAGACAGGTAAAATACAATCTTATACACATACCAGATTAGTTTGGAGTATTCTTCCTTAATATTAAACTAGTCAAGCACGACAAATAACCATTTCCTAATCAGTAAATAATCCTGCCTCAGCGGTCAAGATTTAATCTGTTGACAGCTTGATGAATTAGAAGAACCCGACCTTAGCCAACCGACACTCAACGTCGATGATTTAGAAACTAAATTACTTGTTCATTCGACTCAAATAAACCTAATTACTTTTGGGGCATTTTTCCTTGTAGGACAGCAGATACATTCTCGCACATTGTTATCTTTTCATATCCAACTTTCTTGGTTTTATTAGCACACAATTCTTTGAGAAATTTTGCATATCGGGGTATTTGTTTTATAGCATTAAGCAAAGGAATATTTACCTCCACCTTGCGGAATGTCTCCAAGATGTCTTTCTCCTCTTTTTCTTTCTTTGATTTGGCCAAACGACTAGGGAAAGGTGGTCTAATTACCAAAGGTGTGTCTTGATTTGTGGCTTTTTCTCCAGATGAGTTACCAACTGAACCTTCTGTCTCTTTTTTTGTCACCCCCTCTTTGCTTGCAGATTTCTGTGACACAGGTTGTTCTGATTCGAAAGTAAACTTAGTCTTGGGCAAGACTAATTCTTTTTCGCTGCGAAGTGAGATTGCACTCACATTCTGTCTCAGATTCGCCTCAGTTTGTGAAGGTAACTTCCCCTGGGACTGTATTGCACTTAGAGTGGTCGCTATCTGACTCATTTGCTTCTCTAAATTTTTGAAGTTGGCTTGAAAATTGGCATTGACCTTCCCTTGTTCTTCCTGGAATTTCAGCAGGTTAGACATTACAAACTGATCATTGGAATTTGACATCATACCTGAATTTGGATCTATTTGCACATGTCTATATTGTTGAGGTATTTGTTGATATTGTTGGGGAATATTCAGTTGAAGCACATTATTTTGCTGCTTGTAGCTGAGGTATGGATCATACTTCCGTGGGGGCTGTCCTTGATATCCAAGGATGGAGTTGATCTGTTCTGGTGTGCCTTCGTGCAATATGGGACATTCATCAGTGGCATGTCCAGTAACTGTACAGATCTCGCATGTCTTAACTTGAGCTATCTTCCTTACAACCAAATTTTGCACAAGAGATGTCAAAGCATTTATTTTTTCTTCAATGGAAGAAGTACTTACCTCATAAGCTTTCCTTGGACCATTTTGCTGCTTCCCAAATTGTTGGGAAGTTTCTGCCATACTTTTGATCAAATCTTTAGCCGCATTTGGTGTTTTATCAATAAGGCTTCCCCCACTAACATCATCTATCATCTTTCTTTCCATGCCTAACATTCCCTCATAAAAATATTGAATAAGAGAATTTCCAGTTATCCCATGTTGGGGACAGCTTGCAAACCTCTCCCAATAGTCATGGAGTGTCTCAGTATCTTTTTGCCTTATTCCACTAATCTCCCTACGAATCATTCCTGCTCAAGAAGCTGGAAAATACTTCTCTAGGAATGTTTGCGTCATGCCAATCCATGTTGTGATGGATCCAAAGGGTAGGTTGAGAAACCAGTGTTTAGCCGCATCCTGCAAAGAAAAGGGAAAAGCTCTTAATTTCACTTGTTCCTCGTTATTCCTTGTGGACTCATACCTGAGCAGACCGCATGAAATTATTTGAGATGATTATGTGGATTTTCGCTTTCCATTCCATGAAACTTTGGCAAATAATGAATCAGTCCCGATTTAAGTTCAAAAGCCGCATCTAGGACTGGGTATGTGACGCATAAGGGCTGTTGATCAGCCTGAGGCGCATAAAGTTGTCTTAAAGTTCTGTCTGCCATTGTCTCCTCCTCAGATTGTTCACTTTCTTCACTGGAAATTTCTTCTTCTTCACTAGAACTCAAAGTTTCAGCACTTTGCAATTTCTGCAACCTTACTTCCTTGCGAAGTCTTCGAGCCAGTAATTCTATTTCTGATTCAAAGAGAAGTTGTTCCAAATTATCAGACCTGGTCATAAATTGCTTTAAATCAAGTTAGAATATTCCCGGCAACGGCGCCAAAATTTGATGGGTACCGAATCCACTAAAGATAAATATAACTTTACTTGACCGAAATATGGATTTGTAAAAAGGGTAAGTAAAGGTCGAACCCAAAGGAATATTACTGACTCAAAACAATTATGACTTGATAAATAAACAAAGTAAATAAACAGAGGGTTTTGATTTGTAAGGTTTAACCAATTGCAAAAAGAATTGCGAATTAAATAAAATGAGCAAGAGTAAATATGATTTTGTAAACAATGTTTGGAGAAATCCGATCAAGGGGGTTCGTAGGTAGGTACTTCACTTAGTATCGATCATAGACAGGTAAACTACAATCTTATACACATACCGGATCGGTTTGGAGTATTCTTCCTTAATATTAAACTAGTCAAGCACGACAAATAACTAGTTCCTAATCAGTAAATAATCCTGCCTCATCGGTCAAGATTTAATCTATTGACAGCCTGATGAATTAGAAAAACTCGATCTTAGCCAACCGACACTCAGCGTCGACGATTTAGAAACTAAATTACTTGTTCATTCGACTCAAATAAACCTAATTACTTTTGTAATATTGTCACATGAAAGACAATCTCAGGTTGTCAAATCTGAATCTATTCTTTCAAATACAAAACTAACTTAATTTATATGATTGGTTCATTTAGGTAAAACTCTAACTTTACCAATTCAGCCTATGACAATCCAATTCAAAGAACGACATGCAGTTATCATTCGAAGATTGAATAATCAATTGAGAATAAATCCCTAAATACAATGAACAAATAAATGGTAGATTAATAAAAATAATTAAAGCACAACAATATCACGATAATGAAGAAAAACCTCCTTTGAATTAACCCTTAACCGAATATAGAAGTTTAGCTACGAATAGCCATGGAAGAACAATCTGTATCTCCCTTCAAGAAAAGAACCAAAATGATTGCTGAAAAATAAAACCTAAAAAAAAGAACTTATCCCAAAGCGTAAGTTTTGATATTTTTATAGAGAAAACCTCTTCCTAAAAGTTAGGTAACCAAATAATATTTATCTAAATCAACAATCTTTTCTATAATCTCAAATCCCTGATTTTCTGCCTTCTTTTTCGAGTTGGAAAAGGTCCTGGTCAATTTGAACATCAGCAGATTCGGAGGTCCCTAGTCTTGGGCAAGACTAACTCCATTTTCGTTTCAGCTCCTTTTAATTCAGCACCAAATTTCTTTCTGGTCCAAAGTTTCTTCAGTTAAGTCCAATTCTGCTCCTTTTAATCATTTGAGTTATGTGGAGGCAAATCAAACCAAAACAAGCAATAATACCCAAAATAACACCAAATTAATTGAATAACCTAGCACTAAAGTGGACATTTGAACGTTGAATTGGACACTTATCATAGATCATGTCTCTTCATTAGATTGAGCATGTTCTTCAACAGGTTATACTCCGCAAATTGTGCAACCAATTGCTCATTCTCCAGTTCCATTCAGTCAGAGAGTAGAAGATATTCCCGGCTCTTCAGCTACTACCAATCGTGGCTTGTTAGATTATCGCAACCAACCTATTCCTCCTCTCTTTGTCACACTAGTGCTCGATCAGCAAATTGAACCTTGTCTGGGGTCTTTAGAGCTAGAACAACAATGCTTCATGGATAATCTTACAAAACAACTAATATACAACATGGACTCTGTTCAAGAGTCTATGAATATTTTGAGGGTTGGGCATGCCTCTCAGATGGAGGCAATGCATTTGGAGTTGCTGGAGGCGAGAAGGAGTGTTAGAAATAAAGAGGGAGGAAGTTTTGTTGCTTGCCCTATAGGATATCACACTACCAAGACATGTCCTAGGAAGAAGGATCGTTCAGTAGAGTCTCAGCCGGAGAGGGGAAGAGGAAGATCTAGGGAAAGGTCTGATAGCCCTCAATATCAGAGGTATCACCATTCACCTTCTCCAGTAAGGCCACGACCTTCGGTTAGAGGGAGAAACTCAAGATCCCCAAAGAGAAGAAGATATGATCATCATGTTGGAAATTTTTGAATAAAATTATATATTAATTTATATACCAACAAATACCTCCTTTCATGAACAGTCGTGTCCGTTGTGTACAGTCGTGTTCATACGTGAACAGTCGTGTCTGTCTGTGTACATTCGTGTTCGTTCGTGAAAAGAAATATCATTTCAAGTTCTATTTATATAGAATGGATTGTCAAATTCACATACTGTTGGAGAAAATATTCTCTGGAATTCTTCATGCTCTCTGTCTGTTCACATTGTTCTTGCTTTCCTACTCCGGTGATAACTAGGCTACACACGGTTTGAGTTCGCTTGCATAATCTATTGTATCCTGGGAGACGATCGTCAATAGCGATGACATCTGTCTTAAGGAAACTGCTAATACATGTCTCAGATTTGTCTATCTCTTTCCTTTTAATTTCCAGTTTTACTGTTTATATATTTTTCTGTGTTCGTTTTGTTTTTTGGTTGATCACATCTAACATTTTTAAGACAGATGTAATTGTTTGTCTAACAATCTTAAGACAGATAATTTATTTGGTGATTTCAAAAATTATACAGAAGAAAGAAGACGTACAAGAATACGTTGATGATCAATTATTTTGACGAACAGATCATAATTGGAAAACTACATTATAACAAGTTATAGGACATACTTACCATTGGAAGCAAGCAGTGTCATTTCCGATTTAAATGATGAAATTTAAATATCATTTTCAATTAAAGGAAATGATATACAAATGGTTTGAAGTACGAGAATTTCATGGAGGAGGTAATGAGCAGCATGATAATGGGTAATTACATTTAAAATAAGGTTTGTTTATTTGGTGCTGGTTCATAAGAAATTTTTATGTTGGGTCCATTATTTTTTGTGTGCAGTAGTATAAAAAATTCAAAAATGTTTTACTTTGAGCAATGCACTTTTGACATTTGTGAGCACTAATAATTCTATGCAGTTCTATTTCTATTTCTTAATGTTCTTTTGATGGAAAGTTTGGTTTTCCATATTAGCTATGACAGAGAGGGTCTAGATTATTTGCTTCGACGCATATGCATCTTTTTCACTTGAGTTCATACTCAGTGTCATAACTGCTCATTGCTGAGTTGAGTGCAGTCTCAAATATTTTGTGATTTCCAAAAATTTACAGATAGTTGAGAAAAAGAAGATTCTCTGTTATCTATCTATTTACGTTGTTAATTATTTTTTATATTTCTGTTTGTTAAAATAGAATATAATTTTCTGATTCTAACGAATGGTTTGACAGATTACGATTTTCTGATTCTAATATGGTTTGTTTGAATTTCAGAAAGAAAAAGTTGTCATATTTCTGTTTTGCCTAAATAGATTAATTTTTGACATGTGTTGGTATATATACGTTGATTGAAGATGAATCCGGTTTTAAAAATACGGTCACTTCAGAGACTATAGGCCTACGTGTACTAGTGGCAACGTGTAAGTCACACTAAAAGTCTAGGAAAATTCATTGTTATGAATTTTAAAGACTTGTGATAAAAGAAAAATATGTTTTCTTTAGAGATGATGATGATATATGAAAATTTCATATGATATTCTCGCGCGTAAGGGTGGAGTTACATTAGAAATGTGAATGTCATAAATTGACAAATCTGAGCAGTGATGTTATCTAGCCGAGTTAGACGCTGGTAGATGAACATTAGTTGGCTAGATTTAATTTATGAAAGTAACTAAAAATGTAGAAATCAAATCGCCTTAAAATAAGTACGTCACAATGATGGAATCGAAGAAAAATATCATATTAGTCGGTGAATATATGGTATAAAAAGCTTTTGTATGATGAGTTACAGGTAGAAAAGCTTCCTTATGATAACATTGTTAGTCAATTGATCTCAACGAGTGTCATCCTTGTTGATTTTGTAGAATCAAAGGATAACACAGCGGATCCACTAACCTAAAGGTTAAACCGAGATCGAATTGAAAAATCATCAAAAGGAATTGGACTAAAGCCCATAGAGAAGAGGCGTTATGTGAAGGAAAACCCTACCTAGTTGACTGGAGATCCCAAGATCTAGGTTCAAAGGGACAACCTAATTGTATAAACCTTGCACGTTCACTGTGGGGGTTAAATCCCTGTCCATTCCTAGATGCAAACAGTGACACCAACGGAAAAAGGTTAAGCTATATGCTTTTAATGATACATTGTGCATCAGTATTCTGAGCAAATAAATCACCTATATCAGAGTGATATGGGGTCGCTTCGATGGAGACTAGTGTGGGGCCTAGTTATCTTAAACTCTCGCAGAACCAGGCGATGTTCATGACCGTAACGAACATAACCATGAGAACCATAATGTGTTATGTTGATATCTGTGTGGGGTATATCATCGTTTACACAAACGACAGAATAGTTCAAAGACATCGCGTCTACTAGTCAGCCAGTAAAGTAAATATACTTTCACAAGGGAAGGTTCAAGGCACATCAGCTACCTATCCTATGCAGATATCTTCAGTAGAAAGTTATCACCATTTCGTAATCGTCTCGTTTCTAATTTTATTCATGTGGGGGGTTGTTGGAAATTTTTGAATAAAATTATATATTAATTTATATACCAACAAATACCTCATTTCATGAACAGTCGTGTCCGTTGTGTACAGCCGTGTTCGTACGTGAACAGTCGTGTCTGCCTGTGTACAGTCGTGTTCGTTCGTGAAAAGACATATCATTTCAAGTTCTATTTATATAGAATGGATTGTCAAATTCACATACTGTTGGAGAAAATATTCTTTGGAATTCTTCATGCTCTTTGTCTGTTCACATTGTACTTGTTTTCCTACTCCGGTGATAACTAGGCTACACACGGTTTGAGTTCGCTTGCGTAATCTGTTGTATCCTGGGAGACGATCATCAATAGCGACGACATCTATCTTAAGGAAACTGCTAATACAAGCCTCAGATTTGTCTATCTCTTTCCTTTTAATTTCCAGTTTTACTGTTTATATATTTTTCTGTGTTCGTTTTGTTTTTTGGTTGATCATATCTAACATTTTTAAGACAGACGTAATTGTTTGTCTAACACATCATGATTCTCCTGGAACATTAGTTAGGTATCATGACTCTAATAAAAGAAGTTTCGGGGCATCTAAGTCCCCTAATCATCGTGATTCGGAGCCTACAAAGCTAAAGCCGAAGGAGCTCTCATTAAAAGAAGAAATGCTAAATCTCATTAAGGGGGAACTTCACCAAGCCATAAAAGTTGAGGGTTTCCAAGCTAAGGGCTCGGTGGCTATTAAGACTGAAACTCCTTTAAGCGCATAGATCATAAGCCAGCCAATGCCTAGAGGATTTAAGTATCCAGTGCTGAAAGATTACAACGGGATGACCGATCCCACTCTTCGTGTAAAAAAAATTCAAAGGGCTCTGCAAACCACTACTACCATGGATGTGGTCATGTGCAGATTATTTGTAACAACATTACAGGATTCGGCTGCCTACTGGTATAATCAATTACTACCTAGATCCATTCGGTCTTTTAGACAAATGTCTCAGGAGTTTTGTGATCACTTTATCACTTCCATTCTCGAAAGTAAAACAATACAAGATTTGAACTATTTGGTTTAAGATCCGAGTGAATCCTTAAAGGTCTGAAGTTCGACCCCTTCTTCAAACGGTTGATTCAAAAACATTTATCTATATAATTTTTCTTTTTACCGTGTATAAAAAGAAAAAAACATAAAATATCGTGGCATTTTTAAGTTTAAGAATAAAAACAAAATTTTATTCTACCAAAACAAAATTAAATCATATATAGTATTTTGGGTTAATTACAAAAAGATACCATGTAGTTTCACGGATTTTTAGATAATTAACAGTTTATGCATTTATTGATAGCTGGAATAGCTCAGTTGGTTAGAGCGTGTGGCTGTTAACCACAAGGTCAGAGGTTCGACCCCTCCTTCTAGCGGTTGATTTAAAAACATTTATATATATCATTTTTCTTTTTGCGGTCTATAAAAAAGAAAAAAAACATAAAATACCGCGTTTTTAAGCTTAAGAATAAAAACAAAATTTATTCTACCAAAACAAAATTAAATCACATATAGTTTTTTGGGTTAATTACAAAAAAGATACCTCGTAGTTTCACGGATTTTTAGATAATTAACAGTTTATGCATCTACCGATAGCTGGAATAGCTCAGTTGGTTAGAGCGTGTGGCCCTTAACCACAAGGTCGGAGGTTTGACCCCTCCTTCTAGCGGTTGATTCAAATTCATTTATATATATTATTTTTCTTTTTCCGGTGTATAAAAAGAAAAAAAAACATAAAATACTGTGGCGTTTTTTAGGTTGATTACAAAAAGATACCCTGTAGTTTCACGGATTTGTAGATAATTAACAGTTTATGCATCTACCGATAGCTGGAATAGCTCAGTTGGTTAGAGCGTGTGGCTGTTAACCACAAGGTCGGAGGTTCGACCCCTCCTTCTAGCGGTTGATACAAAATTTGAGAGTAAATTCCAAATGTATGCTCCTTTTCTGAATCAGAGATTCAACACACGAAAGTATGACAACATTTTGGTGCGGTGAGCGTGGAGCTTGTTGAAACACTTTTCCACATGATTTTTATTTGACAAAATTATTTAACAAGAATTAAATCTTCATGATAAAAATATTCGAACACATTAAATTTAAATGCTTTGATTTATTCATAGTAATGTGTTTGTTCAATGTTGAGTCTCTAAATCTATAAGAATTTAAGTTGTAAGGTCTAAAGGCCCATAAGAGAAAGTCAAGCCCAAGTCAACGGATGAAAGCCTCACGACCCAAGATCAAAACGCAGCTCGTACTGAGTAAAACGCAAGCCCAACAATGAGAAGGATCGAGAAGCCTTCGATCAAAAGCTTCAAGACGAAGCTGCTGAGTTGAGCGACAAGAAAGTCAGGTCAGCGGCTGACCTGGATAAACTTGAAGACAAAGTATTTCTAGTTTGGGTAAAGATCAGAAGGCACAGAAAGCTGTCTAGAAGACTTTACCATAAATCTGGAGACATTCTGTCTTGTCTAACGGAAAGCTGCTAAGCACTGCCGAAGACAGAAGATACAAGAATTTGATTGGCCGAGGGCGCTGAGCACGTACTGAGTGAAAGCGACAGGAAGCCGTTTTCCTCCAACGGTTATTTCGAAATTCGAAATTACCAGTGCATTAAGTGTCACTATAAATAGGCCACTCAAATGCTTCATTCGATGCAGATCTTCAATCAAGTCGAAACGCTGACCAAATTGATATTCGAAGTTCTGTGATAAAAGCAAAGCAAATCATACACCAATTCCAATGCTGTGTAAAAGTCTAAAGTGATCTAAATCATCTAAAGTGTCTTAGCAATTGTTGTTTAGGACAAATAAACACTTATCATTTCTAGAAGTATAGAAAGGAGAAGATGAGTACTCGGTCATAGTACTCAGCGGTAGAAATAGGAGTGAGTAGAGGAATAGAGGAAGGTACTCTTGTATACTCGTCTTTCTATTATAAAAGGTTTGTGCTCTACCTTTAAAGAGCTCAGTAGAGGATTCTGAAAAGCCCGGAAGGAATTCCGGGGACTGGACGTAGGCGGAGAGGCCGAACCAGGATACAGCTGCTGAGTAATATCTTTCTAACCCTTATCTCCTTAAATTATTGCTTGCTATAACATTGCCTAGTTAAACGCTAAAAAAGAACATAAGCTGAGTTGAGTGAACTGAGAAGCTGAGTTCAGGAATAGACTCAAGTGATATCTCCTGACTCAAGGATAGATTCAGACTTAGTCACCTGTTGACTAAGCTTGTATCTAAAACTTACTCAGTTTCACCGTGCTAAAAGACTTCGAGAAAGTCTAAGTTAAAAATTAACAGTCAGCAATACGTGAAAATTTTTAAATAGTTCCTAACCCCCCCCCCCCTTGGAACTAATATTGTCACATTACACAGGACCAACAAGTGGTATCAGAGCTTAACAGCTCACTGAATAAGATATAACTATCTTGAGCTGATCCCCACAATGGCTGAGAACAACACTCGTTTCCTCCCAGGAAATCAGACAACTCAGATTCTTCCTGAGGGACTGTCCATTACTAGGCCTCCTCTGTTCTTTGGGTCTAACTATACCTTTTAAAAGAACAGAATGAAAAACTTCATTCAGGCAACAAACATAAGTGCATGGCTTTCCATAGTCCAAGGCCCGTTTGTTCCTGTTGAAACTGTTGACGGACAAACGTCTGTCAAAGCTGAGGCTAAGTGGTCAGAGGATGACCTCAAGAAACTGCAAAATCATACCGCTGCTATAAACATGCTTCACTGTGCGTTAGATGCTGCAGAGTACAATAAAATCTCAGGTTGCGAGTCAGCACAGGAGATATGGAAGAAGCTGGAGGTCACCTATGAAGGAACCAGTAAGGTCAAGGAATCCAAGGTGAACCAACACATGAGGATGTACGAGTTGTTCGAGATGAATGATGGTGAAGGAATTTCTGACATGAACTCAAGGTTCACCAACATTATTAACGAACTCAAGAGGCTCGGTGTTGAGCGATTTCCGCAAGTGCACGGTATACGCTTGTAGTAATAAAAGATATCGAACCCACAGGGAACGCTTTTTAACGAAAACTTATTTTGAATCGCTTAGATTTACTTTTAAGGTTTATGAAATGGAAAATCGTTTTAATTGGATTTGGTTTTGAAACTGCTAGAATAAGAATTAGAATAAAATATGTCGAATGTTAGAAATCACTTCTGATTTAAGGGTGAATTTGCAAAACAGAAACGTTTAGTTCTTTAGAAAAGTAAACAAATGTATTCGTTTGCATTAAGCAAAGAAAACAACTTTAAACTTTGTATAAATTATAAAAATGTAATAACGTAAATTCCTCTAATTAAAAGGCTTTGAACTGTAGACAATCCTCCTACGGTCGGGTTAGATTGCTACCTTAACCAAATTAATACTTTTATCCAAGATATCAATTGGCCTAAGTGTTCAACAAAGTTTCCTTGTAAAGATTTTGATTTTAACTACGTTTTAATGAAAACATCAGAACTTACTACGGATCATTTACCATAAGTGCTACATAAAAATCTATCGAATAGAATGAACTTTATTAGATGAAGTATAAATTTGATACAAGTTTACAGAGAACAAGAAGCATGGAAGCTTTTGACGACTTTCAATCGAACGGGTTGTCAATCCTTTCCTTGAACCTCGTTAGAGTTATCAGACTCCGGGGCGAATCCTCTACTAAATCTTCTCGCTGAATCTTCGGAATAGAGACTGGTCTATCTACTACCAAAATGTAAACTAATATGAACAAATCTAAATGCTAATGTGTTTGTAATTATTTAATAAACAATGTGTGTACATCATATTGCTTTTTACAGAATCGAACTTCTAACTCTGAATCACTTGACTCAGAATTTCTGCATTAATTCTATACTAATCTTCTCTTCAATTTTCTATATATCCTCAACTCTGAAATCAACTCTTTATTTATAGATGTTGAAAAGTCGGGTTTAAGGGACGTGTCTGCTACGAAGAGGAGTTCTTATCCAATCAAACGGACGCGTTTCTTTGTGAACGAACGTGTACGTATAGCTCTTTTAGGATTTCTGATCTTATCGAGAATATAAATTCTCGGTCGAGAATGGAGAAGTGATTTTTTGGTCTTCGGAACAAAGGAAGGAGGTGACTGGCGACGTGTGTCGCGACCGAGAATGGAGGATTCTCGGTCGCGACACAGAGTGATTTCCTCCATCTCTGACTTCATCCTCGTCCTCGTTTCGGTGCGTTTGATTTTCGTCATTGTTGACTCCTTTTGTAGGGTTTTTCTTTCGTCTTTAACCTCTTTTCGTTCCTATTTGGATTTTACCAAATATTTAGGTACCTTGCAAGAAAGAAACATATTCGGAAGTAAAAGTACGCTAAACGGGTGTAAATAGTACAAATTCGTAGCAAAAATGATGTAAATACTAATGATATTTTAGGTATATTTTGGGCTTAACAAATCTCCACACTTAATCTTTTGCTAGTCCCGAGCAAAATTTCACTGAATTTATTCTTTAACTAATCTCTTATAAAAAATAAAACATATATCTTGGTATTACCTTTTAAATTAGTTAAGCCAAAAAGACTAACTTCGCATGGCAAATTTATACGCAAAACATCAAACTAACTTAGTATAATAGGCAATATATCATTCGTCTTGTATCTTTATTTTAAAACTGAAGTATTCGGGACAATATAAGCACGCATGTTATTGAGTCTTTCGTCTCAAGGCATTTCAAAGCACAAAATTTCCTTTCCCAAACCTGAACTAATATATGAGATATATTAAATTTAAATAAGTACTTAGGTTAATTTTATTTGCTAGTTACGCCCGAGATAAGGGTGGTCTCGATCGTAACTTTATATGCTTTTTATTTTCCTTGTGTTCGCTTAAGAGGTACCGACCATGCCATGGGTGGACGCAATCGTTACTTTAAACTTAAACAAGCTTAATTCTTGCTTAAACGTTTCTTCCATACCTCGATTGTGATAAGGGTGGTCGCAATCGTGGCCAAAAGTAAACGGTACTTAATTTTCTTCCATTTCATACCTCGATTGTGATAAGGTTGGTCTCAATCGTGGCCAAAAGTTAAGAATTCAACTAATTGATTAATTAATATGAATTATAAAATTGAAATTGTAATTTGGGAAAAAGAAAGATAGCACATTCATCCTATATTGACTTAAAATTCAATATGTATTATGGCTAAAGTTTCCTTAATAACTTCAATTGGTGTTAATGTAAGACAAAATCAAACCGAGCTAAAAAATTGTTAGTTCAATTTAATGCCTATAAACCTAATTGAAAATTTAAAATAAGATTTATTTTATCATGAATTCATGATATAAGATAGAGATTGAAATAAAGAATTTATTTAATTACATACATTCACTCGAGATAATTTTACTTAAAATCGTATCGAAGATTTGTGAAAATTTTGAAAAATAATATTGTCCATATAGAAATATTATTTCTAACAATAATGATAACCTAAAAATAATCATAAGTTAAATATTTTTAAACATATGAAAAATAATGGAAAGTTTTTTTTTAAATTGTGTTGCAATATATGTTGTATTTGTATAAAACAATTGTTGCATAAAACGGATGACATTTATTCTTACTCCTTGCATTTATTCGTATATGTAAAAATGATATATGTATATCTCCTCTCACACTTAATTTGGACTATGTCCTCATTGGTGCAAAAATGTATAAAACACGAAAAATTAGTACGAAATAAATCACACGAAATAATAAAGAAAATTAGCAAATTAAAATCATCCAACATAAAATTAAAAATTGTACCAAACATAATAAAAATAAAGATTGTACCAAACGGAAAATGAAAAATAACATAACAAGATAAGGAAAGGAATAAAAGACTAGATAAAACCTAAGCATGTGGAGGCGAATCCGGCGGAGATGGTGAGGCTTCAACATTTTGACGACGAAAAAAGGAAAGCATCCGACGACGAGTAGATTTGTGCTCCCTCCTTAAGTTGTTGAGGTTGTCATTGATAACCATATTGTTTTCCACCAAATCATCAATCCGCAAATTCATATTACGATTATTTTCATTGATTTGGTTCAAAATGCGCCTCAAATCCACTGGATCATCATCTTGAGGTGCTTGGGGGTGTGGTTGTGCTTGTGGTTCATCTGCCTCCTCTTCCTCCGCTTCGGCCTCTTCGGTACCTGCAAATTGAGAACTAGAAGCTCCTCCACCCATAGTGCCATGAAGATGAGCAATTCGGGATTCATAAGATACAAAAACCGGAGGAACCGAAGTAAGCATCAAGTGTGCTCGCTCAAGAGCCGGGATATCCAAAAGCGGAACATATCCATGGTAGGTAGACATGTCATAATCTTCCAACTCGCCACGGGCACCCAAAACAATAGCGGTAATAAAATTACCAAGAGGCACTAGAATGGTGTGAGCCCTCGAAGCACGAAACAAATTATCAAATAGCATCCCTATGCTATTAACCCGTAATCCTTTAAACAAGCTATCAAAAACAAATAAATCCCTAACTTGAATCTTGGAGCTCTCAACCCGGCCCAACAAAGAAAAACTCAAGAACTTGTGAAAATAGAGCAAACAATTATCCCTAATCATTTTGCTAGAAGTGTTCTTGGAATTGAAAGAAGATTGCCCCGAAAGAGTATGCCAAATAGCATCATTATCAAAATCCCGAGGCTTGTCATGGAAATCAGTAGTAGGAAAACCAAACATGTTGCCCATGGCTTCATAATTAATAGTGTAAGTGACACTATTATTGCGGAATCGAATTGAAGTCTTTCTCTTATCGATTTCTAAAGTGACCAAGAACTCCACTATATACTCCGTAATACTAGGAAAACGCATAGAGGCAAAGGTTTGCCAACCCAACGTATCCAAGAATGCATTAATCCGAGTAGAGAAGTTTAAATCCCTTACCGTATCAAAGTCAAGGAATGACATACCCATAAACTCTCTCTTTGAGCTTGAAAAATGAGTGTATCTACTTGCTTCTTCCTCCGAGTTGATGTCAAAAGGAGCTCCACAACAGACACGGAGGCGATTAGCTTCCGTAACTTGTGGCTTGTGACCAACACGCTTTGTTCTAGGCATGATTTAGGTATTTTAGGGTTTGGAAAAACAAAGAAGAAGAGATGTAGAGAGAATAGCCAAAGGTTGAAGCTGAGTTTGGGAATAGTAAGGGTAATGAATGAATTGGTATGGTAGTTGAAAGGGTTAAGTGATTAGAAAGGGTAATGAATAAATTGGGAAGAGTAAAAGTAATGTATTGGGAAGAGTTTAGAGTAGGGGATTGGGTAAAAAGTGAGGTGATGTGAGGCTTGTGTAAGGAATAGGTATATATAGGGTGAAATAGAGTGAAGTATAGGTAGAGTAGGAATAGGAATAGGCTCAAAATTATGGCAAAAATCCGGAATTAGTATGCATACAGGTCGCGTGTCGCGACCGAGAATCCCAATTCTTGGTCGCGACACGGCAATTTCAGAGGAATTCCTCTCTGAAATTTGGCTCGTTTTTGCTGAAGTTGCCGAGAATTAATAATTCTCGGCCGAGAATTGGTCCCTGGTGACTTTTTTTTGTGCAATTTGACTCTGTTTGTGTAATTGTCTGAGAAATTATGTCCTGAACTTAATTAAAACTGTTCCTGTACTAAAAATCATAAATATAAAGAATTAAATGACAAGGAAAACCAAGGGTTTGTCCTTATTAATGGAAAAATAATGAATCACTAATAAATACAAATTCATGTAAGTTGAAGAAAACCAAAGGTTTTACCTCCTAATAAGAATTTAATGAAACATTAATGTACATTTATTTATGTAAGTTAAATGAATCTATATTAATAAATACAAAGTTATGGATCTATTAATTCTTAATTAATTGATACAGAACATGAATGGATTAATGTTATGAATTTATGGACAAATCAAATATAAAACATCATATTAGTTGATTGCTAAAATTATCATCTGATTGAAATCAATCTGAGTTAGAGTTCTTATTTATTATGGTTGTTCAAAATGAAATGGATTGAAAATAAACCAAGATAAAAATAAGAAAGGTAATCAAATGAATAGAAATTTTTATTGAATCAAATATGTACAAAACAAAACAAATCAAAGAAAGTATTTACAAAACACACAAATATGTACAATATTCAAACTAAAACTATTCCATATACTCGTCTCTATCAAGAGGTATTTCTCTAGCCCTATAGCGATCAATTTTCAATTGCACAAAAGCTTGACGTTCTGGTGCAGAAAGAAAATGCGGGCTTGATCGAAAAACACGCTTCACGAGGCCTTCATATTCTAAAAACTCATAGTCTAGAGTCGAAAAAGACTCAGCCTCGCTCCAAGGGACAGAAATGGTTCCTTTGGTCCCGAGAATTATTCCACATATTATATTGCTGAAATCAATCTTCTTATCCTTGGATCGAGAAGCGGCAACAAGACCTTCCATCAGAATTTTGGAAGTATCAACGGTATTGCCTTGGAATATATCTCCAAGGACATATAAATCGGTGTCCTTGACCACACTGCTAAATGTGCGACCGAACAGACTGTGACACAAAAATTTGTGTAGATACAGCATCGATTTGGAGTTAATGGATTGATTGTAGGCGAGTTGAGGATTGAAACGCCAAAATCCCGTTAGCATCCTCCATATATCTGTGGATGTCATATCTCTGCCAGGATGACGTTTGATTGTATCCCTCGGGGGAAAACCAAACCAGGCATGTAATTCAGGGTATCCAAACGTAAAGGTTTCGCCATCTCGACGAAAACTGAGACGCACTCTTCGTTTGTTCACAAAATGAACTGTACAGAAAAACTCGAGAATCCAGTCGCTAATAATAGGAAACCGTATGTGGGCGAACTTAGTCCATCCCAATCTCTCTAAATAGCGATTCATGTCATCGCTTATCCCGAGTTCATTATTTAAGAACTCGTCTATATACAGTATTCCGACGAAAAACTTATAACGAATCCTATAGTAGCGTCTGCCTTCGTCATGATTGAAGATAGGAAATGGCGCTCCGTAGCGATCTGATAAGTCAGGACGCTTATTGTGTGAAGCGACAATCTTCTTAGGGGATTTGTGTTTGTTAGTCATGGTTTTGTGAGGAATGAAAAGAAAAATGTTTCTGTAACTTACTTGATAATGGTGGTTTGAGAATATCAGAATTTTGTTCTGACAGGGATGAAAAGAAAAGGATGTAACAGAAATCTGAACCTCTAAGATTTGTTTATAGGAATCATAGGACGAAAAGAGGTGGTTTTTTTTTTGAAGCAACTCAATTTTTCGAGTTTGAAAGGCTGTGTCTACAGGATGAAAAAGGAACAGGTCTGATGGTGTAGAAAACACCCGTGTCGCGACCGAGAATCCTAATTCTCGGTCGTGACACGCTGATTTCCTTGCGGAAATCAAGCGTCGAAACCCTATATTTCTGATTCTCGGCCGAGAATATAAATTCTCGGTAAGTTCAGAAATTCTCTTACCTGTTTGGATAATTCTAAAAATGTGAATTCGCAACTGAGAATTCCAAATTCTCGGCTGAGAATCACTGAATTCCTTCTAATTCGAACTATTGACCTAAAATCCTATTAAAAACATGACTTAAACATATTTTCATGCATCTAAATATTAATATAAAGTCATCTAATAATTAAAAATCATAAAATTGACATGTGTAAAAATAAAAACTAAATTAACAAAAATTAAAACAAAACAAAACAAAATGAAGAAAAAGTATATGAAATTTAACGAATTAATCTTCAGGAAATTGTGTTATGAACTCAATCTCCTTAATTGGAACATTTTCGTAATAAATTTTGCATCTATTACCGTTAACCTTGAAGCGAACCCCGTTAGGTCCTTCAAGTTCTAAAGATCCATAGTCGAATGTTTTAATGACTAAATATGGTCCTGTCCATCTAGATTTAAGTTTACCTGAAAACAAACGGAGCCGTGAATTAAATAACATCACCTTATCCCCAATGTTAAAGCTTTTGACTTTAATCTTGGCGTCATGCCATTTTTTCCCTTTTTCTTTATATATTTTTGCATTTTCGTAAGATAGATGACGTAACTCATCCAACTCATTTAAGTTGAGCAAACGTTTCTCACCTGCTTGTTGTAAATCAAAGTTAAGTTTTCTAATAGCCCAATAGGCTTTATGCTCTAATTCTACTGGTAAATGACATGCTTTCCCATACACTAATCGGTATGGCGTCATTCCTATTGGTGTTTTAAATTCAGTACGGTATGCCCATAACGCATTGTTAAGTTTACAAGACCAATCTTTTCTTGAAGACGAAAATGTTTTCTCGAGAATGAATCCATTTGAGTTCTCTATTCGATATCTCCGCCTGACCATTCAATTGAGGATGATATGGCGTAGATACGCGGTGGTGTACTCCATATTTTCTCATAAGTGCATCAAAACTTCGGTTTATGAAATGGGTACCTCCATCACTTATAATGACTCTAGGGCAACCAAATCTACAAAATATATCTGCAAGAAACCTAACAACAACCTTAGAATCATTTGTCTGGGTTGCAATTTCTTCGACCCACTTTGAAACATAATCTACGGCTACTAATATGTAAGTTTTACCAAAAGAAGGGGGAAAAGGTCCCATGAAATCTATTCCCCACATGTCGAAGATTTCAACTTCTAACATGTTTGTGAGAGGCATCTCATCTTTCCTTCCTAAATTCCCGCTTCTTTGACATTTGTCACAACGAATAATAAATGAACGGACATCTTTAAACAACGTAGGCCAAAAGAATCCACATTCTAATATCCTGGCCACTGTTTTACTAACGTTGTTATGCCCTCCATAAGAACTAGAATGACATTCTGACATGATAGACCCGTATTCATTTTCACTAACGCATCTCCTAATCATTCCATCACCACAAGTTTTGAACAAGAAAGGATCTTCCCAAAAATATTGTTTAATGTCAGAAAAGAACTTTTTCTTTTGTTGGAAATTTAATCCTTCCGGAACAACGTTGGCTGCGAGATAATTTGCTATATCCGCATACCATGGCGACATGACATTTTTTATTTGATAGAGATATTCATCAGGGAAATTATCTCGTATACCGATAGTCTCACCTATAGGACCGTTTTCATCTTCGAGTCTTGATAGATGATCGGCGATAAGGTTTTCTACTCCCTTTTTGTCTTTAATTTCTATATCAAATTCTTGTAACAATAAAACCCATCTAATCAGTCACGGTTTTGCATCTTTCTTAGCAAATAAATACCTTAAAGTTGCGTGATCGGTATAAATAATAACTTTAGAACCTAACAGGTATGACCTAAACTTATCACATGCAAAAACTACCGCTAGCATTTCTTTCTCGGTTGTGGTGTAATTCAATTGTGCACCTGACAGTGTGTGACTTGCATAATAAATAACATGAAGTTTCTTATCCTTCGGTAGACCTAAAACACATCCGACGGCTAAGTCACTTGCATCGCACATTATTTCAAAAGGTAAATCTCAATCGGGTTTAGCAATAATGGGTGCACTGACTAAAGTTGTTTTCAATGTTTCGAAAGCTTTAACGCAATTTTTATTAAAATCAAAGGTTGAATCTTTCATGAGAAAATTAGTAAGTGGTTTGGAAATTACAGAGAAGTTTTTAATAAATCTCCTGTAAAAACCTGCATGTCCTAAAAATGACCGTACTCCCTTAACAGTAGTTGGAGGGGGTAATTTTTCTATCACTGAAGTTTTTTCTCTATCCACTTCTAATCCTTTTTCTGATATTTTATGACCTAAAACAATTCCCTCGTCGACCATGAAATGACATTTTTCCCAGTTTAACACTAAATTCGTTTCTTCACATCTAGACAAAACTTTATCCAAATTCTGTAAACATACATCGAAAGAATCTCCATAAACGGAAAAATCATCCATAAAAACTTCCATGATGTCTTTAATGAAATCGTTAAAAATTGCAATCATACAACGTTGAAATGTTGCTGGTGCATTACATAGACCAAAAGGCATTCTTCTATATGCAAATGTTCCATAAAGACATGTGAAGGTTGTTTTGAAGGAAAATAGGCTAACGTATAGCATCAGAAATATAAAAATTTTAACCTATTTCCATTAACCCCAAGATCCGTTACGGTATAATTCGATCCTTTATCAACTACGTCCTTGAACTGAATCTTATGACTATGGGTAATGTCAAGTCACATATAGTGAGACGTTCTTTTTACTTGTTTTGGCCGAGTCAACTCCAATTAGATAGGTTAAGAGAAATCTCATTTCAATCTTAAGCTATCACCTTGCAAGGATTTAGAGTCAAGACTTCCACAAGCGATCCATTGACATATCTCCCATTTATCGGGAGTGATAAATGCTCAATCCAATGTATAACGATCCTGCAATCACTTCCTGTGATACCCAACCTCTGCTGTTCACACCCTAGAGTCATCTCTGTTAAGGATCGTGTTACAACAGGATCAAAGCATCACATTCAGTAATCCAGAATGACCAATTAACATTCCTTTGAGTCTGAGGATTAGTTATACCTATTAATACCAATGAGATGAATAGGTGACAAGGATGAATCTACCCATCCTGTTATCTCAAGTCGGGTCCCCAATCCTAATGAACTACTTTTCATCGGATCCATGTAACTGTCCAGATATCTATATATATGAAGCTTGTGAGATCAGCTTTCTGTCGGACAGAAGACATTGTTACATGCAAGTCTCAACCGCGATATGTCAATCCCAAACATATTGCTTGACTTGGGGTGGTTTTAAGTTTATTAGTTTATTATAAAGTTTCGTCTCACTTCATGCTTGTATGAACACTTTATAATCACTTTAAACAAACTCATGGATTTCCTTTTTTTATTAGACTTTATTTAGTGCTTAAAAGGGATTGCCTTTATATAGTTATAAAACATATATCTCATTAAAACAAATGATATAAAGAACACTTCATTTACATTAAGTTTGTATCCTAGAACAATTGTCTATAGGACACTAAACCCCAACATACTCCCACTTGGACTAAAGCCAATTATTTCTATAACTTATCCCAGTAGAAGTTAGATGACGATCATGTACTTTCTGGGTTAAGGGCTTTGTCAACGGATCTACAACGTTGTCCTCTGTAGGTACTCTTTCTATTCTCACATCTCCTCTTGCCACAATTTCTCTTATAATGTGGTATCGCTTTAGGTAATGCTTGGATGCATTATGAGACCGTGGTTCCTTTGCTTGTGCAATGGCTCCATCGTTATCACAGTACAGTGCAATGGGATTTACAATGTCAGGCACCACACCAAGTTCAGTAATGAACTTTCTAATCCAAAATGCTTCCTTTGCTGCTTCCGCAGCAGCGATATACTCTGACTCGGTCGTAGAGAAAGCTACGCTTCCTTGCTTGGAACTCTTCCAGCTGACCGCGCCCCCATTCAAGATAAATAGGTATCCTGATTGGGATTTAAAATCATTCTCATCTGTGAGATGACTTGCATCTGAAAATCCTTCTATTTTCAGATCCCCTTCTCCGTACACTAGGAACATATCTTTAGTTCTTCTCAAGTACTTAAGAATGTTTTTTACGGCAATCCAGTGGTCGTCTCCCGGATTTCCTTGGTAATGACTCGTTATACTTAACGCGAACGCTACGTCAGGTCTAGTGCATAGCATAGCATACATAATCGAACCGATTGCGCTGGCGTACGGGACTACAGCCATGCGCTTCTTATCATCATCGGTTTTAGGACATTGATGATTGTTTAACGTTACTCCATCTAGCATGGGTAAGTTACCTCGTTTCGATTCAAGCATGCTAAACAGCTTTAGCACCTTTTCGATGTATGTAGCCTGTGAAAGACCAAGCAGTCTTCGTGATCTATCTCTGTAGATCTTTATACCAAGTATATAAGCTGCTTCACCGAGGTCTTTCATTGAGAAGTTACCAAATAACCAAACTTTTACCGACTGTAGTAGAGCTACGTCATTTCCCATTAATAATATATCGTCCACATATAATATTAGAAATGCTATAGAGGTCCCACTTGCTTTCTTGTAAATGCAAGCTTCTTCGCAATTTTGTTCGAAACCAAATTGTTGTATGGTTTCGTCAAAACGCTTGTTCCAGCTTCTAGATGCTTGCTTGAGTCCATAAATGGATCTCTGAAGTTTGCAAACCTTGTTTGCATCCTTTGATATGAAACCTTCAGGTTGCATCATGTATACATCCTCAAGCAGGTTTCCGTTTAGGAAAGCTGTTTTCACATCCATTTGCCAAATCTCGTAATCGTAGTGAGCGGCAATAGCAAGCATTATTCTGATTGATTTGGACATCTCCACAGGAGAGAAAGTTTCGTCATAATCAATTCCTTGCTTCTGACGATATCCTTTTGCTACTAACCTAGCTTTGTAGGTGCTAACCTTTCCATCCATGTCAGTCTTCTTTTTGAAGATCCACCTGCACCTAATGGGTTTTATCCCTTCGGGTGGATCAACCAAAGTCCACACTTGGTTGGTATACATGGAATCCATTTCAGAATCCATGACTTCAAGCCATGCTTTAGAATCTGGACTGTTAAGAGCCTCTTCGTAGTTTTCGGGTTCGTCGTCTAACATGGGAACCTCATTATCATCTCCCACTAGAAAACCATATCTAATAGAGAGTTCACGAACTCTTTGTGATCTACGAAGGGGTGGCACTTGAGTCTCATCTAAGGGGACTGCATCGGGTTCCTCAACCGCTTCTGTTGTTTCAGTTGGTGTTTCTTGTTTTTGAACTTCATCAAGTTCAATCATGCTTCCCTTTTCTGTGTCTTCGAGAAACTCTTTCTCTAAGAAGGTTGCGTGCTTGGATACTATTAATTTCTGATCATCTGGATGATAGAAGTAATATCCCACAGTTTCCTTTAGGTATCCAACGAAGAAACATTTATCAGATTTAGAATCTAGTTTGTCGGACGCAATGCGTTTGACATATGCTGAACAACCTCATACTCTCATGAATGAGAACACGGGTTTCCTACCAACGAACAATTCATATGGTGTGGAACTAGCGGATTTAGTTGGTACTCGATTTAGGGTGAAGAAGGCGGTTTCTAAGGCGTATCCCCAGAATGTCTTTGGAAGTAATGTTATGCTCATCATGGATCGTACCATATCTAGTAAGGTACGGTTTCTCCTCTCGGATACACCATTGTGTTGTGGTGTATAGGGAGGTGTCCATTGTGAGCATATCCCACACTCAGTTAGATAATTCAGAAAATCATCTGAAAGATATTCGCCACCTCGATCAGATCGAAGTGTCTTTATTTTCTTTCCTAATTGATTTTCTACTACATTCTTGAAGCATTTGAATTTCTCAAAAGCTTCAGATTTGTGCTTCATCAAGTAGATATAACCATATCGGGTATGGTCGTCTATGAAGCTTATGAAGTATCTGAATCCTCCTCTTGCTTGGACTGACATAGGACCGCATACATCCGAATGAATGAGTCCTAGAGTGTCTGATACACGTTCACCTTTATTGCTAAAGGGTGTCTTTGTCATTTTACCTTTTAAACATGCTTCGCATGTTTCCAATGATTCAGGATCAATTGAATTTATAAGCCCATCTTGATGTAGCTTAAGCATGCGTCTTTTGTTTATATGGCCTAAGCGACAATGCCACAAGTAAGTTGAATTATCTAGCTTATGTCTTTTGGTATCAATTGCGAAAACATAAATTTTGTCATCTAACACATAAATCCCATTTTGTGATATTCCTGAAAAATAGAAAATCGAATCTCTATAAAAATCGCAATGTTTGTCTTTTATTGAAATATGAAAACCGTCGTCAACAAGACGGCTAATAGAAATAATGTTGCGAGACATTTGAGGAACATATAAACAGTTCCTTAATTCTATTACAAGCCCAGAGGGCAAATTTAAAACATAATCTCCAATTGCGAGGGCGGCAACTCTTGCTCCATTTCCTACTCGCAAGTTTATGCTTCCTTTCTTCAGTTCCCTAGTCCGATTTAGTTCCTGCATATTTGTACAAATATGAGATCCGCATCCCGTATCAAGTACCCAAGATTCAGACTGTGAAACTGTATTTATTTCAATATAAAACATACCAGATGTTGAAGCACTGCCTTTTCCCTTCTTGAGGGTGGCTAGGTACTCCTTGCAATTCCTTTTCCAATGCCCGTCTTTACCACAGAAGTGGCACTCTCCTTTGGGCTTCTTCACTTCCTTTCCCTTAGCTTTAGTGGGCATGGCTCCCTTGCCTTTCTTGGGATATTTAGGATTGGGAAAATTCCCCTTCCTTTTCTTTGATCCCTCTATGACAAGAGCTGATATTGCCTTGTCCTTTTTCATATTGGGCTCAACTGACTTGAGCATATTTGCAAGCTCTTCAAGAGAGGTTTGCAAGTCATTCATCTGATAGTTCATAATGAACTGTGAATAACTCTCTGGGAGGGATTGAAGAATTAAGTCTATGCTTAGCTCGTTATCCATCGCGAATCTAATACTAGAAAGTTTGGTAATATAGCCAATCATCTTGACACAATATGTCATGACGGATGTGCCCTCTTGCATCCTGCTACGATATAGTAACTTGGATATCTCGTAGCGTTCGCACCTAGTCTGTTTCCCAAACAGTTCTTTAAGGTGCATGATGATGGAATAGACATCCATTTCTTCATTTTGCCTTTGTAATTCCGGTGTCATCGATGCAAGTATGATGCATCCCGCATGATCATCATCAGCTTTGTGCTTCTGGTAAGCATCAACTTCTTCGATGGGAGCATCATCAGCAGGGATAGGGGGTATCGATGTATCAAGTACATACCCTATCTTATCGAACTTCAAAACAATTTTGAGGTTACGAAACTAGTCGGTGAAGTTTGAACCATTCAACTTGTTATCAGTAAGAATGTTTTGCATATTGGTTTTAGTCATGATTTTAAGAGTGTTTAATTAAACCTGAGAGTGAGAAAGAGTAAACGTACGTTATTCATTTTCTTTAAAGTATATCAATCTAAAATTTATAGGCCTTTTAGTTTATTTTAGATTGCTCCCACTATTTTGCCAAATTAATAGCCCTCCATATTAATTCGAAGAATTTCACAAATCCTTTAGTGAGCTAGGATCCTAACTCCTGAGATTTCACCTTGAGTTTGCTCAACAAGCTAGTCTCATTCGTTAGGTAGATTCATGTAATCAATCACATCTTTAATGTGATTCCTAGGTTATTGGGTTACTAACCACATTAGTAACTAATATGCTATTCACATTAATCCCAACCATATTGCCCATTAGTTTATGACAACATGAGTTTGCTCATCCAATTATCATAATCTAATTTAAGTATTACCCCATATTCATGAAAAGTAATTTTCGATAATTCAGGTGTTACCGTAAGACCCCGAGCTTAAGTTTGCTCAACAACCCAAAGGCCCCCAGTACTGCCGGCTGAATTATAATATTAGGGAGGGGCAACCGATTTTAATAACTTGTTTATTTACTTAACTTTTTAATGAGAGATTTTATTTTAGGTCTCATAATCTAACTTAGTCTTGATTTGCTTTAGCATACATCAGACACATACATTGGCGTTATGGACATATTATCTAAATTATTCCGTCGAGCCAGAGACGGAATAAAAGGCCAAACCTAGGGAAATACTAACTAATACATATTTCTCTTTAGGTCCTCCGTCTTCTCCATGGCGCCTTGAAATTACATATTAATTTCTATTCTACTAAAGAAAACTTCAATTGAATTGAAGGGAATTAGATGAGAGGAGAAATTACAATAGATAGTAGATAGGCAGGACTCGCAGGCCCTATTTCAAAAATACCAAAAGACTAAAAGAGGGTCCAAATATGTCCATAACTCCAAACATGCATAGACTCAATTAAATAAATTTAATTGGTTGATTACATAAGTATTTTATGTAATATTTAGGTTAATCACATTAACTCATCAAATTAACTTTCATCCAATTTTACTTCTAACAGTTTCGTATCCTTTTATATTAAACTTTTAGATTAATATAACTATACAAAACTTTAATTATGCACGTCCCAATTATTTTGATTTGAATTCATTTAAAACCTTTTGATTTACAAATAGGTAAAACAAACTTTTAAATAAATTTTCATTCGATAATCAAAACAGAAAACTATTAATTTCTGAAACATATACATATATATATATATATAACTAATTTTAAACGATTTAAAATTAAGTGGGTCTCGGGCTGGGCCCGAGGTTGGGCTGCTGCCGTTTGGCAGCAGCCCTAGGCGTTTGACCCGCCGCTGCCTTGCGGCAGCGGCGGCCAGGCGCCTGGCGTGGTTGCTGCTGCGCGGCAGCAACCACGCAATAGCAGTCGGGTCGCGCCGTAAGGCGCGACCCGAACTGCTGTAATTTTTTTTTTATAAATATAAAACATATATATATATATCGGTTTTAAAACGATTTTCAGAAAATAGGAAAAACTATCATAGATTTTCCGTTTTATCTTTTAGAATAAATAAAACTGATTTTATCAATCTAACCATAAAACTAATAGATTTTGTTACAATGGTTATCAACCAAAATTATTAGGAACATCTGCATAACTTATTTTAATTAACAATTAATTAAAACTTATTTATCTTTTAGAACTAATTAATCAAAACATTTTTGTTAATTAACCTAACTATAAATATTTCTTCAATCTGATTGAAAAACTTCTAAATTTTCATATATGAAATAACGGATTTAACGCAGACTCTGATACCACTGAAGGAAAATAGGCTAACGTATAGCAGCGGAAATATAAAAAATTTAACCTATTTCCATTAACCCCAAGATCCGTTAACCGTTATTTCATACAAAGAGGGATAAGAAGAAATACCTTTTAGATGTTCTATCTACCGTTGCAAACGAAGTGCCCACAACTCTTACTTCGAGTTCCCGAGCACAAAACAAAACAACAGAAGATCAAGTTAGAATCAACCGTTTATTAACAACCAAAGTAGATTGTCTCTAATTAATCAACACAAGATCAAGGATAAAGAGAAAGAGATGAAAATCGATTGAACGGAAGGAAGCGGTGGAAAATCTCGTCCTCGAGCTAGGGATCGAAATTCTCTCTCTTCTTCTAAGGGATGGAATTCGAAATTCTCTCTCTTGAATACTAGGGCTAGATTTCGAAAATCTACATAGGGGGGTATTTATAATCTTTCTTGTATCTAATCCTTAGTTAGATAGAATTAGGTTTATTGAATAAGAATTCAATTCGGAATAGAATTCTTAAATATTATCTATTAATATATCTAAATATAAAAGATAATAACAATAACCTTATTGGATAATAATAGGAGTAATATAATCTAATTAAAACTCCTAACTTATTTATCCTTTAATTAATTTAATTCATGATCCTAATCTTATTAGGATTAATAAAATCAAACTAATTATTTATGTATCTACATACATAAATCGCCCCCCCCCCCTTGAGTAATTGGGCCTTATTGGGCTCAATTGGGCTTCCGTCAATTAATTAGCATCTGTCTCTCTTTTGGGTTCCAAGTCTTATGTGTGACTAGACCTGTCCATGGGCCGGGCTCGGGCCGGGCCAGTCGGGTTTTTAAGTAAAAATGCTCAGCCCAAGCCCAGCCCAGCCCAGCCCACAATTAATTTAGGCGGGCTCGGGCCGGGCTGGGCTCGGGCTTAAAAATCAAATCCCGAGCCCAACCCATATAAGCCCACCTAAATATATATATATAATTGTTAATTATAAAAAAATAAATATTATACTTAAAAATAAATATTTAATATATAAATATATATTTATTAATTAATATTAATAAGCGGGCCGGGCTGGGCCGGCCCGTGTTATTTTTATTAATCCCAAGCCCGCCCAAAAAATAGGCGGGGCTTTGGCGGGCCTGGGCCGATGAACAATTTTTATTGTCCAAGCCCGGTCCAAGGGACACGGGCCTGGGCGGGCCGGGCGGGTACCCAGGCCCGTGGACAGGTCTATGTGTGACCCATTAGGTTCTTATTGCTACTAGCCGTATGCAACTTATTAAATTAATTTTCAAAGAATTATATTTAATCTTTGCATAACGGAATGATGTACAAAGTATGTGATTAGCAAGTCCGTAATCATTCCCCTAGAGCTATAAGAAGACAAGTTGATTCTGTCGTTGACCTTTCCGTATTAGTTACGGTATAATTCGATCCTTTATCAACTACGTCCTTGAACTGAATCTTATGACTATGGGTAATGTCAAGTCACATATAGCGAGACGTTCGTTTTACTTGTTCTGGCCGAGTCAACTCCAATTAGATAGGTTAAGAGAAATCTCATTTCAATCTTAAGCTATCACCTTGCAAGGATTTAGAGTCAAGACTTCCACAAGCGATCCATGGACATATCTCCCATTTATCGGGAGTGATAAATGCTCAATCCAATGTATAACGATCCTGCAATCACTTCCTGTGATACCCAACCTCTGCTGTTCACACCCCAGAGTCATCTCTGTTAAGGATCGTGTTACAACAGGATCAAAGCATCACATTCAGTAATCCAGAATGACCAATTAACATTCCTTTGAGTCTGAGGATTATTTATACCTATTAATACCAATGAGATGAACAGGTGACAAGGATGAATCTACCCATCCTGTTATCTCAAGTCGAGTCCCCAATCCTAATGAACTACTTTTCATCGGATCCATGTAACTGTCCAGATATCTATATATATGAAGCTTGTGAGATCAGCTTTCTGTCGGACAGAAGACATTGTTACATGCAAGTCTCAACCGCGATATGTCAATCTCAAACATATTGCTTGACTTGGGGTGGTTTTAAGTTTATTAGTTTATTATAAAGTTTCGTCTCACTTCATGCTTGTATGAACACTTTATAATCACTTTAAACAAACTCACGGATTTCCTTTTTTTATTAGACTTTATTTAGTGCTTAAAATGGATTGTCTTTATATAGTTATAAAACATATATCTCATTAAAACAAATGATATAAAGAACACTTCATTTATATTAATTTTGTATCCTAGAACAATTGTCTATAGAACACTAAACCCCAACATGTTTTATCTTGGTCATCCGGGTAAATATAATATTGAAAGAATCCGGAGTAACCATCTAGAAAACATGACCAGCTATCCTTTCGATCATTTGATCAATGAAAGGTAAAGGAAAATGATCTTTCCTGGTTGCTTTGTTAAGGTTCCTATAATCTATACAAACCCTCCATCCGGTGGTGGTTCGCGTAGGTATTAATTCACCTTCGTCATTCCTTACAACAGTTATGCCTCCCTTTTTAGGTACACAATGGATTGGACTAACCCATTCACTATCCGAAATAGGATAAATGATTCCATTGTCTAAAAGTTTAGTAATCTCATTTTTGACTACTTCTTTCATATTCGGATTTAAGCGTCTTTGCCTATCCGCTTTAGGTGGCTTATCTTCTTCTAAATGAATTCTATGCATAACAATACTAGGATTAATTCCTTTTAAGTCTGAAATTTTCCATCCCATACTTCCTATCCTATTTCTAACAACTTCTTTCAATTTTTCCTCTTGAATATGCGTTAATTTGTTAGAGATAATTATAGGTAGAGAATCGCCTTCGCTTAAGAAAGTGTACCTCAAATGGTTTGGTAACTCTTTAAGTTCTAATTTAGGTGGTATTACAATTGAAGGCAGAACTGGTCCATCTTCTCGAATCAAAGGCTCTGGGTCCTTATCTTCTAATTCTTCACCCATTATGGGTTCTATTACTTCTTCTTTTTGAATAATGTCATTAACACATTCTTCAACTAAATCAAGTTTCATACAAGCGAAATCCTCAATAGGATATTTCATCGCTTTGTTCATATCAAACTCGATCTTATCTTCTCCTATTCTTAAAACTACTTTCCCTTCCGACACATCAACTAGAGCACGTCCTGTGTTCATGAACGGCCTACCAAAAATTAGTGGACAATTAACGTCATATGCAAAGTCTAATATAACGAAATCGGTAGGAAAAATAAATTTGTCAACTTTAACTAAAACGTCCTCAATTATACCTTATGGTCTTTTAATGGTTTGATCCGCTAATTGCAAAACCATATTGGTACGTTTAATATCTTCTTCTAAACCTAACTTATTAAAAATAGACAATGGTATTAAGTTTATACTTGCTCCTAAATCACAAAGACAACTTGGAAACTCAATATCTCCCAACTTACACGGAATGGTGAAACATCCGGGATCTTTGAGTTTAGTAGGCAATTTACTCGACACTATCGAACTACAGTCTTCAGTTAGCGAAATGGATGAAATTCCTTCCCAACTAATTTTCTTTGAAATTAAATCTTTTAAGAACTTACCATAATTGGGAATTTGCGTAATCGCATCCATAAACGTCAAATTAATATGCAAATTTTTAAGTTTATCTAAAAATGTTAAAAGTTGTTTGTCATAGTCCTTATTTCGGACCTTGTGTGGAAAAGGTGGTTTGGGTACAAAAGTTTTTGTACTTGAGTCAATTGGTGTATTTTTTTGGTTTAATGTACCTTCTTTGGATTTTGGTAAATCAGTTCCTGGTAAAGTTGAATCTCCGGGCATTTCCGGACCTAAATAGTTTTTCCCTGAGCGAAGAGTGATAGCCTTTACATGCTCTTTCGGATTTTCCTCTGTATGGCTAGGAAGACTTCCCTCTTTGCGGGATGGAATTGATTTAGCAAGTTTGTTGGAAATTAGGCTAAGTTATAGCAGCGGAAATATAAAAATTTTAACCTATTTCCATTTAACCACAAAATCCGTTAACCGTTATTTCATATAAAGAAGGATAAGAAGAAATACCTTTTAGAAGTTCTATCTACCGTTGCAAACGAAGTGCCCACAACTTCAAAAGAGATAGAAACTGTCTACCAATCTGCCCCTATCCGAAACAGACCTTCCAGACCTGCGAACGACAATCCCTTGGGTGGAAACGTGGAAGAATATGTCTAGAAGCTCCTGTCCAAAAATCGCGATGATCCGACGGTTTAATCTCCGGGAATCCGTGAAATCGTGAACTGACCTGATGTAGGAGTAGTAAAACGAATTTCTCCCTTTTGTTTGTTTTTCTTCTTCGAGTTCCCAAACACGAAATAAAACACGGGAAGATTAATTTAGTATCAACCGTTGAATAGCAACCAAAGTAGATTGCCTCTAACTAATCAACACAAGATCAAGGATAAAAGAAATAGATGAAAATCAATTGATCAAACGAAGCCGTAGAGAAATCTCGTCCTCGAACTAGGGGTGTCGAATTTTCTCTCTCTTGGACTAGGTGAATTTCGAAAATCACAAGTAGGGTATGGCTTGCTTGGATTTCGAAAATCTCAAGGGAAGGGGTATTTATAATCTCTTGTATCTAATCCCTAGTTAGATAGAATTAGGTTACTTAATAGGAATTCCATTCGGAATAGAATTCCTAATTATTATCTCACTATATATCTAATATATTAAGGATAATAATAATAACCTTATTGGATAATAATAGGAGTATATT
Source organism: Euphorbia lathyris (assembly GCF_963576675.1). NCBI lineage: Eukaryota > Viridiplantae > Streptophyta > Magnoliopsida > Malpighiales > Euphorbiaceae > Euphorbia > Euphorbia lathyris. The sequence goes on along the minus strand of NC_088917.1, from coordinate 28,036,710 downwards.
AATCTAATTAAAACTCCTAACTTAATTATCTCTTAATTAATTTAATTCATATTCCTAATCTAATTAGGATTAACAAAATCAAATTAATTATTCATGTATATCACTACATGAATTTCGACCCCCTTATGTCCATGGGCCTTATTGGGCTCAATTGGGCTTCTATCAATTAATTAACATCTATCTCTCTTTTAGGTTCCAAGTCTTATGTGTGATCCATTAGGTTCTTATTGCTTCTAGCCGTATGCAACGTTATTAAATTAATTTTCAAAGAATTATATTTAATCTTTGCATAACGGAATGATGTACAGAGTATGTGATTAGCAAGTCCGTAATCATTCCCCCAGAGCTATAAGAAGACATGTTGATTCTGTCGTTAACCTTTCCGTATTAGTTACAATATAATTCGATCCTTTATCAACTACATCCTTGAACTGAATCTTATGACTATGGGTGATGTCAAGTCACATATAGCGAGACGTTCGTTTTACTTGTACAGGCCGAGTCAACTCAAAAAGATAGGTTAAGTGAAATCTGTATTTCTTACTCTTAAGCTATCACCTTGCAAGGATTTAGAGTCGAGTCTTCCACAAGCGATCCATGGATGTATCTCCCATTTATCGGGAGTGATAAATGCTCAATCCAATATATAATGACTCCGCAATTACTTCCTGTGATACCCAATGTCTACTGTTCACACCCCAGAGTCATCTCTGTTAAGGATCGTGTTACACCAGAGTCAAAGCATCACATTCCGTAATCCAGAATACCAATTTATACCTATTAATACCAATGAGATGAACAGGTGACAAGGATGAATCTACCCATCCTGTTATCTCAAATCAGATCCCCAGTCCTAATGAACAACGTTTCATCGGATCTATGTAACTGTCTAGATATCTGTATATATGAAGCTTGTGAGATCAGCTTTCTGTTGGACAGAAGACATTGTTACATACAAGTCTCAACAGTGATATGTCAATCCCAAACATATCACTTGACTTGGGGTGGTTTTAAGTTTATCAGTTTACTATAAAGTTTTGTCTCACTTCATGCTTGTATGAACACTTTATAATCACTTTAAATAAACTTACGGATTTCCTTTTATTAGACTTTATTTAGTGCTTAAAAGGGATTGCCTTTATATAGTTATAAAACATATATCTCTTTAAACAAATGATATAAAGAACAATTCATTTACATTAAGTTTGTATCCTAGAACAATTGTCTATAGGACACTAAACCCCAACATACTCCCACTTGGACTAAAGCCAATTGTTTCTAAAACTTATCCCAGTAGAAGTTAAATGACGATCATGTCTTCTCTGGGTTAAAGGCTTTGTCAACGGATCTGCAACGTTGTCCTCTGTAGCTACTCTTTCTATTCTCACATCTCCTCTAGCCACAATCTCTCTAATGATGTGGTATCGCTTAAGGTAATGCTTGGATGCATTATGAGACCGTGGTTCCTTTGCTTGCGCAATGGCTCCATTGTTATCACAGTACAGTGTAATGAGATTGACAATGTCAGGCACCACACCTAGTTCTGTAATGAACTTTCTAATCCAAACCGCTTCCTTTGCTGCTTCCGCAGCTGCGATATACTCTGACTCGGTCGTAGAGAAAGCTACGCTTCCTTGCTTGGAACTCTTCCAACTGACCGCGCCCCCATTCAAGATAAACAGGTATCCTGATTGGGATTTATAATCATTCTCATCTGTGAGATGACTTGCGTCTGAAAATCCTTCTATTTTCAGATCACCTTCTCCGTACACTAGGAACATATCTTTAGTTCTTCTCAAGTACTTAAGAATGTTCTTGACGGCAATCCAATGCTCGTCTCCTAGATTCCCTTGGTAACGACTCGTTACAGATAACGTGAATGCTACGTCAGGTCTAGTGCATAGCATAGCATACATAATCGAACTGATTGCGTTGGCGTACGGGACTACAGCCATGCGTCGTTTATCATCATCGGTTTTAGGACATTGATGATTGTTTAACTTTACTCCATGTAACATGGGTAAGTTACCTCATTTCGATTCAAGCATGCTAAACCGATTTAGCACCTTTTCAATGTATGTAGCCTGTGAAAGACCAAGCAGTCTTCTCGATCTATCTCTATAGATCTTTATACCAAGTATATAAGCTGCTTCACCAAGGTCTTTCATTGAGAAGTTACCAGATAACCATACTTTCACTGACTGTAAGAGAGCAACGTCATTTCCCATTAATAATATATCGTCCACATATAGTATGAGAAATGCTATAGAGCTCTGACTTGCTTTCTTGTAAATGCAAGCTTCTTCGCTATTTTATTCAAAACCAAATTGTTTTATGGTTTCGTCAAAATGCTTATTCCAGCTTCTAGATGCTTGCTTGAGTCCATAAATGGATCTCTGAAGTTTGCAAACTTTATTTGCATCCTTCGATATGAAACCTTCAGGCTGCATCATATATACATCCTCAAGCAGGTTTCCGTTTAGGAAAGCTGTTTTCACATCCATTTGCCAAATCTCATAATCGTAGTGAGCGGCAATTGCAAGCATGATTCTAATTGATTTGGACATAGCCACAGGAGAGAAAGTTTCGTCATAATCAATTCCTTGCTTCTGACGATATCCTTTCGCTACTAACCTAGCTTTGTAGGTGCTAACCTTTCCATCCATGTTTGTCTTCTTTTTGAAGATCTACCTGCACCCAATGGGTATTATCCCTTCGGGTGGATCAACCAAAGTCCACACTTGGTTAGTATACATGGAATCCATTTCAGAATCCATGGCCTCAAGCCATGCTTTAGAATCTGGACTAGTAAGAGCCTCTTCGTAGTTTTCGGGTTCGTCGTCTAACACGGGAACCTCATTATCATCTCCCACTAGAAAACCATATCTAACTGGGAGTTCACGAATTCTTTGTGATCTACCAATAGGTGGCACTGGAGTCTCATCTAATGGGACTCTTTCGGGTACCTCAACTGCCTCTATTGTTTCAGTCGGTGTTTCTTCTTCTTGAACTTCATCAAGTTCAATCATGCTTCCCTTTTGTGTTTCTTCGAGAAACTCTTTCTCTAAGAAGGTTGCGTGCTTGGATACGATTACTTTCTGATCATCTGGATGATAGAAGTAATATCCCATAGTTTCCTTAGGGTATCCAATGAAGAAACATTTATCAGATTTCGAATCTAGTTTGTCGAACGCAATGCGTTTGACAAAGGCTGAACAACCCCATATTCTCATAAATGAAAACACGGGTTTCCTACCAACGAACAATTCATATGGTGTGGAACTAGCGGATTTAGTTGGTACTCGATTTAGGGTGAAGAGGGCAGTTTCTAAGGCATAGCCCCAGAACGTCTTTGGAAGTAAGGCCATGCTCATCATGGATCGTACCATATCTAATAGGGTACGATTTCTCCTCTCGGACACACCATTGTGTTGTGGTGTATAGGGAGGTGTCCATTGTGAGCATATCCCACATTCAGTTAGATAATTCAGAAAATCATCTGAAAGATATTCGCCACCTCGATCAGATCGAAGCGTCTTTATTTCTTTCCTAATTGATTTTCTACTTCATTCTTGAAGCATTTGAATTTATCAAAAGCTTCTGACTTGTGCTTCATCAAGTAGATGTAACCATATCGGGTATGGTCATCTATGAAGCTTATGAAGAATCTGAATCCTCCTCTTGCTTGGACCGACATAGGACCACATACATCTGAATGAATGAGTCCTAGAGTGTCTGATACACGCTCACTTTTATTGCTAAAGGGTGTCTTTGTCATTTTACCTTTTAAACATGATTCGCATGTTTCCAATGATTCGGGGTCGATTGGATCTATAAGCCCATCTGAATGTAGCTTTAGCATGCGTCTCTTGTTTATGTGGCCTAAACGACAATGCCACAAGTAAGTTGAATTATCTAGCTTATGTCTTTTGGTATCAATTGCAAAAGCAGGAATTTTGTTATCTAACACATAAATCCCATTTGTGTAATTCCTAAAAAATAAAAGATCGAATCTTTATAAAAATTGCAACTCTTGTCTTTTATTGAAATATGAAAACTGTCGTCAACAAGACGGCTAATAGAAATAATGTTGCGAGACATTTGAGGAACGTATAAACAATTCCTTAATTCTATTACAAGCCCAGAGGGCAAATTTAAAACATAATCTCCAATTGCGAGGGCGGCAACTCTTGCTCCATTTCCTACTCGCAAGTTTATGCTTTCTTTCTTTAGTTCCCTAGTCTGATTTAGCTCCTGCATATTTGTACAAATATGAGATCCACATCCGGTATCTAATACCCAAGATTCAGACAGTGAAACTGTATTTATTTCAATATAAAACATACCAGATGTTGAAGTACCGTCATTTTCCTTCTTGTGGAAGGTCAGGTACTCCACGCAATTTCTCTTCCAATGCCCCAAGTCACCACAATAGTAGCACTTTCCTTTGGGCCTCTTTAATTCCTTTCCCTTCGTTTCGGTGAGCTCAGCCCCCTTGCCTTTATCAAGATGGTTTGGATTGGGAGAGATCCCTTTCCTTTTTCTCGATCCTTCAATATCAAGGGCCAGTATCTCCTCGTTTTCTTTTATAATGAGCTCGACTGACTCGAGCATATGTGCAAGCTCTACAAGAGAGGTTTGCAAGCCACTCATTTGGTAGTTCATGATGAACTGTGAGTAACTCTCGGGGAGGGACTGAAGAAGTAAGTTTTCACTTAGTTCATGGTCCATCGCATCTCCAATACTAGAAAACTTGGTGATAAGGCTGATCATCTTTGCACAATGTGCCATTACAGATGTGCCCACCTGCATCTTGCTTTTATATAACTCTTTGGTTATTTCGAAGCGCTCGCACCGAGTTTCATTCACAAATAACTCTTTTAGGTGCTTGACCATGGAATAGGCATCCATATCTGAATGTAGTTGCCTTTTTACTTCCGATGTCAAAGATGCAAATATGATGTCTCCCGTTTGATCGTCATCAGATTTATGTTTCAAGTAAGCATAAAATTCTTGGTAGGGAGCATCATCCGTTGGGTAAGGGGGTATCGGTTTATCAAGTACATACCCTTTCCTCTCGAACTTCAAAACAATTTTGAGGTTGCGATACCAGTCGGTGAAGTTTGAACCATTCAATTTGTTATCGGTAATAATGTTTCGCAGATCGGTGTTAGTCATGATTATAAGAGTGGGTTTAATTTAAACCTGAGAGTGAGAAAGAATAAACGTATGTCATTCATTTGCTTAAAGTATATCAATCTAAAATTATAGGCCTTTTAGTTTATTTTAGATTGCTCCCACTATTTTGCCAAATTAATAGCCCTCCATATTAATTCGAAGAATTTCACAAATCCTTTAGTGAGCTAGGATCCTAACTCCTGAGATTTCGTCTTGAGTTTACTCAACAAGCTAGTCTCATTCATTAGCTAGATTCATGTAATCAATCACATCTTTAATGTGATTCCTAGGTTATTGGGTTACTAACCACATTAGTAACTAATATGCTATTCATATTAATCCCAACCGTCTTGCCCATTAGTTTATGACAACACGAGTTTACTCATCCAATTATCATAATCTAATTTAAGTATTACCCCATATTCATGAAAAATGATTTTCGATAATTCAAGTGTTACCGAAAGGACCCCGAGCTTGAGTTTACTCAACAACCCAAAGGCCCTCAGCACTGCCGGCTGAATTATAATATTAGGGAGGGGCAACCGATTTTAATAACTTGTTTATTTACTTAACTTTTTAATGAGGGATTTTATTTTAGGTCTCATAATCTAACTTAGTCTTGATTTGCTTTAGCATACATCAGACACATACATTCACATACATTGGCGTTATGGACATATCATCTAAATTATTCCGTCGAGCTAGAGACGGAATAAAAGGGCAAACCTAAGGAAATACTAATTGTTACATATTTCTCTTTAGGTCCTCCGTCTTCTCCATGGCGCCTTGAAATTACATATTAATTTCTATACTACTAAAGAAAAATTCAATTGAATTGAAGGGAATCAGATGAGAGGAGAAATTACAATAGATAGTAGAAAGACAGGACTCGCAGGCCCTATTTCAAAAATACCAAAAGACTAAAGAGGGTCCAAATATGTCCATAACTCCAAACATGCATAGACTCAATTAAATAAATTTAATTGGTTGATTACATAACTATCTTATGTAATATTTATGTTAATCACATTAACATATCAAATTAACTTTCATCTAATTTTACTTCTAATAGTTTCGTATCTTTTATATTAATTTTAGATTAATATAACTATACAAAATTTAATTATGCACGTCCCAATTATTTTTATTTTTATTCATTTAAAATTTTGATTTACAAATTGGTATAACAAACTTTTAAATGAATTTTTCGTTCGATAATCAAAACAAAAAACTATCAATTTCTGAAACATATATATTTAAATACAAAAACGATTTTAAATATATATATATCAGTTCTAAAACGGTTTTAAAACGATTTTCAGAAAATAGGAAAAACTACTATAGATTTCCATTTTATCTTTAGAATTAACTAGATAGATACCCTCGCTTCGCTTCGGGGCAAAAATTAGGCTGAAAATTGAGCCTAATAATCATATATGAGTTGTAAAATGAAAGTTGACATTGTAAAGTTCATAAAGTAAATCTTGATAGATTTAGATTTTTCTAGCAGCTGCACTAAAAAAAATAGTTCAATGCCACTGTTTTTTTTAAGCACTACATTTTTGTAAACTTCTTTGATCCATCTTCTTCTGGGTACTCTCCTAAAACAGACTTACTTTCTTTTTACTCAACTTGTACATTGCTGGTCTGTTTGATAGTACACTATGTCTCCATAGTCGCTCACATAATGACCCTATGTTATGTTTCTTACTAAATTGTCGAATAGGTGAAATGGAAACAGAAACGCCTCTGATTTCTTTAGTTCTCTGTAGTACTTTCCCAGCACTGCCTTTGCTGCTTTTGTCTGCACATATATATTACATTCACAATAAAAAGAAAAAAATGTATGGATATATGAACCTATTGAGAAAGAGCCCAAACTTTCTCCTTGTATTACCTGATAACAAAATTATATCCTACTCCATACCACATGTCCATATTTCTAACATAACTGCAAACTGATCCTTAATTCTACGAAAAATAAAGATTATATATTTATAAGAGCTTAAGTCACAATATCATTAAATTGAGATTGATTTTCAGGAAAAACATAAGCCATAAATTCAAATCATTTACTAATCTAATTTATACAACACCATAGGATTCAAATGCTATCAACAAATCAATCAAGGAGTTTGAGAGAAGGCGTGCATAGGCTATAAGTTGCATAATTAAACCCAAAAAAATACTAACAATACTAACCTGGCCACAGAGCCACATGTCATGAGCACAACCCAGTTCATCTAATTCAGAACAGAAGCTTCAAAATCCAGATCGATTCAGACCAAAATGCAGCACAGTCCTGCTATTAGAAAAAAAGACAAAAATAGAATGAGCATGTCGAAGAAAAAACATATAAAAATAAAAACAAAACAGAGGATAAAGCGCAAGATAATAATACTAACCTAGCTAATCACAGATCCACATGCCATGAAACACAAACTAATTCATCTAATTCTTTGTCATCAATTAATTTCTCATGACATTCCTCAATTTCTTTACATTTTTCATTGCCTCATCCTTTTCTTATCAAGGATGATAACATAAATATTGAAAACTAATTCTTGACAATAAGATTTTCCAATAAATTTTTTTATATAAACCAATTAATTTAAATTTAACCAAAACATCCACCTTTAAAGAGAAATTACTAACACCAATAGCTCGAGCCTTGCCTAAATCATAAAGTGCTTCCATTACTTTCCATGTGCTGGGAATGTTTGAGGTTGAAAGGTACTCAGCCTTAAACCCGACTAAAACCCTCTTCATGCTTACTTACTGCCCAGTGGATCTTCATTTAAACAAAAAGAAGATAAACATCTCAAAACTCGTACCAGTAAAAATCTAATTCAAACTTAAAGAAATGTCGAAGAAAACAATTAAATTTTGACAATAGATTAAAATAAATAACCAACTAAGGTTTGATTGCAATAAATGTACCAAGTAAAGCTCTAGATAATGAAGCTGTAAGTCCTGCAAAGTTCTGTTCAATGCAACTGGTACATCTTCTGGATCATGATCAGAACACCTGCAGGTGGGAGAATTTAATAAACATGGAACAATAAGAATGTGAAGAAAAGAGCAGTGAATCAAATGCAAAAGCATATTCATGAGTATGTAGTTTAAAAAGTAGAAGCCCAAAAAATTCAAAATGAAAAACAAAGGGGAAACCAATAAAAATAGTCATCACTATTGATATTTATGTTATCATTAAAAATAAGAAAATTTCCAATACCATTTTAAAGTTTAGGAGCTATGATGAATCAACAAAATTGAAAACCGTACTTCCCCATTCCCCTTCTACATTTATGCTCGTTGTTCATGTCCTTTCCACCCATCGTCCAATGAGGTAATCCATTGCCTTCGTTGAACCTCACCTACAACATATGTCAAATGTTATCATACAAATTGAGCACATTGTAGATGCAAAAGATGCATTGTATGAGTCTAACATTATTGTATTTCATATGGGTTTAGAATTGACTATACAACCAATAATAAACAATTCAAAGAAAGAGAGTAGGTCCAAAGCATGAACTAAAGAGCAGCAGATGGAAAGAATTATTTGAAAACTCAAAAGCATAGCCATATTATTTCATATGCAATTACTTCATTATAGAACTATGATCATATATAACTAAAAAAGATTAAAACCTTTATGCAATTAATTGCAAGCCTCCATTAAATCTGCATTTCTAGAAGAATTTGTATATAAGAAATAATTAATCTGTAAATTGAAAAAATAAAGGAGAAAAAACACAGAAGAATCATTAGTTGGTTGTTTCCAATTAATTTTTTTTCATACAAACCAATTATTTTAAATTGAACCAACAAATTAAGATAACAAATGAATCAATTTAAACAAAAGATCTAAAATACCTTTAATTCAAGTACATAAAAGGGAGAAGAAGATTCTGAAAGAACCCAAAGCCACTGGATCTTCAGGTCAAAATCCCAAGAACTACTTGGTTCGTTAAAATTACAGCCATGTCTTTTTTTAAAGAACAAATAGCTGCAAAATTGGTAATTTCAGATAAAGAACGGAATTGCAGAAAGAAAAAGAAAAGAGAAAAGGTTAGAAGGTAGATAAGTAAAGAGAGGAAAGCAAAAATCAGTTACCTGAAGGAGCTAAATTCCATTGAGGAGAAGAAAAACACCCAATTGGAAAGAAAAAAAAAATCGAAATAAGAGATGGATCGGAGATGAGGCTGGTAGAGGGGAAGATAGTCCCAAATAAGGAAGGGAGCCGAACGATAGAAGTAACCCTAAAGTAGCGAATGAAAATTACCAAAATGACCATATAAGAGCACGAAAACCTACCTGATACTTTGATAATACATATTCAGTCGACAGAGTAGAAAGGAAAAAGCGAAATGTGCGGTGAAAATATTCCTATAACAGCGAAGAATCACCAAATCGCTATCCAGGAAAACCCAACATACATGAACCTTAGAGAAATCAATCTACCATACTTGTTGCAAAGAAGAATCATACTGAAGTTGAGAGAAAGAAGAAGAGGGAGAATGAGAGAGATAAGATACCAAGTTTTACCCATTTCTCAATTAGAAACCGATACACATTTAGATTTCCTTTCCACATTTGAAGAATTGTTATGAGAGAAGGGAAGGAAGAGAGAAGGGGAGACAGATTAAAGAAAGAGAGAAACGAAAGAAGAGAGAAGGAGATGGCGCAAAAATCGAGGCTTTTTACATGAAAGTTCAGTCAGGTCTGTCCATGGATTCACACTTTCTTTTTGTAAGAAGTAGACAGAGAAGGGAGGAAGCGAGAAGGAAGGCACGAATTCCTAGAGAGGAGGTAATACGACATCGTTTTGTTGCTAGGTTGCTAAAAAAAATTAGTGAATAGCAGGGGCAATATGGTCAACTCAAATGAGAGGGTAACATTGGAAAAAATCTGGCACAAAATTCTCAATTTCACTGTTACAATCATCCACTTTTATAGTTACAGTAAAACCTCTATATAGGAATACGTTTGGGACCGGACAATTTGTATAACAATTGGGAGGTTATTCTTATATAGAGTTTGGTACCCAAAAAAAAAAATCAACACTTAAAGTTTATAAATTTAATGTTTAGCATATCAAGTCTACGAGTTTTATTTCCAATACCTAAAGAATTGGAAGAGTTTTGAGTTTAGTTTCCAATACATAAAGAAAAGAGTTTTATGGGAAAATGGTAAGAATTTATAGTTAAAGTTGGAATTTGTGTGCCAACTCATATTTAATCTCAATAATTTTTAAATTTTTTAATAAATTTTGTTTAAATCCTTAATACATATATACATTATTTACATAATTATTCCTATATAGAGGTATAGTTTCTAAAGGTGGGACTTGGATTATGTATAACAATTAACATTTGGGAGATTATTCTTATTTATAACCGGCCCAAGTTGGGACCGAAATTTTTTATAACAAATTGGAGGTTATTCTTATATAGAGTATTCCTATATAGAGGTTTTACTGTATATATAATAAGACTGATTTTATCAATCTAACTATAAAACTAATAGATTTCGTTATCATGATTATCAACCAAAATAATTAGGAACATACGCATAATCTATTTTAATTAATAATTAATTAAAACTTATTTATCCTTAGAATTAATTAATCAAAACAATTTGTTAATTAATCCTAACTATAAATATTTATTCAATCCTATTGAAAAACTTCTAAATTTTCATATATGAAATAACGGATTTAACGATGGCTCTGATACCACTGTTGGAAATTAGGCTAAGGTATAACATCGGAAATATAAAAATTTAAACCTATTTCCATTTAACCACAAGATCCGTTAACCGTTATTTCATATAAAGAAGGATAAGAAGAAATACCTTTTAGAAGTTCTATCTACCGTTGCAAACGAAGTGCCCACAACTTCAAAAGAGATAGAAACTGTCTACCAATCTGCCCATATCCGAAACAGACCTTCCAGACCTCCGAACGACAATCCCTTCGATGGAAACGTGGAAGAATATGTCTAGAAGCTCCTGTCCAAACATCGCGACAATCCGACGGTTCAATCTCCGGGAATCCGTGAAATCGTGAACTGACCTGATGTAGGAGTAGTAAAACGAATTTCTCCCTTTTGTTTGTTTTTCTTCTTCGAGTTCCCAAACACGAAATAAAACACGGGAAGATTAATTTAGTATCAACCGTTGAATAGCAACCAAAGTAGATTGCCTCTAACTAATCAACACAAGATCAAGGATAAAAGAAATAGATGAAAATCAATTGATCAAACGAAGCCATAGAGAAATCTCATCCTCGAACTAGGGGTGTCGAATTTTCTCTCTCTTGGACTAGGTGAATTTCGAAAATCACAAGTAGGATATAGATTGCTTGGATTTCAAAAATCTCAAGGGAAGGGATATTTATAATCTCTTGTATCTAATCCCTAGTTAGATAGAATTAGGTTACTTAATAGGAATTCCATTTGGAATAGAATTCCTAATTATTATCTCACTATATATCTAATATATTAAGGATAATAATAATAACCTTATTGGATAATAATAGGAGTATATTAATCTAATTAAAACTCCTAACTTAATTATCTCTTAATTAATTTAATTCATATTCCTAATCTAATTAGGATTAACAAAATCAAATTAATTATTCATGTATATCACTACATGAATTTCGACCCTCTTATGTCCATGGGCCTTATTGGGCTCAATTGGGCTTCTATCAATTAATTAACATCTATCTCTCTTTTAGGTTCCAAGTCTTATGTGTGATCCATTAGGTTCTTATTGCTTCTAGCCGTATGCAACGTTATTAAATTAATTTTCAAAGAATTATATTTAATCTTTGCATAACGGAATGATGTACAGAGTATGTGATTAGCAAGTTCGTAATCATTCCCCCAGAGTTATAAGAAGACAGGTTGATTCTGTCGTTAACCTTTCCGTATTAGTTACAGTATAATTCGATCCTTTATCAACTACATCCTTGAATTGAATCTTATGACTATGGGTGATGTCAAGTCACATATAGCGAGACGTTCGTTTTACTTGTACAGGCCGAGACAACTCAAAAGGATAGGTTAAGTGAAATCTGTATTTCTTACTCTTAAGCTATCACCTTGCAAGGATTTAGAGTCGAGTCTTCCACAAGCGATCCATGGATGTATCTCCCATTTATCAGGAGTGATAAATGCTCAATCCAATATATAACGACTCCGCAATTACTTCTTGTGATACCCAACGTCTACTGTTCACACCCCAGAGTCATCTCTGTTAAGGATCACGTTACACCAGAGTCAAAGCATCACATTCCGTAATCCAGAATACCAATTAATATTCCTTTGAGTCTGAGGATTAGTTATACCTATTAATACCAATGAGATGAACAGGTGACAAGGATGAATCTACCCATCCTGTTATCTCAAATCGGATCCCCAATCCTAATGAACAACGTTTCATCGGATCTATGTAACTGTCCAAATATCTGTATATATGAAGCTTGTGAGATCAGCTTTCTGTCGGACAGAAGACATTGTTACATACAAGTCTCAACAGTGATATGTCAATCCCAAACATATCACTTGACTTGGGGTGGTTTTAAGTTTATCAATTTACTATAAAGTTTTGTCTCACTTCATGCTTGTATGAACACTTTATAATCACTTTAAATAAACTTACGGATTTCCTTTTATTAGACTTTATTTAGTGCTTAAAAGGGATTGCCTTTATATAGTTATAAAACATATATCTCTTTAAACAAATGATATAAAGAACAATTCATTTACATTAAGTTTGTATCCTAGAACAATTGTCTATAGGACACTAAACCCCAACAAAGTTGTCCAATTTGAACCTCCAAATTATGGATGCTAGATGATTGCTTTTTAATAAGCTGATCGAATTTATTCTCGATCCGTTTAAAACCATCATCGTGATTACTTATTTTTCCACTCATAGCATCAATAAATTTGTCGATCTTAGAAGATAAAGTGCTAATCATATCTCTTGATTGATTTTGATAATTATTGGTACGATTTGGATTAGCATTTGTATTATTATTATTATCTCTCCAGTTAAAGTTAGGATGATTTCTCCATCCAGGATTATAAGTATTGGAATAAGGGTTATTAGTTTGGTTTTGCCCTTGGACAAAATTTACCTGTTCAATCTCGCTCATACCTTCATAATCCACATTCGTTTGGATTGTATTACCATTAGGATCGCATGGTGCCATAAACCTATCTATTTTGTGCGATAAGACAGAAAATTGGGCTTGTAACATCGCAACTGGATCAAGATTCACTATACCTTTACCGATGATGTAGTTGAGGATGATGGTTTCACCACTGGTATATGTCCACGTTCCGCGGGCCACATACTGCTATTGATTGCCATTTCCTCCAAAAGTTCTCTTGCTTGGGCTGATGTTTTCTTCATGAATAACCCTCCTGACATTGCATCTAATGAACCTCTAGTTGTAGGATTTAATCCATTATAAAATGTTTCCATTAAAAGTTCAGCGGGCAATTGGTGGTGTGGGCATAAACGTTGAAGTTCTTTAAAACGTTCCCAAGCCTCATAAAGAGTTTCATTGTCATTTTGAGAAAAAGATGTTAACTCTTTTATGACTCTTGCGGTTTTTGCTAAAGGAAAATATTTTGATGAAAACGCTTGGGCTAATTGTTCCTAAGTTTCAAATATTGCGGCTGGCATAGAAGTTAACCATTCTTTGGCTCTATCCTTCAAAGTAAAAGGAAAAACGCGAAGTTTGATTGCTTCGGCAGTCACATCTGTTATTTTAAAAGTGTCATAAATTTCTAAGAAATTTGTCAAATGGGTGTTAGGGTTTTCGTTAGGCAACCCATAAAATGTTACATTATTTTACAACATATTAAGCAATGCTGGCTTAATTTCAAATTGGTTTGCATTTATTTGGGGTCCAACTATGCTGTTGGTAACACCGGCCACTCCTGGCCTAGCGTAATCCATAAGTGTAGCCATAATTTCTGGCTCGGTATCTCTAGTTTTTAATGGAGTTTTGTTTTTGTTTTTCTTGTTTTTCTTGTTCTTTTTAAGGGTTCTTTCAATTTCTGGGTCTAATAGGTTTGGTGGCGTGCCCGAACTTCGAGAACTGCGCATGAACTTGAAATCTTGCACGAACCGAAACTACCTTCAAAACAGAATTTGAAAAATAAATATGTTCGTAATTTGAAATAAATAAAATATAAAAGTTTGAATAAGTATGTGTAAACCTAGATTCGAAATAAAACACGAAAAATCTAAATTTTTGTCAAAAATTTTGGCGTTCCCCGGCAACGGCGCTAAAAACTTGTTGAGCGATTTCCGCAAGTTTATGGTATACGCTTGTAGTAATAAAAGATATCGAACCCACAGGGAACGCTTTTTAACAAAAACTTATTTTGAATTGGTTAGATTTACTTTTAAGGTTTATGAAATGGAAAATCGTTTTAATTGGATTTGGTTTTGAAACTGCTAGAATAAGAATTAGACTAGAATATGTCGAATGTTAGAAATCACTTCTGATTTAAGGGTGAATTTGCAAAACAGAAACGTTTAGTTCTTTAGAAAAGTAAACAAATGTATTTGTTTGCATTAAGCAAAGAAAACAACTTTAAACTTTATATAAATTATAAAAATGTAATAACGTAAAAGGCTTTGAACTGTAGACAATCCTCCTACGGTCGGGTTAGATTGCTACCTTAACCAAATTAATACTTTTATCCAAGATATCAATTCGCCTAAGTGTTCAACAAAGTTTCCTTGTAAAGATTTTGATTTTAACTACGTTTTAATGAAAACACCAGAACTCACTACAGATCATTTACCATAAGTGCTACATAAAAATCTATCGAATAGAATGAACTTTATTAGATGAAGTATAAATTTGATACAAGTTTACAGAGAACAAGAAGTATGGAAGCTTTTGACGACTTTCAATCGAACGGGTTGTCAATCCTTTCCTTGAACCTCGTTAGAGTTTGTCAGACTCCGGGGCGAATCCTCTACTAAATCTTCTCGCTGAATCTTCGGACTAGAGACTGGTCTATCTACTACCAAAATGTAAACTAATATGAACAAATCTAAATGCTACTGTGTTTGTAATTATTTAATAAACAATGTGTGTACATCATATTGCTTTTTACATAATCAAACTTCTAACTCTGAATCACTTGACTCAGAATTTCTGCATTAATTCTATACTAATCTTCTCTTCAATTTTCTATATATCTTCTGTTGAAACACCTTTCCACAAGATTTTGATTTGACAAAATCATCCATGATTAAGAGGCAATTAAATTTAAATGCTTTGATTTAATTGTACTAATATGTTTGTTCAATATTGAGTGCAAAAATATATATAAAGTTAAACAGGACAAAAGTCAGCATAAGCCAAGCTGAGTGGAACGAAACTCAGCATGAAAGAATTGAAGCTGAGTGAAGTCGAACTCAGCATCAGAAGCGTCTTTCAAAGTTGCCAGAACGAAGCTGACTAAATTAGAAGACTCCTTCAGAATTTAATAAACAAGAACGGAGCTGACTAAGAAGGAACTCAGCATAGAAATTGAACATTCGAAGATAACGAATGAAGCTGAGTAACAGTCAGGACAGCATGAAAGATTCGTTCACTAAAGGACAAAGTCTGCCAATCTTCTGCACCAATAATTGAAGCCTCGAAAGCACACAGAAGACTAATTCCAAGAATCATGGGTCTATGGATTATTGGTAAAAGACAACTGGCACAAAAAGACAAGTCTGATGCAAGAAGACAAAACCTGACGCCTGAAGAAAACAGAGGAAGGGAATGGCGGAACAGTCTGAAGCTGACCAGAAGCTGTCTGCTAAAAGAGCCGTTTTGGACTTAACGGCTAAATCATCTCAAATGATCCAATCTTCAGAAATTCATCTATAAAAGGACAATGATAGTTCTTGGATCATTTGCCGAAGTATCAAAAGAAAAATACAAGAGAGAAAATCTTGAAAGCACTCAAATACAAAAAGATCTTACACCAACTTTTCTATTCTATGTGTAAATGCTAGATTGATTGTTTTGTAATCATCTAAGGTGTTCTTTAGTTGAAAAAGAACAAGTGTGTGATCAATAGGAATATTGAGAGTGTTGAGCTGAGTACTAGGTTGTAAGTATTCAGTGGTAGAAAAATCTAAGTGCTGGGTTGTAGTACTTAGTAGGAGCTGAGTAGACGAATAGAGGACGTACTCTTGCATACTCACTGCCTTGTAAAGGGTTTGTGCTCTACCTTGAAAGAGCTCAGTATTGGATTGAAAATCCCAGGAGGAACTGGGGACTGGACGTAGGCAGAGAGGCCGAACCAGGATAAGTCGTGCTGAGTAACTTCTAAACTCTTTCTCTCAATATATATATATATGTGCATGTGTTGCTTATTGTATTTACTCAGCTTATAAATTGTTAAAACTGAAACTGAGTAAATCTGAGTGCTAAGTTGGAAGCTAACCTTTCAAGTGTCAATTCCCATCTCTCAAGTCAAGCAGTCTTAGTCAGCATAGAACTAAAACTGTCTGACTAATCAATCGCCCGTGCTGACCAACACGCTGAGTTATCAAACTCTTAAAATAACATTAAGTCAGCATAATTAAAAAGCGAAAAAGTTACATTAGTTCCTAACCCCCCTTGGAACTAATTACTAGGGGACCAACAAGTGGTATCAGAGCCTGAGCTCACTACTCAAAGATCTAACAATCTTGAGCTGATCCCGAAAAATGGGTGAGAATAGCACTCGTTTCCTCCCAGGAAACCAAACAACACAGATACTCCCTGAGGGATTATCAATCACTAGACCTCCTCTATTCTTTGGATCTAATTATACATTCTGGAAGAATAGGATGAAGAACTTTATTCAAGCCATAAACATGAGTGCATGGCTTACAATAGTTCAAGGTCCACATATACCTTATAAAACTGTTGATAATGAGAAAGTTATCAAGAGTGAAACTGAGTGGACAGAGGATGACCTCAGAAAATTACAAAATAATGCTTCGGCTATCAATATGCTTCACTATGCTCTAGATGCTGCAGAATACAATAAGATTTCAGGTTGTGAGTCAGCACAGGAGATCTGGAAAAAGCTGGAAGTAACTTATGAAGGCACCAGCAAGGTCAAGGAATCCAAAGTGAACCAACACATGCGATTGTATGAGCTGTTTGAGATGACTGACAATGAGGACATCTCAGCAATGAATGCCAGGTTCACCAACATAATAAATGATCTTAAAAGACTCGGTAAGAATTTCACTGAAGAAGAACAAGTGAAGAAGATCTTATGAAGTCTTCCCAAAAGCTGGCAAGCCAAGAAGACATCTGTAGAGGAAGCTCAGGACCTGACCACATACAAATATGATGAGCTGATCGGTTCTTTGCTGACCCATGAAATCTCCATGAAAAACTTTGAAGCTAAAGAAAAATCTGAGGATAAGAAACAGAAATCACTAGTGATGAAAGCTGACTCCACAGAAGGTGAGTCAACTGATGATCAGGAAATGGCCATGTTTACTAGAAAAATGAAAAAGCTGTTCAGAAGAAATGAAAGAAATAGTAAGCGGCCATACAAGAGAGGAGACAGATATAAAGTTGAGTCTAGTGACACCAGATACAAAAAGGACAGCTCCAAGCCCGTCACATGTTATGAATGCCATCAAACTGGGCATATTAAGTCAAGCTGTCTTAATCTGAAGAAAGATAAGAATGGAAGCAAAAAGGCAATGGTGGCCACGTGGAGTGACAGTGATGAGTCAACATCATCTGAAGCTGAGCAAAATGAAACAGCCAACATATGTTTCATGGCAGATGATGGAGCTGACCAATCTCAATCTGAGCAAGCCGACCTCTCTGGAGATTCTGAGCAGGAGGAAAACAACAATGAGGTAACATCCTTACTTTTGCTTAGAAACGAAATGGTAAATGCCCTGAGTGACTTATATACACTAACTAAGAAGTGTAACAAAAGGATTAAGGCACTCAGCAGGCGCTGTGACGAGATTGAGGAGGTCAAGCTGAGTGACCTCCGATATCTCCTCCAGGACAACTCAGATTTACATACGAACATGAAATCTTACATAAGTTTATCACGGAGGTTCAAACTGAGTCAAAGAAACTTAGAAAGGATGTCACAACTTTACAGAACCAAATAAAAGGTTCAACTAAGAATAAACCCCATGCTGAGTACTCAGGTACTGGTCAGCATAAACAGTTTACTAAATGCAGCTGTTGTGGGAAGAAAGGACACATAAAAGTTGTGTGCTGGCATAACAAACAGACTGTCCAATGTGACTTCTGTGGTAAGAAAGGTCATACTACCAAGGTATGCTGGCATGCTCAGCACAACAATGTTGACCACACTCAATATCACC
Source organism: Euphorbia lathyris (assembly GCF_963576675.1). Lineage (NCBI taxonomy): Eukaryota > Viridiplantae > Streptophyta > Magnoliopsida > Malpighiales > Euphorbiaceae > Euphorbia > Euphorbia lathyris. The sequence continues at coordinate 28,018,134 of NC_088917.1, read as the reverse complement.
CTCAAAGGGTAACTATGTGTGGCTTTTGTGGTAAAAGTGGCCATACTACAAAAGTATGTCGTCACAAGTTAAAATATGACTTTGCACCTGTTTACACTAACAAGAAAGGACCCAAAAAGAATTGGGTACCTAAAAACGAATAGTTTGAAATGCAGGTCAGCTTGACATGCGTGGAGAAATCAAAACTTTGGTATATAGATAGCGCATGCTCAAGACACATGACAGGTGATGAAACTCAGTTCATCACACTAGAGCTTAAACGAGGAGGTAGTGTAAGCTTTGGAGACAACAAGAAGGGCAAGATAGTTGGCTCAGGAACTATCGGAGGTAACCCTAAAATTGAGTCAGTCTCCTTAGTTAAAGGTCTCAAATATAATCTTCTAAGCGTAGCTCAGCTTTGCAAGAGTGGAAGGAAGGTTATATTTGATGATACTAAGTGTCAGATACTCGAGGGAAAAACAAATGATTTGATTTTAACAGCCCCTCGTGTAGAAAATGTTTACATGTTGAGTTTGGAAAAACAATTTTCAAAAAGTATATGCTTAGTGTCTAAAGAGGACAACTCCTGGCTATGGCATAGGAGACTTAGGCATGTCAGCATGGACCTCCTTGCCAAACTAGCTAGAAAGCAATTAGTTGAGGGATTACCCAAATTAAAGTACGAAAAAGATCAACTTTGTAATGCTTGTCAGCAAGGTAAACAAATCAAAAAGTCATTTCACAGCAAAAAGGTAGTCTCAACCAAAAGACCATTGGAATTACTACATTTGGATCTTTTCGGACCTATCCAGCCACTCAGCATGGGTGTTGAGCGATTTCCACAAGTGCACGGTATACGCTTGTAGTAATAAAAGATATCGATCCCACAGGGAATGTTTTTTAACAAAACTTATTCTGAATCGGTTAAATTTACTTTTAGGTTTATAATATGGGAAATCGTTTAATCGGTTTAGGTTTTGAAATTGCTAGAATAAGAATTAGATTAGAGTATGAAGATGTTAGAAAATATCTGATTTAAGAATGAATTTGCAAAACAGGAACGTTTTAGTACTTTAGAAAAGTAAACAAGTATATTTGTTTGCATTAAGCAAAGAAAACAACTTTAAACTTTGTACGAATTATAAAGATGAAATAAATGACGGAACCTCTAATTAATAGGCTTTGAACGCGACAAAACCCTTATCCGGGATAATTGCCCTTAACCAAACTAAAACTCTACCGAGATAATAATTTGCCTAAGTGTTCAACAAAGTTTCCTTGTAAAGATTTTGAAGTAAACTACGTTTTAATGAAAACACCAGCAGTCACTTTAGTGGATTGGTTACAATAAGTGCTGCATAAAAATCTATCGAATAGAACGGACTTTATTAGATGAAATATAAATTGATACAAGTTTACAGAGAACATGGAGCATTGAATTCTTCGACGGCGTGCAAGTGAACGGGTTGTCAATCCTTTCCTTGGGTTTCGTTAGAGTTTGTCAGGCTCAGGGGCGAATCCTCTACTCAATCTTCTCGTTGAATCTTCGTAATAGAGACTGGGTCGGTCCACTACCAAAATGTAAACTAAACTGGAACAATGTCTAAACGCTACTGAATTTGTTATTATTTTGTAAACAATGTGTGTACATCATATTGCTTTTGATCAGAATTGAAATCTAACTTCTGAATCATTTGATTCGGAATTTCTGCATAAATTCTACACTAATCTCTTTCTTCTACACATATAACATTATTTTTCAACTCTCCATCAACTCTTTATTTATAGATGTTGAAGAGTCTTGATTGAAGTGTCGTGTCCGTTGTGAAGGATCGTGTCCGCTGCGAAAGGACGTCTTTATCCACCCGAACGATCGCGTTTCGTCGAAAACGAAAGTGTGTAACTAGGCCTCTAAAATCTCCTGCTCGTACCGAGAATGGGGGAGCATCAATTGTACTTCAGACGAAAGGAAGGAGAGGCTGAGGGACGCGTGACGCGACCGTGAATAGTGGGGGCCGCGGTCGCGGCACGGAGTATTTTTCACTTCTTCGCTCTCGTTCGTGTCCTCGACTTGGCGTTATTAATTTTCATCGTCTTCGACTCCTTTTGTAGGGATTTTCTTCTATTTTTGAGCTCTTTTTACTCCTATTTGGATTTTACCAAATATTTATGTACCTTGCATGAAAGAAACATATTCGAGAGTAAAAGCTTTCTAAATGGTTATAAATATCATAAATTCGTAGCAATATTGATGTAATTATTGATGATATTTTAAGTATATTTTGGGCTTAACAAATCTCCACACTTAATCTTTTGCTAGTCCCGAGCAAAATTTCACTGAATTTATTCTCTAACTAATCTCTTTATGAAAATAAAACATATATCTCTGTATTACCTTTTAAATTAGTTAAGCCGAAAAGACTAACTTCGCATGGCAAATTTATACGCAAAATATCAAACTAACTTAGTACAATATACGATATATCGCTCATCTTGTATTTTCAATTTGGAATTGAAGCATTCGGGACAATGTAAGCACGCATGTTATTGAGTCTTTCGTCTCAAGGCATTTCAAAGCACAAAATTTCCTTTCCCAAACCTAAACTAATATATGAGATATATTATTTTAAATAAGTACTTGGGTTAATTATTGCTTAGTTACGCCCGAGATAAGGGTGGTCTTGATCGTAACTTTATACGTATTTTATTGCTTTGTGTTTGCTTAAGAGGTACCGACCATGCCATGGGTGGACGCAATCGTTACTTTAAACTTATACACGCTTATAATTTTTTTTTGCTTTTAACGTTCCTTCCATACCTCGATTGTGATAAGGGTGGTCGCAACCGTGGCCAAAAGTAAACGGTACTTAATTTTCTTCCCTTTCATACCTCGATTGTGATAAGGTTGGTCTCAATCGTGGCCAAAAGTTAAGAATTCAACTTATTGATTGATTAATATGAATTATAAAATTGTAACTTGGGAAAAAAGAAAGATAGCGCATTCATCCTATATTGACTTAAAATTCAACATGTATTATGGCTAAAGTTTCCTTAAAAACTTCAATTGGTGTTAATGTAAGACGAAATCAAACCGAGCTAAAATTGTTAGTTCAATTTAATGCCTATAAACCTAATTGAAAATTAAAATAAGATTTATTGTATCATGATTTCATGATATAAAAATAGAGATTGAATAAAGAATTTTTTATTTAAAATACATTCACTCGAGACAATTTTTACTTAAAATCGTATCGGAGATTCGTGAAAAATTTTGAAAAATATTACCCGTATAGAAATATAATTTCTAACGATAATGATAACCTAAAAATAATCATATTAACTTATGATTAATTTTTAAAAATATATGAAAATGTGAAGTTAATAAAAATAGCGTTTTAAACAAGTTTATGTTGCAAAATACGTTGCATTTGTTATAAATGATTCGTTGCATTTGTTATTTGTGCTAGAAAAATGAAAATGATGTACATCTCCTCCCACACTTAAATTGGACCATGTCCTCATGGGTGCAAAAGCGAGATATCAAGAATAAAAGTACAAAAATTTAAGCATACGAAATAAAGATAGGAATGGTGCAAATGAAACATTCAACATAAAATTAAAAATTGAAAATTGTACCAAACATATGAAAATGAAAATTGTACCAAATTATAACAAGATAATAAAATTAAAGAAAACAACCTAAGCTTGAGGTGGGGAATCGGGAGGTGTAGGTGACGTCTCCACATTGCGGCGTCGGAAAAAGAAAAGCATCCGATGCCGAGTCGATCGATGTTCACGCCTCAAAAGGTTGAAACGAGTGACTTGAGAAAAATGTTTGAAACGAGCGGCTTCTTCCTCCGAATAGATGTCAAAATAAGCTCCGCATTGAACCTGAAGGCGATTAGCTTCCGTAACATCGGGCTTGTTACCAACACGCTTAGTTCTAACCATGGTGATGGTGTTTTGTGTTTTTAGGGTGTGAGAAGAAGAAGAAGAAGAAGAAGAATTTGAGAGAAAAAGTAAAGCTTGAAGATGAGGTTGGGGTTGGGGTTTTGAATTGGAAGTGATTGAAAGAGAAAAGAGGATAGAAAGTGAATAAATTGGGAAGAGTAAAGTAGATTTTTGGGGAAGAGTTTAGAGTAAGGGATTGGGTAAAAATAGAGGTGATGTGAGGTTTGTGTAAGAGGTAGGTTTATATAGGGTTGTATAGGTAGGTGAATAGGTAGAATAGGAATAGGAATAGGCAAAATTTGGTGGCAAAATCGGATTGAAAAGGGCAATTTATACGCGTGTCGTGACCGCGAATGGCAAAGCCGCGGCCGCGGCACGCGATGTTCAGGCAAATTTTGCCCTGAAATTCTGCCAAAGTTGCTGCTCATACCGAGAATTAATAAATTCTCGATAGAGAATTGGTAAAAATGGCCTATTTTGGTGCCTTTTGACATGGTTTGTGCAATTTTGTTGAGGAAATGGTTCCTGAACTTAATATTTAGTGTTCCTGCACTTAAAACTTAAATAAATGTCATTAATTCCAAGGAAAACCAAAGGTTGAAACTTAATAAATTGAATTAAAGTATAATAAATTGATTATGAAGAATTAATGAAACTTAAATGTTCATTTATGCATATAAGTTAAGAGAACCATATTAAATGCATAATAAGTGCATGGTAAAACATATTTAATACATGAATTGAATTGATTAAATGAAAACCTAATGCATTGAAAAGAAATTGAGTTATAAATAAAATGTAGATATACGTGTGGAAAAATAGAAAACCATATTAGTTCAAGTGAATCCTTTTTATCTTAATTTGAGTAAGAAAAATTAGAAATTAGTCATATGAAATATGCTAAGTATAGATAATGGATCAAATGGATAAAAATTAAGAATTGAATGAAATAAGATCTTTATTATTTTAACATATGTACATGTAATGAAAACAAACTAATAATTAATACAAAACAAAATATATACAAAAAATAAAATGAAAAACATAAACTATTCTACATATTCATCCCTATCTAACGGGATATTTCTAGCCTTAATACGATCAATTTGAAACTGCACGAAAGTTTCACGTTCCGGTGCAGACAAAAATTGAGGCCCTGCTCGAAAGACACGTTTCACAAGTCCTTCGTGCTCGAGAAATTCATAGTCAATTGTCGGGAAGAATTCATCATCACTCCAGGGGATATCAATAGTGCCCTTTGAACCGAGAATTATTCCACAGATTATATTGCCGAACCCAATCTTCTTATCTTTGGATCGAGAAGCGGCGACAAGACCTTCCATCAGAATTTTGGAAGAATCCACTGCATTTCCCTGGAATATATCTCCAAGAACATACAAATCTGTGTCACGGACCACACTTCTGAATGTGCGCCCGAATAAACTGTGACACAGAAATTTGTGTAAATACAGCATGGAGTTGGAGCGAAAAGAGTGATTATAGGCGAGTTTTGAATTAAATCGCCAGAATCCAGTGAGCATTCTCCAAATGTCCGAGGATGTCATGTCTCGTCCAGGATGACGTTTGATTGTATCCCTCGGGGGAAAACCAAACCAAGCATGCAACTCAGGATAGCCGAAAGTGAAGATTTCGCCTTCTCGACGAAAACTGAGACGTATTCGTCGTTTATTAGTAAAACGCACGGTACAGAAGAATTCGAGTATCCAGTCGCCTATTATTGGAAATCGCATTTGGGCGAATTTTGTCCACCCTAGGCGCTCCATATAGCGGCTCATGTCATCAGAAATGCCTAATTGGCTATTAAGAAATTCATCCATATACAACATTCCGGTGAAGAATTTGTAACGGTGATTCCAATAACGCCTACCTTCATCGTGACTGAAGATAGAAAAAGGCGCCCCATATCGCTTGGATAAGTCTGGGCGTTTGTTGATTGAGGCAGTATTGTGCCTAGATGGTTTGTTCTTGGTAGGCATTATGCAAAGTTTGTGTTACTTTAGTAAAGAACGGTGTTTGCGAAGAAAATCAGAGTTCTGACAAAGATGAAAAGAATTGTAACAGAACTTGAATCCTCTAGGATTAATTTATAAGAGTTTAAATGAAAAGAGGTATCGTTTTATTATGAAAAGAGGTATCGTTTTATTATGAAAAGGTATAAATTGCACCTTTCGAAAATGAAGAAACTTAATGTTTCGTTTGCCAAGAGGTTCGTCGAAAGGGTTAGAGTGTTGCAGACCTGATAGTGCAGGAAACATGCGTGTCGCGACCGCGAATGGCAAAGCCGCGGTCGCGACACGCTGATTTCCTTGCGGAAATCAGGCGTCTAAGCTACCTCCCGATTCATGGTAGAGAATTTAAAATTCTCGGTATGAACAGAGAAATCCTAACCTATTTGGACTGTTCTAAAAAAGAGGATTCTCGGCAGGGAATTCTAAATTCGCGGCAGAGAATTGCCTGAAACTTCAAATTCATCTTAATTTCCTTAAAATTAAATCTAAAATCATGAAATAGAAATATTTTATGCATTTAAATCATAACATAAAGTCATCTAATCATAAAAATGGCATTTTGGAAAAAATAAAATAAAATAAAATATAACATAATAAAATAAAATAAATGAACAAAAAAATATAAAAACAATAAAACAAAATAAACTGTGTAAGAAAAACTGAGTAATTTATACGTCAGACAATCTTGTTACGAACTCAATTCCTAATCGGGAAATATTTTCGTAATAGATTTTACATCGATTACCATTAACTTTGAATCGAACTCCGGTAGGACTTTCCAGTTCTAAAGAACCATAATCGAATGTTTTGACGACTAAATATGGTCCTATCCATCTGGACTTAAGTTTTCCTAGAAATAAACGAAGTCGTGAATTAAATAACAGCACTTTATCCCCAACATTAAAGTGTTTAACTTTAATTTTGGCATCGTGCCATTTTTTCACTTTTTCTTTATAAATCTTTGCATTTTCGTAAGATAGATGACGTAACTCATCTAACTCATTCAAATTGAGCAAATGTTTCTTACCTGCTTGTCGTAAATCAAAGTTTAGTTCTCTAATAGCCCAATAGGCTTTGTGTTCTAATCCGACTGGCAAATGACATGCCTTCCCATACACTAAGCGGTACGGAGTCATTCCTATTGGTGTTTTAAATGCAGTACGGTATGCCCATAGCGCATTATTGAGTTTAGAAGACCAATCTTTTCTAGAAGATGAAACTGTTTTTTCGAGAATCCATTTGAGTTCTCTGTTTGATATCTCCGCCTGACCATTTGACTGAGGATGGTACGGCGTTGATACGCGGTGGCGTACTCCATATTTTTTCATAAGCGTTTCAAAACTCTTGTTTATAAAATGAGTACCGCCATCACTAACGATAACTCTTGGACAACCAAATCTACAGAATATATCGTCAAGAAAATTAACGACAACTTTAGAATCGTTCGTCGGGGTTGCAATTGCTTCAACCCACTTCGAAACATAATCGACGGCAACTAATATGTAAGATTTACCATTGGAAGGGGGAAAAGGTCCCATGAAATCTATTCCCCACATATCGAAGACTTCAACTTCTAATATGGTTGTGAGGGGCATCTCATCTTTCCTTCCTAGATTTCCTGTTCTTTGGCACTTATCACAACGAGTAATAAATGAACGGACGTCCTTAAACATCGTAGGCCAAAAGAAACTGCTTTCAAATATTCTAGCAGTTGTCTTGTTAACTCCATTATGTCCTCCATAAGAACTAGAATGGCATTCCGACATTATGGATTCGTATTCATTTTCACCAACGCATCTCCTAATTATCCCGTCACCACAAGTCTTGAACAAAAAGGGATCTTCCCAAAAATATTGTTTAATATCGAAGAAAAATTTCTTCTTTTGTTGGAAATCTAGTCCTTCCGGAACAATATTGGCTGCAAGATAATTAGCAATATCTGCATACTAAGGTGACATGGCACTTTTTATTTGATAGAGGTGTTCATCAGGGAAATCATCTCGTATACCGGTAGTTTCACCTATAGGACCGTTCTCATCTTCAAGTCTCGATAGATGATCGACGACAAGGTTTTCTACTCCCTTTTTGTCTTTTATTTCTATATCAAATTCTTGCAACAATAAAACCCATCTAATTAGACGTGGTTTTGCATCCTTCTTAGCAAATAAATATCTTAATGCTGCATGATCAGTATAAATAATAACTTTTGAACCTAATAAATATGACCTAAACTTGTCACATGCAAAAACTACGGCTAACATTTCTTTCTCAGTTGTGGTGTAGTTTAATTGTGCACCAGACAGTGTGTGACTTGCATAATAAATGACATGAAGTTTCTTATCTTTCCTTTGACCTAAAACACATCCGACAGCTAAATCACTTGCATCACACATAATTTCAAATGGTAGATCCCAATCGGGTTTAGCAATAACAGGTGCACTGACTAAAGCTGTTTTCAATGTTTCGAACGCTTTAACGCATTCTTCATTAAAATCAAAGGTTGAATCTTTCATGAGTAAATTAGTAAGTGGTTTGGAAATTACAGAAATTTTTTTAATAAATCTTCTGTAAAAACCAGCATGTCCTAAGAATGATCTTACTCCCTTAACAGTAGTTGGAGGGGGTAATTTCTCTATTACTGAGGTTTTTGCTCTATCTACTTCTAATCCTTTTTCAGATATTTTGTGACCTAAAACAATTCCTTCGTCAACCATGAAATGACATTTTTCCCAGTTTAATACCAAATTTGTTTCTTCACACCTAGACAAAACTTTATCCAAATTTTCTAGGCACGAATCAAAAGAATCTCCATAAACTGAAAAATCGTCCATAAAAACTTCCATGATATCTTCAATGAAATCATTAAAAATTGCAGTCATACAACGTTGAAATGTTGCAGGTGCGTTACATAGGCCAAAGGGCATTCTTCTATATACAAATGTTCCGTAAGGACATGTGAAGGTTGTTTTATCTTGGTCATCCGGGTAAATGTATATTTGAAAGAATCCGGAATAACCATCAAGAAAATAGTAGAAAGCATGACCAGCTATCCTTTCGATCATTTGATCAATGAAAGGAAGAGGAAAATGATCTTTCCTAGTTGCTTTATTTAAATTTCTATAATCTATACAAACCCTCCAACCAGTGGTGGTTCGCGTAGGTATTAATTCACCTTCTTCATTCCTTACAACTGTTATGCCTCCCTTTTTAGGTACATAATGGATTGGACTAACTCATTCACTATCCGAGATAGGGTAGATGATTCCATTGTCCAGAAGTTTAGTAATTTCATTTTTTACTACTTCTTTCATGTTCGGATTTAGGCGTCTTTGCCTATCCGCTTTAGGTGGCTTATCTTCTTCTAAATGAATTCTATGCATTACAATACTTGGATTAATACCTTTTAAGTCTGAAATTTGCCAACCCATACTTCCTATCCTATTTCTAACAACTTCTTTCAATTTCTCTTCTTGGACTTGTGTTAATTTGTTAGAGATAATAATAGGTAGAGAATCGCCTTCGCCTAAGAAAGCGTACCTCAAATGACTTGGTAATTCTTTAAGTTCTAATTTTGGTGGAACTACAATTGAAGGCGGAACTGGTCCATCTTCTCGAATCAAAGGTTCTGGGTCCTTATCTTCTAGTTCCTCACTCATTATAGGTTCTATTATTTCTTCTTTTTGAACAATGTCATTTACACATTCTTCAATTAAATCAAGTTTCATACAAGCGAAATCTTCCATAGGATATTTCATCGCTTGGTTCATATCAAACTCAATCTTATCATCTCCTATTCGTAAAACTACTTTCCCTTCCGACACATCAACTAGAGCACGTCCCGTGTTCATGAACGGTCTACCAAAGATTAACGGACAATTTACATCATAAGCAAAATCTAAAATAACGAAATCGGTAGGAAAAATAAATTTGTCAACTTTAACTAAAACATCCTCAATTATACCATATGGTCTTTTAGTGGTTTGATCCGCTAATTGTAAAACCATATTGGTACGTTTGATGTCTTCTTCTAAGCCTAACTTATTAAAAATAGATAATGGCATCAAGTTAATGCTTGCTCCTAAATCACAAAGACAACTTGGGAATTCTATATCGCCCAATTTACATGGAATGGTAAAACATCCGGGATCTTTGAGTTTTGTGGGCAAATTGCTTGACACAATCGAACTGCAATCTTCAGTTAGCGAAATGGATGAAATTCCTTCCCAACTGATTTTCTTTGAAATTAAATCTTTGAGGAATTTACCGTAATTGGGAATTTGCGTAATCGCATCCATAAACGTTAAATTAATATGCAAATTCTTAAGTTTGTCTAAAAATGTTAAAAGTTGTTTGTCATAGTCCTTGTTGTGGACTTTGTGTGGAAAAGGTGGTTTGGGTACAAAAGTTTTTGTACTAGAGTCAATTGGTGCATCTTTTTGTTTTAATGTATCCTCTTTGGGCTTCGATAAATCAGTTCCAGGTAAAGTCGAATTTCCGGACATTTTCGGGCCTAAGTAGTTTTTCCCTGAACGAAGAGTGATAGCCTTAACATGCTCTTTCGGATTTTCTTCCGTATGGCTTGGAAGACTTCCCTCTTTGCGGGATGGAATTGATTTAGCGAGTTGTCCAATTTGAATCTCCAAATTATAGATGCTAGATGATTGGTTTTTAATAAGCTGATCGAATTTATTCTCGATCCGTTTAAAACCATCGTCGTGATTACTTATTTTTCCGCTCATAGCATCAATGAATTTGTCGATTTTAGAAGATAAAGTGCTAATCGTGTCTCTGGATTGATTTTGATAATTTGTAGTACGATTTTGATTAGCATTAGCATTATTATTATCTCTCCAGTTAAAGTTAGGATGATTTCTCCATCCAGGATTATATGTATTGGAATAAGGGTTATTATTTTGGTTTTGCCCTTGGACAAAATTTACCTGTTCAATTTCACTCATACCTTTGTAATCCACATCTGTTTGGATTGGCTTACCATTAGAATCACACGGTGCCATAAACCTATCAATTTTGTGCGATAAGGCAGAAAATTGGGCTTGCAACATCGCTACTGGATCAAGGTTCACTATACCTTTAACTGATGATGTTGTTGAGGATGATGGTTTCGCTGATGGTAGGTGTCCACATTCCGCGGGCCACATACTGCTGTTGATTGCCATCTCCTCCAAAAGTTCTCTTGCTTGGGCAGATGTTTTCTTCATGAATAACCCTCCAGACATAGCGTCCAATGAACCTCTAGTTGTAGGATTTAGTCCATTATAAAATGTTTGCATTAAAAGTTCAGCGGGCAATTGGTGGTGTGGGCATAAACGTTGAAGTTCTTTAAAACGTTCCCAAGCCTCATAAAGAGTTTCACTATCATTTTGAGAAAAAGACGTTAACACTTTAATGACTCTTGCGGTTTTTGCTAAAGGAAAATTTTTTGATAAAAATGCTTGGGCTAATTGCTCCCAAGTCTCAAATGTTGCGGATGGCATAGAAGTTAACCACTCTTTGGCTCGATCCTTCAAAGTAAAAGGAAAAAGGCGAAGATTGATTGCTTCTGTAGTCACATTTGGTATTTTAAAAGTGTCGCAAATTTCTAAGAAATTTGTCAAATGGGTATTAGGATTTTCATTAGGTAACCCGTAAAACGTTACATTATTTTGCAACATATTAAGCAACGCAGGCTTAATTTCAAATTGATTTGCATTAATTTGGGGTTTAACTATACTGTTTGTTACACTGGCCACTCCTGGCCTAGCGTAATCCATAAGTGTGGCCATAACTTCTGGCTCGGTAATTTTAGTTTTTATTGGGGTTTTGTTTTTCTTTTTCTTTTCTTTCTTATTCTTTTTAAGGGTTCTTTCAATTTCTGGGTCAATAGGATCTGGTGACGTGCCCGAACTTCGAGAACTGCGCATGAACTTGAAATTTCGCACGAACCGAAACTACCTACAAAACAGAATTTGAAAAATAAATATGTTAATAATTAAAAATAAATAAAATGTAAAAGTTTGAATAAGTATGAATAAACCAAGATTCGTAATAAAACACGAAAAATTTAAAATTTTGTCAAAAATTTTGGCATTCCCCGGCAACGGCGCCAAAAACTTGTTGAGCGATTTCCGCAAGTGCACGGTATACGCTTGTAGTAATAAAAGATATCGATCCCACAGGGAATGTTTTTTAACAAAACTTATTCTGAATCGGTTAAATTTACTTTTAGGTTTATAATATGGGAAATCGTTTAATCGGTTTAGGTTTTGAAATTGCTAGAATAAGAATTAGATTAGAGTATGAAGATGTTAGAAAATATCTGATTTAAGAATGAATTTGCAAAACAGGAACGTTTTAGTACTTTAGAAAAGTAAACAAGTATATTTGTTTGCATTAAGCAAAGAAAACAACTTTAAACTTTGTACGAATTATAAAGATGAAATAAATGACGGAACCTCTAATTAATAGGCTTTGAACGCGACAAAACCCTTATCCGGGATAATTGCCCTTAACCAAATTAAAACTCTACCGAGATAATAATTTGCCTAAGTGTTCAACAAAGTTTCCTTGTAAAGATTTTGAATTAAACTACGTTTTAATGAAAACACCAGCAGTCACTTTAGTGGATTGGTTACCATAAGTGCTGCATAAAAATCTATCGAATAGAACGAACTTTATTAGATGAAATATAAATTGATACAAGTTTACAGAGAACATGGAGCATTGAATTCTTCGACGGCGTGCAAGTGAACGGGTTGTCAATCCTTTCCTTGGGTTTCGTTAGAGTTTGTCAGGCTCAGGGGCGAATCCTCTACTCAATCTTCTCGTTGAATCTTCGTAATAGAGACTGGGTCGGTCCACTACCAAAATGTAAACTAAACTGGAACAATGTCTAAACGCTACTGAATTTGTTATTATTTTGTAAACAATGTGTGTACATCATATTGCTTTTGATCAGAATTGAAATCTAACTTCTGAATCATTTGATTCGGAATTTCTGCATAAATTCTACACCAATCTCTTTCTTCTACACATATAACATTATTTTTCAACTCTCCATCAACTCTTTATTTATAGATATTGAAGAGTCTTGATTGAAGTGTCGTGTCCGTTGTGAAGGATCGTGTCCACTGCGAAAGGACGTCTTTATCCACCCGAACGATCGTGTTTCGTCGAAACGAAAGTGTGTAACTAGGCCTCTAAAATCTCCTGCTCGTACCGAGAATATTAAATTCTCTACCGAGAATGGGGGAGCATCAATTGTACTTCAGAGGAAGGGAAGGAGAGGCTGAGGGACGCGTGTCGCGACCGTGAATAGTGGGGGCCGCGGTCGCGGCACGGAGCATTTTTCACTTCTTCGCTCTCGTTTGTGTCCTCGACTTGGCGTTATTAATTTTCGTCGTCTTCGACTCCTTTTGTAGGGCTTTTCTTCTATTTTTGAGCTCTTTTTACTCCTATTTGGATTTTACCAAATATTTATGTACCTTGCATGAAAGAAACATATTCGAGAGTAAAAGCTTTCTAAATGGTTATAAATATCATAAATTCGTAGCAATATTGATGTAATTATTGATGATATTTTAGGTATATTTTGGGCTTAACAATGGAAGGTAAGAAGTTTTCCTTAGTTATTGTAGATGATTTCTCTAGGTATACTTGGGTCATCTTGCTGAGTAGCAAAGATGAAACATTTGAGATGTTTACCACATTAATCAAAAAGCTTGAAAATGACAAAGACCTAAGAGTAGCTCACATTAGAAGTGATAATGGTGGAGAATTCAAAAACCAATTGTTTGATGAATTCTGTGAAACTAATGGTATTGACCACAATTTCTCTGTCCCTAGAACTCCTCAACAGAATGGAGTTGTTGAAAGGAAGAATAGGACAATAGTAGAAATTGCTAGGACAATGCTGAGTGAAAATAGGCTTCCAAAGTATTTTTGGGAAGAAGCTGTCAATACAGCATGTTATATATTGAATAGGGCATTAGTAAGACCTTTATTAAAGAAAACCCCTTATGAAATTTGGAAAGGACGAAAGCCCAATATTGGATACTTTCGTGCCTTTGGGTGTAAATGTTTTATACTCAACACTAAGGATAATCTGGCAAAGTTTGATGCCAAAGCTGACGAAGCGGTCTTTTTGGGATACTCATCAAACAGTAAAGCATATAGAATTTATAATAAAAGGACCCAGGTTGTAGAAGAGTCAGTCCATGTAGATTTCGATGAAACTGACCCTGCAGGAAGAACAACTCAACACACAGAGGAAGAACCCAACTCAGCTTCTGCTGACCAGAATGGACATGCTGAGTCATCAGTACAAGAACTAACCAAAGGTAAAATCGAAACTGAAATTACCTTTGCTGACCAATCTGTCCCTGCAGAGATTGTAGAAACACCTGTTCCAAACAACTCAACATTACCCAAGGAGATAAAAATTCCAAGAGGACATTCAGAAAAGTCCATCCTTGATGATGCAAACAACAAAGTAATGACTAGAGATCAGCTTAGGAAGTTTCTTAGCAATGTCGCTTTCGTATCAGTCCATGAACTAAAGAACTTTGCTGATGCTGAGCATGATGAGTATTGGATCAATGCCATGCAAGAGGAGCTTGACCAATTCACAAGAAATGAGGTGTGGGATTTAGTACCTAAACCTAGGAATCAAAAATCCATAGGAACTAAGTGGGTTTTTAGAAACAAACTAGATGAGCATGGAAATGTAATTAGGAACAAAGCTCGACTTGTAGCCCAACGCTATATTCAGCAAGAGGGCATTGATTATGGTGAACCCTTTGCACCAGTTGCTAGGTTAGAAGCTATACGTATATTGTGTGCATATGCTAGTTTCATGAACTTTAAATTGTATCAAATGGATGTTAAAAGTGCATTTCTTAATGGCTTTATAAACGAGGAGGTATATGTTAATCAACCTCCGGGCTTTGAAGATCCAAAATTTCCAAACCACGTTTATAAACTCAAAAAGGCCTTATATGGCCTGAAGCAAGCTCCAAGAGCTTGGTATGAAAGGTTGACCAACTTCCTGCTGGCCAGAAATTATGTCAGAGGAAAAGCTGACACAACCTTGTTCATTAAGAAAAAGGGTAAACATACCCTACTTGCACAAATCTATGTAGATGACATAATATTTGGTGCTACTGACGAATCCTTGTGTCAAGAGTTTATCAAACAGATGCAGACTGGGTTCGAAATGTCTATGATGGGAGAACTCAGCTTCTTCCTTGGACTTCAGATCAAGCAAGGTAAGAACGGCATCTTTATTAGTCAGTCCAAGTACACCAAGGAGATGTTAAAGAAATTTGATATGGAAGATTGTAAGCCCATATCAACCCCTATGGGTACTGATATTGTCCTATGCAAAGATGAGAAAAGTAAGTCAATAGATAGTAAACTTTATCGAGGTATGATAGGCTCCTTACTTTATCTCACTGCAAGTAGAGCTGATATACAGTACTCAGTATGTTATTGTGCAAGATATCAAGCTGACCCAAGGGAATCTCACTTAATTGCTGTAAAAAGAATTTTTAGATATTTGCAGAGCTCAGTTGATGCAGGTTTGTGGTATCCAGCCTCAAATGACTTCACACTCATAGGATACACTGATGCTGACTATGGACGAGATAAGCTAGAGCGTAAGAGTACTTCAGGAGGATGCCATTTCCTTGGAAGATGTCTAGTATCCTGGTTCAGCAAGAAGCAGTCATCAGTTGCTCTGTCTACAACTGAAGCTGAGTACGTTGCTGCTGGAAGTTGTGTAGCTCAAGTCCTATGGATAAAGCAACAGCTTGAAGATTATGGAGTAAGAACTGAGACAGTAGAGATCAAATGTGACAATAAAAGTGCCATTGATCTATCCAAGAATCCTATTCAACACAGCAGGATGAAGCATGTCAGCATAAGGCATCACTTCATCAGAGATCACGTACTAAAGGGTGAGATCAAGCTGACCTATGTGCCAACAAATGAACAGCTTGCAGATATCTTCACCAAGCCTTTGGCTCGTGAGCAATTCAATATACTAAGGGAAGCTATCGGTATGTCTAACCCTCTCCAATAATTCTAAATATTTGAATAAATGTTGAGTGATTGTCATGCTGACTGATATCAATCTAGTAACTACTGCACGTTGAGCTTAATAGTCTATGCTGAGTAGATACAAATGCTGAGTAAATATTTTGTGCTGAGTAGATAGACATATTGAGTAATCACCTTATGCTGAGTGAATGTACATGTTGTGTGATGAACATATGTTGAGTTACTAAGAGATAGAAAACCCATCTACATAGAATTAAATACTCAGTATCATAAACATCTCATATTCTGGCAAACTGAGTAAATGCCCACTTGCACCGATAAACAATGACACGTGTAACAAATCATACCTAGGAAAACGCAAGAAATAATGAATACCCATGCGCCGAACCTGTCATAAATGGCAGAATCTTTGTCAATTAAAGTCCCAAGATGAAAACGGCTAGTTCATTAATGACTCAAAACTCTATAAGTAGTGGAAGGATCCCCACTCATTACTCTTTACGCTTACGATCTTCTGAAATCGAATTCTCCTCTCTCCCTAAATCTTAAAAACCTTTCTCGGTAACAATGGCTTCCGGCAAGAACGAAATCCCTAACCTCACCACTCAGCCTGGCCAAACCTCTGGCAAACCTACTCAAGCTGACCCCGCTGGTTCTTCAAGGCAAATCGAAAGGAATATGATCAAGGTCCATAAAAAGGTCAACAACTTGGAGGTTCTAAAGTGCAGATGGTTCTCTCCAGGATTCGTCACTTTTGAGAAGCCATTCTGCGACTGGATCGAGAAGAACAAATGGACCGGTCTCTTCTCACTCACCGGAAAAACATACCCTAGACTGGTCAGAGAGTTCTATTCCAACATGTTTGTTGATGAAGAAGATGCTGACTATTTGGAAACTACAGTCAAAGGTCAGAAAATCACCATAACCCCTGCCTATCTAGCTACTTTGCTTGATCTACCAGACGAAGGAATAGAATTCAGGACAACAAAAGAGAAGGTACCTAAAGAAAAGCTTGACAAGATCAAGGGGTTCTACAAACCCAAAGATCACAAGGGAGAAATACCCAGCACATGTATGGGGCAAGAACAGAAGATGGCTCACTACATGCTGACCAACTTCATCTTCCCCAAACTCAACTCAACCTCATCTGCCTCCAATTTTGAACAGTGCTTCATATGGAACATGTTGACCTACACTCCACTTAACATTCCCGTCTTTCTGGTTGGGGCTCTTCAACGCAGTGGAAAGAAGCTCAGGCTGGGTTCTCTGATCACTAAGATCATTGAGGACAAACAGATTGAGACAATCAATGAAACTGACACTTTGGGAAGTGAAATCACACCAGCTCTGCTGGTTGGACTGTTGTACAATCAACCGTTGAAGGGATATGAAGAAGTTGTAGATGCTAAGGAAAATTATGAAGTTGAGCTAGAAATTGAGCCTGAAAATGAGCCTGAGAAAGAAGTGGAGGCTCCTGCTGAGTCACCTAAGGAAAAGAAGACGAAGAAGAGAAAGGCCATTGAAACATGCTCCAAAGACATCCATACTGTCCCAAAGAAAGTGAGACTAGTGTCTCAAGAAAAGGTTAAAGCTGATAAGGCTAAGGAGAAAGCTGAGTCGGCAGAAAAGAGAAAGAGGCTAGAAGAGCCTGAGGATGAAGAAGAGGGAACTCCAGAATCCCCCTTGATGAAAAGGAAGAAGGTTAATTCCTTAAAGACAGTTGAAGCTGATCCCCTAGATTGGGTTGTATCCTCGAAAGGTCATGAAACTGACCTAGAAAAGGAAACTGGGGAAGAAACTGAGCAAAGAGCTGAGAAAACAAATGTTGAAAAAGAAAGGGAAGCTGAGAAAGAAACTCATGTTGAGGAAAACGTCCATACTGAGTAGGAAGAACATGCTGATGTTGAGCAACCTCAGGGTGATGTTGAGAAAAGAGTTGAGGAAGAAGAAAATGTTGCTGTTGAGGATCATGCTGAGCAACATGAGCATCCAACTATGGTAGAAGAGACAGTTGATACTGATGAGGAAAACATTGATGCTGACCCTTCTCCTCCCAAGGAACAAAGGTTCAAGCGGCTTAAGAAGAAAGCCCATAAAACTCAAGTTATTGATCTCCTTGCAGACTCTCCTCTTCCAGAACAATTTACTAGCATGTCTGAGCTACAGTTCGCATACTTTGCAAACGACCCTGAGTCTCCCTCAAAGGAAAAACAAGCCTCTGTTACTCAGGATGAGGAACAAGCCAAAATTCTTGAAGATCCAAATCCAACTGCTCAAGATGAAACAAATACTGCTTCAACTTCACCCACTCAGAATGAGCAGGTCAACATAACTAACCAAACTCCACCTCCAACTCAGCATGTTGACAACTCAGCTCCTGAAGGTAATCTGCACCAAAGTCCAGTCATCAATCAAGGTGATCAATCTGGCAAACAGCCAACTCCTCCACCCTCAAGCTCAATTCCAGCCTCTGAGACAAATGCGGCTCAATTCACCTACTTGAATGCCACTGAGTCAGGCCGAAGCATCATTGCCTCTGCTCAGTCCTTGCTTCAAGGATTGAACCCTCCACAAGCTGAAGCTGCTAGATCTTCTGATACTGAGTCCTCTCAACTGCCTAGAATCACTCAGCTCCTCCATGAACTAAGAGGACTCAAGGATCTAGTAAGTGTTATGACCACCATTCAAACTCAGCAACCAAGGCAAGACCAAATAACAAAGTTGACTGAATTGGTTCTCACGATGGTGAACCATCTGAACTCGCTTGAAGGAAAAATCCAACAACCATCAGAAGTTAATCCAGGGTATGCCACTTCCTCTGAACTTCAAGGATATTTTGCGAAGTTAACTGCAGAACTGACCAAATCAAGCGCACCTGGCAATGCTGAGTTTGCCACCTCTGCTGAACTTCAAGGATGCTTTACCAAGCTTAATGCTGAGCTGACCAGTACGCGTAACTTAGTATCTTCCTCTTCTCAGTGTACAATTGACCAACTGAGTGAAGCAGTCAGCCTACTCAACATCAACAAAGCATGGATGGATGTTGATCCAGTCTCCAACAGTGAACTCTTGAGCTTTTCCCAAGCAATAATGAAGGCAATGCGCATCAACAATGCCCAGCGCATATTTTATGACTCTGCCTTACTCAAGATGTACCACCAATCTTTTGGTCAGCTCACCAGCTCGCTCACCTGGCTTAGCAAATCTCATTAATGCCTGCTCAGCATGATTAGCAGTTCTCTTCGGGTTCCTCGCCATGTCCAAGATGACAGTGTTCCTATAATTGATGGCTTGCGAGAAAGTACTAAGAGGCTTCAGCGTTACTCAACTCACCTCTCCTCTCATGCTCGGACTGATACATTCATTTATAAACCCGATGATGGCAAAACGGGGGAGACAAGCCAAGAAGGAACTCAGCGAACTCGGCGAACTCAGCTTGCAGGAAATGCCTCAGGAAGTAAAGACAAAGGCAAAGGAATAGCTCAAGCTGACCACCAAGCTCAGAAGAAAAAGAACTAGATATAGTCTAGCAAATGTTTAGAACTTAGCATAGAATATTTCATATATGTTTTTGCTTTACCTTTTATTTTAATCTATGTTAAGTACTAATTCCTCAATCTGGTCGATAAGATTGAACAAACAAATTAAGGAGTAAAACATACTCAGTATACATTAACACTAAAATACTTAGGTAATAAACTGAGTAGCAACATACTTCTAATATTTTTGAAAACTGACTTAAATCAAACCTTGAAAAATCTAACATTAAATTAAGTCAGTATACACAAATGTCTTAAGAATAATTCAATTAAATCTTGGAAGGTTTAGAATTAAGTTAAGACAATATGTGCAACCCTTACGGGGGAGTCATTTCAAAAATATATCAATCATGGGGTAACTTATAACTGAGTTCCATAATTATGTATTTTGCCAACATCAAAATGGGGGAGTTTGTTGAAACACCTTTCCACAAGATTTTGATTTGACAAAATCATCCATGATTAAGAGGCAATTAAATTTAAATGCTTTGATTTAATTGTACTAATCTGTTTGTTCAATATTGAGTGCAAAAATATATATAAAGTTACACAGGACAAAAGTCAGCATAAGCCAAGCTGAGTGGAACGAAACTCAGCATGAAAGAATTGAAGCTGAGTGAAGTCGAACTCAGCATCAGAAGCGTCTTTCAAAGTTGCCAGAACGAAGCTGACTAAATTAGAAGACTCCTTCAGAATTTAATAAACAAGAACGGAGCTGACTAAGAAGGAACTCAGCATAGAAATTGAACATTCGAAGATAACGAATGAAGCTGAGTAACAGTCAGGACAGCATGAAAGATCCGTTCACTAAAGGACAAAGTCTGCCAATCTTCTGCACCAATAATTGAAGCCTCGAAAGCACACAGAAGACTAATTCCAAGAATCATGGGTCTATGGATTATTGGTAAAAGACAACTGGCACAAAAAGACAAGTCTGATGCAAGAAGACAAAACCTGACGCCTGAAGAAAACAGAGGAAGGGAATGGCGGAACAGTCTGAAGCTGACCAGAAGCTGTCTGCTAAAAGAGTCATTTTGGACTTAACGGCTAAATCATCTCAAATGATCCAATCTTCAGAAATTCATCTATAAAAGGACAATGATAGTTCTTGGATCATTTGCCGAAGTATCAAAAGAAAAATACAAGAGAGAAAATCTTGAAAGCACTCAAATACAAAAAGATCTTACACCAACTTTTCTATTCTATGTGTAAATGCTAGATTGATTGTTTTGTAATCATCTAAGGTGTTCTTTAGTTGAAAAAGAACAAGTGTATGATCAATAGGAATATTGAGAGTGTTGAGCTGAGTACTAGGTTGTAAGTATTCAGTGGTAGAAAAATCTAAGTGATGGGTTGTAGTACTTAGTAGGAGCTGAGTAGACGAATAGAGGACGTACTCTTGCATACTCACTGCCTTGTAAAGGGTTTGTGCTCTACCTTGAAAGAGCTCAGTATTGGATTGAAAATCCCAGGAGGAACTGGGGACTGGACGTAGGCAGAGAGGCCGAACCAGGATAAGTCGTGCTGAGTAACTTCTAAACTCTTTCTCTCAATATATATATATATATATGTGCATGTGTTGCTTGTTGTATTTACTCAGCTTATAAATTGTTAAAACTGAAACTGAGTAAATCTGAGTGCTAAGTTGGAAGCTGACCTTTCAAGTGTCAATTCCCAACTCTCAAGTCAAGCAGTCTTAGTCAGCATAGAACTAAAACTGTCTGACTAATCAATCGTCCGTGCTGACCAACACGCTGAGTTATCAAACTCTTAAAATAACATTAAGTCAGCATAATTAAAAAGCGAAAAAGTTACATTAGTTCCTAACCCCCCTTAGAACTAATTACTAGGGACCAACAAGTGGTATCAGAGCCTGAGCTCACTACTCAAAGATCTAACAATCTTGAGCTGATCTCGAAAAATGGGTGAGAATAGCACTCGTTTCCTCCCAGGAAACCAAACAACACAGATACTCCCTGAGGGATTATCAATCACTAGACCTCCCATATTCTTTGGATCTAATTATACATTCTGGAAGAATAGGATGAAGAACTTTATTCAAGCCACAAACATGAGTGCATGGCTTGCAATAGTTCAAGGTCCACATATACCTTATAAAACTGTTGATAATGAGAAAGTTATCAAGAGTGAAACTGAGTGGACAGAGGATGACCTCAGAAAATTACAAAATAATGCTTCGGCTATCAATATGCTTCACTGTGCTCTAGATGCTGCAGAATACAATAAGATTTCAGGTTGTGAGTCAGCACAGGAGATCTGGAAAAAGCTGGAAGTAACTTATGGAGGATTCTCGGTCGCGACACGGAGTGATTTCCTCCGTCTCTAACTTCTTCCTCATCCTCGTTTCGGTGCATTTGATTTTCGTCGTTTTTTACTCCTTTTGTAGGGTTTTTCTTCCGTCTTTAACCTCTTTTCGTTCCTATTTGGATTTTACCAAATATTTAGGTACCTTACAAGAAAGAAACATATTCGGAAGTAAAAGTACACTAAATGGGTATAAATAGTACGAATTCGTAGCAAAACTGATGTAAATACTAATGATATTTTGGGTATATTTTGGGCTTAACACTCGGCAAGAAATTCACTGAGGAAGAGCAAGTGAAGAAAATACTGAGGAGTCTTCCCCAAAGCTGGCAAGCAAAGAAGACAGCCGTTGAGGAAGCCCAAGACCTAACCACCTACAAGTATGATGAGCTCATCGGATCTCTCCTGACCCATGAGATATCGATGAAGAACTTTGAGGTGAAAGAAAAAGCTGAGGACAAGGAGCAAAAGTCTCTTGTCATGAAAGCTGACTCCACTGATGGTGACTCATCTGATGATGAAGAAATGGCCATGTTCACAAGAAAGATGAAGAAGATGTTCCGCAAGAATGACAAGTACAGCAGAAAGCCATTCAAGAAATATGACAAATACAAAGCTGAGTCAAGCGACAGAAAATACAAGAAGGAAAGATCAAAGCCTATCACATGCTTTGAATGTCATCAAACTGGCTATATCAAGTCAAGTTGTCCTGCTCTAAAGAAGGACAAGAAAAGTGGGAGAAAAGCAATGGTGGCCACATGGAGCAGTAGCGATGAATCATCCTCATTAGGAGTTGAAGCCACTGAGTCTGCAAACATTTGTTTCATGGCAGATGAGTCTGCTGACCCCTGTCCTTCTGAGCAAGCTGACTCATTATGTGTATCTCACAATAAGGAACAACCAACTGAGGTAACAACTCTACCTTCGCTCAGAAATGAAATGATTAATGCCCTGAGTGATCTTTACACACTTATCAAAAAGTGTAACAAGAAAGTGCGAGCACTCAGTAGGCGATGTGATGAGATTGAGGAGGTCAAACTCAGTGACCTTCGTCATCTTCTCCAGGACAATACTAGGCAAAATGAAAATCTTAAAATCATGCATAGTTATGTCACTAAGGTCAAATCAGACTCTAAGAAGCTGAGGAAAGACATCACATCTATTCAGAACCAGCTAAAGGTTCCGAATAAGAAAAATGTCCATCATTACGCTGAGTACTCAGGTACTAGTCAGCAGAAATGGACTCCTCAACGAAATGTCCAATGTGACTTTTGTGGGAAGAAAGGCCACACTACCAAGGTGTGTTGGCATGCTCAGCATAATGGTGCTGACCTGCCAATAAGGCGACCACAAAGGAAGGTCCATTGTGACTTCTGTGGTAAGACTGGCCACACCACCAACGTGTGCCGTCATAAAATGAAATATGATGTATCACCTGTTGTGCCTAACAAACAAGGACCCAAAAAGACTTGGGTACCTAAAAATAACTAGTTATATTGCAGGTCGGCCTGAGGTGTGCGGAGAAGTCAAAGTTGTGGTACATTGACAGCGCATGCTCGAGGCATATGATGGGTGATGAAACTCAGTTCATCACACTTGAGCTTAAACAAGAAGGAAGCGTAAGTTTTGGAGACAACAAAAAGGGTAAGATAGTAGGGTCAGGAACCCTTGGTGGTAATCCTACTATTGAGTCAGTCTCCCTAGTCAAAGGACTTGAATATAACCTACTGAGCGTAGCTCATCTGTGCGATAGCGGTAGAAAGGTTATATGTGATGCCACTGGATGTAAAATACTCGAGGGGAAAACGAATGAATTGATTTTAACCGCCCCTCACGTCGACAATGTCTTTATGCTGAATTTAGAAAAGAAATTTTCAAAAAATATATTCTTAGTATGCTTAGTATCAAAGGAAGAAAATTCCTGGCTATGGCACAGGAGACTTGGTCATGTAAGCATGGACCTCCTGGCCAAATTAGCAAGAAAGCAATTAGTTGAGGGGCTGCCCAATCTTAAGTTCGAAAAGGATCAATTGTGCAATGCTTGTCAGCAAGGAAAACAAACCAAAAAATCTTTTCACAGTAAAAACATCGTCTCAACTAAGCGTCCACTAGAGTTGCTACACTTGGATCTCTTCGAACCAGTCCAGCCGCTGAGCTTGGGTGGTAGGAGATTTTCCTTGGTCATTGTAGATGTCTTTTCTCGGTACACTTGGATCGTCTTGCTGAGTAGCAAGGATGAAACCTTTGAGACATTTTCAACATTAGTTAGAAAACTTGAAAATGATAAAGACCTAAAACTAGCTCACATCCGAAGTGATAATGGTGGAGAATTCAAAAACCAACAGTTTGTTGAGTTCTGTGAAGCCAGCGTCATTGACCATAACTTCTCTGCTCCTAGAACTCCTCAACAGAATGGGGTAGTTGAACGGAAGAACAGAACCTTGGTTGAAATAGCCAGGACAATGTTGAATGAGAATAGGCTTCCAAAGTACTTTTGGGGTGAAGCTGTCAATACAGCCTGTTATATACTCAATATGGCTCTAGTTAGACCCATATTGAAGAAAACTCCCGATGAACTTTGGAAAGGACGAAAACCCAACATTGGATACTTTCGTGCCTTTAGGTGTAAATGTTTTATTTTAAATACTAAAGACAATCTTGCTAAGTTTGATTCAAAAGATGATTAAGCTATCTTTTTAGGCTACTCAACAAACAGCAAAGCATATAGAGTTTTCAATAAACGAACTCAGGTTTTAGAAGAGTCAGTACACATTGAGTTCGATGAAACTAACCCTGCAGGGAAGGTCAGTCAACCGACTGAGGATGATCCATACTCAGCAGATGCTGACCAAAGTGGAGCCGCTGAGTTACCACTTCAAGGGCACACCAAAGGTAAAAACGACACTTAAATTGTTTTCACTGACCAATCCATACCTGTAGAGATTGTTGAAACACAACCAGCTCAAGACATCACACTATCGAAAGAAATCAGAATCCCAAGAGGACACTCTGAAAGCACCATTCTCGATGCTGCTGAGAATACCCTGATGACAAGGAATCAACTCAGAACATACCTCAGCAATGTAGCTTTTGTCTCAGTTCTGGAACCAAAGAATTTTTCAGAAGCTGAGAACGATGACTTCTGGATGAGTGCAATGCAAAAAGAGCTTGATCAGTTTAAAAGAAATGAAGTTTGGGACTTGGTGCCAAACCCAAGAAGCTAGAAGACCATAGGAACGAGATGGGTCTTCCGCAACAAGCTGGATGAACAAGGGAATGTAGTCAGAAACAAAGCAAGACTTGTAGCTCAAGGCTACAGTCAGCAGGAAGGTATTGACTACGGTGAGAGCTTCGCCCCAGTGGAAAGTCTTGAAGCAATTAGAATATTATGCGCATATGCCAGTTTCATGAATTTTAAATTATTTCAAATGGATGTTAAGAGTGCATTTCTTAATGGAGTTATAAATGAGGAAGTCTATGTTAATCAGCCTCCAGGGTTTGAGGATCCTAAATTCCCAAACCATGTTTATAATCTCAAAAAGGCTCTGTACGGTCTCAAGCAAACACCACGTGCTTGGTATGAGAGGCTGACCAGTTTCCTGCTGACTAGAAATTATGTCAGAGGCAAAGCTGATACAACATTATTCATTAAGAGAAAGGGTAAAGACACCCTGCTGGCTCAAATATATGTTGATGACATCATTTTTGGTGCTACTAATGAGTCTATGTGCAAGGAGTTTAGTAAGCAGATGCAGACTGAGTTTGAAATGTCAATGATGGGAGAACTCAACTTCTTCCTTAGACTTCAAATCAAACAAGGAAAGAATGGCATCTTCATCAGTCAAACGAAGTATGCTAAGGAGATATTGAAGAAATATGAACTTGAAAACTGTAGGCCAATATCTACCCCAATGGGCACTGACACTGTCCTCTGTGCTGATGAAAGTGGTAAGTCAGTAGATAGCAAATTATATCGAGGTATGATTGGCTCTTTACTTTACTTAACAGCTAGTAGACCGGACATTCAGTTCTCAGTATGTTATTGCGCTAGATATCAATCTAACCCTAAGGAACCTCACTACATAGCTGTAAAAAGAATCCTTAGATATTTGCAAGGCTCAGTGAATGCAGGTTTATGGTATCCCAACACTCTAGACTTTACACTTATCGGATACACTGACGCTGACTATGGACGAGATAAGCTGGAGGGAAAAAGGACTTCAGGAGGATGTCATTTCCTTGGAAGCTGTCTTGTGTCTTGGTTCAGTAAGAAGCAGTCATAAGTAGCCTTGTCAACCACTGAAGCTGAGTACATTGCTGCTGGAAGCTGTGTTGCCCAAGTCCTTTGGATCAAACAACAGCTAGAAGATTATGGTGTTCAGACCAAAATGATTGAAGTCAAATGTGACAACAAAAGTGCCATTGACCTATCAAAGAACCCAATCCAGCACAGCAGGATGAAGCATGTCAGCATAAGACATCACTTCATCAGAGACCATGTACTCAAAGGTGAGATCAAGCTGACCTATGTCCCAACGGATGAGCAGCTTACCGATATCTTCACCAAGCCGCTGGCTCGTGAGCAATTCAACATACTTAGAGAAGCTATCGGTATGTTTAATCCTCTTTAATAAATTCTAAGTATAATGCATGCTGAGTGCTTTTACCATGCAAAGTTATAAAACTGACTTAAACACTTAGCACTTGAACTGCTGAGTAACTACGTTGCTGAGTAAAGCAACTTGCACAATTAGGGTTTGCACGCGTATTTAAGTAGCCTCTAGGATGATGTAAGCGTCATCATTAGTAAAACCACGCGCCATTTCTCGCAATTAATGTCAGTAATAACTGACTATCGATGGTTCAAATTCCCACCGTTCTCCCTGACCTATCAAATCAACACCTACCGGCTATAAATAGTGAAAGATTTCTCACTATTCACTTTCTACGCTTGATTTTCGCACTCAAACTCTCTCTCTCTCAAATCTCAAACTCTTCGACAAACTCCTAAGAACTCTTCAAGAACATCATGTCTGATTCCCAGAATCTCTCCGATGATCAGTACGAAGACAACCGATCAGATATCAATCCTGGCTCTCCACTTGAGCAGGAGTATGACAAAACCTTAGAAGGAGAGGCTCAAACGGGTCATGGTCGGCACGACAAACCCATGGATGAAGTCAGCATCCTCGGCATTGACCCCAACACCGAACACTCAACTCCTTCAAAGAAGAAGAAGAAGGACAAGGGTAAGAAGCCTAAAGAAAGAACCTTCCTAACCTTGTTTTCTGATGTTGAGAACCTCGATGTCATTCCCTCACGATGGTTCTCCAAGAGCTTCGTTGAAGCTGAGAAACCCTACAGCGAATGGATATCGAAGAATGGATGGACTAAACTCTTTTCTCTCAACGGCCTGACTTACCCAAGACTAGTGACTGAGTTCTACTCAAACTTGCTGGTTGCAAAAGACGATGTTGATTTCATGGTCACATATGTAAACAAAAAACAAATCATCATCGACCCCTCATACATGTCCATACTCTTAGACCTAAAGGCGGAAGGAGCTGAATTAAGGAAAACCAATGACTATAAACGATTCAAGTACACAGCTGAGTTCTGTAAGCCAGAAGGTCATGTCGGTGAAGTTTCGTGCACTGCACTAAGTCAGCATCAACGACAAGCCCACTACATCCTGACCAACTACTTGTTCCCAAAGGTCAATGCCACATCTTCCGCATCCAACTTCGAGCAGTGCTTTCTCTGGCACATGCTGAACTATAAACCTCTGAATATGCCTGTATTTTTTATCGGAGCATTTCAACGAAGTACTGGAGCTCTTCGAATGGGATCACTCATCACTGAGATCCTAAAGGATCATAAGATCAGCTTCAAAGGTGAAGAAAGCGTAGTAGGGATGGAAATCACCGTTGAAATCCTAGCTGGACTAGCACACAGCCTTCCTTTCAAATCCAAATCGAAGAAAGGAAAGGAAACTGTGATAGAAGATGAAGAGGAAATTGAGCTGCCCAGTAAAGGGAAAAAGAGAAAAGAAGACACGTCAGCTGCACAAAAAGCTAAACCGGCAATCCAGACTGCCAAGAGAATTAAAGTGGTGATGGCCAAACCTTCTCCAGCTGAGTCAGCTAAGAAGAAAGTTGAGCCTGCTAAGGTTTCTCAAAAACGACCTGCTGTCCAAGAGATTGAGGATGAACCGGAGGACACTGAGCCACCCCTAAAGAGGAAGAAGGCTTCTGGAGTTACACCATTGAACGCAACTCCTCTGGACTTTGCTGTTCCAGACGACTCCTTCTTCCTGCGAGATCATGAACCTGATAAAAGTGAACAAACTCCTAGTTGTCAGCAGAATAAGTCTATCTCTGCTGAGAAGATAAAGAAGAATGCACCGAGCAACTCAACTGCTAAAGAACCGGCTACTGAGTCTGAAACTGACTCCCCTGTTGACACCATGACTGTTGAGGCTGAGGACGTCCATCTTGATACCTCTCCTAAGTCAACAAACACCATCTCTGCTGACCAAACCCCTTCTCCAAAAGTATCCAAAGAAGGCAGTGATAAACGATTCAAAAGTAAGTCACGCAAACCACCTGTGTTTGATGTGCTAGACGACTCTCCTCTGCGTGATCCTATTATCGACTTGACTGCACTAGAGTTTAATTTCTTCTCCAAACCAATTGCAAAGCCCTCACCAGTCAAGGAAAAACAAGCCTCTATTTCTCGCAGTCAGGAACATGCCGAAGCTGATGCTCCTCAAGGTCAGAAGTCTGCCGACACCACTGCTCATGCCTCCACTAAGCAAGTGATCGAAGAACCTGCTGCTCAAGTGAATGAACAAGTATCTGAGAAACCTCCTGCTCAGGACAATCTCGATCTGATTCCTCCACCAGTCCATACTCAGCTCCATAATGATACTGAGCAGGTAGATAATGCTGCTGTACAACTCAATCCTCCTACTGAACAGCTAGCAAACTAGTCAGCACCTGTTGCTGGCCTCAACACTGAGTCTGCCACTCCTATTGCTCAACCATCATTTAATCAAGAGGGAACCTCCATTTCTGGCGAGCAACCAAATATCCAAACATCTGCTGCCAACCAGAATTCAGTTCTTGAGAATCCATCAACTGATCCTCTGAGCTTCCTTACTACTTCCCATTTTGGGAAAAGAATCCTACAAGCTGCTCAAGAACTGATCGCAAACATACAACGTACTCATGCCTCTGATGCTGAGTGTCATTCTACTGAGCCTACTCAACTGAGCACCATAACACAACTTCTGACTGAACTCAAAAGTCTTAAGGAGCTTTTGTGTGTGCTAACCGATATGGTTGCTCAGCACCCAAAGCATGAGTTTGCTACAAAGATGGCTAACCTTCATCTGCACATGGTGCACCACATGGATACCATTGAAGGAAAGTTGAATGCCTTATCTGCCGCACACTCCAGTGTAGCTCAGTCAGCCCAAGTAGCTCAAATCTTCACTGAGCTTACTACCACTAGAGACTTGGTTTCCTCTTCCTCTCAATGTACTATAGAGCAAATCGCTGAAGCTATTCGCATGCTCAGCTTATCCAGAGAAGAGATGCAAACCGACCAGGCAAAGTCATCTGAAATCTTCCAACTCGCCAAGTCTACTTATCAGCATATCACACATCAATCCAATCAGCGCCATCACTATGATGTTGCACTACTCAGGATGTATCATCAGTCTTACGCCAAAATGACGGACTCCATTACCTGGATGGGCAAGTCACTTGAGTTTATACTCAGCGTCATCAGCTCTCGTATGGAGATTCCGGCATCCAACATGGCTGGTGGTATCCAAGTGTTTGAAGGGCTTAAGCACAGTACGGGTCAACTCCAACAATATTCATCCTTGCTAACTTGTGTTGTTGATCAAGGGAAGTTTTATGCCGATGTCCCTCAGCCCATTGATGCTGGCAAAACGGGGGAGAAAAACAAACATCCGGCAGACGAAACTCAGAAGAAGAAACATCTTGGTTCTACTTCTGTTGTCCCTCCCAGCACACAACCTCAGCACCAAGATACAACAAAGTCCAGTCAGTAAACCAAGCCCAAATCGAACCAAGTTTCTATCAACATTAGGCGATAGATATTTTAACTTGTGTAAACTTAGTATTTGCTGTTGACATGTTTCTTGCTTAGCGGAGTTAATATATTGTCGTATCTTCTTCTAAAAACTCTGTGTTACTTGTTTATCGCGTTATGATTATCTGTTGTGTTGATCTAGATTCATGTCCTTTCTCATATGTCTTCTTATTTAAATCTCATTGAACAAAGTAACTAAAGCTTGTGAACATAAAAATTAATCAAGTACTTGGCCACTGAGTAAAACTACTCAGCCCCAACAAATTCACTCAGTCTAACTCTGATATCTGAAATTAATCTTCCGCTTAACCTAATATCAAAACTGAGTAAATTGAAAATGTTCCAAGTACTGACCTTACTTTGAAAACTGACTTTAGACTTACTTGATTAAACCTTGAAATGTTTAAAGTAAAACTGGGTCAGTAGTTCAACCCTTACGGGGGAGAATCTTAAGAAGTTAAGGAAAGGTCAACCATCATGGGGGAGCTCAACACTGAGTTCCTTATTGAATATTTTTGCCAACATCAAAATGGGGGAGTTTGTTGAAACACCTTTCCACATGATTTTAATTTGACAAAATTATTTAACAAGAATTAAATCTCCATGATAAAAATATTCTAACACATTAAATTTAAATGCTTTGATTTATTCATACTAATGTGTTTGTTCAATGTTGAGTCTCTAAATCTATAAGACATTAAGTTGTAAGGCCTAAAGGCCCACAAGAGAAAGTCAAGCCCAAGTCAACGAATGAAAGCCTTACGGCCCAAGATCAAAACGCAGCTAGTACTGAGTAAAACGCAAGCCCAGCAATGAGAAGGATCGAGAAGCCTTCGATCAAAAGCTTCGAGACGAAGCTGATGAGTTGAGCGATAAGAAAGTCAGGTCAGCGGCTGACCTGGATAAAATTGAAGACAAAGTATTTCTAGTTTGGGTAAAGATCAGAAGGCACAGAAAGCTGTCTAGAAGACTTTACCATAAATGTGGAGACATTCTGTCTTATCTGACGGAAAGCTGCTGAGCACTGCCGAAGACAGAAGATATAAGAATTTGATTGGCCGAGGACACTGAGCACGTACTGAGTGAAAGCAACAGGAAGCCGTTTTCCTCCAACGGTTATTTCGAAATTTGAAATTACCGGTGCATCAAGTGTCACTATAAATAGGCCACTCAAACGCTTCATTCGATGCAGATCTTCAATCAAGTCGAAACCTGACCAAATTGATATTCGAAGTTCTGTGATAAAAGCAAAGCAAATCTTACACCAATTCCAATCCTGTGTAAAAGTCTAGAGTGATCTAAATCATCTAAAGTGTCTTAGCAATTGTTGTTTAAGACAAACAAACACTTCTCATTTCTAGAAGTATAGAAACGAGAAGTTGAGTACTCGGTCATAGTACTCAGCGGTAGAAATAGGAGTGAGTAGAGGAATAGAGGAAGGTACTCTTGTATACTCAGCTTTCTATTGTAAAAGGTTTGTGCTCTACCTTTAAAGAGCTCAGTAGAGGATTCTGAAAAGCTCGGAAGGAATTCCAGGGACTGGACGTAGGCGGAGAGGCCGAACCAGGATACGTCTGCTCAGTAATATCTTTCTAACCCTTATCTCCTTAAATTATTGCTTGCTATAACATTGCCTAGTTAAACGCTAAAAAAGAACATAAGCTGGGTTGAGTGAACTGAGAAGCTGAGTTCAGGAATAGACTCAAGTTCTATCTCCTGACTCAAGGATAGATTCAGACTTAGTCACCTGTTGACTAAGCTTGTATCTAAAACTTACTCAGTTTCACTGTGCTAAAAGACTTCGAGAAAGTCTAAGTTAAAAATTAACAGTCAGCCATACGTGAAATTTTTTTAAATAGTTCCTAACCCCTCCCCCCCCCCCCCCTTGGAACTAATATTGTCACGTTACATGGGACCAACAGAGCTTACTTCATTACAGGATGGTTTATTTTCTTCAACAGGTTACTCCATAAATTGTTCAACCAGTTGCTCATTCTCCTCTTCCACTCAATCAAAGAGTAGAAGATATTCCCTACTCTTCAGCTACTACTGTCAATCGTGGCTTGTTAGATTCTTACAACCAACCTCTTCCTCCTCTCTTTGTCACACTAGTGCTCGATCAGCAAATTGAGTATATTCCAAATAAATGCTCCTTTTCTGATCGGAGATTCAACACACAAAAGTATGATAACATTTTGGTGCAGTGAGCGTGGAGCTTACTTCGTTACATGATGGTTTATTTTTAGTCATTTGTGGTGCATCCCACAATTGAGCCTAATCTTCAACAGGTTATTCCATAAATTGTTCAACAAATTGCTCATTCTCCAGTTCCACTCAGTCAAAGAGTAGAAGATATCCCCTACTCCTTAGCTATTGCCAATCGTGGCTTGTTAGATTCTTGCAACCAACCTATTCCTCCTCTCTTTGTCACACCAGTGCTCGATCAGCAAATTGAAGCTTGTATAGGGTCTTTGGAGCCAGAACAGTGATGCTTCATGAATAATTTTACAAAATAGCTAATATACAACATGGGTTGTATTCAAGAGTCCATGAATATTTTGAGGGCTGAGCATGCCTCTCAGATGGAGGCAATGCATTTGGAGTTGCTGGAGGCAAGAAGGTGTGGTAGAAATGAAGAGGGAGGAAGTTTTGTTGCTTGCCCTACAAGGCATCACACTATGAAGACATGTCCTAGGAAGAAGGATCGTTCACTAGAGTCTCAACCGGAGAGGGGAAAAGGAAGATCTAGGGAAAGGTCTGATAACCCTCAATATCGGAGGTATCACCATTCACCTTCTCCGGTAAGGCCACGACCTTTAGTTAGAGGAAGAAACTCAAAATCCCCGAAGAGAAGAAGATATGATCATCATAATTCTCCTGAATCATTAGTTAGATATCATGAATCTAATAAAAGAAGTTTTGGGGCATCTAAGTCCCCTAATAATCATGATTCAGAGCCTACAAAGCAAAAGCCGAATGAGCTTTCATTAAAAGAAGAAATGTTGAATCTCATTAAGGGGGAACGAGGTAAGCCATAAAGGATGAGGGTTTCCAGGCTAAGGGCTCGGTGGCTATTGAGACTAAAACTCCTTTGAGTGCAGAGATCATGAGCCAGCCAATGCCTAGAGGATTTAAGTATCTAGTGTTGAAGGATTACAACAGGATGACCGATCCCACTCTTCGTGTAAAAAAAATCAAAGGGCTCTGTAAACCACTACGGCCACGGATGCGGTCATGTGCAGATTATTTGCAACAACATTACGGGATTCGGCTGCCTACTGGTATGATCAATTACTACTTGGATCCATTCAGTCTCTAGACAAATGTCTCAGGAGTTTTGTGATCACTTTATCACTTCCATTCCCGAAAGTAAAACAATGCAAGATTTGAACTATCTGGTTCAATATCCCGCATGTAACCTAATCCAAATAAGATTAGGGTTAGGGTTAAGGTTTAACCTAGCTATAAATAGATAGCTAGGGAGCCTAAAACTCTAAGGCAAGAAACATAATATAGAGACTCTCTCTCTCTCTCCTATGCGCCCCCTCTCTCTCTTTGTCTTTGAGTTTCGTTCTTAGTTCGTGAATCAAAGGTGATTACTCCTTTGGTGCGGTAACCTCCTAAATCGGTGATACGGAGCCAATAGCAATTACTTCCGCTGCTATTCAATGGATTTGTATTACAAGAGGTAAGCCTAAATCTTTTAATTTACTTTTATATTGATTAGATCCGGGTTCATTACTCATCCCTTAGATGTTAGAGAAATTCATTAGGCTTCTCCAATGAAGCCTTCAGTTGAGTTATGTTATAACGTATGTTCTCCATATTTCATCATTTTATTCTGAGTATAATGTGTACAACTAAACAAAAAGAGTAGAGTGTAATATGTACAATTAAACAAAAGGTGTAGAGTTTAATGTACAACTGAATAAAAGGAATAGAGTTTTTTTTTTTAGAAAAGGAATAGAATTTAATAGTCTCTTCTATTTTTCAATCCTAATAGTTTCTTCTCATATTATTTTTATTTTGACATACTGTATATATTAACAATTCAAATAAAATAATAGAATAATAAGTTTTAGTAATGATTTCTAATTTTTTTACTTAAAATTAAATTATATTAAAAAAATTAATTTGAAGGATAACTTAGCATAGTAGTAACAGCATATCTATAATTGATGAAGTCATGGGTTCCAATCATATAGGATGGATGGTGATTTTTTTTTTTTTTAATATAAATATAATTGGGTAAAATATTAAAAAAAAAGCAATCAATATAGTTTCGCAAACAAAAGATAAAATAAATAGAGGGATTAATTCCACATTCAACTACCATTAATTGGATTTTTAATTGTCAAACAAATCTCTGGAGTATCAAACATTTTTCAAAAAATTAGAAATCTCAAAAGTCAAAACTTAAAACTTAACTACGCACAAAGTGCAGCCGCATGGGGCAATAGGCGTCGTGACTCCCTCCCTCCTTTCATCTCCTTCCTTATTTTTGCTCCTCCTTACAAATCAACCTCGATTTTTATTTACACAGAATATTTTACCTCTTATTTAAAATGAGTAAATAATTTATTAGTTCCCTAGTTTTTACCTAACATACTGTTTAGTCCTCTTATTTTGAAAAACATATTTTAAGGTCCCTATTTTTTATCAATATTAACTCTTTGGTCCTTTTGTCTAGTTTTTTTAGACTTATAACCGTTACATTTTAGCATAAATAGACATATATAAAATAACAGAGTAACATGGTCAACTTGTATTGTACTGTGGTTGTCCTAAAAGCTAAGGTATGTTCAGCTAAAAATATATAAAAAAAATAGATAAAATGACCACATGGTTAATATTGGTAAAAGATAGAGATCTTAAAATCTGTTTTTTAAAATAGGGAGACTTAACAGTATGTTAGGTAAAAACTAGGGGACTAATAAATTATTTACCCTTTTAAAATTAACAGTCCTTTCTCACACCCTTCCAAAATATAATCCTTTCTCACAACTCCTACCACAGTCAATAAATTACATTTTTAGGACTATATGACTCACCAATTCACAATTCAACTCTTACTTTTAATTAATCCTTTTTAATTACATTTTTCAGGACTATGTGACTCACCAATCCTTTCTTACCTCTTATTTTTAATTAATTTTCATTTTCAGGATCTGTAAATTACATTTTCAGGACTAGATGAGTAGCATGATTTTCCAAATATAAGCACAATGTTAGTTAACAAAGTATTATTTAGGTCCTCGAATTTTTAAACCATTGAAGGAAAAAGACCTAAATAAACATTTTGCTTCTCAAACTAAGATGTAGATGTCCTTAAGCACAGATTGGTCCACAAATGCAGAAAACTATTCAGTTTAGTCCACAAACACAGATTAAATATTTCAAAGATTTTTTACTATTAAACTCAATGAAAGCATAGCCGGACTCTTATTGTTATTAGACTTGGCAGTGCCTTTTTAATCTTCTTTGTCTATTCAATCTCTAGAAAAAGTAAGTAATTATTTAAAAAACTATATTATAATAGAAAATTAAATAAATATTAAATTAAATAAATTATTATATTATTAATTAGAATTTGAAATTCGGTTATGTGTTTTTGTCAGACAAAACAAAAACTTAATATATCAATTTGAATGCAATGAACTTCCTTACATATCTTGGAAGCCGGTGCGTATCGTAACATTTGCAACTCCATATTTATTTCGGTTTTTTGATCACCTGTAAGGTAGTTGTTCTCTCTTATCCCTAAAAGGTATGGATTTATTTTATTGGCATTAGACATTCATTCGGCCTTACTCATTAGGAGTAAGTCTTGAATAGTCTCCGGTTTGGGGTTGTTCTTAAATTGTTCTATCTCAGTTAGGATGTGAATGCATGTATTGTTTTTTGTTCTAATGAATGTCATGTATCGTCCTTGTCCAGATGTTCTATGAGTACATGTATAGATACATGATAAGTTGTCTACTTCTGTGTACTTGGAGAACTGTAGGGAAAGACTATCATATTTTCATTAGAATGGAAAGATCTGCATGCATTTACTAGTAAGATTGGAAATTTAAGAATGGTTTAGGTTGGAGTGATAATAAATAATCTATAGAATCATATTGTTACATCCTTATTTTTATTTTGGACCGATTTTGTAATTAATTACTTTTCTGACCTAAATTGTGTAACACATAGATTGGGTCGAATTAATAAATTATCAAAAGTTCTGGCTCAAATTTATAATTATGCAAAATCAGTTTGATTTATAATTAATTAAATTATTTAGTAATTATTTATATCAATGAATCAGTAATTATTTAATTAACCACGGGGTTGTGGTAGAGTGGTAAAGGCTCCTCCTCCCTTAACCAAAAAAATGAAGGAACGATTCACACTTCTTTAAAGACCAATGATCCAGGTTTTGTTCCTCTAGCCAAAACCGGGAGGGACCTTGCCCACAAATTCCAGATGAGAACAATTCTCTGACTATGACTACATCCTTAGCCAATATAAAGTGCTTGAGACTTTGGCCAACAAGTATGGTGTTCTTTTATTGCAGGTTAACCACAAGATTGGCATGATGTGTGAAAACAAGAAGGATCAGGCTGAAGCAAACGCGGCCGATTCTCCATCAAAAGGAAAGGAAAGTGTGACCTCAAGAAGGGTGTCTGTGCAGGGTCTAAGAGAGAGAGGAGTCCATAAGTAATATTTTGAAAAATAATAGTAATACAAAATTAGATCTTTAAATCATTACATCTAGAGAGAGGTGTCCAAAAATAAAAATAAAAAATTATAAAAAAATTAAGAAATTAAAATCTCAAAAGGACTAATCATAATTATAATTCATATGCCTAGACAATTACAACACATTTCTACAATTATGTTTTTTTATAATAAATGATATTTTTTCAGAAATGAAAGTGTTTTGCACAAAATTTTGCAAGTTTGTGATAATAGGAGTGACATTGCCGAAGACTTCAAAGAAAAAAACATTAGTTGTTCGGATCTTTGAAGTAGCTGACAATTCGCTCATCCAAATTTCCTTCCCAATCATACCATATACCATTTTCATCACACAACTTCTCAATTTTGTTTCTCCTCTTCCTACCTGTAGCATACGAATGGAAAAATCTCGTGTTGGTATCCCCTTTTCGAAGCCACTGCATTTTAAAACTCTGCTTCAAGTAGACATCCATGTTGCTCAGTAGCTGAAAACACTCATTTTGCTTGCAACAGTGAGCTTCAATCCCCTCAACATCTCTGCGACTATGGAGAAGATTCAACTCCTGCTTCACATCCCTGATTTTTCCTTTAATATTCTAAAATAGTCCTTCCCACAATTCTTAAATGCAGCTCCACACTCCAGCAATTTATCCTGAGCTAACATGTATTGAAAACTGTTTTTTTTTTTTTTTCCTTTATTGTGATATTAAAAAATAGGCGTAAACCATAAGGACAACTCTCTGTGCCCTTTCAAAACGGTATATCAAAGCGTGTATTAGTTTAGAAAAGCTATTGCAAAATATGCTTTAAGAATGGAGCCACAATCCATATGAGAAGTCAATAGAAAGACAAATAGTCAGCACGTTAGTCACTTTTAGGGACTTTAAGTGAAAGTAATCAAAATGGACAACTTCTATCCATATGAATTAGGCCTAAAAAAATGAAATGATCATTTGGCTTGAATAAAACCCATTTCTAGTGATATTTTTCAACAATAATTCAATTGAAAAAATATTTCCCAAAACCACATTAAAAAGATAATCCACAAAGAGTAGGTCTGTCAAGTAGTTTTGCAGAACATGTCCATTGTATCTAGCAAACCAGAAACGAGTTGTTACAGTTAACATACTGATTGAACTATAACCTTCAACCAATTTTATTACAAAAGAAGAAAAAATGAAGAATGTACCAAGAAAAGATTAAATACAATGTCTTATTTCTAATCATAAAGGCGAGTAAAATAGTAAAAAATGGAGAATTGATCTATCTAAATCACAAAAATACACCATTCAAGTTTAGCCGAGACGGTCATGCTGATATTTGTGAGTCAAATTTCAACTTTTGAAAACTTAAGTGGAACAGAGTACAACGCCAAATTTACAGTGGCTTCAGGTTTGAAATTTTGATTCAAACATAGCATGTTTTCTTTTTTAACAAAACCAAAAAAAAAAAAAAAAAGGTGGCATCTTAAATGAACAGACAACAGAAATATGTTAAAGCTATTGGGAATATCTGAAAAATAGTACTTCCACATCAAGCATCTGTAGGAGCCGTCTACATTCAGGAAGTTGACTCCTAGAGGCTGTTTTCTTCTTAAATCTTGCGTGTGCAAATTCAAATCCAGAATTATAATTGTGCCCCCAAGCACAATTTCATCAACTCTCAACTTTGTGAGGATAAACAAACCCACTTCTCAACTGTAACAGCACACGAACAGAACAAATCCATGATTTACAACAATGCATATTAGCTGAGCACCTAGAAATGAACCTTCTCGTCACCCTCGAAATTCAGTCCCTCGATTCCCTTAAGGGCAGATTCATAAGTCTTCGAGTGTGCGGCATTTCTTGTTGACGATGACCGCCTGGGGTCTGAAGATCCAAGCGGAGGGCTCCTTTGCCCACTTGATACTTTATGAATTGCTCCTGGGCTTGCATCTGTAGTGCGAGAGCGTTGAGGATCTGCATCACTTCCAACAAACATATCACGGCTCGAAGAAACACCAGCTGGTTGTCTTGAGGATCGGCTTGTTCGCCCCATAAAAGTAGAGCTTGGTAACTGCTCCATCATTGCACAATGTAGGTTAGTTGAGGTATAAAATATAATCCAACTAGCTACTGCAGTAATAGTAGTTATTAGCTCCATAATTTAGTTGAACCAGGCCAAACTCTTTGAATAAACACAATTTTGGCCCAAGTTATCAAATGGTGGTCATGAAATATCAAGAGGATCGAAGTTTCACATGCCTCAGGCTGAGGCATGTCACTCAGGTGATAAAGTTTGACAGGCAGAATATAATAATACAGTTGCACAAAATTCAACAAAGGGGTAAATCGAAAACTTACAATAGGATCCTTAATAATTGGAGAATCATTCGCAACTGGACTCTTTTGCTTCGCATAACTTCCAGAATTAAGGAACTGCCCTGATAGTCTGCGCCTTGTAGTATCCATTGACTGTCCAGTTGGCCGTGATTCTTCTCCGCCTGCAACAAAGGAGTATCTTCTTTATTAACTCAAGAAATAGCATAATGCATATTACACATGAACTGCAGATATCTACTCCAACTCCCAAGAAAAAACCAAACGAGTAAGGTTATTTCAACTAAATTCTGAATTCAATTGCTATTGAGCACACTATTATGCAATACAAGAATCAAAATTAAAAAATATGCAAATATAAACACTGCATAATGTTAAACAATTAAAAGAACTAAGAAATCAACCAAAACAGCTGCATGCAAGCAAAGCAACTTAATTTTAAGGCATCTACATTGAACATCCAGTAAAAGGGACAAGCAGAAGGCACCTGTCTGTCTATCTGCACTGGCAATAGCAGGAGGAATTCCAGAACTAGTTCCAATCCCCGGGCCCTAACAGAAAGAACTATTCAATCTCATGCCACCTGAATGAAAAAAGGAAATAATGTGCCAACACTTACAAGGGCACGAGCTGGGGGATTTGCCAGCTGTGATTGCTGGTACTTCAATATCGTCCAGTCAAAGACATAATCAAATTGAAAGCCTGGAATAAAGAGTAACATGTAAAACGGTCGAATATCAGATACCAATCCTAAATCTCAAAAAGGAAAACATAATCCGAAAACAGAAACAAGATTAGGCAGAACTGCAGCCATTCAACAGCTTGTATATTCCTACCCTCACGAATAAAGAGATCGCGAAATATTCTTTTCAGGTAGGCATAATCAGGCTTATCATCAAATCGTAAAGAACGGCAGTAATGGAAGTAGGATGCGAATTCGGTTGGATAACCCCTACATAAAGCCTGAAAAGCAGTAAATCTTTGGTCAGCTTCATAAGTTAGAAGACTGAGTAAAAAGAAGCACCGAATCAGGAACATCATACCTCGATTGAAGTAGAGACCTTCTTTTCACTTATTTTTTCATACTTCTGCTTTTTAGTTCCTGCTTTCAGCCCTTGCCAAGGAAGACTGCAGAGAAAGCAACACCAGTCAACAATGCACCAATCAAGAGCAAGCAATACAAAAAGACAAAAGCAGGCAGCAAAAATCACCTTCCTCTTAAAAAATACATTAGAACATAACCCAACGATTCTAAATCATCCCTCCGGCTTTGTTCTAAAAAAGCATGAAGAAATGAATTAAAAGGAATCACAGGACCAAAAAAGAACATTGTTAGATTGACCAGAATGTTGAACAGAGCATGAAGGGAAAAAAGAACGTACCAATTCCAAGGTGAGTGTTCATACTTGCATATCTAGCTGTACCAGTCAAATTTTTATTTTCCCTGCAGTGATTATTTACCATATAAAGTCAAGCAATCAACTAATTGACACAAACAACATAAAGATATGCAAGAAAAAAAATCCACATCAGAATGCTACGAGTGAACAGTAGTACAGGGACAATCATCCCAACAAACGTTAAGCATATTACAATGATATAAATCATATCTACAATCCTGCAGCACATATCTCCCTTGTAGAAACATAAAAGACATTCTATGGACTAAACCTTAAGGTTGAACTCTTTTCACCTGTAGGGAATGTGTTGATGGGTCGAACTATCTCTATACTTCTTTGCCAAACCAAAATCAATCATGTAAACCTGCATGACAGCAGATATTAAATATGTTAACATGGTTCTGTTGGAAGAGGAAAACTATAAATATAAAAAAAATAGGGTCCGTCTAAACCAAACCTGATTAGCCCTCCTTCCCAAGCCCATGAGAAAATTGTCTGGCTTTATATCTCGATGTAGAAATGATTTCGAATGGACAAATTCAACACGATTGATCTGAAACACAAAAGGGAAAACAAAATATGCTCTTTAGAAGGTATGAACCTAAAGCAGCAAACGCATGAGCATAATAAAACCTACCATTTGATCAGCTAGCATAAGCACTGACTTCAAAGAGAGTTTCCTACTGCAGAAGTTAAACAGATCTTCAAGACTAGGTCCAAGTAAATCCATCACTAGAACATTATAGTCTCCCTCAACTCCAAACCATCTCACATTTGGAATCCCAGCTGCAAAATTGAAAAATATATGTAAATAAACAGAACATAACATCAAAATATAACTATCATAAAGAAGAATTCTAAAGACAGATAAATCCAAGAATCTCATTACTTCCTCCTTGAAGGATTCTGTACAACTTCGATTCATAGAGCAACTGAGGATGTTTCGTCTTCACATTTTCCTGCGCGTCACAAACCAATTCAGCATATTATTCTAAAGCATGAAAAACTATAAAACTAAAACAATTCAGCCAGAAACTACAACATCTATGATACACAAGTTGACAATAATTTTCTCCCAAGCTCCTTCTAGAGCATAGCCTCCCTGGAAGGAAGCTAATGAAAAGACAGTTGCTCCTTGATGACAGTTCTAAAAATGCCCACCACCATTGTATAAAACCCAAGCTTTTATTCTGCAAGCCTAGAGTTCAGAATGGAACCTCATATTACATAGCTCCAACTCACTATGATCATTCATTGAGTTGTAAACTGCAACTCATGACTGTTTAAATGGCAGGTTTCTCTTCCAAATTAACGTGCTTTGTCAGAGGAGCTATAACTAAGTTTGGTCAGATAGTAGCCACACCATAAACCCATATCCCAATAAGCGTAATTAACTTGTCTCATCCGTCCAAAATTCATGGAAAGGAAATGAGACAAAATGATACATCTAAAATCAACTTAGGTATCACCAAAATAAAATAGCATTAAAACAAAAAAAGAGTAAAATTGAACAAAAACAGAAGATCCAAACACAATTCATAAAAACAATTACGCTAGAGAGAACTTACAAGCTTAATGGCAACCTCTTCATTCGTCTGGATATTGGTTCCTAAACGATAAAATTCAACAATCAATTACAATCAAAATCCACTTGATACCACCAAAGAACTGGGTAAAAAAAATAAACAAACCAAGATAGATCTCTCCAAACGACCCGCTGCCGATCTTTCTACCGAGCCGAAACTTGTTACCAACACGCGGCTCCATCAATTCAATTAGCAGAAAGGAAAAATAAAAACCCTCTAGCTACGATAGAAACCCTAATCCAATTCCAAAAAAAAAAAATAGAATACTACGAATATGCGAAAAATTGCTGCCGAGGAGAAAAAAACACGACACTGTACAGCGAATCAACCGCACCGACAAATGGAAAAGCCGCAAGAAATTGAAAAAAAAAAGGGGGAATTGGAGATCTAGAATTTCTCGGACCTCAGAGGATTAGAGAATTAAGAAAAGAAAATCCTAAATCTAGGGTTAGGTTAATTACAGATAAAGAAAACTTGAAAAGAATAAACAAAATTTAAGAACAGAAGACGTTTCCTGGTCCTGGTATTATCATCTTCCCCTGTTTTCTCTCTCTAGAAATGCAATCTTTCTCTCTCCTCCCTGTCTCGCATGGTTAAACAAAGTTAATCGAAACAAAGCAGAAGTCTTTGAACAACGAACAATGTGTGTACGTAACGTGTGCGAGTGTGTGGGTTCGAAGAGTTTTTTTTTTTTTTTATTATCATTAAATTATATTAATTACTGCTATTTACTATTATTATTATTGTTACGGTTTAAATAATATTATTAATCAAATAGACGTTTTACCCACGCGCGATAATAACGCGTGAGCCAAGGGAATGGGTGAAGCAAAAAGCGCGTGGTGGTGGTGGTGGGGCGGAGGGGGCGGTGTCAGTGTCATGTGAAGT
This sequence comes from Euphorbia lathyris, assembly GCF_963576675.1. Taxonomy (NCBI): domain Eukaryota; kingdom Viridiplantae; phylum Streptophyta; class Magnoliopsida; order Malpighiales; family Euphorbiaceae; genus Euphorbia; species Euphorbia lathyris. The sequence goes on along the minus strand of NC_088917.1, from coordinate 27,975,212 downwards.
GGAGGAAGTGGGGGTGGGCCGGTGAGGGCTTTTTCTTTTTTGTTGTCACGTGATATTAAGATAGCGTATTGCGTCTGATATTACAACGGTTAATCTTTTTTTTCATTAAGAAGAAACAGCCGTTAATATAAACGTAGGGTCCTATTTATCAACTAGACGTTTTAGATTAAATTAGCGTTTTTGAAATAAAAAAATATATATATACATATATTTAGAATTTTTTTATGACTTCTAAAAGTTTGACTAGAAAACCAAAAATAACAATTAATTAAAAGTTTAACGAAATAACTCTGTCACGTGATATTTAAGGAACTTGAATCAATTATAGAAAAAAAGATGTGGCATTTTCTTAGTAAAATAAAGTATAATTGCGTATCAGGAAGTTTGATTCGGAAAGTCTTACTAGAGTCAGTCAAAGATCCAGTGGTTACCATAATCAAGTCTGATCTCGATAATCACGGGCTTAGCATGTTTAATGTGAATATCAGACCTGATATTTGGATACACGTTCACCTATCAACAAGTGATATGTAGTATGCCCCATTTCTCAACTCATAATCATCTTCCACAGTTCGATCATAGTATAAATAAAATAAGACTAGTTCAACGTACACAGATTCATTCATTCTATTAACCTTATATTACAGCTTTTGTTTACTCGTTGTGATTTAACGCGCGCGATTAAGGAACTGTTTGTACCATTTCCCTAATTTCCAACAGTTAAAAATCAAAACCGACCACACCATCAAACTCCAAGTCTCCCAAAACCCCCCACAGACCAGAAGCTCACAATCCAAGGACGTCAGGAGGGCGGCGTGTGGCCTGCACGTGCCACCATCCACTGTCCACATGTGCGGCGTGTATGGCTAATCCCGACGTCTGCTTAGCATCATTTTTTCCCAAAATGTGCAAAATATTTTTAGGGTATTTTTGTATTTTTTAATTTATTTTTTGATATACGGAATAATTAATATTAATTTATTAAGTATCCTAAAATTATTTTTTAATATGTGAAAAATGTTTAAAATACCCAGAAAATTATATAAATTAGAAAATAATTACAGAAAATTAAAACTTTTTTCCAATTCTAAAAGTTAATTTTCTTAGAGACATTTTTTATTAGAAGTAAAATTAATATAAGATTGATTATTCTTTTTAGTTTTTTAAATATTCAATATTTTACATATATATTTAAATACATGTGTGATTTTCTTTATTAAAAATATATTTTCAAATTAAATGATTATTAGTTTATGATTGATAATTAAATATTATTTTAATTATATGTCGTTCGTTGCATATATTTGTATAATTGTAATCTGTTTGCATATTGTGTAACCAATAAAGTTATGCAAACATATAATCTGGGAAACTGGTTTGTCGTGAATCGTATGTTCCTCAAAGAAATTAATCAAAGTTGGTTTTTGATCCCCGAAAGATTTAGTTCATGACCTAATATTTCTTTTTCTTCTTTGCCTTGATAGTTATGGTCGACATTACAAGGGTCCCACTCCTTGCTCGTTATCCCGAGTAACAGAGAAGAGTGAGACAAATGGAGAGGAACATTAGGAGGTGTCGTCTAGATAAGCATCGTCTGTAATGACATTGAGGCTATTATGAGCCACATGGATACATTGCATACTCAAATGCAAGAATGCATTTAGGCAGGTGGCTTGTCTAGAGGGTAAAATGAATAGACCTTATATGAGCACCTCATAGAATCGTTTCACAGTAGGGAACTTAAGAGAATCCTGGATGCAACATGGACGATTCACGAGAATAACTATCTCTTATTAAAGTATAAGAACTATCATGTTGATTTTCTTTTGAAGAAATAGAATCAATCATTAGTTCCTCAATATTCTTTTCTTCATCGGCGATATGTTGTGGTGAATTTGGACTATCATATTGATATTCAAACCATGAATTTTCAGGTTTGTCCTCCCAATTTGAGTAGAATGAGGTGAAAACGTTTTTTGTCGATGAATGTATTCCCCATGAAAAATCATTCATCGCCATCTCCTTGCAAAATAATCATTAAAGAAAAAAAGGTGAAGAAAAAGATCAAAATATATATGAAAAAATGTTTAAATTAATAGAAGTTCGACTAGATTAATATTACAACTCAACCATCCCCGGCAACGGCGCTAAGAACTTGATGCGTATTTTACGTATACATGCATGTGAAGGCAAGTGCACCTTAATCGTGTATCAAGTAATAAAGTGAAAGTATAGTATTGTTCCCACGAGAATAGTGATTATAAGTATTGATCTTTTTGCTTGCTATCTATTATTTAAACAATCAAAAGGTAGAGTTTATTGGGTAATCAAGTTAAGACTTAATTAAGAAGTGAAATGAAAACTGTACAAATTAGGTGAGAGATTACTTATAATGAAAGAAACTAAGGCTTCTAGCTTCACTTAACCTCTTTGCTTGGTAGTAACACTTAACCCTTTTAAGTTGTTTTATACTTTTTTAAGATGACAATTTTTCTTATTAACTAATAGATTCTCAAGATTGGCTCTAAGCTCTCGATTAATTACGTTACCTTAGTCTAGCTAAAGTAATTAATCTAAAGAAACATTAAGTTTAATAAATCTAAACCTTTTTAACCTACTTTACCTTGGTCCGACTAAAGTGATTACTTAAGATTCAAGAAAAATCGCTCGAGTAATTAGTTCTATACTTTCGATTAATTACTTCACTTTGGTTCGACTCAAGTAATAAATTTAAGATTTGTAATAAGATTCATGAAAAACCTTGAAAAAGCAATAAGCCACACTAAATGGTCATTAGGTCCAACTTATGAGTTTCGATTAATCAATTTAATCACAGTCAATATAAATTATTAATTATTGAGTTGGGATTTGGTCCATCTCCAACAAGCATTAAGAATCATAAGTTAGTTCTTAAAAATGATAAACATAGCTTAAATAGGTAAATGTAATTACCACATAATTAAGGTTAAGATCCGCTTCTAGCCTTAGTTAAGAGGGTTTTAGTCCATGATTAGATTAAAACACGTCTTAGAAAGATAGATAATGGAGTTCATAGCAACAAAAAGAGATCAAAGTTTAGAAGAAACCGTAATGACGATTGTCGAACGGTCTTTCTCGGTAACTTGAAACTTACTTTTATTAGATGAAATTTTGCACAAACAACAACTTGAGCACAATAACAACAATTAAAACAACAAACACGATTGATTCTTAAAGAGAAGAATCAGCAAAGTAATATTATAGAGGAGGAATTAAGCATAAGCTTGGTGTGTTTTTAAATGGCTTCCAATGTCTTATTTTATAGTAAAATGGCTTATATGCTTCCAAAGACCAAGACTTCTTATGTCTCCCAACTCCCTAATATTCCAAACTCAGCTTTAAAGAGGGTGGTGGAAGACTTTGACAATTTAGGAATTGAAATGTGTGAAGGTGGGAAAGCAATCTTAGTCTTCAACATGTACATCAACTTAGGACAATTTTTTGAGCCTGTTATACTTATAATTTGGAGATGATTATTATTAGTCATGCATTCGTCTTTCTCTTAGCTTTATAACGCATTTTTAATTGCCTCAATCTGAGTTCGTATGAGAGAGTTACGATACAAATACAAAAATATGTCAAATCTGCCCGCCATGTGAACAAAAGGACTTTCAGTTACAGCACCCACCTCGACGAGGTACAGGGATTTAAGTGAATAAACTTCACTAAACCCCCACCCCAATGAGGTCGGGATGCACCTCGACGAGGTGAATGGACTAAAGTGAAAAAAATGATGTTTTGGACTCCGTTTTGCTTCCGAAACTTCATTTTGAGTCTCGACTTTGGTCATTTGTGATGAAACCTTATGAAAATGCCTAAAAACACATGGAAAAAAAAGACTTAGATACATAAAATAAGGAGAATATACAAAAACTATCATTAAAACTTGTCAAAATGTTACGAAAAAATAGTAATTAAGTACGAAAAATGCTATAAATTACGACCATAACAATTATCAAAACTTATATTTGAATATCCAATCATGATAATTTTTGTGATTCAATAATATCATATATAATTCTTTTTTTTTTTAATCTTTGTAAAGATAAATTCTATTTTTCTTTATGATTATTCAAAATTTGAAATTCTTATTGATTTCATAATTGTTATTTTCGAGAAATTTTATCTTATTCAGAAATTTATTATTTTCAATTATCATAATCGCATATCTCTTTTTATGAATCTTATATTTTAACAAGGTTTCAAAAGTTGCATAATATAACTTACAACATGTATCAATTCCTTCTTCTCTAGACAAAGTGCTAAAAGTTACTTTAATGGATTATTCTTCATAGTTTGTCTGGAGAACCTTCAGATTCATTCTCCTTTGACATGGAGCAAAGGTGTGTTTCTTTTTCCGTATCGCTTGATGAAGAGCATCATCACAGCCACTCCATTTAGTTATCATGGCTTTCTTCCCTTTCTTTTTGTTCTGATTATTTCTTTAGGACGATTACACATAATATGTCCTCATCTATTACATTCAAAACAAATGACTTCTTTTTTTTAACACAAACGTGAATTCATTACTGAGAATCAACAAAGAGATCATACAAAATACAACTAGGTGGATTTGAAGTCCATTCCTCAAATTCTGACATAGAAAGACTAGCCCTTGCCAAAGCATGAGCAACTCTATTCGCAGAACGATTAATAAAGTTGATACGAACATCATTAAAATTCTTAAGGAACCTCTTGCAGTCCTCCAGAATAACCCCATAAGATGAACGATAATATCCAGAATAGATATCATTGATCACTAATTGAGCATCTAATTCCAGTTCAACACTATCCTTCCCTTGATTTTTAATCCAGCTAAGCGCCTCTCTAATTCCAACAGCTTCTCCTTCCCTAACTTGGAAATTCTTGAGGAGTATCTTTTTTAAATTTATCTTTTTTAATCTTATACTCTTTGTAAACATTCTTTTTTGGGGTATTTCTTAAATTTTTTTATCTTTCTTTTTTATAATTCTTTTGAATTTTTGAGAAAACATATCAATTTCTTCTCCAGAGTCGTTATATAAACTTTCATTATCTAATTTAGCTTTTAGTCTTGTGAATTTAGGGTTTTTAGCTTCACGTTCCTTATTATTGACATTTTTTTTTGATCTCATAAAGTAAGTAATGATCTAACAAATTCATCATGTGAATATTTTGAAATATCTTTTGCTCCCTCAATAGCTTTTAATTTAGGATCCCAACTTGAAAGTATAGTTCTCATTAATTTTTAATTAACTCTTCATCTTGATTTTTTTTTCCAATGTTTTAAGATTATTTACAATGGTGGTAAACATTATATACATCTCAAAGATGGTTTCAGTTACCTCTATTTTAAATAATTCATATTCTCTCATACATAAATTTACACTTAGATCCTTTTGCTTATGTGTGTCTTTATATGCGACTTCAAGTTTGTCCTACACTAACCATAGTTCATACATACTCAACAATTTTTTCTGCTTCGTACGCCTATGATGTTTGTTACTCCACTCGCACTACCACATCGGACAAAATGGACATTTGATGTCACTTAAGTAAATTTAAAAAGGGTAATGAGACACCCTTAAAATTTAGAAGGCCAACCAAATTTTCTAATTAAGTTTAGGGTCAAATTTTCTAATTAAGTTTAGGGTCTTCTTTATATTAGGAAATTCATGCATAATGAATTAACATAACTTATATATATAAAAAAATTTGCCAAAATCATATTTTTCAATCATTGCATATGTGTATTATATTTTTTTAATTTGTCTATTTAATCAATTTAAGATTTATCATGTATTTTTTAAATGGACTCTCTCCAATTAAAATTTGTAATGTAGATTAAAACTAGAACTCGAACTTGAAATATCTAGGTTAAGCAATTTGAAGTATTGATCACTCAAATCAATCTTAATTAGTATATTTGTGTTAATAGGTAAACTATACCCATATTCCTTCAATTTTGGCATTGCTTTTTTTCATGATCCCTAAATTTTAAATTCATATATAAATTTTTTAGAAGTTTGCTATTTATTAACATAAAACTCTACAATTTAGACACTATGTTAGTAAAATGCAAACTTTAATTTTTTTATATTCGGTTTTGAAAATTATAAATCATAAAAAAAAAAGTAAAATCAAAGTTGAGAACCCATAAATGTAACTTATCCCTATGCTAATGATATCGAGGTATGTTATCGTGTTAGTAACAAAATAGCAACAACTAAATTGCGACGGGATAGGGGTTTCGTCCCCTACATTAAGATAAAAAAAAATTACGACGGGATAAAACATCAATACATAAGTTGGTAGTAAATGTGCTTATAGAAAGCTATCTACCTCCTCCTCTTCTCTCTCTTATTTCTTAAAATAGACTGTATTGTTCCTTGTCGCTGATGACAACAAATTTGTCATTTTATCTGAACAAAACTAACTACATCTATTTGGATAAGGAAGGTTACCTTTCTTCTTCCTCCTCCAATCTATGTGTTTAATCTTACTGTCGTAATGCCTTGAATCGGTATATCATGTTTCCTATTCGGAGTAGTATTGGGTTTCGGATTCATAGTTGGATTAGGATCATGGGTTCCTAGTTGGATTAGGATCATGGGTTCCTAGTTGGATTGGGATCATGGGTTCCTAGTGGGATTAGGTTAGATTGGGTATTATAAATACCCCATTATGTAACATAATCATTGTAATCTGATTTTCGCCTCCTAATAATACTATTCTCCTTCTGCCCGTGGACTAGCCAACACAACGTTGGTGAACCACGTAAATCTGTGTTTTTCGATTGCTTGTTTATTTATCTTTCATTAATTCCGCACAACAAACTAGTATCAGAGATTTCGGTTTCCGATCGGGGTTTTTTGTTTTCTGGAGAGAAAGATGTCTGCGATGAACGTGAAAATCGAAAAGTTTACTGGGAGAAATAGTTTCAGTCTATGGCAGATCAAGATGCGGACTTTGTTAAAACAACAAGGTCTGTGGACGCCGTTGAAGAATGCAACAAGAGAAGTCACTGCTGAGATGACGATTCTAGAAGAAAAGGCACATTCAACAATTATATTGTGCCTCGCAGATGGCGTCATCACTGAGGTCTCAGATGAAGAGACTACTGCCGGTCTGTGGATGAAGTTAGAGAGGTTATACATGATAAAATCTCTAACGAACAAACTTCTTCTGAAACAACGTCTGTTTGGCTTGCGAATGCAGGAATATTCTGTGACTTTGGAAGAAGTTAGGTCATCTCTTCATAGTAGGGAGTTGCGCCATAAGGCGAGCAATACAGGTGTAGATAATTAGGCCTCTGGACTGTTTGCCAGCGGCAGTAAAGGAAAAGGAAACGGTGGAAAGAAGAAGTCTAAGAAACCGTTCTCAAAGGGTCCCAAGCCAGACGACACCTGTAATTACTGTAAGGAGAAAGGACATTAGAAAACTGATTGTCCAAAGAAGAAGAAGAAATCAGAAAATCAACCAGGTTCTACTGCTGCAGCAGATGGCGACAGCAGCTCTGAAAACGATATTGCTCTAGTTGCTGATGGACACACTCATCACTCTAATGTGTGGGTTCTTGATTCAGGAGCATCTTATCATATTTGTCCAAGGAGAGAGTGGTTTTCAACTTATAAGCAGGTAGATGGAGGTAGCATTTCAATGGCTAATAGTCATATCTGCAAAGCAGTTGGAATAGGCTCGATCAAGTTGAGGACACATGATGGTAAGTTCTGCACGTTGAATGAAGTCAGGCATGTTCCATTGATGATGAAGAATCTGATATCTCTAAGTCTATTAGACAGCAGGGGTCTCAGCTGGTCAGGAAAAGATGAAGTTCTACATGTCTATAAAGGTTCTGATGTGATTCTGAAAGGTGTGAAGCATGGTACTTCATATTTCCTGTAAGGTTCCACTGTTACAGGTTCAGCTAATGCTGCATCGTTAGAGATTGACTAGGAGGATATGACAAAGATATGGCATATGAGACTTGGTCATATGGGCGAAAGAGGGATGAAGATTCTATCAAATGATGATCTTCTTGATGGTCACAAGGTCAAAAGTTTGGAGCTTTGTGAACACTGTGTCTTTGGGAAACTACATCGCAACAAGTTTCCCAAAGCTATTCACATAACAAAAGGCACACTTGCTTACATCCACTCTGATTATTGGGGTCCATCTCGAGTTGAGTCTTTGGGAGGTCAAAGATATTTTATGTCTCTGATTGATGATTATTCAAGGATGACCTGGGTCATCATGATGAAGCATAAAATTGAAGCTTTCAAGAATTTCAAGCAGTGGAAAGCATTGGTGGAAAACCAAACAGGAAAGAAGATAAAGAGGTTGCGAACTGATAATGGTCTAGAATTCTGCTCATCTGAGTTTGATCAGTTCTATAAGGATGAAGGGATTGCTCGGCATCACACAGTCAGGAATACACCACAACAGAATGGTGTAGCTGAACGAATAAACCAGACATTACTGAAGAGGGTGAGGTGCATGCTCTCTAATGTTGGGTTAGAAAGAAGATTCCGGGCTGAAGCGGTGAACACAGCATGTTATCTGATTAACCGCAGACCACACACTGTCATACAACTCAAGACACCTACAGAAATATGGTCAGGAAAGGTTGCTGATTACTCAAATTTGAAAGCTTTTGGGTGCACAGTTTACTATCATGTTAATGAGGGTAAGTTAGAGCCAAGAGCCAAGAAGGGAGTGTTCGTAGGCTATGGAGATGGAGTTAAAGGCTTCAGGATCTGGTCTCCATCAGAGAAAAGGGTCATTTGGAGCAGAAATGTAGTCTTTGACGAAAAATCTGTGCTTAACCCCATTATGAAGCCTACAACTGCAACAAAAACTGATAGCATTGATAAACAGGTGGAGTTTCAGGTCATACAGAGTGAGAGTGGCTTGAAGGAACAAGAGTTAGAAGCAGAAATAGAGCTACTAGAGTCTACACCATCAGTTTCTCAACCATCTGAAGCTACACATCTTAGCTTAGCTCAAGATTGACCAAGGAGGGTTGGAGTTAGGCCACCTAAGAGGTATGAGGACATGGTGGGCTATGCACTATAGGTTGCTGAAGAAGTGGACACTCGTGAACCATCAACTTACTAAGAAGCTGTTTCAGGCACTGATTCTGAGAAATGGCTTGCTGCTATGGGAGATGAGATGGAATCCCTTCATAAGAATTAAATATGGGATTTAGTCATACCACCTCCACGGAGAAAGATTATTACTTGCAAGTGGGTTCTCAAGATGAAGGAATGGATATCACCTGTAGAGGGAGTCAAGTATAAGGCTAGAGTTGTTGCTAAAGGTTTCAATCAAAGAGAGGGAGTGGATTATAATGAGATATTCTCACCAGTAGTCAGACACACCTCTATTAGAGTGTTGCTAGCTATAGTTACACATCAGGATTTGGAGCTTGAGCAACTTGATGTAAAGACAACCTTTCTGCATGGAGATTTAGAGGAAGAGATCTACATGACCCAACTAGATGGTTTCCAGATTCCTAGGAAGGAGAATTATGTTTGCAAGTTGAAGAAGTCCTTGTATGGACTTAAGCAGTCTCCCAGGCAGTGGTATAAGAGGTTTGACAGCTACATGATGCAGCTGGGCTACACCAGGAGCCCATATGATTGTTGTGTCTATTACAATAAATTGGAAGATGGGTCTTTTATCTATCTGGTGTTGTATGTAGATGACATGTTGATAGCTGCAAGGAAGAAGCACGACATTCAGAGGTTGAAGGGTCTTCTCAGTGCAGAGTTCGAGATGAAGGATTTGGGTGCAGCTCGGAAAATTCTTGGAATAGAGATTTACAGGGACAGAAGCAAAAGAAAACTTTTTCTGTCATAGAAGGGCTATATTTAGAAGATCTTGTCAAGATTTGGCATGTCTACCGCAAAGCCCATAGATACTCCTAGTGCTGCAAGTGCACATCTTTCTATTGCTTTTGCACCTAAGTCTGCTGAAGAGAAGGAGTACATGTCTCGAGTTCCCTATGCAAGTGCAGTAGGAAGCTTGATGTATGCAATGGTCTGCACTAGACCTGATCTTGCACAGTCTATTAGTGTTGTTAGCAGGTTTATGGGTGAACCTGGCAATGAGCATTGGCAAGTTGTGAAGAGGATCTTTCGATACCTAAAAGGTACATCTGACGTTGGTCTCATTTATGGAGGTGATACAGAGTGTTTGGTGATAGGTTTTTCAGACTCTAATTATGCTGGAGATGTTGACAGTAGAAGATCTATGACTAGTTATGTTTTCACTCTTGGCGGTTCAGTTGTCAGTTGGAAAGCTACTTTGCAGCCTACAGTGACTTTGTCTACTACGAAAGTAGAGTATATGGCACTAACTGAAGCTGCTAAGGAGGTGATTTGGCTTAAAGGACTGGTTAGTGATCTTGGTCTACATCATGATCAGGCTACAGTGTATTGTGACAGCTTAAGTGCAATCTGTTTAGCCAAGGATCAGGTTCATCATGAGAGGACCAAGCATATAGATATGAGGTATCATTTTCTGAGAAGTGAGAAGAGGGTCAAGGTGAAGAAGGTAGGCACTGCTGACAATCCGGCTGACATGTTTACCAAGCCTGTTCCATAGAGCAAGTTTCAACACTGTTTGGACTTGCTAAACATCAGAGATTATTAGTTGCCATGTGGGGGCGACTCTGAGGCAGAGGGAGAAGTCTATTCATCTGTCACTGTCATGAGTGCATGTATTATGTTTTCAGGAGGATTCAAGTCAAGGTGGAGATTTATCGTAATGCCTTGAATCAGTATATCATGTTTCCTGTTCGGAGTAGTATTGGGTTTCGGATTCCTAGTTGGATTGGGATCATGGGTTCCTAGTTGGATTGGGATCATGGGTTCCTAGTGGGATTAGGTTAGATTGGGTATTATAAATACCCCATTATGTAACCTAATCATTGTAATATGATTTTCGCCTCTTAATAATACTATTCTCCTTCTGCCCGTGGACTAGCCAACACAACGTTGGTGAACCACGTAAATCTGTGTTTTTCGATTGCTTGTTTATTTATCTTTCATCAATTCCGCACAACACTTACACTTTTAGTGTTCATTCTGTTTTTAGTGCTTTCATTTCAGTTGAAATTCATACATCTCGTTAGATTTTTTCTATTTGATTTGCATTTGTCAACTATAAATCTTCTATTTATACTTTTTTTTTTCCGGTTTAGCAAGACTGGAAGGGTATTATCTTATACGTAGAACAATAGATCTACATTATTACACCATTAGAAATGACTTGAATCCAATTGTCTGAAAGAAACTAAATGATGTGAGATTGGTTTGCATGCAACTGCTTTTCTACAGATTTGAATTATGAGAAGTATGAGATTTATCGTCTTTTTTTATAGTTTATTCGATTTTTCGGTTCGAGGCCCGAGACTTGTCAGATACTTTTAGTTAGGTAGATCCTCTCACAATTAAAGCTTACTGGGTACGTAAAGTTTCGAACTCGGCCGTCTTTCTATTTTAATTGTACCTTTTATATCTTTTATTACTCAATATGAGAATTTTCTTTTATTTATGGATCTTGTACTGTATTTGTGTGGTTTTTTTATCCCAACTTATTTTTTATTGTTTTTCTATAAAAAAAAGGGTAAATTCCAAAAAAAACCCCTGTGGTTTGATGTTGTTCCAAAAAAACTCATGTGGTTTGTTTTTACAAAAAAAAGGACCGTGGTTTCACCGTTACCCGAAAAACGGAAAAGGGCTTAACACCGTTAAAGTGCTGACGTGGCACAGGGGTAAAACAGGAAAATCGATTTTTTTTTTTATTTTTTATTTTTTCCCCCTTCTCTCTCCTCATTCTTCTTCCTTCTCCCTCTTCTTCTTCCTCCTTCTTCATCTCTTCTCTCCTTTTTCTTCTTCTTCTTCTTCTCCTCCTCCTCCTTCTTCTTCTTTCTTCTTCTTCTTCTTCTTCCTCTCTCTTCTTCTTCCTTCTTTTTTTTTCTTTTTTTTTAAGTTTCGGAAATTTCCAGATTTCTTCGGAAATCTGGAAATTCCAGATTTCCGTCGAAATCTGGAAAATTTCCAGATTTCTATAAGTTATATTTTTATTATACATTTTATTACAATCAAAACAAAAGAGAATAAAAAGATGCATAAAAAAAATAAAAAAGAACAAGATCTGAACCACCAACAATGGCGGCAACATTACCATCTTCTCGGATTCCACCTTCTTCTCCGATGATTTCATTCACCATTAACAATCCGAATCAGAATTCCAATCCTTCATCTTCTTCTTCTCCGTTTCAAAATCTGAAACCAAGCATTCTCGTTATTCTCCTAATCCTCTCCATCAATTTCCTTCTCTCAATTTCTCTCTGTCTTCTCCTCCGTCATCTGAATCGGCGCTGTCTCCGCAACGTTTCTACCTCCTCAACGATATCAACATCCGCCGCTGCTCTCACTTCTTCCTCCAACCGTGTTTCGCCTGAGGTTAATCCTGTCTTCTCTCTCATCGACTCTCTCCCGGTGTTCGCTTATAGCTCCATTAAACGGCGTTCGATGACCTCTAATGGCGATTGCGCTGTTTGTTTGTCGAAGTTTGAACAGGAGGATCAACTTCGTTTACTACCTCTTTGTTTCCATGCTTTTCAGACGTCTTCCAGAATTCTGGAATTCTCTTGAAATTCTGGAAAATTTCCAGAATTTTGGAAAATTCCAGAATTCTGGATATTAAAAAAAAGAAGAAAAAAAAGATAAAGAAGAAGAAGAAGAAGAAGAAGAGAGAGAGAGGAAGAAGAAGAAAAAAGAAGAAGAGAAGAAAGAGAAGAAGAAGAAGAAGAAGAGGATGAGAGGAAGAAGAAGAAGAAGAAAAAGAAAAAGAAAAATTAAAAAAAAAATTCCAACTCTACCCCTTGCCATGTCAGCACTTTTAACGGTGTTAAGCCCTTTTCCGTTTTTCGGGTAACAGTGAAACCACAGTCCTTTTTTTTAAAAAAAACAAACCACAGGGGTTTTTTTGGAACAACATCAAACCACAAGGTTTTTTTTTTGGAATTTACCCTAAAAAAATTGTGATAGAATATGAAATCTTAAAAATGTTAGATGTGATTAACCAAAAAAACAAAACGAACACATAAAAATATATAAACAGTACGACTGGAAATTAAAAGGAAAGAGATAGACAAATCTGAGGCATGTATTAGTAGTTTTCTTAAGACAGATGTCGTCGCTATTGACGATCGTCTCCCAGGATACAACAGATTACGCAAGCGAACTCAAACGTGTATAGCCTAGTTATCACCGGAGTAGGAAAACAAGAACAATGTGAACAGACAAAGAGTATTTGGAAAACTTCAACAACAGCTTTTTCATCATCTGTAAATTTGACAATCCATTCTATATTAATAGAACTTGAAAGGATATGTCTTTTCACGAACGAATATGACTGTACAGGACAGACACGACTGTTCACGTACGAACACGACTGTTCATGAAAGGAGGTGTTTGTTGGTATTTAAATTAATAAATAATTTTATTCAATTTTTTCCAACACAAATGAATTCATTTAGTTGCAAAATAGAACAATAAATAATTTTACGAAAGAATTCAAAACAGTAAAATCAGAACTTTTTTTTTTTTTTTGAAAATTAATTAATATTGCTAAACTCTCCATTTAAAACATTATTCATTTGAAAAAAAAGGGTTGTGAAACCATATATATTTGACAAAGTGAAGCATGGACTTTTTGTAAAAGTAAACAAATGATGAGTTGATCATAGCTATCAAATTTTAAATAATAACAAAATGTTCAAAAGATTGAAAATAAGGAATATTCACTTCATATATAAAACTCATTTAATCACAATAATTTATTTCAAGAATTATAACCACATTTTAATTCAACTTACGGCACACTTTTATATTTGAATAACTCCAATTCACAAGTTTAATATAAATATAAAAATTTCAACCCACTAAATTGAACATGTGTCAATAGTTTTCCGGTTCGATATTTATTAAACTAGCTTCAAGCATGTGCAATGCACGGAATTTTTTTTATATTTCTTAACTAATATATCTATTTATATAAAAGAATTATTGAATATATAAAAAAATTAATGAAAATATAAATTGAAAAGGTACTAATATTATTCCATATTTATATTAAAATAACGTAATTAAATATAATAGATACTTTATATTATTAAAACTTAAATAAAAATTATATTTTAAATATAATTATATATTTTAACTTTTTTCCTTTTAACTTTTGAAATTATATTTATTTTATAATAAATACTTAACTTTAAAGATTAATGATCAAGAGCGGAAACGATTTATTTTATACATTGATCAATATATCTACGTGGTTGCAATAAAAGAAAGGACTCAGATCTGAATATTCGGAAGGACCTAAATGATGAAGATTCGATTGCAGTTACTTTTCTACGGATTTTGATTTCTATGAAGTATATGTATTTTTGTTTTTCTGTGTATTTTATACATTTTATGGCTTTTTATGCTCTTTGTAGTCGTTTTGGTCCCATTGTTGATTTTGTAAGGTTTTTTACCTTTTTCATTTTTTGTTGTAATTGTTCTTTTCGTATCTAATGAAGTTATAAGCATTTTCATCAAAAAAAAAAAAAGTTTATATATTTACTTAGGAATCCTTTCCATTTTCCTGTTATAGAATGGACATTGGGACTTGGTGTTGGTAGTTGTTGAAGGAGTAAAAGGAATAATAATTTGGCATGAATTTTGAAGATGTTTATAGCTTCCAACATGGTATATGCAATTATTTACCTTTTCAATATTCAATTTTAACATCAAAATATAAGTCAGCATTACTAATATCTCCTACAAAGGAAAATAGGATTGGAAGTTTTCAAATTCGAAGGTAAATAATTTATTAGTCTCCTATTTTTTACTTAACATATTGTTTAGTCCTTCTATTTTGAAAAACATATTATAAAGTATCTATCGTTTGTCAATATTAATTCTTTAGTCATTCTGTCTATTTTTTTAGATTTTCAACCGTTATATTTAGCATAAACAGACAAAAAATAACATAGTAACCTTATACTATGGTTGTCCTAAAAGCTATGATATATTCGGTTAAAAATCTAAAAAAATAGATAAAATGACCAAAAACTTAATATTGACAAAAGATATAGATCTTATAATGTGTTTTTCAAAATAGGGGGACTAAATAAATTATTTACCCTAATAAGAATAATACGAATAGACAAATATTTTATGATCTAAGTTTCTTTTATCTCATTAAATGACAAAATCAAAAATATATATTGACCATATGTTTTTATTTTTCAGTTCTCTCTGTCATATAGTTAATAATTTCACTTCCTTTGAGATTAGCATTGTTTCCTCCTCAACTTCGCTTTGTAGAGTTATCATCCCTGTGAAATTATAGATATGAACAAAACTGAATCAATATAAACAAAATTGAAAAACAAAAAATAAATAGATAAGAACAAAATTGGATCAATTTATTTATACCCTCTCTTTCCCCCTTGATAATCATTTGCCACTTCTATACTCAATTTAAAGTAATAAAGGTGAAAATAAAGCAGGTTCGAGATTGTCAGTGCTGCAGGGGGTGCCAACCTAGTTGGGATTTTCTGTCTTATTATCTCCACACCTAGTTCTAATAAAAAAAAGTAATAAAGGTGAAAATAGAACTAAATATTTCATTCTGCACTTAAATATAACAATGAAATGACCTTTCTCAATTATAAGGACTACTTAGCAAAATCTGAAGAAAACATCTAAGAATAAATGTTTACAATTTCAAATATACTATATATATTATTTGTACTAAATGGCAAAAATAATATGAAACATACCAGACGTCACGCAAATTATCAGAATAGTCTGTATTCTCCCGCAATTCTATTTTACCCAGACAATACTTTATAATTATAAAAATAGAACCTTTCAACAATAACAACAGGGTGGCTTTAATCAAAAGAGGAAAAAATGGAAGAAAAAGTGAATAATCCACAAAATTCATTACAAAATGGATAGGAGAAACTTTACCTCTTCAAGAGTTGCAGATCAATTCCAGGAAGATCACGATTTGCATTTGTAGTTGGCATGTGTATCTAATAGAAGATTAAAAGTAAGTGAGAATGAGTACAATCTTAGCTTCAGGTCTATATCACCAAATATAAATCTCAGCCACAAGTTAGATACAAATTACAAACAAAATCAACAATAGCACATATAACAACATAAATTTAATTGAAAATTAATTACTACTATCGTCACTACGATCAATATCATTGTTCGAATCATCAATAAGCACTAAGCTCGACTTCGGTGTCTGTTTCAAACGTACCTTCTTCTTCCTTCTCTTCTCCTTCTCATTGGCTTTGTCCTCCTGCAGTGTTTTGAACCAGCAGATTTTTGTCACTGATATGGATATAGTCTCAGCCACCATAGATGGAATCCCTAATTGAGAAACAATAATAGCTTAATAATTGAAGCAGTTTTTGAAATCCATAGAAAGAGAGAAGTTGTGGAAGATTAGAGATTCAACAAAAACAGTTTGTTTTCTATCGAACTATCAGTTGTTCATCATATCATGTTTTAATCGGAGAGAGTGAAGCAGAGATTGTTGCAGGCTAGGATTCTATTGACAATTAGTTGTTGATAAAGTGTGAGTAGACCTCGGCATGGGCCGGGCCTGTCGGGCTTGTGATCAAATCTGATAAGCCCAAGCCTAGCCCAAGCCCACACTAATATAATCGGGCTCGGGCTCGGGCGGGCTCGACCTAAAAAAGGAATCCCAAGCCCGCCCGCCCGCCCAAGCCCATATAAGGGCGGCCCGGTCGCATTACGCGTCCCCGCTGAGCGAGGGTCCGGGGAGGGGTCCCACCACAAGGGTGTATTGGGGGCAAGCCTTCCCTTGCCAATTTAATTGACAAGCCCATATCTAAATTAAAAAAAAATCAATTAAAATAAAATACTAACTTTTTTAATAAAAAATAATAAACATAATAGTTAATAAGTCTTAGAAAACTAATTGTAAATTGTAAATACTGATTACTTATTTAATTATCTATAAATTTATATATGTAGGGTTTTTATGGACTCATTTAATTTATATAATTAAATTTATAAATACATATATATATATATATAATGGGTCGGGCCGGGCCCGTCTGGTATTTACATAGCACATGCCCGCCCATTTACTAGGCGGGCTTAATCGGGCTTGGACCGGGCCTAACACTAATTTTATGTGTCCAGGCCCGGCTAAATGGGCCTGGACTCGGGCCGGGCGGGCGGGCTCATCGGCCCATGGCGAGGTCTAAGTGTGAGTGAGTGTTTTCTCGAAAATTTAGCATGAGAAGATTAAGATAGATTGAGAGGAGTTAGTTTTGCTAAAATGTAGTTTACTTAGATGGGTCAGTATTATCTGATTGGAGAACAAATTACAAAGTTCATTAAATTGACACATTTAAATTAGATGCTTTAATATCTTGAAATATTTCATCTTATTTCCTTTGTTATATATATATATTACTCGCACAAACTCTGTTGGGTTGGAAAAAAATAGGCAAAAAGTATCATCAGATTCTTGATTTTTTATTTGAATACATTAAGCCTCTGATTATTTATTTTTTGTCTCATTAAGATAAACATGTAATTCTATTAAAAACATGTTATTAACTTCATCTGTATTTGAAATTATTAAAAAATACAAATTTCAAATGCATGTGCAATGAATAACAGTCTGTTAACCGAATTTTATGTTCAAAATTACCTTTTTTTTGTTATCAAGGGCTTACTGAGACAAAAAAATAAAATAAATGATCAGTGACTTAATGTATCCAAATAAAAGATTAAGAGTTTCATGAACCAAAAAAATGAAAGATCAGAAACCTAACAATGTTTTTTTGTAAAAAAAAACACCATGTACCATCCATTTTTTGTATATATGCATATTGACTCCAATCTCTAGATATTTCAATTGGTTTACTGTCAATATTAATCCTTTTTGTAAAGAAATTCAAAGTAACTCATGCAATTGAAATATTCAAATTACATCGGCTTTTGGAAGGAGTTTATGTTCCCTAAGAAAATAAAAAATAGTGCTGGGACATAAAAAAAAATAGTGCTAATTTAGGGAGACTTTTTGGGAAGATTTTGATAGATAATAGACATACGAATTCTATTAGGATTCCATTAGAGCACCACCAGGAATCAATGGATAAAAGATAGGGATAGTGGGTTTAAGGATTTGATTAGTTAGAGAAGAAAATTAATTATTAAATTATTTACTAATTGAAAAACGTTTTATTGGAAAAATTGACACATCAGCTCCTGCTTTCTTATTTAGCCACATCAGCTACCGAAATCTCTAAAATTGTGACATGTGTTACTTTTGTTCCACAATTTATATATATAATAGATAGATACCATAGTGTTTATTAGGTCCTGTTAGATTTTGGCTTATTTGAATTCTACGATGGAGATTCAAACCATTCAAAGACTTAAATTTAATAAGTCTAAAGCTAACGGTGAATAACCAAATTCATTTGATCATTCAAGGTCTAAGTGCTAAATACATACGGCTATAGGATTTTATATATAACTAGTTCAAAAATAGAAATATTTAAAAATATTCTATAACAATAAATAATAATAATAATAATTACATAATTATGTCTTAATATCTCAAAATTACAAAATTTTACAAATTTATTTTGAATAATAAATATATAAGTGGAGAACCATTATAAAAGTTTAATACAATTCTAGTTCAGGTACTTTTATCAATTGTTCCATTATATTTTTAAAATATTCAATTACCCCTAAATTTATTTAAAGTATTCTATTAACCCTTTAAAATCTACGTGGTAGAGTAGGAAACGTTTTGAAAATGTTAAAATGTATATACTTTAAATATGTTCAAATGGATAATAAATCATTTTATACAAATTTAAGAAGTAACTTTTTAAAGAATTAATTAGTCATTTTAAACACGTTAAAGTGGCTAAATAGATTTTTTTTTTCAAATTATATGAAGCTCAATTCACTTTTCTGGATGAAAGAATGATTGTAAAATGAAAGATGAAAACTTTTTTTTTAAAGGAAGTAAAAATTGGATTATTATTGTACAAGATGGATTATTTTATGTATGCAAGTACATTTGGTAAAGATCAAGCCCATATAAGCCCACTTGAGAGTTAGGCCTTATTTTGCAAAGAGGAAGGATTTTTCTTTTTTGGGTTACAGAGGAAGGCTAAAAAGCCCAAGCAAATATGAAGGATTTAAAACAGTTTAGATGTTGGAGAAATTTATTTCTGGCGTATTACGTCATCTATGCACCATCATAATAATTTTAATATCACGTTACATTTTAACTAATAAAATAGGCGGAATACATTTCAGGTCTCATGAATTTGAACAGAGAAATTGATTAGCCATCTGAATTTTAAGTTATTTGTTAATTTCAGACATTGCTTATAATGATATATTAAATTAACATGTAAGCTTCCAAATGTTTACAATGATTTAATAGCTTTTTAAACTTGCTTAAACTCGTACATGTTTTAAGTTGTTCAAACCTTTCATTATTTTAATATGTGGATGCATTAAGTAAGTTCAAGAAACTAAAGATACACCATATAACTAACTTTAGGAATAAATTGATTATTAAGCGTTTAATTAAGAAGTACAATAAAAGTGAAACATATGCTTCTAATGGATACACAATTTTGTATATACAAGAAAGGTATACAACAGTAATTGTGTGCAACAAAAATAATGTTGCTTTACTCGAAGCAATATGAAAAAGAATGAAAAAATAAAAAGGATAAATGAAAAAATTACGTAACAGTTGGGTTAGTCCCTCGATCTATCCATCTTTATTCATCTAAAACACTAATGTCAATACGAGCACCAGTAGTGTCGTATTCGAGAAATTCTATTATGATCCCAGTCAATTGCTCAAGTAACGGAGATTGCGGGTGGGGTCCTAGGAGTTCTAGGAGTAGGACTAGGGAGTCCCATGTATTGAAGTCTAGGGGAAACCCTAACCCCTGGACTGGGGCGTGGGGAAGGAATAGGGCCGTAGTTTCCGAAAGGTGTAGGGGCAATTCTCGGAGACAGATTGACTTGTTCCAAAGCTCTAAATTGGAGCTCCGATGGATAATCACGGACACAGCCGATTCTAGGTCCAGCTCCTGTGCTCCACTTGCGAGACAAACGTTCTGGCCACTCGAATGCCTTTGTCTTCCTTTCTTCTTCTGATGATTCTTCTTTTGTTGGAATTGTAGTCTCTTTTGTGGGCATTTTATCAAACACCTTCTGTGCATCATTTGATTGAGAGTTATCAACTGATTCAGCTTTTTCTTCTTCTTCCAGGACGGCTTGTGATGGACTGTCATCATCAATCGCACATTTCTGCATAGAAAACAATGGATCAACATCAGCCATCAGGTACTTTGTTAGGATTATGCAAATATAAATCAAAGTTCTTGTAATGTTGTTGGATAAAGGTGAAATTGACACCTAAATTTGAATTCAAATTGAAATTTAGGTATCAATTCAATTCTAAAGTTACTAAAATTTGATAAATTAGCTTTTATAAGGTTGTGGTCTTTTGAGCTCAAATTGAAAGGTCATATTAGCCCAAAAGTGACAAGTGCACATACATGACTAGTGACACTTGTTACATCCAATTCATTTGATTGAAAATTGCTACATTGAACGGAGAATGTCTACTATAGTCCGGGACAACTGGTCCCGTGTGTTAACGTGTCATCATTTGAATGGCAGTTTATTTCAGATTAAATTGAACATATATCATTAGGTTGTTAGTACCTTAACATTGGTGAGATCCACATTGTGTTCTTGAAGAAAGCAAATGAATTCCCTGAAGTTTTCTTCAGTGGGGTGATAATGACCACTGTAAGGCCAAATAGCCTCAAGAATTCCATTTTTAGCGACTAATCTTCCGGCAGCAGTGGTGGCACCACCAGATAGAAAACTAGAATGCTGAAACACACCCTTCTTCTTTTGCCCTACGTACAAAGCCCTTGTGGTGCTTAGTACAAATATCCATTTCGATCCTTCTATTGTATCTACTACATTCCTAGTTTGCCTGTAAACAAGCCTCCCACTTTCTACTATCACTTCGTATGCTTCCCTTTCATTCTGCAATACAAATTACACAAAAAAACATTACTCAAACAAACACAAAAGTTTCCCCAAAAGATAAAGACAAGAGCTTTTTGTTCAACTTACTGGTCCAAGATATTGTATGCATTGGCGTTGCAGAACACTTCTTGGGCATTTTTCTAGATTCACTTCTTTACCATCCCCGACATCCAACCTGCATTTTTCAGGGCAAGTAATTAGTTACCGAGAGGCAATAAACGCTAAATTGAGAAATTTTACTGTGATTCAAGACCAAATGATTGTGGACTTTTCAGAAAATTCTGGGAAACCAATGTACTTACCAGTAGAAGAAAGGTTGAGTGCTTTCGCTTTTGAACCAAACATCATAATAAAAGTGCAAATTATGACCATACCGATGTCGTGGATCAATCTGTAGAATACAGAGGATGATAATTAGATGTTTAATCAAATGTAGTGATCATCATAATCTTATGAAAATAATGTTTGAAAACTTACAGCTTCAAGCCAATGTTGTAAGGCTAATTTCTGAGCTTTTTCATCTTTGGATAACCCTTTACCAACCTTAGCAGCTCTTGTTCTTGCCCTTGCCCATCTTGAAACTGCAGTTTCTGGTTTATCAATATTAAAGAAAGACACAGAACTCCTCTTCAAAGCTGCAAAGTCCAAAGCTTTCCACCTGAAAATCAACATTAAAAAAATCCCCAAATTAAGAAACAAATCAAAAACCCCCCAAACCAGAAAATTTAGAGAAAGTATGAAATTACTAACCAGAGTTCTTCAACAACAACTGCACAATCTGCAAGATTCCTTCTTGTCCGGTAACTCTTATAAACCTTCTGAACTTTAACTGCGGCCGCATCTAGCTCACTCACTGGTCTGGGCGAAAACAAAATGGCGGGTTCAGGAAGAGAGAGTGGTGGCTTTGTCGGAGTATTTACTGATTTACTATCTGTGTTCTTGAATGAGTCTAGAATTAGATCTTTGAAGGATAAATTTCTGATAAGCATTACATTTTCCGGTTTGCAGTTCTTCTTGTTTATAGAATTCTTGCTTCTGGTTGTGGTTGGTGTTTTGGAGTTGACAGATTTTGTCATCAATTCTGAATCCGTAGTTTTCTTGAAACTTTCTGATCTCAGGGGGATTATGATCCGTTTAGGGGAGAGATTAATGTTGTATGTTAAACCGAAGAAGCTGTGTCGTACGATTTCTTCCCAGGCTGAATAGAGCAAGGACAGCGATAAACCCATATATGAATTTCAGTCACCAACGTTGAACAAGAGAACCTGGTCAAGGAAAAATTGGGATTTATCAAAAAGATGAAGTCTTTTGTAATGAAATTCAACTGGGTTGAAGTAAACTAGTCTAAGAAGAAGAAAAAGGGAAGATTTTTAAGAAAGAAAATCAAAGTTCGAACTTTATAGATGAGAAAACTACAGTCAGATTCACTCCCTTTTGGCCAAAATGAAGGAAGCAGCCTAGCAGATGAGAAAATTCAAAATTGGAAAAAACCAAAGGCATCAAACACCTAATTTATTTAATATTATAAGTGGCGGAGCCAGCTTTTGACTGATAAGTACAGATACACGGGGAGAGTTCAAAAAAATTTCCGATCATAGGAGCGTAAAATAAAGTTTAACTCGTCTCAAAAGGAACATTGACTCGTATATTTAAGGAGCCATGTAGCTTTTCAATTTAGCAATAAGGTAAAACAATGTCATTATAATATGGACTATTTATTTATTTTATTAGGACCAAAACAAGGCTGTCAAAGAAAAAGAGTTAACCATCTACTCCTTCAACATCCCCTCTACATGAAATTTCGTGGGGATGGTTCCCAGCAGTCCGGGTGCCACGACACCCCATTGCCCCTATATATCTGCCTTAGCCACTGGCAGAGGGAGAGAGGTGCATGGAGTCCGTCGCCCAATCACCAGAATCCACTCTAGGAAGGATGGTTCTAGGCGGTCCTCTATTTGAAAAGAGGATTTGGGGATGCTTTGCATCCAAGACTCTCTTTTCTAAGCTTAGCCAAAACATACTATTATTAATCCAAAAAGGGGGAAAAACAACAGAATACTAAAACAATTAAACTTGTAATCATTACCTAAAAATGAGGAATTGGAGCTTGGGAAAAGAATGAAGGATGGTTCAATCAATCAGGATGCAAAAGTGTGAGTTGAGTATGACACTTGACTCCAATATCTCCTTTAAATACAACCCAAAAGAAAGGGGAAAATAAAAAAAGGTCTACTTGAACCTTCAAAGCCGAAAAGGAGGAAGAAAAAAAATCAAAGCAGTGGTGTGGAATTCTATACAAGAAAATTAATGAAACTGGTAAAGGTATATGTATAGAATTGAATATTGGAAGTGAATTTTCAACGGTTCAAAGGCACGAGTTCATAAATTTGATGGCTTTCAAAGAGGAAATGTGAAGATTAAATAAAAAATAATAATAAAAAAAGAAAGGGGGTTTGTTAGATAGGTGAACGTGAGATGAGCTGGTCAAAGAAACGAGCTTCCATGAAAAAACATGAATGGCAGTAGTAATAAAATTCAGACAGAACAGAAGTGGGATTTTATTGTTTGTTTTAGTAATTTAATAGAGAGTCAACCACTCTGTTTGGGTCGTGTCGTGGTTCATCTACACGCTTATCCGAAGACTTGTTGTTAGTTTTCATTTTCGTCCTTATTGTACGTACTGTGTTTGACTTTATGGTTTCATTATTTTATTGTTTTTCATTTTCTGTTTCTTATTAGGGAAAAATAAAATAAAATGGATTTATTTAACACAATTAAAAGTAAAAATTAAATTAAATTATTGGCAACTATCAATACGGTGTCAGATGGAGTGGTTGACAATCCTTTTCTCTTAATCAATGTCACAAATTTAAGTTTTGTATACTGTGGAAACTGAAAACAGTTGTTGAGTTTTTCGGAATTGAATATGGTAAACAGACTATAATACTAAAAAAAACTAATGTTTTTGGATTCGGAGCTGATTCATCGGCAGTGGTGGAGCCAGGATTTTATATTTAGGGGTCTATTTTAGCCTGAAGGTAGTGTTGGTGAAATTTTTTGAAATCCACACAAAAATTTGTTGGCCTCGATCTTCTAAAACTTTGTTGTTTTGGATGAATTTCTTATAATGTTTATAAGGTAAAATTTAATTCAAAAATTAAGTTTTTTGAGTTTTAAAATAAAAAATTGATTTAGGAAAAGAAATTAATTCAAAGGGGTTAAGAAGGTAAAAAGAACATCAAAATAATAAGGTTTAAGAAAAAGAGGTTTATGAGGTTTGAACGCTTCATCCATTGTATTAAAAAATGTCTTAACCAATTCAACTATCTTAATATATTGTAATAAAGTTACAAATACACCAATATGAATTAAAATTATGGGAGACTGTCAACTACCAAAAGCATACTACTTAAGGGTTGAGCCGGCAAGCCCGGGGGGGGGGGGGGGGGGGCATCTGACCAACGCATGGGCCTCACGAGCCACCACTACACTTTCTCTCTATCCTCATGTTCCGGCGCGTGAAGCTTCCTTCTCGATTCCTTTTCACTTATCCGACATTGGAATCTCAATTCCGTCCAACCTGCGTGGTCGTCTCTGTTAGGGAAGTCATTCTCTGAATCTGTCTCCTTTCTATTTGCATTGCGTATTAATTTGAGTTACTATTGTTATATTTTTCTCGACATGGACAAGTAAACAAAAATATTTGTATATGTGACTTTTATTTTCCATAGTCGCGATTCAGTTGGATATAAATGACGAAGGATTGAATTACACTGTAACTATGCAGTGAAAGGTAAAGTCAAATATCAACTTGACTTCTTATGTTTCTAGGGGGGTGAGACACTTCTTTCTTAAGTCGGTACACTCATTCTGTTACACGCTTGATTGGATTAATATAATATAAATTAATAGATAGAAATTTAAGACTTAAATTATTATCTAATTCAATTGAATTTTGCAACAACTACTAGTTGTGGTAAAAAGCTGATGGGTCACACAACAAAAATATGGGGAGAAGGATAAAATGGTAATTTGAAGATTGTTTTCGAACGACACATTCTGAATGGGTCATAGTTTTGAGAGTATTGAATCTCACACGTGTATATATTAATTTAGATTAATAAATTATATAATTACTTAATTCTGTCTAAATTAATATTCAGCCCTTTGTTAATTGAAAAATGATATGATTTAATCTTAAAAAAAGATGTATTCGATTTATCTATTTTCTTAAAGATAATTGATAAATTATCTTTTATTATTGGGTTAGGCTATGCTTATTTTGTTTTTTTACAAAGTAAGCATTAATATATATTAGATATAAGATAATACAGATATTTATATAATTATATTTAAATAGGAGGCTAGATTTTTTTTTCACTAGTTAGAGATAGGTCTGTAAATGAGCCGAGCCGCTCATGAGCGGTTCGGCGTTTGGCTCGATTTTTTAATGAGCCGCTCGTGAGCATGATTTTCAGGCTCGATTTGTAAACGAACCGAGCTTGAGCAGATCAAAGTTTGGCTCGAAAGCTCACGAACAAGCTTGATTAGAAGCTCGTGAACAAGTTCATGAACAAGCTTGATAAAAGCTCATGAGCTAGCTCAATTATAATATTATTTTCTAATGACTAAATGATGTTTTATGTGTATACAATTAATATTATTTGATGTACCGAATTTGATATTATTTTATTTGTGAACACCATAAACGATCTTGTTTGTGAGCAAAATAAACGAGTTGCTTGTGATCAAAGTTCATGAGCACAAGAAATGAGCTTTTCATAGAAAAATAAAAGAGCTGCTCGTGAGCAAAGCTCGCGAGTATAACGAATGAGCTGCTCACGAACAAATAAAATGAGCTGTTGGTGAGCAAGCTCGTGAGCTTGATAAACGAGCTCGACTCGTGAGCAGCTCGTGAACAATCGAGCTGCTAAACGAGCCAAGCCTGAACAGCAAATTGAGCTCAAACCGAGCTCGACGCTCGGCTCGAGCTCGATAAGAAACTGCCGAGCCGAGCTCGAACAGGCCAAAGCTCGGTTCATTTAAAGCCATAATTAGAGAAACATACAAAAAAAAACTAGCACAAAAAGAAATTCAAAGCATAAACCTTTCATTTCACCCAATCGTTATTCGTCCGTATTTTGTTGGATAACCGTTAGAGGCAATTAATCATTGGTTGCTTGTACAAGAGTTGATACGTGGATCATTACATCACGGTTGAATTCTTCCAGTAAATTGCTCCTCCAAAAGTAGATCGTTTCAAGAGGTATTTCGTAAAATCCTTATTGGTTATTGCTTTTAATGACATTAAATAACGAACATAATTGATTCGCGGTTAAAGAAAATATGAATTTTTATTTTTCGCGTTGCCTAACATGCTTCTATATCCTTACACTTCACTATCACATTTCAATATCTTCCGTCAAGGTTCTGATCGATGATCAGCTTGTTCAAGTAAATAGAGATCCAATTGTGCATCCTCCTCCATCATTTCGATCATCCACTGAACTTGTGCCAATATTCTGTAGTACTATCAGAAGTCATTTTGGTTTGAGATTATGAGGTTGGTCTGCTTGTGAATATTGTGAGGTTGTGTTGCTTTTGAGTATTGTGAGGTTCTACGAAGATATATATATATATCTTTGCTAGATACCAACATTTTACAGCCAACGACAACCCATATATCAAGAATCACCACAAATTTCAAGACATAATAATATAATATTGACTGTTTTTTTTCAAAAGAGTCTAAAAGGGTGAATTATTGTAGGGAACATTATATTGTCCGGACACAACTCGTTTGCCAAGGGTCACCATAAATTTCAAGAAATAATAACATCAGATTGTCTGCTTTGTTAAAAGAGTCCAAAAAGGTGAATTATTGTAGTGAATGCTTTACAGTCTGGAGACAACTCATATATCAGGAGTTACCACAAATTTCAAGAGTTAATGATATTAACTGTTTTTTCAAAAGAGTCCATATGGGTGAATTATTGTAGTGAACATTTTACGGTCTAGAGACAACCCACATGTCAAGAGTCACCATATATTTCAAGACATAATAATATTGACTACTTTACATCCTGGAGACAACACACAATCTGGAGACAACTGACAGCCTGAATACAACTCATAACTTAGAGCTCATAACCCAGATCTATAAAACAAGACCATTTGTGTAACGCTTTAGCCCATAATCAGTTTAAACATTTAGTTTGAACTAAATATTCTTATATCAATAGGTGCATCTCACTCTCATGCAACTGAAAATGAAAATTTCGTCAACTTTCCTTTTGAACGGAGCATAGTTGCAACCCTCGACTAGTCAACATGTACTAAAACATGCTTTCTTATCAATATATTGTTGTTTGGTTTCATAGAGATACATATGTTAGTCCAACAAAGTTTAATCTGGTATTTCCATTTATGTTTTGTTTTAGGCTTCCGTCATATGACAATTTTCGAGTACAATCGCTTCACATGTTATGAGTTGTATGCTATATGCATTACATTCCATTTGAATTTTCCATATATATATATAAATGGTACAACTCTTTCATATGAATACTCAAATATTAATAAAAAAACATTACAAAATATTTTTTATTACAAAAATAACCTTACAAAATAAGGTTATAAAAATAACATCACAAAATTCAAATTAAATACATATCATTTCAAAAAAAGCATAACCAATCACATAACACATTAATACAAATTTAAACAAGCCTCTCACTCTCTACTATTACTTAGTATTCTTCCCTTTCTTTCTGCAATACAAATTACGCAAAATTTACTCAGACAAGGACAAAATTTTCTCCAATATATTCTATGCATTGGCTTTGTAGAACACTTCTTGGGCATTTTTCTAGATTCACTTCTTTACCATCCCCAACTTCTAACCTGCATTTTCAGGAGAGGACACATCAACAAGAGTAAAGAAGTAGGGGTGTAAACGATCATGTCTAATTCGCAAACTGTTCGAGTTCGGCTCGATCAAAGCTCGGTTAAAGTTTGGATCGATTGGGCTCAGTTCGAGCATTAATGAGTCCGATTCTGAGCTTCTTTGGTTCGGCTCGAAAGATCGTGAGCAGACTCGAGAGTTTTTTTTAATAATATTATATATATTATTGGTTTTTATTTTTAAATTTAAATACATTTTATTTTTGTAGTTTTTTTAATTAGTAACTTTGAATCACACGTATATGTTTGGCCCAAAACTCAATTTGAAACTATATGTTTGTAAATTACATGTTAAATTTGAATTGGTTAGATTATATATTTGTTTATTCATATTACTTTGTTTAAATTTGTTATAGATTGTATGTTATATTTGTTTTTGAAGTTTAAATTTAGTATTCCTTCGTGATTTTAGATAATAAAATGTTAATAGGTACAAGTAAGTATAATTCACAACAGTTTCAATTTTTTTTTTCAAAACAAGCCGTTCGATGAGCTCGAGCCAAGCTCCAAAATTCAAGGCTCGACAAGAGTCGAGTTCGAGCCGAGTCCAATCTCCGAACTTCGTAAGCAAACGTCTTTTGGATTTGAAGAATCAATGTATACTTATCTCACTATGTGTTTTTAGTTCTACTAATTAATTAACCATGTTGTCAAGATTCGAACCCCCATTTAGTCTACAGCTTCAAATACCATATTATAAAACCGTTTGAACTAAAAAGTTAAAGTTTCGATCATGAACGAGGCAATGCACTCACCAGTAGAAGAATGGTTGAGTAGTTTGGCTTTTGAACCAGATATCATAATAAAACTTCAAATTATGACCAGTCCGACGCCATGGATCAATCTGTAGATTACAGAGAATGATAATTACACATTTAAGCAAATTTAGTGATCATCATAATTAATTATATCAAAAACTTACAGCTTGAAGCCAGTGTTGCTGTAAATCTAATTTGTGAGCTCTTTCATCTTCGGATAAACCTTTACCAACAATAGCAGCTCTTGTTCCTGCTCTTTCCCACCTTGAAACTGCTGTTTCTGGTTCATCGATATTATAAAACGACACTGAACTCCTCTTCAAAGCTGCAAATTCCGAAGCTCTCCGCCTGAAAATCAACATTCACAAAATCCCCAAATTTATAAACAAATCAAAAACTCCAAAATCAGAAAATTTAGAGAAGATACTAACCAGAGTTCTTCAACAACTACTGCACAATCTGCAAGATTCCTTCTTGTCTGGTAACTTCTATAAATCTTCTGAATTTTAACTGCGGCGGCATCTAGCTCAGGAAGAGAGATTGTTGGCTCTATCATCGGAGATTAATGATTTGAATATTGGAATGAATTTTCAAAGGTTCAAAGGCACGAGTTTATAAGTTCAATTTGATGGCTTTGAAAGTAATGTGAAGATTAAACTAAAAGTAAAAAACAAAAGAGGGTTTGTTAGATGGGCTGGTCAAAGAAATCAGTTTCCAGGCAAAAACACGAAGTTGCCAGCAGTGGCGGAGGCGGAGGCAGAGGGAGGCAGGAGGGGCAGTCTTCCCCGGAAAATGTAAAAAAATAATCTTATATTTTATTAAATTTTGATTTAAAGTTCAATTAGACCCTTAATTTCTATTTTAAAAATTAATTAACTTATTAATTTTCAAAAAGTGATCAATCTTAAATATATATTTTAAAAGTTAATTAGATTTTTAATATTCTCACATCTCAAGTATTCAATATATGTCGAAACTGAACTGCTAAAATGGCAAGTCTGTAAATTTATAAAAATGTTATGAAGATGTACAAAACATAAAATTTTATTGTATTTGTCTGTAATCGTGGTGGATATTGTATTTATCTGTAATCGTATAATGTTTTATTCCTTACATTTTACTTGTCATATTTCTTTTTTCATCTAATGAAATTATAAGTAATTTTTCAAAAAAAAAATATAAAATTATATTTTATTTATGATATATAAAAAATAATGATATATTGAGAATTAAGTTTGTAATACGATTTAATTGTAATTTTATAATTATATATGATTTTCATATAAATAGTTTTTTTTATTGCAACAAAAAAATTCCTTTTCTTCGGTGCAAAATATGGAAGAAAGGTAGGAAGCAACCAAAAAGATTTATTGATACACAACAGTCTTGATCACATGCACCTTAATAAGTATGTAGAATTTACTCATTCACTATTAGATCTAGGCTTAGTTCCATAAAACTCTGAGATTAAATTATAAATCTGCACCTGCTCTGAATATTAAAAACTAAATTGGATTGGATAAGAATAATAGAAACTCATCCCTACGCACTGCCTATGCCATTTTTATTCATTAAAATAAAATAAAATAAAATGGATAAACAAATTAATAGGGCTCATGCTAATCTTTGTTTATTTAATTAATAAATCGCAATTAGGGTCTGTGTCTTTGATGAATTAATATTGTTAGACTTTTCAACTTTGCCAAAGGTAATAGATTAATTAATTAATGTAACGTACTAATATGTGGCATATGATATGACTGACTGTTATGTGGGTCAAAATGTAGACCATGCCATATTTATTTCCTTCATCAACAACCAATTCCCTGAGCCTTTGTTTGGAAGTTTGAAGGTTAATGGAAGGGAGAGTTAAAGGAGGTAATGGAAAGGGAAGGGAAGTGATGGAATGGAAAGTTAACAATTAACCTTGTTTTGGAGTTTATAGGATGTAAATGAGGTTAAATGTTTAACCTTGTTTGGGAGTTTAAATATGAAGGGGAAGGAAGGTTAAATTTACTCTGCAGAGACAATAAATTTTAAAAAAGTTTACGTTACTCTCATTAACCCCCAATTTGGAGGTTAGAGTTTGGAGGTTAGAGGAAGTAAACATTTAACCCCATTAACCACCATTTACTCTCAAAAAATAACTCCCAAACAAGGTTAACTCAATACTTAACCTTCCATTACTCTCATTTACTCCCATTAACCTCCTCCCAAACAAGGGCTAAAATTCATACTAGTTATAATTTCTAACTCTTCTTTCTTTATTTTGACCTCATTTTCACGATAAGTTTCTACAATAGATTCACTTTAATAGACTCTCACCAATTAAAATTAAAAAAAAAAAAAATTGAATATCAAATTTTACTCTATTCACAAGAGAGATGAGTGACCGGTATAGAAATCAATTAATTCATTTGATGTTTGGATCATTAGATTATGATAACGACGATGATAACACATGTATGCATAATGAAACACACGACGACATCGACATCGACAATTTTAGATACCATAAGCCTGAACGATGAAGCACTTGGTGTTTCAGTTGAGCACAATACCCTTGATGAAGAAGCATATAGATCAGATGATAATGATACGGATGTAGAACATGGTCCATAAATAGGAATATCATATTTGACTTTATAGAGTTTGATTGATGCATACAAACAACACGCCAATTTCAAAGGTTTTTATGTTATAATGCCATCCTCTAGTAAAGACATATGAGGAGAAGATAAGTATAGAACCTTAAGTAGGGGTGGCAATGAGGAGGAGATTATCCGAAAACTGCGGGTATCCGAACCGACAGGGATGGGGAAAAACCGTAAAAATTGGCGATGGGGACGGGGAAATATTTTTTCCCGAAACCGCGGGTATCCATCCCGTTACCGTGTAAATTCCCGTGGGGGATCCCCGAAAAATCCCCGAATAAAATTATTAATTTTAATTTCTAACCATTATTTTTATATCAATGTATCATATAAATCAGCAACAGTAGAGGTGGGCACGATTCGGTTAACCGGTCCATTAAGCAAAAAAATTAACCAAACCGTTATCAACGGCTTTTTTAACCATCCAAACCGAAACCGGTCCCTATCAATCGGTTAACCATTAATTTTGGTTAGGTTTTTCGGTTAACGGTTTTTAACCAATTCTCACTAGTTAACCAAAAATCAATGGTTAACCATAATTTTTACCCAAACCTAAATTTTTAA
This sequence comes from Euphorbia lathyris, assembly GCF_963576675.1. Lineage (NCBI taxonomy): Eukaryota > Viridiplantae > Streptophyta > Magnoliopsida > Malpighiales > Euphorbiaceae > Euphorbia > Euphorbia lathyris. The sequence continues at coordinate 27,943,082 of NC_088917.1, read as the reverse complement.
ACAATATTAAAACACATATAATTTCAAAAATTCAAACGAAACGAATTCATATAAAAGTTCAGAATTTAAACATAAGTACCGAACTAAAAAACAATCCATCAAGTTTACATTTAAAACATAAAGAAATGTAAATAATATTTCGTCAAAGTACCTATGTCAGAGCATATTTTTTTTAAAGTAAAGTAGTATAATCTATGTCATGTATTTATATTAATATATGTTATAATACTTTTTTTAATCTTATAATATAATCTATGTTATATAATATATTAATTTTTTTTAAATTTATATTTATTAAATGGTTCGGTTAAACGTTAACTGCGATTTTTGAACACTCTAACCCGAAACCGAAACCGGTACCTATCTATTTTTTTAACCATTAAAAACCACCGGTTCAGTTAACCGTTTTTTCCGGTTCGGATTATCGATTTTCGGTTCGGTTACCGATTCCGGTTTTTTTGCCCACCCCTAAATAACAGCATGACAGAATATGTACAAAGACTTTATTATATATATAGGAAATATTGAACTTTACTTGGATTCTTCTAACTCCTATTAGATTTTATGTTTATGATTTGTGATTGTTTAGATTCTTCTAACTCATATTAGACTTTACACAAAATATTATTAGGTTTACAAAAAAATCTTCGAATCACTTAATGGGGATTTTCCGAAACCATCCCGTAAACATGTTGAGACGGAGTGGTAAATGCATAACCGTCCCCGCCCGCACCGCACCGTTACCACCCCTAACCTTAAGCTATGATAGAGGGAGGAAAAAAAAGAAACTCAGAAAAAGTCAAAAGAGGTAGATTGCAAAACTAAAATCGGTGCTGCACTTGAAAATGGCTATTGGATAGTTAAAAGTCGAATTGGCGACCACAACCACGGAGTACATCTAAAATTGAGAAGAATGATGTCTAGTGAAAAAAAATTTGACTATCCATACGAAGCGACAATTGGAAGCCAATGATATAGTAGGGGTAAGTGTATCTAAGAGCATTATAATGATGCAAGTTCAAAGTGGTGGACCAGAAAACTTTGGTTGCTTACCAAGAGATTGCAGAAATTTTATTGACAGTAGTAGAAGGCGAAGGCTCGGTGTGGGCGGTGCATGTGCAATAAGCAAACTGTTCTATGATTTGCAAAAGAAAGATAAAGATTTTTTTTATTTGACCAATATAGACGGTGAAGGAAGACTGAATGATGTTTTGTGGATTCATCCACGCTCAATAGCAACATATGAAGAATTCAATGATGTGGTGAGCTTTGACACAAGTTATCTTGTTATCAAATATAAAATGTCATTTGTGAGATTTGTGGGCGTGAATCATCATGGGCAATCAATTATATTAGGTTGTGCTCTAATATCTAATGAAGATATTGATTCTTTCAAGTAGGTGTTCTTTGAAGGAAATTAAGGCTAAGGTATAGCAGCGGAAATATAAAAATTTTAGCCTATTTCCTTTTAACCATAGGATCCGTTAATCATTATTTCATATAAAGTGGGATAAGAAGGAATACCTTTCGATGAACAATCTACCGTTGTTAAAGAAGCGCCCACAATTCTTCTCCGCAATTCCAACCACAAAGTTTAACACGGTGAGGCTAAGATGAATTCAACCCTTATGAGATGCAACCAAAATAGATTGCCTCTAATAAACCAACACAAGATCAAAGAGAAAGAGGGATGAATAAGATTAATCAATCGATGGAATGCCGAATTAATTCTTGTCCACGAACTTGGGGAATAGAATTCTTTTTCTCTCTTAATTAAGCAATTTCGAAAATCACTTAAGGGGAGGGATATAGGCTTAGTCAAAATTCATTAGGGGAGGGGTATATATATTAGCTTGTATCTAAACCCTAGTTAGATAGGAATAGGTTACTTAATAGGAATCCAATTCGGAAAAGGATTCGTAATTATTATCTCACTATATATCTAATATATTTAGGATAATAATAAATAACCTAATTGGATAATAATAGGAGAATATTAATCTAATTAAAACTCCTAATTATATTATCTCTTAATTAATTTAATTCATAATCCTAATCTAATTAGGATTAATGGAATAAAATTAATTCCTTACTAACATATATAAATTTCGGCCCCCTCCTAGTATTTGGGCCTTACTGGGCTTAATTGGGCTTCCATCTATTAATCATATCCATCTCTCTTTTGGTTCCAAGTCTTATGTGTGATCCATTAGGTCCTTACTACTTCTGGCCGTATGCAACCTATTAAATTAATTTCTTCAAGAATTATATTTAATCCCTTGCATAACGGAATGATGTACAGAGTATGTTATTGGCAAGTCCGTAATCATTCCCCCAGAGTCCGTTAAGAAGACAGGTTGATTCTGTCGTTAACCCTTCCGTATTAGTTACGGTATAATACGATCCTTTATCAACTACATCCTTGAACTGAATCTTATGACTATGGGTAATGTCAAGTCACATATAGCGAGATGTTCGTTTTACTTGTTATTGGCCGAGTCAACTCAAAAAGAAAGGTTAAGTGAAATCCGAATTTCTACTCTTAAGCTATCACCTTGCAAGGGTTTAGAGTCGAGTCTTCCACAAGCGATCCTTGGATGTATCTCCCATTAATCGGGAGGGATAAATGCTCAATCCAATGTATAACTACCCTGAAATTACTTCCTGTGACACCCAACCTTTGCAGTTCACACCCCAGAGTCATCTCTGTTAAGGATCGTGGGACCACAGGATCAAAGTCTCACATTCAGTAATTCAGGATGACCAATTAACATTCCTTTGAGTCTGAGGATTAGTTATACCTATTAATACCAATGAGATGAACAGTTGACAAGGATGAATCTACCCATCCTGTTATCTCAAGTCGGATCCCCAATCCTAATGAACAACGTTTCACCGGATCTATGTAACTGTCCAGATATCTATATATGTGAAGCTTGTGAGATCAGCTTTCTGTCGGACAGAAGACATTGTTACATACAAGTCTCAACTGTGATATATCAATCCTAAATATATCACTTGACTTGGGGTGGTTTTAAGTTTATTAGTTTATTATAAAGTTTTGTCTCACTTCATGCTTGTATGAACACTTTATAATCACTTTAAACAAACTTACGGATTTCCTTTTATTAGACTTTATTTAGTGCTTAAAAGGGATTGCCTTTATATAGTTATAAAACATATATCTCATTAAAACAAATGATATAAAGAACAATTCATTTACAATAAGTTTGTATCCTGCAACAATTGACTATAGGACACAAAACCCCAACATACTCCCACTTGGACTAAAGCCAATTGTTTCTAAAACTTATCCCAGTAGAAGTTAAATGACGATCATGTACTTTCTGTGTTAAAGGCTTTGTCAACTGATCTGCAACGTTGTCCTCTGTAGGTACTCTTTCTATTCTCACATCTCCTCTAGCCACAATCTCTCTTATGATGTGGTATCGCTTTAGGTAGTGCTTGATGGATTATGAGACCGTGGTTCCTTTGCTTGCGCAATGGCTCCATTGTTATCACAGTACAGAGTAATGGGATTGACAATGTCAGGCACCACACCTAGTTCTGTAATGAACTTTCTAATCCAAACTGCTTCCTTTGCTGCTTCCGCAGCAGCGATGTACTCTGACTCGGTCGTAGAGAAAGCTACGCTTCCCTGCTTGGAACTTTTCCAACTGACCGCGCCCCCATTTAGGATAAATAGGTATCCTGATTGGGATTTAAAATCATTCTCATCTGTGAGATGACTAGCGTCTGAAAATCCTTGTATTTTCAGATCTCCTTCTCCGTACACTAGAAACATATCTTTAGTTCTTCTCAAGTACTTAAGAATGTTTTTTATGGTAATCCAATGCTCGTCTCCCGGATTCCCTTGGTAACGACTCGTTACAGATAACGCGAACGCTACGTCGGGTCTAGTGCATAGCATAACATACATAATCGAACTGATCGCGCTGGCGTACGGGACTACAGCCATGCGTCGTTTGTCATCATCAGTTTTAGGACATTGATGATTGTTTAACTTTACTCCATGTACCATGGGTAAGTTACCTCGTTTCGATTCAAGCATGCTAAACCGATTTAGCACCTTTTCAATGTATGTAGCCTGTGAAAGACCAAGCAGTCTACGCGATCTATCTCTGTAGATCTTTATACCAAGTATATAGGCTGCTTCACCAAGGTCTTTCATTGAGAAGTTACCAGATAACCATATTTTCACTGACTGTAATAGAGCAATGTCATTTCCCATTAATAGTATATCGTCCACATATAGTATGAGAAATGCTATAGAGCTCCCACTTGCTTTCTTGTAAATGCAAGCTTCTTCGCAATTTTGTTCGAAACCAAATTGTTTTATGGTTTCGTCAAAATGCTTGTTCCAGCTTCTAGATGCTTGCTTGAGTCCATAAATGGATCTCTGAAGTTTGCAAACTTTATTTGCATCCTTTGATATGAAACCTTCAGGTTGCATCATGTATACATCCTCAAGCAGGTTTCCGTTTAGGAAAGCTGTTTTCACATCCATTTGCCAAATCTCCTAATCAAAATGAGCGGCAATTGCAAGCATGATTCTGATTGATTTGGACATAGCAACGGGAGAGAAGGTTTCGTCATAATCAACACCTTGTTTTTGACGATATCCTTTCGCTACCAACCTAGCCTTGTAGGTGCTAACCTTTCCATCCATCTCAGTCTTCTTTTTGAAGATCCATCTTCACCCAATGGGTTTTATCCCTTCGGGTGGATCAACCAAAGTCCAAACTTGGTTAGTATACATGGAATCCATTCCAGAATCCATGGCCTCAAGCCATGCTTTAGAATCTGGACTAATAAGAGCCTCTTCGTAGTTTTCGGGTTCGTCGTCTAACACGGGAACCTCGTCATCATCTCCCACTAGAAAACCATATCTAACTGAGAGTTCACAAACTCTTCGTGATCTACGAATAGGTGCCACTGGAGTCTCATCTAATGGGACTTCTTCGGGTACCTCGACCGCCTCCGTTGTTTCAGTCGGTGTTTCTTCCTCTTGAACTTCATCGAGTTCAATCACGCTTCCCTTTTGTGTTTCTTCGAGAAACTCTTTCTCTAAGAAGGTTGCGTGTTTGGATACGATTACTTTCTGATCATCTGGATGATAGAAGTAATATCCCATAGTTTCCTTAGGGTATCCATGAAGAAACATTTATCAGATTTAGAATCTAATTTGTCGGATGCAACGCGTTTGACATATGCTGAACAACCCCATACTCTCATGAAAGAGAACACGAGTTTCCTACCAACGAATAATTCATATGGCGTGGAACTAGCGGATTTAGTTGGTACTCGATTTAGGGTGAAGAGGGCAGTTTCTAAGGCATAGCCCCAGAACGTCTTTGGAAGTAAGGCCATGCTCATCATGGATCGTACCATATCTAATAGGGTACGGTTTCTCCTCTCGGATACACCATTGTGTTGTGGCGTATAGGGAGGTGTCCATTATGAGCATATCCCACATTTAGTTAGATAATTCAGAAAATCATCAGAAAGATATTCGCCACCTCGATCAGATCGAAGTGTTTTTATTTTCTTTCCTAATTGATTTTCCACTTCATTCTTGAAGCATTTGAACTTGTCAAAAGCTTCTGATTTGTGCCTCATCAAGTAGATATAACCATAGCGAGTATGATCATCTATGAAGCTAATGAAGTATCTGAATCCTCCTCTTGCTTGGACTGACATAGGACCACATACATCTGAATGAGTCCTAGAGTGTCTGATACACGCTCACCTTTATTGCTAAAGGGTGTCTTTGTCATTTTACCTTTTAAACATGATTCACATGTTTCCAATGATTCAGAATCGATTGGATCTATAAGCCCATCTGAATGTAGCTTTAGCATACGTCTCTTGTTTATATGGCCTAAACGACAATGCCACAAGTAAGTTGAATTATCTAGCTTATGTCTTTTGGTATCAATTGCAAAAACAGGAGTTTTATCATCTAACACATAAATCCCATTTTATAATATTCCTAAAAAATAAAAGATCGAATCTTTATAAAAATTGCAACTATTGTTCTTTATTGAAATATAAAAACCGTCGTCAACGAGACGGCTAATAGAAATAATGTTACGAGACATCTCAGGAACGTATAAACAATTCCTTAATTTTATTACAAGCCCAGAGGGCAAAAGTAAAACATAATCTCCAATTGCGAGGGCAGCAACTCTTGCTCCATTTCTCACTCGCAAGTTTATGCTTCCTTTCTTTAGTTCCTTAGTCTGTTTTAGCTCCTGCATATTTGTACAAATATGAGATCCACATCCGGTATCAAGTACCCAAGATTCAGACAATGAAACCGTATTTATTTCAATATAGAACATACCAGACGCTGAAGCACCGTCATTTGCCTTCTTGTGGAAGGTTAGGTACTCCAGACAGTTTCTCCTCCAATGCCCGAAATCACCACAATAGTGACACTTTCCTTTGGGCTTCTTTGGTTCCTTTCCCTTTGTTTCGGTGAGCACATCCCCCATGCATGTAGCAGGATGGTTTGGAACGGGAGCGACCCCTTTCCTTTTTCTCGATCCTTCAATAGCAAGGGCCAACATTTCCTCAATTTCTTTTATACTGGGCTCGACTGACTCGAGCATATGTGCAAGCTCTACAAGAGAGGTTTGCAAGCCACTCATATGATAGTTCATGATGAACTGTGAGTAGCTCTCAAGGAGGGACTGTAGAAGTAAGTTTTCACTTAGTTCATGGTCCATCGCATCTCCAATACTAGAAAACTTGGTTATGAGGCTGATCATCTTGGCACAATGTACCATCACAGATGTGCCCTCCTGCATCTTGCTTTTATATAACTCTTTGGTTATTTCGTAGCGTTCGCACCTGGTTTGTTTCCCAAACAATTCCTTTAGGTGCATGATGATGGAATAGGCATTCATCTCCTCATGTTGCCTTTGTAACTCCGATGTCATCGATGCAAGTATGATGCAAGCGACATGATCATCATCAGCCTTGTGCTTCTGATAAGCATCAATTTCCTCGATGGGAGCATCATCTTCAGGGACAGGGGGTATCGATGTATCAAGTACATACCCAATTTTCTCGAACTTCAAAACAATTTTGAGGTTACGAAACCAGTCGGTGAAGTTTGAACCATTCAATTTGTTATCGGTAAGGATGTTTTGCAGATTGGATTTAGTCATGATTTTAAGAGTGTGTGTTTAAACAAAACCTGAGAGTGAGAAAGAGTAAACGTATGTCATTCTTTAAAGTTTAACAATCTAAAATTATAGGCCTTTTAATTTATTTCAGATTGCTCCTACTATTTTTTCCAAATTAATAACCCTCCATATTAATTCGAAGAATTTCACAAATCCTTTAGTGAGCTAGGATCCTAACTCCTGAGATTTCGCATTGAGTTTACTCAACAAGCTAGTCTCATTCATTAGGTAGATTCATACAATCAATCACATCTTTAATGTGATTCCTAGGTTATTGGGTTACTAACCACATTAGTAACTAATATGCTATTCATACTAATCCCAACCGTTTTGCCCATTAGTTTATGACAACATGAGTTTACTCATCCAGTTATCATAATCTAATTTAAGTATTACCCCATATTCATGAAAAATGATTTTCGATAATTCAGGTGTTACCATAAGACCCCGAGCTTGAGTTTACTCAACAACCCAAAGGCCCCCAGTACTGCCGGATGAATTATAATATTAGGGAGGGGCAACCGATTTTAATAACTTACTTATTTACTTAACTTTTTAATGAGGGATTTTATTTAAGTCTCATAATCTAACTTAGTCTTGATTTGCTTTAGCATACATCAGACATACATACATTCACATACATTGGCGTTATGGACACATTATCTAAATTATTCCATCGAGCCAGAGACGGAATAAAAGGCCAAACCTAAGGAAATACTAACTATTACATATTTCTCTTTAGGTCCTCCGTCTTCTCCATGGCGCCTTGAAATTACATATTAATTTCTATACTACTATAAGAAAACTTCAATTGAATTGAAGGAAATCAGATAAGAGGAGAAATTACAATAGATAGTAGAAAGGCAGGATGCGCAGGCCCTATTTCAAAAATACCAAAAGACTAAAAGAGGGTCCAAATATGTCCATAACTCCAAACATGCATAGACTCAATTAAATAAATTTAATTGGTTGATTACATAATCGGCTTATGTAATATTTAGGTTAATCACATTAACTTGTCAAATTAACTTTCATCCAATTTTACTTCTAATCGTTTTGTATCTTTATATTAATCCTTAGATTAATATAACCATATAAAACGTTGATTATGCTCGTCCCATTTATTTTGATTTTAATTCATTTAACACTTTGATTTACATATTTGTAAAAACAAACATTTAAACGAATTATTCATTCGATAATCAAAACAGAAAACTATTAATTTCTGAAACATATATATACATTTAACATAAAACGATTTTAAACCTATTTTAAAATCAAGTGGGTGTCGGGCCGGGCCCGAGGTCGGGGCCGCTGCCGATTGGCAGCAGCCCTTAGGGCACGCGGGGCGCTGCCGCCTTATCAGTTCTAAAATAATTTTAAAACGGTTTTCAGAAATAGGATAATCTACAATAGATTTCCGTTTTATCATTTAGAATTAATAAAACTAATTTTATCAACATAACTATAAAACTAATAGATTTTGTTATAATGATTATCAACCGAAATAATTAGGAACATAAGCATAATCAGTTTTAATTAACAATTAATCAAAACTTTATTTATCTTTAGAATTAATCAATCAATACTATTTGTCAATTAATCCTAACCATAAATATTTATTCAATCCTATTGAAAACTTCTATATTTTCATATATGAAATAACGGATTTAACGATGGCTCTGATACCACTGAAGGAAATTAAGGCTAAGGTATAACAGCGGAAATATAAAAATTTTAGCCTATTTCCTTTTAACCATAGGATCCGTTAATCGTTATTTCATATAAAGAGGGATAAGAAGGAATACCTTTCGATGAACAATCTACCGTTGTTAAAGAAGCGCCCACAATTCTTCTCCGCAATTCCAACCACAAAGTTTAACACGGTGAGGCTAAGATGAATTCAACCCTTATGAGATACAACCAAAATAGATTGCCTCTAATAAACCAACACAAGATCAAAGAGAAAGAGGGATGAATAAGATTAATCAATCGATGGAATGTCGAATTAATTCTTGTCCACGAACTTGGGGAATAGAATTCTTTTTCTCTCTTAATTAAGCAATTTCGAAAATCACTTAAGGGGAGGGATATAGGCTTAGTCGAAATTCATTAGGGGAGGGGTATATATATTAGCTTGTATCTAAACCCTAGTTAGATAGGAATAGGTTACTTAATAGGAATCCAATTCGGAAAAGGATTCGTAATTATTATCTCACTATATATCTAATATATTTAGGATAATAATAAATAACCTAATTGGATAATAATAGGAGAATATTAATCTAATTAAAACTTCTAATTATATTATCTCTTAATTAATTTAATTCATAATCCTAATCTAATTAGGATTAATGGAATAAAATTAATTCCTTACTAACATATATAAATTTCGGCCCCCTCCTAGTATTTGGGCCTTACTGGGCTTAATTGGGCTTCCATCTATTAATCATATCCATCTCTCTTTTGGTTCCAAGTCTTATGTGTGATCCATTAGGTCCTTACTACTTCTGGTCGTATGCAACCTATTAAATTAATTTCTTCAAGAATTATATTTAATCCCTTGCATAACGGAATGATGTACAGAGTATGTTATTGGCAAGTCCGTAATCATTCCCCCAGAGTCCGTTAAGAAGACAGGTTGATTCTGTCATTAACCCTTCCGTATTAGTTACGGTATAATACGATCCTTTATCAACTACATCCTTGAACTGAATCTTATGACTATGGTTAATGTCAAGTCACATATAGCGAGGCGTTCGTTTTACTTGTTATTGGCCGAGTCAACTCAAAAAGATAGGTTAAGTGAAGTCCGAATTTCTACTCTTAAGCTATCACCTTGCAAGGGTTTAGAGTCGAGTCTTCCACAAGCGATCCTTGGATGTATCTCCCATTAATCGGGAGGGATAAATGCTCAATCCAATGTATAACTACCCTGAAATTACTTCCTGTGACACCCAACCTTTGCAGTTCACACCCCAGAGTCATCTCTGTTAAGGATCGTGGGACCACAGGATCAAAGTCTCACATTCAGTAATTCAGGATGACCAATTAACATTCCTTTGAGTCTGAGGATTAGTTATACCTATTAATACCAATGAGATGAACAGTTGACAAGGATGAATCTACCCATCCTGTTATCTCAAGTCGGATCCCCAATCCTAATGAACAACGTTTCACCGGATCTATGTAACTGTCCAGATATCTATATATGTGAAGCTTGTGAGATCAGCTTTCTGTCGGACAAAAGACATTGTTACATACAAGTCTCAACTGTGATATATCAATCCTAAATATATCACTTGACTTGGGGTGGTTTTAAGTTTATTAGTTTATTATAAAGTTTTGTCTCACTTCATGCTTGTATGAACACTTTATAATCACTTTAAACAAACTTACGGATTTCCTTTTATTAGACTTTATTTAGTGCTTAAAAGGGATTGCCTTTATATAGTTATAAAACATATATCTCATTAAAACAAATGATATAAAGACAATTCATTTACAATAAGTTTGTATCCTGCAACAATTGACTATAGGACACAAAACCCCAACATTCTTGAGTTGGATTGGGGCAATGGGATGAAAACCTCATGCGATCCTCATAGATCAATATGAGAGGATAAAAGGAGTTATTAGAGTTGTACTTTCTAATGTAGTTCACTGATTCTGCTTGTGGTATATCATGGTCAAGATGTTTGATAAATTTAAGTACATTCCGAGCATCAGAAATCCACACCTGAGTTTAGGGCGATAATTTATGACAAGATGGAAGGGTTTTTGCAGATCCATTATCTACAATACAATAAGTAGTTATCGAAGCTGTACAATAAGATGCAAAGATGGGTTCTTGTAATAAATTTTATTTTTTGGGTTGGAATGATGTCTACTCAAAGAAGCGAAGGTATGCATGTATATTTCGATAGATATGTAAATCCAACGTGTACACTTAAGCAATTTATCGAGCAATATGAGATTGCTATAGCAAACAAGATCTAGAAAGAAGTTGAAGGTTGAATTCGAAAGCAAATATAGAGTCATAACGTGAAAAGCTGATTTTGTTTTTGAGAAACAAGACAATTCATAAGAATAAAAAAACAATAATTTATCTCCAAATCACCGTTAAACACCTTAAATAATTAAGTATAAGTTACACCTATCATAAATTGTTGGAAGAATTGTTTGTGGCATGAAATATTGAGGAAATGTTAAAACTTCCTTGTACATGCAATATACGATCGATACAATTGTTTGGAATGGTAATCCAAATGGAACATATTCAGTTAAAAGTGCGTACAAAATTTATACGGATACCCTATCGCCTAACAAACATCTCAGAATTCCTGGGGATTGCCAATAATTTTGGAAGGCTGAGGTTCAGTATCGCTATTTCTCTTCGAGATTGGCACCAAACAACATTCCTACTCGTACTAATCTCCTTCAAAAGGGCTTGACGTCAGTAACTCATGTATGTTTTGCAGGTTGTATTCTTATTTGATATACATGATTACTATTAAATTTACATGCAGGTAATAATAATCTATGAGAATAATTTTTGACAAAATTAAGATTTTAATAGTTATTATATTGTAATAAAAAAACATTTGGATCGGATGCCCCCTAAATAGGAGGCACTATAAGTGGGTCACGGTTAAAAAACAAGACCGTCTAGGCCCCATTTAGGCGTTCAAAGTCGAGTATACGCCTCGATTTTCTCTAATTAATTGCTTTAGGCTTTTTTTTCCTCTAAGCAATTTTTAGCCATCCCAAAGTCGTCTAGGCACCACCTAAATGACGATGAACAAAAGCGTTTATTATTATTATAATTATATTTTTGCTTTATTATAATTTATTTTTTAACATTGCCGCGTGGTTATTCGTGAATTGTGTTTATTATTTTCATATATTTTTGTTTAATTGCGTTCTCTAATTGGTTTTTTTATGATATGCTTTAAAACTTCAAGAACATTATTTCATAGCTTTTGGTGAATTATATTACTTGTGAACGAAATATATATTAAACGATATTGTTGTTGAAATGTTGATGTTTGCACATTTTTAAAGATACATGTCTTTTCTATGTGGGTGTTTGTTTATCTACTTTTCTTCTCCTGTTTGCCTTTTCACTTTAAAAGACAGAGTTTTAGGTATTTGGTTAGACACATTATGTTTTCCTTTTACAACTGAGAATTGGCTTTTTACAAAAACAGGAAATCTCTGTTTTTTGGAAAAACAAATTTTTCAAAAGACAATTAACAAACAGGAACAGCAACCAGCAAACAAGCAAACAGGAAGTAGCCAAATGAATCAATTAGTTTATATTTTCTTTATGGAATTTATATTATTATTTTTAGATAGTATAATACATACTTTAATTGAATTATATAAAATTTATTAATTAACAAATAAAAAATAAACATTTGTGGTGAAGCTCTTAGCCTAGTGGTTGAGAGTTTACTTATGCCTTGGAAGGTCATGGGTTCGAATCACATCCGGGTCTGGTGGGGATTTTTCTTTCTTCTTTAATGTAAGCGCATTGCGCAAAATTTTTTTAAAAAAATATAAATAAACATTCAATTAATTCTCAACTAACCTCTAATTAATTTTCGAAAGACATATCTATCCGACTAGCGCTTAACGTTTTTCACAATCTGACGGGCTCCACAGTATATATACACCATAAGTTAACCAGCAAGTTAGAAGTCTATTTTATCAAATGGATGGATGATATGCATATATATTCAATAATATCATCTAAATACATGCTTAGCAGCTCATATTATTTTAACAAAGTAGTTTGCACGTATGGGTTTAAATTATTTGTTTTTCTAAAAGAATAATTATATTAAAATTGTAGCAGATACCGGCGGCGGCTCTCGTTTAAAATCGAAATTATACTTTTATATATATATATATATATATATATATAACAGGAAGCAGACATTATTATATAATTTAGCTAGCAAAAAAAAAAAAAAAAAAAAAAAAGAAATATGTGGCTCATGTGACAAAATAAGTTATTTAAATTAGGATGCTTGGTGTTGGTGATACTTCGAGAGACTTTCATTTGCTTAATTAATGGTTAAAGGTCTCTCTCTACCAAATATAAAATGCTTATACAATAAATAAAGGGTTAAGGTGCAAATATACCCCTAACGTTTTGGGCTAGGAGTAATTTTACCCCTAACGTCTAAAATGGTGCAATTTTACCCCTAACGTTGGAAGCAAGAGCAATTTTACCCCTAACGTTAATAAATTGGGTCAATTTGAGAAATAATTCATCAAACTGTCTTCTCGGTCATGAATCTTGTCATCTACACTTCATACATGTGTCATTTTATCAGTAACAAATCATAAACATACGTTGGGACGTGAAAAAAATAAAAAAAAATATATTGTCTTTTTTGTACAAATTAGACACAATAAATTCAAAAAATTCACCAAATTTATAAATATTAATCTCAAATTCTATTATTAAATTATAAAAAATATGAAATCTTTTTTTAGGGCGAATTGTTATACAATTGGTGCTGAATAAGGAACAAAAATATCTGTGTTTTATAATAGTGTCTGAAATTGATCCAATTTATTAACGTTAGGGGTAAAATTGCTCTTGACTTCCAACGTTAGGGGCAAAATTGCACCATTTTAAATGTTAGGGGTAAAATTGCTCATGACCCAAAACGTTAAGGGTATTTTTGCACCTTAACCCATAAATAAAAAAGAAGACAAAAATTAATGCATAAAGATATTTTATAATAGAAAAAAACAAGAAAGCAACTACTAGTTTAGTTTATTACTTGATGTTATCTTCAATAGTTTATATAAAATTCATACAATTATATGTTTATATATAAAAGATTAAACTACTATAAAAAAGAATAATAATTTTAAGTTTACCTTATTCTAACACATTTTAGGTTTGCGACTGAATCTTTAATCGGTAATTTAACAACGACAATCTACAACTATGTAATGTTGGTCGCAAAGTTCGGGACTAAATAAAAAAATTGTTAGTAACCTCTTACTAACATGCTAGTTAACGACTGAAAATATTCCGTCGTTAACTAATAAAATTCTGGCAGCAAATGAGTTTAGGAACTGAATTACGATTGAAATTTCGGTACCTAACTGCTGATTTTCTTATAGTATACATTCATAGCAGGCTCAAGAGGGAGGCAACTTAGGCGCCTATCTAGGGCCTCCCATTCAAAATTTATTCCAATTAGAGTATAATAATTATTGAGATATTAATTGTAAAAAATTATCTCTATAATCATATATAGAAAACATATAAAATTTACTAACATGTAATTGAAAGTGGACAATAATAGCACAAATTGCCTTTTTTTAGTCACCACATTTTAATAACAATAGCATTAATAATAATATTTGTTTTCTGTAAATTGCTCTAAAAGTCTGAACTTTATTTAGTTTTTTTATTGATTCGGTTCAACATTATTAAATATATGAAAAGAGAGTATGAGAGCTAGTAGCTGCAAAGTCGGAGTTTTTTTTAATAAAATTCAATTTATTTAAATTGAATAAAAACATTAACATTTTAGCCATGTACTTGTCTAAACATGACAATTCCGACTTAAAATCATAATTGAAAATAATTAAAAACTAAACTAGTACTACTTTTCAAAAAAAAAAAAAAAACTAGTACTAGCTTCCGTGTCATTCAAATTAAGAATGAGTAAGAATAAAACTTATAAAAACTTTCAAAGTGAAACTAAAAAGAACCCATATGATCTACACATTTCAAGAATTCAACGAGGCTTAGCTTAGCTCGTGACGTTGGTAGTCCTATACAATTACATAATTAATAATTCTTATACTAAAGTACCATAATCTCTAAAAGGGATTCCATTTAAAAAAATTAGTGAATAAATATAGCAATCTCAAAAAAGCATTCGACACCCGTCAATTATAAATAATAATCGAATTTAATAAAACCCAACAAAATAATAGTAAGGGAACTCCCTGTTGGATGATTCGGTGTTGGAGAGAGAGAGAGAAGCCGAATCTTAGAGAGAGAGATAAGTTGAACGAATAATAATTCCCTTGATTAGGGTTCGTATTGATCACAAGTATATATATGACAGACATATGAATCTATACTAATTAGGTTTTCTAAACCCTAATTAGTTGTATAGTTTAGATACAACTCTAAGACTTAATTCTAGATAGACTAGAATCTTATCTCTGCACACTGAATAGACTTGTGCACAGACTACAATTCTATTTAGTGTGCTAATAATTATCTGTAGAGATAATACGGATATTATCTCTAACACCCCCCTTCAAGCCGATGCCGCGGAGAGACCAACAGTCGAGAGCGTAACTGCGTGAAGCGAAGGCTGGGTAGCGGCTTGGTTAAAATGTCTGCTACTTGATCATCGGTAGGAATGAATCTGACATTGAGAAAACCATTCATGACTTGTTCACGGACAAAGTGATAGTCCAACTCAATGTGTTTTGTACGAGCATGAAACACAGGATTGGAAGTGAGATAGATTGCGCCTACATTATCACACCATAATTGTACGGGGGGCGGTATGTGGAATCCCAAATCTTTCAACAATGATTTGAGCCAGAGTAATTCCGCTGCTGCATTTGCAACTGCTTTATACTCACTTTCAGTAGACGATCTTGCAATGGTTGGTTGTTTCCGCGTTTGCCAGGAAACAATGCTATTTCCAATGTAGACACAGAAAGCTCCAGTTGATCGTCTGTCATCCGGGCACCCCCCCCCCCCCAATCACTGTCTGATTAGCAATGCATATGCGAGATGTGTTTTGGTGACATAAGGATGCCAAACTCAAGGGTTCCTTGAAGATACCAAAGCACCCTCTTTACACTCTTCCAGTGTTCATCCGTGGGACAGTGAAGAAACTGACATAGCTTATTGACCGAGAATGCAATGTCAGGGCGAGTGAGAAGAAGATATTGAAGAGCCCCTACAATACTCCGATATTCATCTCCTGAGGCAAGCGGAGTGCCAAGGCTTTTTGACAACGTGGGAGTGGTACTCATCGGTGTTGTGATCGGTTTGGAATCCGCCATGTTTACACGATCAAGGATGTCGGCTGCATATTTTGCTTGACATAAGTGAATGCCATCCTTTGAATACTGAATCTCAATGCCCAAGAAATATTCCGCACGTCCCAGATTGCGAATAGGAAATTCAGTTTCAATTGAAGAGATTACACTGACAATGTGAGCCGGTGAGTTACCTGTGATAAGGATGTCATCCACATAACATAAGATGTATGTTTGTAGTTTTCCATTTGTGTGAACAAATAAGGAGTTGTCAGCCAGTGACATTTTGAATCCAAGGGAGACAAGGAAGTTTCGTAGTCGAGTGAACCATTCTCGTGGGGCATGTTTTAACCCATAGAAACTCTTCTGGAGTAAGCACACATGATCAGCTTTATCTGGATCACGGAACCCTTGCGGTTGTTCCATATAGATTGTTTCAGTGAGATTTCCATGGAGGAACGCATTTGATACGTCAAGCTGATTGATGAACCACCGGTTGGACGCATCAATTGCCAGGACTGTGCGTATGGTGGTTGCCTTTACCACCGAACTGAATGTTTCTTTGTAATCAATCCCAGATTTTTGAGTAAATCCACGTGCCACTAGTCGCGCCTTATATCGATCAATGGATCCATCCGACTTTCGTTTCGTGCGAAAGAGCCAGCGAGAAGTGATGATATGTCTTCCTTGAGGTCGTGGAACTAGTTTCCAAGTTCCGTTGTCAAGAAGAGCTTTGATTTCTTCCGACATAGCTTGTCGCCATTCAGGCAATTTGTGTGCTTTGCTAAAGCATGTAGGATCAATCACCCCATTTTCATTCATCACTAGTAGTGCTTCGAATTTACCTCGAGAATGCAACGTTGTGTGCCGAAGTTGCATTGTATGACGTCTTGCTGTATCAGGTTCAATGTTCGTTGTAAGTTCCTGCACGGAGGGAGCTTGCACAACCACTACTTGTGTAATTACATGATTGTTTGAGTCGATGACTGGAGCATGTTCCGCTGCCGTAGCAGAGCTCGGCTCTTATGTCGCACCGTGACACTCTTCCATTGACGATACGCCAGACGACTGGGCTTGTCGGCTGCTGCTGGTTTGGTCAGCGTGCGAGGCCCGCCGCGTGCCGTCTCGATGATGAGCGTCTTCACTAACAATGTCTGGGATAGCTGCTGCAGCAGCAATGCCGTTTACGACTCGCGGCTACAACACCGCAGATTGGTGATTTGCGATAGGCATATTGACGAAAGACGAGCCAGATTATTCGCAGCAATGGAATTTTCATGAACAGCCACAGGTGCCACAAGAATAAGAGAAGGTGATGAATGAGACATAGGAATAGTGGATCGAGGAATACCTGGATACGGTCCGAGGATTGAAGGTAGTTCTAGTGTCGTCGCATCCAACCCTGCGCTAGTAGGGAGAGGCGTGATGACCGTTTGAGCCGCCGGGAAGATTCCTTCATCGAACTTGACAAATTTACAGATGTAAATTCTTCCTGTGGATATGTCTAAACATAACTCGCCCGAGTGATTGGACGAAGGTCCAAGGTAAACACAAAGCTTGGAACGGAAATCAAACTTGTTTTTGTTATAAGGTCGTAGTAACGGATAGACTCCACTACCAAATATTCGAAGAAACGAGTAAGCAGGTTGCTTGCGATAAAGCATAAAGAAGGGTGAGCGATTTATAAGTGTTTTGGTAGGGAGAATATTTATCATGTGTATGTTATGAATCATGGCATAATTCCAGAATTTAAGAGGTAAATTAGCATTAGCTAACATGGTCAGACACGTGTCTACTACATGCCGAATTTTCCGTTCAGCAATGTCATTCTGAGCATGAGTGTGTGGACAAGCAATCTTGTGCACAATTCCATTTGCATGGAGAAAAGGCTGAAGTTTTTGAAATTCACCCCCAAAATCGGAGTAGAAGTTTTTTACTTTAGCATCATACTGATTTCTGATCATTGCAAGAAAATTTTGGAAATTTTAAGATGATTGATATGAGATTGACCAAGATGAGAGATTTTCAAACCTTGTCCATTTCCAAACTGAACCGTATCATTGCCAGGGTAAGGATGCATCTGTTGTAACTGACTTTGCTGAGCCGTCATGTGATTTGTGGCGCCCGTGTCCGGGTACCAGGGTTGCGGCGGCCCACTAAATGGGTCCATAGAAGTGTGCCATGCGACATTGGCTTCTGCACTAGGTCGCGATTGTTGTGTTGCAAACCCCTTGGGCCTATTGCATTTATCCGCCCAGTGATCAAGATCACCGCAATTGAAGCATTTACCGCTTCTTCTCTTTTTTGTTTTGTATTTGGCATTTGTGGAGGACGAGACAGAGGACACATTTGCTTCATGCGAGCTCAATTGTGGTACCGGAAGTGTGAAGGCAGATTTTTTTGGTGGAGTTAATCATCCCTTCAACTGTTTTCAGTTTGCTCAACAATTGATAGTAATCAATATGAATACCCTTCTGAGTCACTAAATTCTGAATGCATGATTTGAAAGGATCCCCAACATTCTTGTAAAGTAATGACGGTAGAAGGTGCATGGGATATGGATTGCCAGATGCAGCCAGATCATCAAGAATAGCTTTGAGTTTTTGCATATATTCACCAATGGGTAACTCATTTTGTTCAAACTCATGTAACTGAATGCTTAGTTGGAACTGTTTATCATCAGTAATAACGCCATACGCGTTTTCAAGTGCAATCCAGATGTCATGTGAATAATGAAAGCAAGTGATAATTTCATAAACTTCTTCTGTAATTAAATGTAATAGCAGGGACATCACAACATTTTCTAACTCATCCCACACAGTGTAGGCTGGGTTAAGTATAACATCATCATTGTTGGACAGAAAACCTCCCCTGGATAAGAATTTAGGTGGTGGTGGTGTATTGCTTGTGATGTGATCAAAGTAGTGATGAAATTTGGGGGTAGACACAATGGCCATCCTCCATGCTTTATAATTATGTGGTGTTAGTTTTATGTGAGTCTGTGTATGCGTGGGGTGAGGGCGAGGGCGAGGTTGATTAACAGACTCACTACTAGGTGTGGAATAAGTTTGGTAATTGGAGGAACCAATGTGATTGAAGGGGCGAGTTTGAGGTGGATTCACATAAAATTGATCATTAGATTGTGTGCAAAAAGTAGAGGGTAATTGAGAGCTATGATAGGACGGGGGAGGTCCAAAGCCAGGTCTGGTGGAAGGTTGCGAAAAATTACCTGGAGGATGAAACAGTGGCGGATGTTGCTGCGGTACAGTGATCCGATGTGTCTGTTCTTGCTATCGCGGTCGAGGAAATAGCCCTCCGTCATGCTGTTCGAACAGATAGGAGGAGGTGACCGTCGACATTGGCGCCGTGGTGAAGGGAGATTCGAATCTCCAACCGGACGACGGCTGAAGGGACGATGCGGACGCCGTATCCACGGTGTATTCCGTGGCAAAGCTCCTGTTTGCAGAGTTCGACCGAGCGGCCGCTGCTGCGGGTGGCGGAGTGACGAAGCTAGCGGCTTCGCCTGTTTCTGCGATTGACATTATCGCTGACGGAATTGCCGCCGAACTGTGATTATTTGCCGTCATCGGCTCTGAGTCAGACAGGAAGATTGATGACATCGGTTGTTCGTGAGACAACGGTGCCGATTGATTGAAGGAATTTGGAGGAATGGATGCGGAAGCGGAGCGAGACAGAGTTGAACCGTTTCCTGCTCGTGATACCATGTTGGATGATTCGGTGTTGGAGAGAGAGAGAGAAGCCGAATCTTAGAGAGAGAGAGAGATAAGTTGAACGAATAATAATTCCATTGATTAGGGTTCGTATTGATCACAAGTATATATATGACAGACATATGAATCTATACTAATTAGGTTTTCTAAACCCTAATTAGTTGTATAGTTTAGATACAACTCTAAGACTTAATTCTAGATAGACTAGAATCTTATCTCTGCACACTGAATAGACTTGTACACAGACTACAATTCTATTTAGTGTGCTAATAATTATCTGTAGAGATAATACGGATATTATCTCTAACACTCCCAATTCAAAGTGCAAATCGTAAAATTAAATTAAAGAAAAGTGAAGACTTACAATCAAAATGCATATTATATGCTACAAGTAAAATCAAACCCGAAATAATAGATTAACCACAAACAAAAAATTATTTTGGGAACTACGTGACATATTGGTGACATATTGATGAGGAAAAAATTAGATGAATGTAAAATGGAAAAAATGAACAAAATAGAAAAAATAAAAAGATTTTTTTAACCAATAAAAAGAACTTTTAAAAATTATATATAACAGATATATTTATTATTAATTAAAAAAAAACATGTAATTAGCAATGTGGCCTTGGTTTTTTTTTTTAAAGTTGTGCGCAATGCATTTACATTAAACAAAGGAAAATTACATCAAAGATGAAGAAAAACCCTTAACCCACCCCACCCGAATGTGATTCGAACCCATGACATCGAGAGTTATAGGTAAGCTCTCAACCAACAGACTAAGAGTTTCACCATAATGTGGCCTTGGTTAGGACCTCTGAACTGAATAACAATTTAAGTCGAATAAGACAATTTTCAACCCATTTTATTATTTTTATTACAATCAAACCATATTTTTTTTATTTTCATTTTTTATTTTAATGTTGATACATTGTTTTCGCTACACTCCATTTTCTTATTTTTTCTGTTCAATTTCTTTTAAATAATAATATTATATAAAAAAATATGCAATAACTATATTTATATATAAAAAAGTAAATAATAAAATATTATTTGATGTTGCATCAAATTTATAAGGCAACATCAAATTTGATAAAAAAAACTTGTATTCATTAATATAAAACTACGATTTGATGATGGTTGGAAAGCCGGTCGACATCAAATCTCTTTTCCAACATCAATTTGATGTTGGGTTGGAAAGGGTTTGGGTCTTGTTTGGTAAAGAGTTATTTGGAGTAAAATTAGAGGTTTGAGTCACTTTAGAGGTTTTGACTAGTTAAACATTTTATACTTGGTGAAGAGAGGTTTAAAAGAGCTTATTAGGTCCAAAAAGCTAATTTTGAAAAGCTCATTTTAGGAGCGTTTTCAATTAGGTTATTGATCCATCTCTTTTTATGGACAATTTTACCCCTCATTGATATTCTTTAATTCCAAATGAATACTTTACTATATTCTTATTTGTCATTTTAACTATTAGCAATTAGCTAAATTTTAGCGTACAAATTTATATAATCTGATAGTCAAATCTGTTAACAAAAAAGGTGAGTAAAATGAGCTGACGATTCAAAAAAAAAAACAAAGAAAGGTTGACAATGTCAATATAGCCGCCTGTTGGAGTCATGCTGTCTTGCAGTACAAGGATTTCTAGGAATCAATACGTCCCTTTTCCATTTTTAATAAAATAAAATCCAAATTTGTTATCCCAATTTCCAACAACTAATCCCACTTTCCGAGTTCTTGTCACTTGTCTTTAAATTTGCATCTCTGTTTTTTTTTTTTTTTTTTTATCGTTAGATAAGGGTCCTGTTTGATAAAAAACGTTTTGGATAAAAAGAGCGGTTTGACCAATTTTAGAGGTTTGATCATTGAAATCGGTAATTGGAGTATTTGGTGGAGAGAGGTTTGGGAGAGAGTTTTGAGATGAAAACGCTAATTTAGAAAAAGCTCTTAAAAGGAGCTTTTTCAATTAGCGTTTTGCAATATTAAAATTAATGGACTTCTTTAACCCTAATAGATGGACTTCCTCTTCTCTTACGTCAAAATTAATACCCTTATTCGTGTTTTTGCACAAACCGCTATTATCAATCAGCTAATTTTTACCAAACAGCTCTACACAAACAACTAGTCAAATCAGCTAATGTAATCAGCTAACAGCTAACAGCTAATTCCCAAACAGGGCCAAGATAAAACTGTGTTTGTTTTACATACTGTTTGTTATTACAGTTTGTTGTTACTATTTTTTAAAAATAGAGATTCTATTTTTTAATAACATGCTATTTTTTTTATATAAAAGGTAAACAAAATATCACTAACCAAATATCTAAACCTAGATTTGTTCATGAGTTGGGTCGGACTAGACCATATCGGATTTTTGAATAAAAATTCATGTCCAAACCTAGTCCAGCCCGTAGTAAATATGTCTCTGGCTCAAGCCGGGCTGCACTGAATTAGAATGACTTAATTCCAAACCTAGTCCAAGTCTGCCCATATATTTGTTTTTCATAAATTTAAAATTTTATTTCCACTACATAGTTGTTTTACATACTATTTGCTGTTGGAAAAAATTACTTTTTCAAAAAGTAGAGATTCTACTCTTTAATAAATGCTATTTTTTAAATGTAAAAGGCAAACAAAATGTCACTAACCAAACACCTAAAACTAGACTTGTTCATGGATTGGGCCAGATCGGACCATATCGGGTTTTTCAATAAAAATTCATGTCCAAGCTCAGCCCATCCCGTAGTAAATATCCCTCGGACTCAGGCCGGACTGTGCTGAATTTTACTTCCAGACCTAATCCAAGTCTGCCCATATTTTATTTTTCATAAATCTAAAACTTTATTTTGCAAATCCAACAAAATAATTTTAAAATACAAAACTAAAAGTTTTTTTTCGCAAATCCAACAAAATAATTAAATTAATACAATTTGTAAGAACACCCACAATGAGTGAATTAGAATTTTTGTATCACTTCACAAAAAAATCACATTTTTCAAAAAAAAAAAATCTAATACATTCAACTACATCTTCATTACACTCATTTATATAACTTTTTTACGTAGACCCTACTTGTCATAAAACTCTTACACATTTTAAATAAATTATTATTTCTATCCACCAAACAATTAATCTAATTATTTTATCATCCAATTTAAATAATTCAATTAATCTATAAATTAGTTAAAAAAATAAATATCAATTATATCTATAATTATTTTTCACTGAAATAGTTAATTAAAAAAAATATAATTAATTGCAAAAATAACATATATCACAAACGATATTTTTTATTGAAATAAAACACGAGAATACAAAACGGAAATTCATCGGTTGACTATCGTTAAATTGGGTCATATTGACGTAATGGATATCAGGATGGTAGAAGTTGTGAGGGTTTGGTACAAAATGACCGTAATTATGAGAAAATACAGGTTGTGGAGAACCACTCATGGGAGATATTTGCATATTCGACATATTTCGGTTTGATATTTGGAAAGGATTAGGGTGTTGCGAATCGGAATACAGAATTTTCTGCGAGGATTTTTTGCTACGTGGACGTTTATCCATACCTCTAAATATGCAAAATGTAATATTTAGGTGTGTTTTTGTATGTGTAAATGAGTTGGGTATTTATAATTTTTTTTTAAAATAGAGTTGTTATACAAAAGTTATCGTTTCATATATATAAATATATTTATTTAATTTTTTTATCCAGTATATCCGTTACTCACATTGAAGATTGATTAAACATTTTATTTTTATATTCTATATACACCGCTTGCCTCGTTCAAATTTTAAGAGAAAAAAACAATGGATCAGTCAAACCTTGCGGCTGTGACGCGCCTCCTGCACGCGTGTATCACACGCGCGCTGAGGTGCGATCTCAGCCGCATGTCCGCCTCACCTCCCTCATATCACTTCACTGTCACTTTTTTACTCTTTTGATACAAAAAATCTCTCTCCTCACTTAATACACTACCCTCCAACCCAAAGATTCAATTTATTGAATCACTTTATCAAAGTGAGACATTCCATTATGAGGGACGGATCTACAGTATAGGCAACGGGGGCACTTGCCCCCACTGAGATTTGTAAAAAAAAAAAAAACTATATATATATATTTTCTGATCTCAAAGTCTTTGCCCTCATTGTTGTAGGACGAAGAACCTGTAAAAGCATCGAGATAGGGAGGAAGAAGATGATAGGACACAGTTATAATTTTGTTTGTTATTTCCTGTAAACAAAACGACGTCGTTCCACTTTAAGCAGAACGACGTCGTTTTGTTTAAAGGAAAAGTGGAACGACGTCGTTTTGTTTACAGGAAATAACAAACAAAATTACAACTCTACCCTCAACTCACCCTCCCTAAATCTAACGACATAACCCAAATATCCCCAAATACATCATCTGAACCCTAACTTCTTCTCAAATACGATTAGGAAAAATTGGTGCCTGCCTGCTTGCTGTTGCTCTGCTCTTCGTCTGTTTCAACTCGACTTGTATCTCGAAGACTCGAACTGAATCGAAAGAAGGTTGTTTGCTGCTCTGCTCTGCTCTTCTTTGAATTTCTTGCTGCTTCTTTTTTGTCTCGAAAAATTATGTATGCAGCAGGGAAGGGCGGTTGAATTGAATTTTTCTTCTTGCTTTGCTGATTTGAGTTGTTTGCACAAGGATTTGCGTTGTTTTGTTTGCTCGTGTATTTATAAATTATATAATCTAAAACTATATCATCTTTTTTTTTAACTCTAACTAAAACTATATCATCTAATCTAAGGCTTTAGTTTTTTTTCATTATTAGCTTTATTTCCAATTGTGGCCCAATTTGAATGAGCCCGAAATTAATTGTGTAAGAAACCTTATATAAGGTTGGGCCAATTTCTATATATGTAAAAGATATATTTCTATACACAGGGAACTTGAGTTGTTTGATTTGTTATATAATCTAGAACTTTAGTTGTTTTTTAATTGTTTTTTCAGCACTTTAGCTTTTCTTTTAGCACTTTATAATCTAAGACTTGAGTTGTATTTGTAAGTTGTAGTTAATATAGCAATTAATAATTAAATTAACATTAGTTTGTATTCCAATTTACCAGCCATTAACAATTTACCATTAGCGATTAGTCATGGACAATTTAGCCTTCCGATTTATCACTTAAGAATTCCAATTTACCAATTTAACTTTAAATTAACATTAATAACTTAACATTAACTAAATTTGAGAGAATGAATGCATTATATCCTTAACTAAATTTATAAACATATATTTAAGCTTAAGTAAATTTATAAGCTTATCTTGTGCTTAAGTTAAGCTTAACTAACTTGTTCTCTAATGTAGATTATGAAAAAAATACTTCGCTAGAAAAGAGTCGATCAATGAACAACAAGAAATTGACAAAAATGTTGATGGAAGAGAAGCGACATGTTCTTCAAAACAACCTCGGATTGAAATTGATTTGAATGATCTTCCTTCTGATCTTGGGTTAAGGAAATTAATTACAGACTATCATCCAAATGATTGAGATAAAGTTCGAAGAGCTTATCTGCAAAAGGATCCATGTCAACCCCATGAAAATGAATTTCCACAAAGAAGAATAGGACAAATATTAAGGCGATTTGTTCCTACTTGGTTTAAGGAGTATAACACTTGGTTGGAGTATAGTATTTCTAAAGATGCAGCTTTTTGTCTGTGTTGTTATCTTTACAGATCAGATATTAGTGAGCAAGCAAATAAAGATAGTTTTATTATTGAAGGATTTACAAATTGGAAAAAAAGGAAAGGTTTCAAACTCATGTTAGCGTCCACAATAGTGCTCATAACCAAGCTTGGAAGCAATGTGAATACTTGATGAATCAGAAACAACACATTGAAGTAGCTTTTGAGACCCATTCAGTTCAAACTCGAAAGGAATACAAAATACGTCTAGCAGCAACTATTGATTGTATTCGATTTCTTTTACATCAAGGACTAGCATTTCGAGGAAATGACGAGTTCGATGATTCAAGTAATCAAGGGAATTTTTTGGAACTTCTAAAGTTTCTTGCAAATCATAATGAAGACATCAAAAAGGTCACTTTAGACAATGCTCCAGGTAACTCTAAACTTGTTGCTCCTGATATTCAGAAAGATGTTGTGCGTGTTGCTTCTAGTGAAACCACTAAAGTTATCATCAATGATCTTCATAATGAATTGTTTTCTATTTTATTTGATGAATCTCATGATATATCACTAACATTTTCTTGGTATTGCGCTATGTGAACCCAAAAGGATGTGTGATTGAGCATTTTCTTGGTATTGTGCATGTTAGTGATACAATTGCTTTATCACTCAAGTTAGCAATGGAAGGATTATTTTCCAAACATGGTTTAAGTATATCAAATTTATCGTGGGCAAGGTTATGATGGAGCTAGCAATATGAATGTTGAATTTAATGGTCTAAAAACATTGATCTTGAAAGAAAATCCTTCTGTCAATTTCTGCACAGTTGAAAGATACATATTTATGACCTTTTTATAGGCTTATACTACAACAAAAAACGAGATTTTAAAGGAAACAGTAAAATCTCACTATACTTATATCACTAACAAAATAAGGACCCGGTAAAAGAGACTTGGTAAAAAAACAAACTTTGAATCAAACAACAAAATCTCAACAGCTCTCCAAGACATTGTTTGGGTTTGGCAGGGAGAGCAACATGAGCATATACAACATTAACAAGAAATACAGAAACAACAAGAAATAAACCTGCAATAATCAGTGTTATGTTAGTATCATACTGGTTTTCTTTTTTTCTTCCAACTATATTAGTTTTGATAGGCAAGTGAAATTTTTCCCAAATTTTTCTACATTTAAAAAAAACAGTATTCAAAAGGACAAAGAAAGCCAAGATATCCAACCATAAAAAACACCATTTGTCATCAACTATATCAAAGTATCATAGAATATCAAAACATAAAGCAATATTGAAAATATTCAAGTGGATTTCATTCCTAAACTGCTTTACTCAAAGCATCAAAATATTCCAAATGGAGCATGGGAAATGAAAAAAGAAGAAGACAATATATTACACTTGTGAAGTCCCAATGGACATTTGCGTGTCGGGGTGTGTCAGAGATTAATATAAGATCTATGATTGGGCCTTAACTATCAGCTTGAGCTTTTTGTTAAAACGGTTCCATGACAGCAATTGTAACAGAGCCAAGAAGTTTGTTTAGCTCATTGTCATTCCTCATAGCAAGCTAAATATACTTTGGCACTATTTTATTCTTCTATTAGCCACGACTACATCCCCTCAAGCTCTAAGACCTATAAAAGGAATAACATTTCAACCATTAGTTAACAAAACCCTAAGAATCGCAGACCTTATCATTAATCAATTTGAGATCCTAGCAACGCAACAGCTGAATCAGTACAGCAACCATAAATCTAATCCATCGAAATAACACAAATCCAACTCCAGCTAAAATTGACACAACTCAGATAAAAAATGAAACTAAATTAGAGAGGAAATCAAGCCATTAAAAGAACATACGACTATATATATATCGAAATTAAACGAATCCAATACACACCACACTAACCAATTACAACTCAAATGACTACACATAGACAAACCTCCTTTTGGAAAGTTGGAAATCAGAACAAAATTAAGAAAAACTTAAAAGGATCAATATCAAAACCCTACAAACATAAAAAAGGAAAATGGTTCAGTAGAGTGTAATTCCCTTTCGATTGCCCAAACACTAACTGCTCCACCATCAAGCCTTGCTAATATTATGCAACAATAACTGTTTAGAATCTGTCAGAAGAGAAACAATTAAATCCATAATAATTGCCGGCTTCCTGAACTGGTTTGGCGGTGGAGATCCGCGGGAGTGGAGAGAAAAGTACGATGGCTGGATTGAGAATGGTGATTCCTTCACCCCAAATTTAATTTACTCTTTTGTGCAAATTAATTAATTTTAAAATAAGAAAAATATACAGTTTACCGACGGAAAATTCGTCCTGAAATAACGACAAATTTCATCCGTAAGGCAATGATTGGAAATATCTCTAAAGCATGGTGAGCGACCACATCTTTTAGGTTTGGGACTGGATTTATAGTCGGTAACTTAGCAACAGCAATTTACAACTATGTAATGTTGGTCGCAAAGTTCGCGACTAAATAAAAAAAATTGTTAGTAACCTCTTACCAATATGCTAGTTACCGACTGAAAATATTCCATCGTTAACTGCTAAAATTCTGGCAGTAAATGAGTTAAGGGACCGAATTACGACTAAATTTTCGGTCCCTAACTGCTGATTTTCTTGTATTGTACATTCATAGCCGGCTCAAGGGAGGAGACAACTTAGGCGCCTACCTAGGGCCTTCCATTCAAAATTTATTTCAATTAGAGTATAATAATTATTGAGATATTAATTGTAAAAGATTATTTCTATAATCATATATAGAATCCGTAATAATAGCACATATTGCCTTTTTTTAGTCACCATATTTCAACAACAATAGCATTAATCATAATATTTGTTCTCTGTAAATTACCCTAAAAGTCTGAAGTTTATTTAGTTTTTCTATTGATTCAGTTCAAAATTATTAAATTTAGGAAAAGAGAAAGTATGAGAGCTGGTAGCTACAAAGTCATGAGTTTTTTTTTTAATAAAATTCAATTTTTTTTAAAATTGAATTAAAAACATTAACATTTTAGCCATGAGTTTGTCTAAATATGACAATTCCAACTTAAAATTAGAATTGAAAATAATTAAAAACTAAATTAGTATCACTTTTAAAAAAAAACCAATACTAACTTCCAGGACCGACCTTGGGCTTTGGCCAGGAGTGCGCTGGTCTAGGGCCAAAGCAGTAGAGGGCCTAATTTGTTTTTATTATATATATATATATATATATATATATATATAGAGTGTAATACAAGATTGAGCAAATATCAATACATGTCGTAGTGGTTAAACGTGCAGTTCAAATTGTAAGAGGCTTCATGTTTGATTCCCTCACAAAGTAACGCAACAACATCCTTTTAGCATATTTTATAAGTAAAAGCTTTTTCTTAATCTCTTTTTTGCTAAATGAAATTTTTTTATACAAATATTAATATTAGAAAATTTATATAAAATTTATTTTAAAATCTGCCATAAATTAAGTATAAACTTTTTTAAATTAAATATAAAGTCATACTTTATTTCTTATATATGAAAAATAATAACATATTGAAAAGTAGTTTTGTAACCAATTGTGATATTAATTTAACAAGACTTAAGAATTATTTAGGTTTTAAACTTAAAAAGGTTCAATTAATTTTTTTTGAATATAGATTGAAAGTTAATTTAAGAATTAAACTCATATTTGGTCATACCAAATTTTGTCATATCATTTGGTAATATTTTCACCTTGAAGTACTTCTATAAGTGACATTGATGCGGGGCATCTCCTTCTGGGATCGGGTCCGTACGAGGGAAGTCGGAGGAAGAACCAAGCACGAGCAACAACGGAGTAAGGGGGCCAAAACAGTGCCACACAACAGCTCAGGCACGCTCCGCGTACCTTATAGCACGCTTCGCGTACTTGAGTGTCAGATCCGGAGAAGAGTTCAGCAGCCAATCTACGCTCCGCGTAGATTTGGGTACGCTCCGCGTAGATTGAGTACTGATCCAGAGAAGAGTTCAGCAGCCAATCTACGCTCCGCGTACCCTAATTTTAAGGAACTTGCTCCTTACTCCAGCTTCCTCCTTAATTACAATCCTGCCACTTCTTATTTACAATCATGCCACCCCTTTACCATTAACCCACTTTACCCTTACCTTTATATTTTAATTAGTTATGTAATTTGCCCTTTTATGTAATTTGGCAATTAGGTTTTTGAGATGATATAAATTCATCTCTTTCTCTTTATAATGTTTAACTTTTTATCAATCAAAATTATATCATCTTCTTCAAGAAGTGTTTGTTAAGGTTTTCACCTTTAACAATGAGGGATCTTTGATTTCCTACGGATTTAGTCCGTGAAACCCGAGATTCACTCCTTCTAGTTTAGCTAGAGAAGAACATCTTTGTTAGTTTACGATTAAAACTAACACGTCCCGAAACCGATCTGTATCAGACATTTAACCCATTTTGGATATAAAATTATTTGATTTGTTATTTTTTTTCCACATGACACAATTTTTGATACATGATATATACACGTGGCAATTGATTTAATTTTTTATCAATTGAATTTAACATGTAGATAAATAAGGAATTAATGAAATATTTTTTTATTTATCATGTATTGAAATATACATATTTTAATTTTTTTTATGTAAAATGTCTTTATTAAAATGGCATTTATTTATTATTCCGCTCAGGGTCCATAAATTATCAGGACCGATCCTGTTAACTTATGTGTCATTCAAATTAAGAATGGGTAAGAATAAAACTTATAAAAACTTTAAAAGTGAAACAAAAAAGAACCCATATGATCTAAAAATTTCAAGAATTCGAGGCTTAGATTAGATTGTGACATTGGTAGTCCTATACAATTACATAATTAATAAAACTTGGTGAATAAATATACCAATTTCAAAAAAGCATTTAACACCTCTCAATTATAAATAACAATCGAATTTAATAAAAAGTGAAGACTTGGAATCAAAATGCATATCGTATGCTACAAGTAAAATCAAATCCGAAATAATAGATTAACATAATGATTTTGGAAACTAGGTGACATATTGATTGATGAGGAAAACATAATGATTTTAAAGGAAATTTTTTGAGTATTATTATATTAGAGTTAGAAGAATGTAAATGGCAAAAATGAACAAAATTGAAAAAATAAAAAGATTTTTTTTTAAATTATATATAATAAATATATTTATTATAAAAGGTAATTAGCAATGTGACATTGGCTAGAACCTGTAAACGGAATAACAATTTAAGTCGAACAAGACAGTTTTCAATCCATTTCATAATTTTCTCGTTACATTAAACTGTATTTTCTTCATTTTTTTCTTTCTATTGTGATGTTGCTACATTATTTTTGCTCCACTCCATTTTCTTATTTCTTTTGTTCAATTTCTTTCAAATAATAATATTATATAACAAAATATGTAATAACTATATGTTGGAAAATTTTGAATAAAATTATTTGTTAATTTTAATACTAACGAACACCTTCTTTCATGAACAATCGTGTCCTTCGTGAACAGTCGTGTTCGTACGTAAAAGTCGTGTTTGTCCGTGTACAGTCGCGTTTATTCGTGAAATGACATATCCTTTTGAGTTCTATTTGTATAGAATGGATTGTCAAATTCATATACGGTTAGAAAAATTATTCTTTGGAATTGTTCCTGCTCTCTGTCTGTTCATATTGTTCATGTTTTCCTACTCCGGTGATAACTAGGCTACACACGGTTGAGTTCGCTAATCTGTTATATCCTGGGAGACGATCGTCAATAGCGACGACATCTGTTTTAAGGAAACTGCTAATACAGACATCAGATTTGTCTAACTCTTTCCTTTTAATTTCTAACTTTATTGTTCATATTATTTTCTATGTTCGTTTTGTTTTTTTGTTAATCACATCTAACATTTTGAAGACAGACATAATTGTTCGTCTGACATTCATAAGACAGATACATATAAAATTGTTTGTTGATTTTCCAAAGAACATATGCAGAAGTATTATATGGAACGAATTTTAAGTCTTTCCGGAATATTGACAGAAATGCAGAAAGTTCGTATGACCAAAAGCTTCTGTATGATGAGTTACAGGTAGCATATATTCTGGAATTTTTCTTACTATCAGTCTAACACTATATTTATATATAAAAAGTAAATAATGAAATATTATTTGATTTCATTTTCCCTTTCTATTTATTTTGATGTTGCTACATTATTTTTGTTCCATTCCATTTTCTCATTTCTTTTATTCAATTTCTTTTAAATAATAATATTATATAACAAAATATATAATAACTATATTTATAAATAAAAAAGTAAATAATAAAACATTTTTTTGATGTTGCATCAAATTTTTAAGGCAATATCAAATTTGATAAAAAAAAACCATATTCATTAAAATAAAAATACTATTTGATGATGGTTGGAATGACGTTCGTCATTAAATCTCTTTTCCAACATTAATTTAATGTTGGATTGGAGAAAGTTTAATAATATGAAAGCTCATCAAACTTACAAATCGAATAAAAATTAATTAGAATAAGCATAATTGGTAAGAAAAAAAAAAGAAAAATGATTGGAATAAGAAAAATAAGAATACAGTAAAATCTCTATAAATTAATAATGTTGGGATCATGAAATTTTATTAATTTATTGAGGTTATTAATTTTTTCGAGTATAAAATTAGTGATATGGTTTAAGTAGGAACTAGAAGAAATTATTATTTTAAAAAAATTATTAATTTAACGAATATTAATTTATAAAAATTTGACAGTAAAATGAAACGCTGATTTAAACAAATAAGAAAAAACAGAATGAAACTTTCAATATAGCCGCCTGTTGGAGTCTTGCAGTAGTAGTAGTAGTAGGACAATGATTTCTAGGAAATTTTTCCATTTTTAATAAAATAAAATCGAAATTTGTTATCCCAATTTCCAACAACTAATCCTGACTTTTCCAGTCCTTGTCTTTAAATTTGCATCTCTATTTTTTTTGTTAGATAACCGGGTTTATTTGCATCAGTATCGTTCACCTGGACCTTAAATGATCAAATGAATTTGACAATTCACCATTAGATCTGTGTTCATTAAATTTACACTTTAGAATATTTTGTATATTCACCGTAGGATTATTATGAACGTAGATCTAAAGGTGAATGATCAAATTCATTTGGTCATTCAGGGTCCTGGTGAACGCTACTGTTATTTGCATACTGTTTGATTTTGGAAAAAAATACTTTTTTTTAAAGTATAGATTATGTTTAACAAAAGATCACTAACCAAACATCTAAAATTAAACTTGTTCATAGACTGAGCCGGATCGGATTATATCGGACTTTTCAATAAAAATTTATGTCTAAGACCAACCCTGCCCGTAGTAAATATGCACTGGACTTGGACCGAGCTGCGCTGAATTAGAAAAACTTAGTTCCAGACCCAATTCAAATCCGTCCTTCTTTTGTTTTTCCTAAATCTAAAATTTTATTTCCACTAATAATAAACTATAAAATAGTTAAAATTTAAAATATAAAACTAAAGGAATTTTTTTCCGCAAATCCAACAAAATAATTAAATTAATACAATTTGTAAATTTGAGAAGACGGAGGAAGGGAGGCCACTGAGAGGTATTAAGATGGGATTAATATAGTTAGGTGTTATTTTTAGTATTAATAAAATTAAATATTGTTTATTTAAACAATATCTTTTAAAGCTCCTGCATAATGTTCATTAAAAAAAACTAAGGGTCATCAGTTTTATTTGTTGTTTGTTGTTGTTATTATTTACTGTATCGGTTTGCTGTTTGAAAATGTTGATTTTTAAAAAGTAGAGATTCCTGCTTTTATAATAAGAGATATCTAACCGAACATCTAAAACTGTCATTTTCAAAGTGAAATGACAAACATGAGATAAAAAAACAATAACCAAACACCCTCTAAATTTGAATAAGTTGCAAGCAGTCCCTTTATATTCATACAAAATAATACTAATATATAAATAAGTTGCGGATCGCTCCGGGTTGATACGAGCTCTAATAATATATCCCAAACCCAACCCATAACTTAATGGATATCTTCGGGCTTGAGCCCAATTGGGTTAATTGTAAATTTACAATGACCAAGCCCATCCCATTATCTGCGGGTTGGGCAGACCATCGGGTGTCTGAACAGGTCTACTTAAAACTCTCATTTTTTGAAGTGAAAAGGCAAACATGAGCATGAAAAGGAGCAATCAAACACCCCCTAACAAAAATAGGCCTAAGTTTTTAAAAAAATATTAATATGAGCTCCATGTACGAAATAGTATTAACGTATGCTTAACATTTAAAAAAGAGTATGAATTTAGGTGCCGATAATAAAATGTCACACGTCATTTATATTATTCTGTTAAGTTCAGATTTCTCTCTTCACGTATAATTGACATAACTTAATATAGTAATATGAACAATGGCAAATACAAGATTGTTCAGTTGGAGGACCGATTTTACACGTGTGTAATTTTTTTTTTTTTTGCTAAATAGAACTTGTTCAAATTTTACATGTTATAATCTGAATGATCAAGAACCAATTTTTAAGTACCAATATAAAACTTCTCAAAATTAAACTTCATTGTGTTTAAGATTCTTAACATGTAAAAAAAAATATGTCTAATAAAAAAAATCGGATTTAAGACCTGATATGCTAAAAAAAATTAGAAATTTGGATATAAGGAGGGTCTAGTAGAACTGAACCAATTTTTGGATACTAATTCAACATCTGATCTAAATTTCTTGGAGAAAGGGAGGCCGGAACTACCACAACCTCAAATTTTTTGGAGACTGTGGAATGAAACTACTCGTCATCATGGTGGTTACGGCGGCCTAAGGAGCCGGGACCCATCCACACCCTCATGTATCCGCCTCTAAATATGAATGACGTATCACATTTCGTTATCAATGCTTAAATTGATATAAACATTAAACCTATATTAATACTCTTTTATACGTGGAGATTAAATTGGTAACTAATCCCTATTCGTTTATTCTTCTCCTCCAATTTATGCCGCACAAAAGCCGACCGTAGGTTAATGATATATTCCAAGAAGATTTTGTAACATTCAAATTAATTTAATTTTGTTATTTGGAGTCTCTTTTTCTTTCTTCTACGCGATGCTTGAATTTTCACAAGACAGGTCTTAATTTATTTATTTTCAACCTATAAGTGATTAAAATTTAAAATTAAGGTTTTTAAGCAACTCTTTTTTTTTTTCCTTTATCAATAAAAACCAAAAAGAAAATAACAACTAAAAAAATATAACTAGAATTTCTTTTTCACTTGTGACCAATCTCCAATGAAGAAGACGAATGAAAAGAAATTAGAGATATATTACATCAAAAAAATATGATGTGATATGTCATAACCAATAATATTAAACATTTGTCATTTAATTAAATACATAACATTTAATTAAATTTTATATACACGATTCCATCTCTTTTCCAAAACCTTCACTGTCAACACCGCATTGTGACTCCACTCATTCTCTTCCAATGGCCAGCCACCACCATTTCTCCATTCACAATCCTTCACCGACCACCACCACTTCGTTGCGGGAAGAGAGGGAAGGGTTTCAAGTAGGGAAACAATTTACTATTTACCAGAGAAGAAGGAGAATGGTGTACAAAGAGCTCTCATGCACGAGGCCCCAAATTTAAAAGGGTCTAATTTTTTTATTATATAAATTTAAATAAATTATTGTTATTAATTATCATGCGAAAAAATTAAGTGAGCATTAACTTATCCAGAAACTTAGCGTTCTAAGAGTTTTAAGGGGCCCATTTTTTTTATTATTATACAATATCTAATTTAATCATTTTTATTATGTTTTTTAAATATTATATTTATTATGTTAAAAATCAAGTTAAAAGTATTTTGATGTTGCATTTTGTAGAAACATTATTGTTATTATATGAAAGTATTAATTTTTTTTTAATGAATAGGGCCCATTTTTTTAATTTTTATTTAGTCCAATGCCCTAAAAATGTTTAAGACAGTCTGCTATTTACCACTTCATTGGTGTAATCTAGAGACATAGAAGAAGTAAAATCTTGTAAGATATGTTTATCTTCTTCTCTAAAAATTCAAGGATTTCCTGATTACTACAAGAAAATCCTGATTACTGATGGAATTGTTTGATGGAATTCCGTCAGAAAGTAATCCGTCAAAAATTCTACAGACTCTATATACGGAATAGCGTCAAAATATTATGGCGGAAATAATCCCGCCATTCTTCTGACATTTTATATTGACGGAAGTACATTCCGTCAGACGTACTACGGAAATATTGATGGAATATATTCCGTCAAAATTTCTGACGAATCTACGAGAATTTCGTCAGAACCAACTAATTTTTGAAAAATTAATATATTCTCACATTTTTAAACCAATAATCATACTATTCTAACTTGAATGCTTAATTTTATTTTGGTTATAGATAAATTTATTATGAAATTAATATTTCTATTTTAATTTATTTTTTATTAGGGTAAGATACCAAAATGACATTAAAAAATAACATCAATTTAACTTTAAAGTTTATAAAATTGTGTGAATTAAACCCTAACATCGCATCACTTTCGTCTCTGGGGTATTTAGACGAGGCTATAATTACACTATTTTTATAAATGTTGTAGTTAAATTTGTGCTATTTTGTACGTGGTGGTCCAATTATATTTCCCTAATAACCTTGAGATCATTTTAGTATCTTATCTCTTTTTTATTCTTAAGGTGTTTAGTAACTTTTAGGGATAAGGTGTAAAAATACCCTCCAACGTTTATTGGCAGGAGCAATTTTACCATTAACGTCTAAACTGGTACAATTTTATCCCTAACGTTAGCAAGTTGGGTCAATTTCAAATATTATTATAAAACACATATATTTGATTCATTATTTTGCACCAATTACACTTAAGTTGATTCTAAATAAAAAAATTCATATTTTTTTATGATTTAATAATAGAATTAGTGCTTAAAAAAGAATTGGAGATTAATATTTTTAAATTCGGTGAAATATTTGAATTTTCTTAACTCGTACAAAATACAATATATTTTTAAAAAAATTCACGTTTAATCATATTTTTGTGATCTTTTAGTAATAGTGATAAAATAATTTGATGAATAATTTCTCAGATTGACCTAACTTATCAATGTTAAGGGTAAAATTGTTTTTGGCTT
The DNA here is from genome assembly GCF_963576675.1 of Euphorbia lathyris. NCBI lineage: Eukaryota > Viridiplantae > Streptophyta > Magnoliopsida > Malpighiales > Euphorbiaceae > Euphorbia > Euphorbia lathyris. Next base: position 27,906,210 of record NC_088917.1, on the reverse strand, counting down.
CTAACATTAAAGATAAAATTACACTATTTTAGATGTTAGGCGTAAAATTACTCAAATTCAAAGTGGCTTCAAATGAATGGAGTTGATAATTTCTAGTTGATTGCCTTGAAATAGAAGCTCTTTCTGATATTTATTTATTTTTTGCCAATTGCTCTTAGGAAAGTGAGACTTGTGACCTTACTCCAAATCTTTGTGAAGTGCCATTCTTCCTCCCTAGTTGCAGGAGTAATATGATTTTTGCTCATGCTAGTTGCTCAACCAATCTAAATAATATGTATCATCCTAATAATATTGTAATTTTCCTTTTTGTATTAATGATTCAAATATTGTCACTACTTACTAGAAGATAGTCTTCGTAGAAAGTTAACTTTCATATAATATATTTATATTTGAGCAAACAGTGCAGTTTAGCTCCCGTCAATTAGTTTGTTGTGTTGGAGAAAGCGTTTTAACTCATTGATTGTTAATTTAATGCAACTTTTTTTAGTATTTAGCTCTCTTCAATCAATGAGTTAAAACGCTTTCTCCAACACAACAAACTAATTGACGGAAATTTAGGTGTTTACTGTGGAAATTTAGGTGTTTACCAACCAATTTACTGATGGAATTTAGGTGTTTTTCGTCAGTAAACAGGTATTTTCTAGTAGTGTATTTAACATCCATTTAACCCTCACATTCATTTGAATTTCTTTACAAACAATGTTAAGAGAACAATATAAAAGTGTATCATGCTCTCCAAGGCATGGTTTGGGTTTGGCAGGGAGAGCAACATGAGCATATACAAGTGGATTTCATTCCTAAACTGCTTTCCTCAAAAGCACCAAAATATTCCAAATGTAGCATGGGAAATGAAAAAAAGAAGACAATATATCACACTTGCTTGCATTGGCTTTCTTTGGTAGAAGAGTCACGAATGTTGGGCAAAACACTATCTAAGAGTGTGTCAAATCCTGAAGAATTATTGGAAATCGAACACAATCGAAAATACTTACTTTTGGATACCATATTTTTATGAAGAGTGATGCACCACCCTTGCTTGATGCCCGTATGAATTTGGCGTAACCATCATCGCTCCAATCATCCCCATACGAATTTCTGATTTTCCAGTAATTAACACCTGTAGTAGTGGTTCCATACCAGCGTGTAATTGGTCTGTGGGTTGGATAGCACCATGATAAATGCTCTGATTTATAGAAAAATAAATGAGTTTTAAACTAGAGGAAATTACACGAAAAATCATATATCAATTTAATATTACAGTTAAGGAACGTGTTTTTATGTATTTTATCAAAATCTCATATTTTGTCATAATTTGATACTCATAACTATTCTTCTCCAATTCAACGTCTTTCTCCATACAGCTTCTTCCATTTTTGAATGTGTGAACTATTACCTTGCTCTGATCTCAATTTTCTTGTTTCGTTCTATGCATATTTTTTTTACAAATCTTTTTATTCTATGCCCAGAATCTGTGTATTTTGGTTATTTCCTTCCCTATTTTCTCTCTTTTCTGAATTTCATTTTTTTTATCTTCTCTATCAAAAAGTCGCCTTTCAATTTGTATAATCCATATTCACTGTTTTTCTCCTTGTTTGGGTGTATTATTCACATTTTCAAAGAATTACACAGATAAAAAAATCCACCAATTTTTATCTGTTTGTGTTTAATAAGAGTCTTCGTAGAAATTGAATTTCAGAAAAGACAGAAGACAAACACTTATAAATTGTAGCATTTCACTTTTATTAATTTCAGAGATAATTTAGTTTTTATGTTGAATGCATAAATCAATGGTGGAAGCCAAAATAAGAATGTCAGCGGAAGAAAGAAAGAAGGACCATATGAATTTATAATTATTCCAGTGTGAAAAGATATTAACCGTTGATAACTAGTGGAGAATTTCCGATTGTCTTCCGTCCCTGTGGGGGCGTCGTTGGGTTCGACGGGGGAAGCTCCGATGCCAAAGTCAGTAAGGAAGAACAAGAGAGCAAATTGAATTGACAAAGGGTAAGTCGTAACCTTCAGCAACTAGAAGGTCTCCATTAATGCTCCATTAATGGCGGTTACATGTTACCTTTGAGCTGGCGGTTACTGGTTACCTTTAACCTGGCGGTTAGCTAATTGATAGCTTATTAATGGCCTTTACTGACGAGTCGGCGGTTAGCCGTTACTGTGATGAATCAGGTGAAAGAGGAGATTCGCCTCATAGGTTCACCAGCGGATCTCACTGAGCTGAACCGTGGAGATCCGCCATCCGGTTCTCCTTGCGGCGTTCTCAAGGTGAATATCCCTTTTGGTCCTTGGGATAATATTCTTTGATCCGTCAAGGCGTATGTACGCTCTCCCTGAGAGCTATGGCGGGTCTCCACTACTCGCTCTCATCGGGCGTATCTCGTTATGGCGTATCTCGCCATGGTCCACGTGGCGTGGCATAATGCTAGAGACTCCTTTCTTTTTCTCATTATTTGCATATTCTCCCCTGCATTAATTATCATTAATTCCACATTAATCATGTATAAATATCTCTTTTAGAAGGAATAATGGTTTGCCATTATTTCTATTAATTTTCCCTTATTCCTTATTCAAGAATAATTTGGGTTGTTATCAGAAGCCCCCCCTAAAGGTATAAAAAGCTCTTTAGGGCTGTCTAAATGGTGTTTTATTTTTCTATCTTGGAGGAAAGTGGACCCGCCCTAGATGGGGGATCATATATGAAAATGATGCACCTTTTGGGGCTTCCTTATGCAGGATCTTATGAACAAGATCCGCCCTATGTGGGATCATATATGGATATGATGCACTTTTAGGGGTTTTTGCTTCCTTGTGGATAGGTGGCCAACCGTATCCATTGTTATCCTCTAGGGGCTTCTTGAGAGTTATATTTCCTTTAGAAAGGGAATAACCCGCCCTTTATGGGACCATTTGTTCCTACGACATAGGATTATGATTCGCCTTAGGGACTTCTTTTGTTCAGTTCTGCCATATTGAGGAGAATGACCCGCACTTAGGGATCAGTAAGAATGATCAGCCATTTAGGGACTTTTGTGCATTTTGTGGAGGCGAGACTTCATGAATTGGATAAAGACGAGGCTTCATTGTTTGGAGATGAAGACGAGGCTTCATTGTTTGGAGATGAAGACGATGCTTCATTGTTTGGAGATGAAGACGAGGCTTCATTACTTGGAGATGAAGACGAGGCTTCATTACTTGGAGATGAAGACGAGGCTTCATTGATTGGAGATGAAGACGAGGCTTCATTGATTGGAGATGAAGACGAGGCTTCATTGATTGGAGATGAAGACGAGGCTTCATTGATTGGAGATGAAGACGAGGCTTCATTACTTGGAGATGAAGACGAGGCTTCATTACTTGGAGATGAAGACGAGGCTTCATTACTTGGAGATGAAGACGAGGCTTCATTATTTAGAGATGAAGGCGAGGCTTCATTACTTGGAGATGAAGACGAGGCTTCATTAGTTGGATGAACCCTTTGCTTTCCAGAACTATTTTTACTAATGCATTATATGTTTTAGCAAGTAATTTTCTAGAATCTGGTTTAGGATTTCTCCGATTGTTTAGGGTAGGTGGCCAGCCGTACCCCAATGTGTGAACCTTTGTAAAGGTTTGAAGCTGTTCTATTCCTTCTAGAGGAAGTAAAGCTGCCTAGGGGACCAACTTGCTACCTATCTTTGAGGTGAAGCGATCCGCCCGTAGGACTTGTGAACCCTTCTTTGGGAAGGGAGTGAGAGAGTGTAAAGTCCTTGCGTCCAAGGAATGTTTTAACTCTTTCTCGAATGGTGATCATCTAAAGATGGATCCGCCCTTGAGAGTGTTCTCCTATCTTTGAGGAGAAAGTTGAGGGTGTAATGATCTCATGTTTGAGACGATTTTAACCCACTTTTGATGGTGGTCAATCCTTTTCCTGTCTTTGAGGAGAGAGTTGAGCTCATTTGAAAGCTCCTGAGGGTCTGTGCTTCTTATCTTTATACAAAGGGGATCCGCCCGTAATGGGATCAATTGTCCTATCTTTGAGGTAATTGATCCATCTGTGGAATTTTTCATTCGCCAGCCACTGGGCGTATATCAGCACTAAAAGCTAGGCAAATGAATATAAGAAGTATGGCGAGAAAGAATAAATTATAAAATATAGGATACTATAACAGTTTAATGCACATATAAGAATATGTAAAATACTGATTTTTAGGCCCATGGTTCCGTCTTTTCTGAGCAACTAGAACCGCATCCTCAATGATGTTTAACTTATGAGTAATCACATCTGGGCTTACTCCCGTGGGGATCTCATTCTCCTATGTAAATACGCTTTCAGACTCAATGAGAACTTTTTTCACATCCTCTTTGATCTCAAGTTTTAATCCTTTGGCGATCCGCACCCGCTTTCCATCAGCAATAAGGAGCGTTTCTGTGTCGCCCAAAGCTGTAGTGACAAGTTAATATTTCTCACCTTCGTCCTCTTTGGATTGTGGGCGGATTGATAGTGACGCCGAGTATAAGTCTCTTTAGCCACCTTTTGGTTCCCGCTAATCATTACTCCTCCTTTGCTGGTGGGAAAGTACATTGTCAGACGACGGATGGAAATTAGGGCTGCAACCTCTGGCCCTTGGTCTGGATAGTGTGACCCGTCACTCCAATGATGTCAACAATGGTTGTTTCTATTTGGATCGGATCAACCTTTAGTTTGGCAAATGCACCTTTGGTGATGACATTGCGAGAACTGCCTGTGTCTTTACTCGCTTTATTTTATCTCCCATCCTTGAATCGCCATTGTTACTACCAATGCATCTGCATGTGGAGAGATTACTGGACCTGTTTCTGCAAAAGGAGCAATGGAGGGATGTTTTATCCAGAGCGGATATTTTTGCTTTTTCCACGGGTGGCTGATACACTGGTCCATCTGCTATGACATTAATGACACTTTTGAATTTATTTTTGGGATATGTCTTCTGCTTGTCATCTTGTTATTTGTTATTCTGGACAAAGTTATCTAGTTTGCCAGCTCCCAACAAGCTTCAGTGTGGTGGCCAACCAGTAGTACGCTTTGGCGTTTCTTCCAACGGTTACATGCTCCCCTCCTTTGGGTTCGGGATATGTAATGTCCCGCTTTTATTGAATCTTTTCTTTTATATTGTGGAAAGTTGGAAGCTTTAAACATTCTGTCTTCTTCGTACCCCAGGATCCGTGCTGTGAATGGCGAATTCATGTTAACTTGATGGCGTACCTTTCTGCATTGTTCTCACCCCTTGTGGGGTTTTCATTTGGGCGCTCTTTTCACCTTTTTCCTCGCATGGCTTTTATTTAGGCGCTCTTTTCACCTTTTTCCTCGCAAGGCTTTTATTTTATCTGGATTTGCTCTAACTCCTTTTTGCTAATGACATAGTCAAGGAATTTTTCTGAAGTGACTCTAAATATACACTTCTCTGGATTGAGCTTTATTTTTCATGCTAGTGTTTGGCACTGGTTGCATTATTAGCAATTCCCTTGTACCTGTGGGTTAGCACTGAAAGAACTCCAGAAGTGGGGCATACCCTGTCCATTATTAAAAGATTGTGGTAAGGCATAAAAGCTATATTCACTTACCTTGGAGATCAGTGGCTTGATCCATGGAACATACTTCATAGCAAAAGAATGTTTGCATTGGCCTTGTTGGCAAATATCATGTATGATGCAATTCTCTTTATGGAATTTTTAGTTCATCTTGGAATCAACTTAATAATTCCTTCACGTTGGTCACTGCCTCTAGAATGAACTTAGTCAAAGGATAAAACCGAGTAAATATTATATGTCAAACAAATTCATAATAGAATTGTAATCGTGCTTGTTTTAATAATAATATCACGTATAACAGTCATAACCATAAAGATTGCTACTGCACATGAATATCATAATGAATTCTTAATAAATAACCATAATGAGAATGGTTTAAGAATAATGTCCTTTTGTATTTCAATGCGCATTAATATCCAAGATAGCATATTTATTTTAAACGTCATAAAAGTTATGACATTCTATATTGGGTAAGATATCTTACATAGTTGCTATTTACTTGCAATTAATATTGTGCATCCATACATTAATGGCATTCAGAGATCATTAAAGCCTCATTTGAATGAGGTGTAATTAAAGAAAGGTAAGTGATGATTTAATAATATAGTTATATATAAAATTACTCTTATATCATTTCATTTGTACGAATAAAATAAAAGAGAAAGGGTAATTTTGGAAGAAAAATACATGTACCATGATTCTCCTCCAATTTGGAGTGTAAGGAAAATTACTCAAAATCCACTCTCACCTACCTTCACATACAATCCTCCAATCTTTAAGGAATTCTCATGTATATCCTAAGCATTTTGCATAAAATAATGTTCTGATCCGAAACCGACACTTGCACTATTTTGTAGTTAGCTCAGAACATAAAAGTTTTGTTTATCCAATTTGGTAATTTATCAGCCCATAATGGCCTTAATAGTTAGGGACAATTACATGATAATTACAAATAGACTCAATATTTTCAAGTCTCTTGTGTTGGTAACAGAAATTCTAACAATGTCAAATAAACAGTTTTTATATGAATAGACACATCCTTGTAAAAAAAGGGAATGAAATAACTGTTTGACAAAACAATATTCAAAAATATGAATTTCTGATATTAAAAGTATTATATAGGAGAAAAGCCATATATAGATGGTGAATTGTACAAAAAACCAAATATGATTTTTTTTGTAATTTCTTCTAATAGTTATATGCATGTTCATCCAAAAGACCGACCAGATCTAAATAATTTGTAATTACATGAGCCCTTTTATGATATTTTAATATCAAATGACAAAATCACATTGAATGGATGATTTTTTTTGTAAATCCCAAGATTACGGGTCTTATACATGCGTTTGTACTAATTCAATGATAATATCATATTACACTTGTCATGCATAAAAATATGAGGGCATAGTAAGCATGCAAGATTTAATGAAAGATTTGTGTCTATGACTTCATCTTTCACAGTTTATTAGATTTATCATAATAACATGTAATGATATTTATAGCCCTTTATAAGAGTGAGGGATCTCAATTTTCTTTAATTAAAAATGGAATAAGAAAGGGGAGGAAACTTATCTTTTTCATCATAAAGTTCGAGATTTAATGTAGAAAACTCTTTCCCACCAATATATGGAGAACTGTATATTTGGATAGATTTGTTGTACTGATTGAGCCAAGGTTTGAGATTGTGATTTCTATTCTGTTGACTCCATTGTTTTGTTCTTTGTAAAACTCTATACAATCAAGATTTTGTGATCTTCTGTCTGTTAGAGATCCACGATCACCGCACCAATTGATAACTAGTGGAGAATTTCCGATTGTCTTCCGTCCCTGTGGGGGCGTCGTTGGGTTCGACGGGGGGAAGCTCCGATGCCAAAGTCAGTAAGGAAGAACAAGAGAGCAAATTGAATTGACAAAGGGTAAGTAAAAGTGTACATTGATAGCCTGATGTATAGGCTATATATATAGCTAGGAAGTCGTAACCTTCAGCAACTAGAAGGTCTCCATTAATGCTCCATTAATGGCGGTTACATGTTACCTTTAAGCTGGCGGTTACTGGTTACCTTTAACCTGGCGGTTAGCTAATTGATAGCTTATTAATGGCCTTTACTGCCGAGTCGGCGGTTAGCCGTTACTGTGATGAATCAGGTGAAAGAGGAGATTCGCCTCATAGGTTCACCAGCGGATCTCACTGAGCTGAACCGTGGAGATCCGCCATCCGGTTCTCCTTGCGGCGTTCTCAAGGTGAATATCCCTTTTGGTCCTTGGGATAATATTCTTTGATCCGTCAAAGCGTATGTACGCTCTCCCTGAGAGCTATGGCGGGTTCCACTACTCGCTCTCATCGGGCGTATCTCGTTATGGCGTATCTCGCCATGGTCCACGTGGCGTGGCATAATGCTAGAGACTCCTTTCTTTTCCTCATTATTTGCATATTCTCCCCTGCATTAATTATCATTAATTCCACATTAATCATGTATAAATATCTCTTTTAGAAGGAATAATGGTTTGCCATTATTTCTATTAATTTTCCCTTATTCCTTATTAAGAATAATTTGGGTTGTTATCAACCGCTAAGTGACAAATATAGAATAACTTTTCTAACTTTTAACAAATTTAAAATTGATTAAGCTATTGTGAGAAATCTGTATTTTTTTATAGGAAGCGTGTGTTTTATGTAACTAACCCTTTAAACTAAGAATTAAAAAATATAATTGCCTAATTTTTTTAACAGAACCTTATTTCTATGTTTTCATTTTCAAAATTGCATTTTAGCAGATATAGATAAAGATATAAAATACTAAATTAAATTAAAATAGAAATAAAAATTCTTACTCCACTATTTAGATGATCAAGGCTCTCGCAGTAGTTAATAACCCCAACAACAGGGCCTTCATTTACTATCCGAAGGAGCTCGTTCTCATTTATATTTTTATTTTAGCTCCCTAAGAACAGAAAAAAATAAATATAAATTATTATCAATTTATATAAAATTTAGAAGTATTTACTATTTATCACAATTTTACCTTTTGAATACTTTTATCAAATTTACCGGTGTACCGGTATTGGTCCTCGGTGCAAATTCCATTGTTTTCTAACCATTTGTCAATTTTTTTGAACGAGATAGTAAATCTCGTGTTACGCTTCCCTCTTCGAGATGCATTTGCGTTGTTAATTAGCATTTGACTCGAGAGTGACACTCGTTCAAAAATCTCCCGTGTCATGTTATAGCGTGCCTCCACTGTAGTAGCGACAGCTACAGGTACACATACATCTAAAACAAATCATTAACACTAATTATTAACAACATATTGTATTTAAAAACAATATATTTACCTTAAAAGAAAATTTATTTAAAAACCGAATGAAAATTATTTTTTACAAACACTAATATTAGATATTTTTTTTTGTAAAAACTAAAGAATACCTTGACTCTGGTTACGTAGTAGGGACAATACGTACTTCCCATGATCCACAGAAACAGCTAGTCCCGTGGAAAGATCCTGAATATATAATAATAGTAAATAAATCTAATTGAATAGGACCGAATCAAAACCGAATTTTAAATTACACAATACTCAGAATTGATGAATTATTTATAAATGTCTCAAACTCTTAAACAAAATTATTTAAATGTCAAATTTGGTGGTTTTTTTAAAACTGTTTTTTTCCTACAACTAATTAACTAAAAATTTGAATAAAACAAAAATAAAGTTATGATATTTTGATATTTTAAAATTTTAAAATTTAAAATCATATAATGATAAAATACATAAAAACGGATTTTCATTAACAATACACAAATTAACAACTCAACAATACACAAATTAATTATAAAAAATTTACCGTTCGATGATGAGGTTTCTTATCCTCCTTGCAAGCAGACTTCTTACCTCTACTGTTCTTGTATGTCTGAAATTTAATAATAAAATTGCATTAAATAAAAGAAAAATTTAAATTAATGATTTAAAAAAAGCAATTATATTAAATTAAACTAAAATTAGAACACTACAAAAAAAAATTATAGTTTCACATAAAATTTTTTACACATAAAACTTAATTGAACCCGTAACAAAGATTAAATAATATAGTAAAAGGATTAAACCTTATTATTATATCGGCCATCACTCGTTCCGCCATTTGAAATGTGATTTACCTATAACAAAAATTCAAATAAAATACTATAAGATTTTTGAAAAAATTCAAATTTCATTTAAAAAATGGGTCAAATACATGAATATCATAATTAAATACAAAATTACAACTAAGTCGTATCATCAAATTTAATTCTTAATATATCATTATTTTTTATATATTATGATTTTACACCATGATTTAAAATTTCTAGACTCCAATTCATAAATTATAAACCTTAGAAAATATAATTTAGACTTCTAATTTATAAATTCTAATTCTTAAAATATATTAAAAGTACTAATTTTACTAGTTTGATATAATACAAAATTATGACTTGACATAGTTGTAAATAGTTTTTAAAACATGTATTTCTGTGTAATTTTTCCTTAAAAAATTCATGAAACTCAATTTGGGCTCCTAACAGCCATGGGCCCAGGGCAATTTGGAGTTGGGTAAGTTACATGGAACCCATATTTAGTGTATTAATTTTCAAAAAAATATTAGTATGGTTGTTAAAACCAGACCGGTCAAATAACCGGAAAAGATAAAGGGTAAGTGTTTGAGGTTTAACCGGGATCCAATCGGGGTTCAACCGGTATTCAAAAATCATATGCAAATTATATTTTTATTCATATTTAATCTTATAACATAGTATAATCTCAATTATATTCATAAAAATTATACTAATATAATAACATTTATTTAGTATCAAAACATGATATCAAATTAATAAATTAACATGACAAATAAATATAAAAAATTAAAATATATATATTTTTAAAATTAATAGTGATTATTTTTTATTAATAACTAACATGTAAATATGCTAATTCTTTTCTCATTTTCTGTCCAAATTTCATCATCTGTTGAGTTTCAAATTGTCCTCTTTTAAAGATCTACTTTAAGTAGGAAGAAAGAAGGAAGTTTGTCTTCCTTCTTTCTACCACACCGGGTTAGATTTTATGCGTTTTACTTTATTATTTTTTTCTTTTTAGTCAGTTTCCATATATTTTATCGGATCTCTTCATCCATTTGAATTGTATCTCCTCTCTGTTATTCTTTCATTTATATCATTTTCGAATTTAGCAAGTGCGGAAACGGTTTATCTTATACGTGGATCAATATATCTACGTGGTTGCATCAAAAGAAAGGACTCAGATCTGAATGTTCGGAATGGCCTAAATGTTGAAGACTGGATTGCATCTACTTTTCTGCAGATTTCGATTTATGATAAATATATGTTTTGTTGTTGTTTTGTGTTTTTTATGCCTTTATGGCCTTTTTTGCTCTCTGTAGCCGTTTTAGTCTTTTTGTAGATCCTGTAAGAATTAATTTCTTACTGTTGTTTTCTTGTTGTACTTGTGTCTTAATCTAATAAAGTTATAAGCATTTTAATAAAAAAAAATATATGTATTTTATAATTCGACTTAAATTTAAATTTATTAGATTTTTAAAATTTATTTGTATATATTTAAAATCTAAATACTAATTAAACTGTATTAATATTGAGAAAATATAATAATTTTTTTAATGATATTTATCTAAATAGAAAAAAATAATACTAAATCATATTTTAATTATTTAAGTTATAGCATTATTATTTATTCTTAAATAGTTAATAATACACATAAGTGAAATGGTAGTGCACTGGTGAGTATTAGAGTCTATAGACCAAAAGTCCAAGGTTCAAAATCCTACCTTTATCAAAATTTATATTTTTTTTAAGGAAACATGTCTAAAAGCAAACCGGACCTAACCGCTTAACCGGCACTGGATCAACCGATTCATGGTTGAACCGGCCGGTTTGAACGGGTCTGAACGGTTTTTAAGGATTTAACAACCGGATCACCTCCGACCCCAAATTGTGAACAGTTCTGGTTCGACCGGCCGGACCGGTCCGGGTTTGATAACCTTATAAGACTCAAAGTGGAAAACTAATTTCAATGATGTCAAATACTACTAAATTAATATTCCCTTAAGATGCTTCTACGTTTTTTGTTTTTAAAAATTAAATAGAAAATTAATACGAATAACTGATCAAAATCCTCAATTAAAGAAAATCAACAATTTATTATTAAATTTATAAGGCCTAAATGAAACTCAATTTGGGATCCTAACAGCCATGGACCCATTGATACAGATTAAAGTCGTCTGAGAGTTTTAATCGTAAATTCACAAAAATATTTCTTCTCTAGCTAAACTAGAAGGAGTGAATCCCGGGTTTTACGAACTAAATCCGTAGGAAATCAAAGATTCCCCATTGTTGAAGGTTTCAAACCTTAACAAAAGCTTCACAAAGAAGATGATTAAGTTGTATCTGATAAAAGTTAAATTCAATTACAAGGAACGAGATGTATTTATACAATCTCAAAACCCTAAAACAAATTACATAAAGGGTAAATCACATAACTAATTAAAATGATAAAGATAAGGGTAATTTGGGTTAATGGTAAAGGGGTGGCATGATTGTAAATATAAGAGTGGTAGAGTTGTAATTAGGGAGTGGCAAATGTATAATTAAAGAGTGGTCCATAGTATGAAGAACTTGGTGAAGAAGTATCCTACAAACGGGACACGCCCCGTGTAGGTCTGGCTACGCCCCGCGTGGTGCAGCTCCTGATCTTGGTGTGTCTTGTTGATGGGGTTTACGCGTGGCGTCTCTGGTGTTACGAACCGCGTAGTTAACCTCCTAGAACTGGTTCTCTTTGAAGGTTCGATCCACGCCCCGCACACTGGACAACACGCTCCGCGTGGAATGCCCTAGTGACCCCCTTCCCGCGTGGTTTTCTTCGTTTCTCTCGGCTCCGGATTCACGCTCCGCGTGTTCTATCTTACGCCCCGCGTATGAGTGCAAGATGCCCTCATCATACTCCTCTTCTTCAAAAGAGTTGGTCCCCAAACTCAACTATAGAACAAGAATGGTGCTCGGTAGGTGCGATCCACTCCATATGTTGTCGGTTTCTCATTCTCTTCATGAACTCTTTCCACACCTCAACTTATGTCTTGCCCCCGACGCTCTTTCCCCGTAATGCTCGCCTCAATATCCGACCGACATCGAATGGAATATCTTGACAAAGTTGATCAAACCAATCCTCCACAATGTCTTGGAAGCTCCTCCACACTCCCACGACATGTCGAACCGACCAACCTCGGACCCCTTTGATCTCCACTTCACGAACATGGACATGGGTCACCACTTCACTTCGCTCATCGCCTATATCAAATGGAATATCCCGGCGGCACTTGTCAACCCACTCTATAGTGATCCCAAGCACACTTGTATTAACTCCTTCTTTGCTTTGGGTTAACAATCTCCCGACTTCTAGAGTTGCCGCTTCACTAACTTGGCCCCACTCAACACTCTCCGACTCATTGCTATCTTGGAGCCAACCCTCTTTCCTATCATAAGTTTCTTCGTTTCGGCTCCACTCAATATTCCCAAACTCATCTTCATGACGAAACCTACTCCCCCCATACTCATAGTTATCCTCATTACGGTCCCGTTCAACGTCCTCCAATTCATCATCACAATGGAATCTACCTTCCTCATCTTCACAAGGAGCCTCATGTTGATCGCACTCAATGTGTCGAAGCTCACCATCATCATAGTAAACTCCATCTTCATCTTCTTCATAAGGAGCCCCATACCGGGTCCACTCAACGTTTCGGTGCTCATCCTCCTCAATTCCCTTCTCTATCTCATCTTCTTCATGGTCATAAGCAATCTCACTCTCCTCTTCATCCTCAATCCGTTTTCTCCCATGACCTATCGCTTCCATTTGCTTCTCTCTATAGCTCAAGCCGACTAATTCACGTGCTAAGCCGCTTGACTCAAAAGACATGCAACCCCCAACATGGTTGAACTACCAACATCTCTCCCATCTCCATAATCATCAATCTCCACACATAATGAAATTTCTTCATTCTCCTTAAAGAGATTAATAAGCCGAAGGTCACTCTCCCCTTCCTCAAGAATAATACCCCCACTTTCCTCACACACACAAGTAAAGTTATGATTAAAGGGTATTTTATCAAACACATAGGGAGTATCCCTTGCAACATGGGTTTCCCCAACATCCTCACCTACCAGAACTCCTCCCTCCTCATTCACACATGAATCCACATTCTCATTCACATCATCATTATCAAACAATCCACAATGAGAATCTAAACCCATTTCAACACTACAAATAACATCACAAACATCCAATCTCTTCCTAGCAATAGGACTATCCACAACTTCAATATGAGAAATTGGAAGTTTAGGATTTACCTCTTCAATGTGTAAAGGAGAAAAGATTGGTGATGGATCTTCAAGAGGAACTTATATGGCGGGTTGGGAGTTATTTCGACATTCTTGCTTGAGACTCTTTACGGATGTCGTAAGCTTCCTCGTTAGCTCATGTATCACTCGAAAATCCTCCTTAGTACTCTCTCTATACCTCCTTATGATGGCTTCGAGATTTTCCAACACCTTGTTGAAGGTTTCTTCATATCTTGGAGATAAATTTGGTTGAACCATAGTCGAAAGAAGTCTCCGTTCAAGGAAAACGATCGGCTCTGATACCAACTGATACAGATTAAAGTCGTCTGAGAGTTTTAATCGTAAACCCACAAAGATATTTCTTCTCTAGCTAAACTAGAAGGAGTGAATCCCGGGTTTTACGGACTAAATCCGTAGGAAATCAAAGATTCTCCATTGTTGAAGGTTTCAAACCTTTAAGAAAAGCTTCACAAAGAAGATGATTAAGTTGTATTTGATAAAAGTTAAATTCAATTACAAAGAAAGAGATGTATTTATACAATCTCAAAACCCTAAAACAAATTACATAAAGGGTAAATCACATAACTAATTAAAATGATAAAGATAAGGGTAATTTGGGTTAATGGTAAATGGGTGGCATGATTGTAAATATATGAGTGGTAGAGTTGTAATTAGGGAGTGGCAAATGTGTAATTAAGGAGTGGTCCATAGTATGAAGAACTTGGTCCTACAGACGGGACACACCCCGCGTAAGTGTGGCTACGCCCCGCGTGGTGCAGCTCCTGATCTTGGTGTGTCTTGTTGATGGGGTTTACGCGTGGCGTCTCTGGTGTTACGCCCCGCGTAGTTAACCTCCTGGAACTGGTTCTCTTTGAAGGTTCGATCCACGCCCCGCGCACTGGACAACACGCTCCGCGTGGAATGCCCTAGTGACCCCCTTCCCGCATGGTTTTCTTCCTTTCTCTCGGCTCCGGATTCACGCTCCGTGTGTTCTATCTTACGCCCCGCGTATAAGTGCAAGATGCCCTCATCACCCATATTTAGTGTATTAATTTCAAAAAAATATTACATAAGACTCAAAGTGGAAAAACTAATTTCAATTATGTCAAATCAACATCATTATCTTGGGAGCCAACATACCTTATATGTAGAGCTATCAAAATGAAGATGACGAGTATCTTTGGGGTTAAAAAAACTGTTGTAGCAAATAAACCAGCATTTAATTAAATTTAGGATAAATTTCAAATAAAACCCTGTAGTTTCACTAATTTTCAGATAAAGGACTGTGGATTTTTTTTTTGTCAAAATGAGGATTGAGGTTTCACACTTTTAATAATGCTATTAAAACTATCTTTAACGACCTGAAAATGAAAATTTTCAAGAATTAAAGTTGTTCAATGTCATATTTTCTATGGAACTACATTTTCGATTTTAGAAAATCATCTTTTTTGGAACTTTCTCTCTCTAAACATTAACTTTCTCTCTCTTTACCAAACATCATCTAAATAATCTCAAAATAAAAAAGTTGAAGAATTAAAGTTGCTTAGAATATTAGTGGTTCTTAAAATATGTCATTTTTGAAGTCGTCAAGGGTGATTTTAATAGTATCAATCGAAAAAGTCTTTATTTTGCTAAAGTTGAAAACCTTAGTCCTCGTTTTGACAAAAAGTAAACCACAGTCATTTATTTGAAATTTACCCTTAAATTTAATAAAGAGAAGTTGCATATATTGTTAAGACTGTGTAGAATTCACTTTCCTAACCAGGGCTGTTGATTTTAATGAAATTAATCAAGTTGCATGTGTTATGGAACCAATTAATCTAATAAGACCCAAAAATGTATTTACATTATTTAGGATACATTCTTGCAAGCAACAATAAATTACGCTGCTAGGATTTCAAAATTCAACCTCTATGTCTAAGAGCTCTAATCAATTGATCCAGTAAATTAATATTGGTACAGGAAAGACTAAAAAAGAAAATTTATATTACCGGTGAGAGAACAGACGGTTAAATAGTCTCAGACCAAACACGAAAGGAAACTTATATTGACAAGTAATTAAGCCATACCAACTTGAAGCATCTGGAGCAAACTACCATATTGCTGAACTTGTATGTAATTAAGCCCTCACTACACAGTGACGGATCCAGGAATCGACGTCCAGAATGGCTAATTTTAGTCCGATTTTTAATTTTTTGAAATCCAGCCTGTTATGACTGGACAAATTTTTTTAACCTTCTTCAAGCACACTTAAACTTTATGGTTTTTGTATGTTTGTTAAAAATTGTAACATTTTTACACTTTTTTTTAGCTATAATTTTTTTATAATTTTCATAAAATTTAATTTAGAAATTAAGTTAATTGAATCTCAAAAGTAAAAAATTGATTTTTTTTTTTTTATAGAAAATTGATTAGTTTTATAGAAAAGAGATAATAAATTCTTAAAAAAAAGAGATATAATAAAAATAAATTCATATAAAACAAAAAATGAGCTTGGTGAGTTTGAACCCATGACATCTCACCTTAAAACAAGACTTTTAACCAATTCAACTACTTTAAACTTTTAAGACAATACTACATATAGGTTAAATATATACTAATATTTAGGGGGCTACAGGGACAAAAATAACGGCACTCAAGGGCGGAGCCGATGGCTGGGGGGCTTCGGCCCCCCGGGCTTTAGGCTGGATCCGCCTCTGGAGCAAACTACCATATTGCTGAACTTGTATGTAATTAAGCCCTCAATACTCCATTCTTGGTATCTAAAATAACCAAGTTGAGAAGAATGGAGTTACCTTGACATATATAGCAAAATCAGCAAGAAAAGAAAAGAAAAGAAATCAGAGAAGAGAGACAAAGGTTACCTTCACATTCATGAGTGAAGAGAGAAGGAAGGATTGAGAAAAATGACAGAGAGAAGTGAAATGGATTGAGTTAATCGTAGGAAGAGAAGTGAAGAGAGAAGAAAGAAAAGGAAGAAAATTTGTTTCTGTTTTGATGAGTCAACCATTTAGTTTTGAGTTTTATTCAAATCCTTTTTAGTTTGAATAAAATTAAGTAATAAATATTTGAGTCAACCATTCACTTTGAAACGTTAAGTTTCCGTTTGGTAAGATGTAATGGGCTTCGTAATGGAATGGTCATTACATTCAAGGCCCATTACAATGTTTGGTTACATGTTGTAATTTTTTTGTAATGGAATGACAAAACCATTAGTTAAATTTTGTTCAACAACTCTTGTACCCCATTACATAGAAAAATAATTTGAATTCTAATTACCAAACATGTAATTCTAATTCCTATTTTTAAGGCTCAATCTAACATCTCATTTATCAAATCTTAAATCTTATCATTATCAAAAACATGAAAAAACGCAATAAATGAAAAAATAAAAGGGAAACCGGAAAAAAAAGAAAAAATAAAAAACGTTGAAAATTATTGAAAACGAAAACTAAAAAACGAAAAACTATTCATTACTTTATTGATTTCAATTAATATAATTTTGTATTTGACTTCGATTCAATTTTTTTTTCATTTTTTCGTGTTTTATGTTTTTCACGTTTTTCTCATTTTTCATATTGTTCGTTTATTTTAATTATGTAAATAAAATTTTATAATTACATTTAATTAGGAAAACATAAATATTGTAATGGTCATTACATTCTATCATTTTGTTTTTATTTGTCAACCAAACATTGTAATAGAATTACCATTCCATTACATTACACTACAAATTTGATTACATTACATTGCATTACGGCATACCAAACGGACCCTAAAAGTATCCTAGAGTCAATCAGGTCAAAACTGAGTGAATCTATATCTTTTTATGGAATTAAAATACAATTTTATTCATTTGCAGAAAATAAATTAATTTACGACGGAGGAGAGAATAATGGGAGACCTACGGCCACCGATCTCCGACTATTCATGAGTAACAGTCTTTGAAGAAGATGATAGTTTTTGTCACACCCGACCCTAGACGACCTTAATCGGCATCGGACGTGATAATAAAAGATCACAATCGGCACTTAACAGTCTCCAAAATTTCCCAAATACCATAAGTTTCACATTTTCAAGATTTCTCTTTGATATATTCTGAAATAATAACTCATATTCCTACTACATTAGTCCTTCAAGAAGCTCCAACATATTTTCCAACTGCATTATATTACAATTGAAATACTAAAGTTCTAATGATAATTCTAACCATAAGCCTCAACTTTCAATCCTCGCCTAATCGGCCGATAACATTCTCTCTATCCTGTACTTTCCCACCTAAAACATTAAAACATTTAAAACGGTGAGACAAAAATCTCAGTAAGCAATTATCAACTACATAAAATACTTATACTCAAAATAGCTATATATATATTTTAATTTTCAAAATGCATCATATAAAATTCATATCCTTAAAAATGAACACTTTATGGATTAAACCATAATAAAATACTCAAAGTTGTACTTTTAACCAAATATGCATTTTCAAATATCATAAGCTTGCTATCATTTCTCAAAATACCACCCATAGTCAAAACGTAAATCACTGTATTAAAACACTTAATATAAAACTCATATCCAAAATAGCTATATATATTTTATTTGTTTAAAATCTCAACTATACAAAATAAATAGGTTCGTAATTAACCATTTACTCAAATCAACCGTAAATCAATAAATACTTCATAAATCGTATTTTAATAAATATTTCATAAACTGTATATCGATAAATACTTCATAAACTGTATCTTAATAAAAGCTCCATCAACTGTATCTCAATAGATACCTCACAAATCGTATGTCAATAATTACTTCACCAATCGTATATCAATAAATATTTCGCAAATCGTATCCATCCGAGAGATAATCCTCGTATGTATCAATCCCCACAATATAATAGAATCGAGATATCTCATAATTTTGCCTAACCCTGCATGGTCTTACTCAACACTTCTTTGACATGCCCTATTAGGTCTTAACTGTGTACACAAGCCATATTTCTCACTAAATACGGACTTTAATTAAAGCCACCTATCCGGATTACTCTTGATGGATACTAAAAATATTATAATTTCATAATATAATTTAAAAACAGAAATATATATATATCAAAATATATATATATCAAAATATATATATAACTCATAAACAAACATCATAAAGTTTTATCAACACCTTTACTCAATCAATTTCCAAAATATTCCATCATAAATCATTATTGTACTAAAATCATTAATAAATAATTCAAAAATATATTTTATTTCAAT
Source organism: Euphorbia lathyris (assembly GCF_963576675.1). Taxonomy (NCBI): domain Eukaryota; kingdom Viridiplantae; phylum Streptophyta; class Magnoliopsida; order Malpighiales; family Euphorbiaceae; genus Euphorbia; species Euphorbia lathyris. Next base: position 27,886,986 of record NC_088917.1, on the reverse strand, counting down.
AAATCATAAATCCATCAAAATTGCAACTTTAACAATCTTTAATTAAAACTAAAATATACTTTAAGATATAAATTTTATATAAAATCACTTAATATATACATATACATTTGATCACAAACCAATTATCAATAAAGTTTCTCAATATACTTTCTTTTGAATTTTACTCTTCAAAATACCAAATCTTACACAACTAGTAATCAAATATATTAAAGTTTATCAAAACAAAATCCAAATCATTTATATATAATTATATATTATAGGTTAAAATTAACATGCAATTACATATATAATTACTTTGAACTAACTTTAAACTCATGTTAAAAACTAATTCATAGAAACTCCAATTAATCAAATGCATGTCAAAAATCACCATAAAAATTCAATTTTCTGGAAAATATAGAGTTATATATATATATATATACACATACATAAAACTCAAAAGGGTAGTTAATAATTACTTACTTTAGCCATAATTGAGAAAAAAAACACATTAAAACCTCAAATCTTCCCCTCTAATCTGCTTAGGACGAATCCATCATAGAAATTTCCAAATCCAAATCACACCGACCACATTGTGTATTAGGATGTCTAGAACCCACTGTAAAAAAATGAGCTCGATCCGACGGTGCAAACTCTAGATATCAAATAATGATCAAAACTAGGTGAAATTGAGTGTTTGAAAGGAAGGAGATGAGGATGAAGAACAAATAATTAGGGAAAGTGATCCTAATTGATGTCCACGAGATGCATGCCTTGAATGTGGGTATTTAGCTTCCCAATGAGGGAAAATATCCCATTTGATCCCTCTAAACTTTAACCTCTTTTAAAATTTAAAACTTACCCTAAACTTTTAATTTTACACCTAAACATGAAATTAGCCCCCAAAATATATCCATAATATCCAATTAACTCTCCAATCAATAAATAACTATAATGTAACATAATATTAGGCTACAATAACTAAAATTAGGGACACGGACGTGACAATTCTTCCCACCTTAAAGAATTTCGTCATCGAAATTCATATTCTAGAATTATCTTAATTTTATTCCCCAAACAGTCTTCAAGATCATGAAGTTATTTAAAATCACTAAGATTAGCCATAATCATCATGAGACCACAAATTCTAATGTTTCTTTCCATTAACTTTATCATTTATCAATATCGACAACTCTATGACAATCATTTATATATAACTCTTAATCTAAACCTCAACTTAGTTAATTCCATCACCAATAAATCCACAATAAGCTTCAAATACCATATATTCAATTTAATATGATATACTTTATATTCGTATCCTCCTAGCCTTAAACCAAATCTCATTTTAATAGATTTAAATCACAATTGATTTCATCCATCGCATATATATCAAATATATTTCACCTCTCTCCAAATATACTATTACTTAGCCTTTAATTACATATATCAATATAAGAATAAAATAGCTATTTAAATATGAATAATTGGGCCCAATAATTAGAAGTCATCCCTTATTTCTCAGCTTTCCTTTTTATATAGGTGTCCATCCGATTAATTAAAGAGAAATTTTCATTTTTTTCCTTTTTATAAAATTGTATATCATGTTTATTAAGGATAGAATTTCAATTTTTTTTTCCTTTTTATATAGATGTGTATGCTGTTAATTAAGGATGGAATTTCATTTTCTTTAAAAATCATAGAATTTCACCTTTCACAAATCACTAATATATCCCTAAATATATGGACTTTTAATAACTAATATGCATCTACTTCTACAAAAAAAAATAACATTTCGCAAAAATTATAATAACTCACCAATTAATCCAAAAGAACTTCAAATACGTTATATCTTCATTTTCTAATTACTTGTCATCTTCTTTAATAAATCTCCTCCAAATCCCATAAATTTCTAATTTATCTCTCCCATAAACGGTTATATTTTTTCAACTCTTCATCTTCATTCTTCAATTAAAGGTTATATAAAACCTCATTCAATTTATTATCCATCTTCATCCTTCTTTTTATCTAAAGGTGAAAGCCGTCAAATTTTCTTCAATAATCAGAGCAATTTTGGGTTTGAGAGAAGAAAAAACGAATCAAATTCAACCGCACTCAGACCAGACGCTACTCCTTTTTATTCTTCTTCTTCAAGTTTCATCGGACGTTAATTGATTCTAGAAAATGTAATTTTTGTTTCCATCATTTTCATTTTTCAAACCACTTTTTTGGATTATATTCTAGCTTGAATTGAAATTCTTTGTTCGTGTATTATGGTGTGATTTTTGAACTTGGTTTGACATAATTGAATACTGGAAAAAAAATTGATTTTAAATTTAGTATTTTTCTGTAAATGGTCCATATCCATTTTTTTGTAATTCTTATATATATATATATACAGGTGTTGTCTTGCAGCTGTGGATTTGGAATTTCGGAGATCGAATTCAAAGTTTTTCGAATTTTGAATGAAATTTATTTTTCCATAATCTAAGTCAAACTCAAGATCCATGTGCTATTGTTCTTTACTTTTTATATAAACTTTGTTGTCATATAAATTACCGTGACTGTTGCATCTGCTGAAAGAAGATTTCGAAGTTAAAATTATTGAAAAACTATATGAGATGGTCAATGTCACAAGAAATGTTGAATGACCATTTTATGTATTGAGAGAAATATGATGTAGACACCGTTATTAGTGATTTTGCATCTAGAAATGCTCGTAGACAACATTTTGTATAAGAAACATGGTACTTAAAGCAATTTTTTATATATATAATTGACTTTTTTTGCTTTATTTTTTACTTGCACTTATTTATTAGGGCCCCTTTTGGTACTTCGCCCCTGGGCCACCGAAATCTCAGGATCGGCCCTGAATTTAGGGTGTGTTTTGTTTACTTCATTTTCTCTTCAGGTTTAGCTTTTTATACTCATGCGGTATTTGTTTCCGCTTTTAGGAGGAGCGTTTATCGTTTCACTCCAAACCGCAAAAAACGTAGCGTTTGGTTATACAACAGTAGCGTTTAGCATTTTTTTATGAAAATTGCAGCGTTTTTGAGATTTTTACAAAAAGTTTTGAACTTTTTGTAAAAAGTTGCTTGTATATATTTGATGGTGGTAAAATTATCCTTTTAATTTTCAAACATATTTACTCTTGAATATTATTCATATTTTTATAATATTATTGCCGAAAGAAGAGGTTTTGTCCAATTCAATAAAAAATTTATATTTAGTTATTTAGAATATTTTTATTAATTTGTCCAATGACAAGAGTGGCAACCTAGTTGAGATGTCCGTCTTCGGTTCAAGCCACTCTCCCTATTTTCATTCAAAAAGATTATTTTTATTAATTTAGATTGTCCAAATGTAACCTGTAGTTGAGGTGATTTACGAATTGGTACCTAGGGTTTTTGTTTTTTTTGCTATTAAAAGAGAACTAGGGTCATCGACGTTAGCAAAATCAAGAACTTTTAGGTTGATACTATCATTTTTTACAATTGATAATCTCATTTTAGAAAATTTCAAGAACTAAAATATGTTCATATTAGATATTTTACATACTAACAGCAACAATTTATCACAATTTTATCGAACACTAATATTGCATAGCATAAAACCTCAATCGGTCACTACAAGAAATTTAGTCTATAACGAGAGTCAATCCCATTGTTAATTATATAAATACCGTTGTTATTAACTTATAACGACTATATATACCGTCGTCCACCCTTGTTAAAACCTTTGATGTTAAAGGTATAAAGACGGTATGTTGTATCCCGTCGTTAAAACTAAACAATGGCCGTATGTAGCCCGTCGTTGCTACTCAATAATTAAGACAATGACCGTCGTTATTAACTGTTTCACCATCGTTATTAAGACATTTTAATGAGTGAATAAACGGTCATCATTTACATAATTTACCGTCGTTATTACGATATTTTAATGAGAGAATAAACGATCATTTTTTCTGTTCTTCAGCTGCATCGTTATTATTAAATTTTAATGAGTTAAAAAATAATCGTTATTTCCATAAATTACCATCGTTATGATTACATTTTAATGAGTGAATCTACGATCGTATGTGCATTACTTTGACAAGCAACCAAAAAAAAAATTGTCTAGCAAATTAGATTTGAGCAGGAACGATAAAAGTGAGTAAGAAATAACTTTGAGTGCAGCATGTGTGGTTTGTAACCAATTGAATAATAAGCCAGAAAATATATATATATATATATATATATATATATATATATATATTATCAGTAATAAAAATATCAAAGGGTTAACCAATAATTATATAGAAATATCAGTAAAAGGGTTAGGGTATATTTTTAACCCTTTGATATTTTTATTACTGTTGATGATAATATATGATTAATTAAGTATATTTTCTGGCTTATTATTCAATTGGTTACAAACCACACATGCTGCACTCAGTGGCGAATGCAATGTTGCTCGGTTGGGGCAGCCGATTTTACATATGGTGTGTAAAAAAATTGCTAAATCGGTGTCTAATAAAAAAAAATCGGATTTAGAGAGAGCCTAATAAATAAAAAAATTAGAAATTTAGATTTAAGAAAAGCCTAACAGACAAAAAAAAAATTAGAAATTTAGACTCAGAGAGAGCCTAACAAATCCAAAAGAAATTAAAATTTTGGATTTAAAGATGATTTAATGAGACCTGGGCAAATTTTTGGGTGCTAATATAGCACCCGAGCTAAATTTCTTAGAAACGGGAAATCGGAATTACCACAACCTTAAATTTTGTGAAGACAAGAGGCCGAAACTACTCGTGACCATGGTTGCACTCAAAGTTATTTCTTACTCACTTTTATTGCCTCCTGCTCAAATCTACTCATTATTTTATGTTTACATATATGTAACAAAGATTTGAAATAGCTTTACAGATGTTGAATTCTTTTGTTATCGTAAAAAGAACAAAAACCAATATATCTATTTATAACTATGCAATTTTGTTCTCAAATTTGTTAAAAAAGAAAAATTGATTTATATTTTATTGAATTTAATTTATATATACATATTTCAATTATTGAATTTTTTTATTGTATTAAATATTTAAATAATTTTTAGTGTCAATACATTTGTTAAATAAGGATCAAATTATAGTTGTAAATAACATTTCTAATAACAATACCGTATGGAAATAATGATAGTATATTCACTCATTTAAATGTAATAATAACGATGGTAATTTATGGAAATAACGACTGTTTCTTCGCTCATTAAAATTTAATAATAACGATGCGGGTGAAGAACAGGAAAATGATTGTTTATTCTCTCATTAAAATATCGTAATTACGACGGTAAATTATGTAAATAATGACTGTTTATTCACTTATTAAAATATTTTAATAACGATGGTGAAACAGTTAATAACGACGGTCATTACTGTCCTAATTATTGAATAGCAATGACGGGCTACATAAAGTCATTCTTTAGTTGTAACGACGGGATACAGTATACCATCTTAATACCTTTAACATCAAAGGTTTTAACAATGGTGGACGACATTATATACAGTCGTTATAAGTTAACAACAACGGTATTTATATAATTAACGATGGGATTGACTCTCGTTATAGACTGAATTTCTTGTAGTGACCGATTGAGGTTGTATGATATGCAATATTATAAATAACACCGTGGTAACCCATAAATAAAAATTCTTAGTTGGTTGTAACTAACCACTATAGTTGTTGTTATCAAAATTAGCATGGAGTTCTCTGTGATTGTAACTTTCTTATGACAAATGACTTATACAAACTAAAATTAAACTCAGTAAATAGTATACCACTATGATTAATTTTAAGTTGTTATGACAAATGGCCCCACAAGTAAAATTAAGGGCCCATTTGTTTTACCTACTGTTTGCTGTTTGCTGTTACAGTTTGCTGTTTGCTGTTGCTGTTTGCTGGTTCCTGTTGGAAAAAGCTGCTTTTCCAAAAAGCAGAGATTCTCTGCTTTTGTAAAATGCTGTTTTTCAGGTGTAAAAGGCAAACATGAGGTCACTAACCAAACACTTAATGCTGCTTTTCAACTGTAAAAGGCAAACAGGAGAAACCTAACCAAACACCTAAAACTCTGCCTTTTAAAATGAAAAGGCAAACAAGAGGTGAAAAGTAGGTAAACAAACACCCCCTAAGTTAGAAACCATTAGACATGCATGTTATTAGTGGCGGTTGTTGCTACAAATGCATATGTAGAAAATATAGTCACAGCACCACTAGTGATAAGAAAAACAAGTACCACACATGCATCGAAAATAGGAAAAATTGACACTTAAACACCAGATAGACTGAACCTTAAAGAGCTCAGATTTTTTTAGAAAAAGTAGGACGACATATGATACCATAGAAAATAAATAATAACATGTGAAGCTTTGAGAGTCTTCAGATCAGAACACCGCATGGAGCTTTGAGAACTTTCGGATCAACTAACCACGTGAAGCATTAGGAGCCTTTGGATCTAACAATGTCTAGGAGTCGTTTCCATAATGGAAAATCTATCTACTAATGAAGTTAGACAATCCGTATCCTAATAGAAGATGTATCCTAATAGACAATGTCTCTAAAAAAAACTAAATTTGAATAAGTTGTTTTTGTAGTACCTTTATATGCATATAAAATAATAGTATATATAAATAAGTTGCGGACTGGGTCGGACCGATACAGACTTTAATAATAGATTCAAGTCCAATCCATAACTCAACGAGTATCTTCAGGCTTAGGTCCGGCTGAGTTAATTGTAAAATTACACTGACCAAACCCGTCTCATTGTCTACAAGCCATCATATATATCTATTGTTATTGTCAGTTTACTATTTAATTCATTTTCAGAAATAAAAAAATTTGGTTTTTTTTTTTTGGTAGAAACAGGAAAGAAAACAAACCAACACCGAGACAAAAGCTAACCTGGGATCAGCCTAGGAAAGCTAACCCCAACTCTGTCCTCTAAAAGGAGAGAAGAAAGATAGATAGGAGGATCAGAAAGGGTGGAAACACCTAACATCCCCTCGTGCCCAGCCACTGCCAAGCGATCCGCAATTCGATTTTGTTCTCTGTAGATGTGGCTGAACTCTAAGGACTCAAAGGAGGAGCCAAGACTTCTTATTGCTTTGATAAGGTTCTGGCTACTTAGACAAAAAGCATGATTATTAGAGATCATACTAATAGCCTCCATATTATCAGACTCCACAGCAAGCCTTTTAATACCCAGATTTCTGGCAAGCTTGACTCCAGAAAGAATACCCCAAAGTTTCGCTGAAAAGGATGAGTCCAAACCCAGGTTATGGGTGAATCCAGACAACCAGGCACCTCCCGCGTCCCTGAGCACGCCTCCAGCCGCGATCTTTCCATTGTTGAGACAGGAGCCATCCGTGTTCAACTTAACCACCCCATCCTTCGGCCTACACCACCCAACGAGTTGAACCTCTTTATTCTGGGTAGAATTGGCAAGGGGGTCCCCTTTGAAGCTCCCCGTAATGGTAAGGAGCTTTTTAGAGAAGAACTCGGGTAAGTTCTGAATAAAAACAGTCTTCTCACTAAAGATCTCCTCGTTTCTCCACTTCCAAAGTAGGTGGCAGATAATAGCAAATAAAATGTCTCCCTGCTCCGTGCTAGCCATTAACCTACCTTTAACCCCATTGGAGAACCAGTCATTCTCAGGGTAGGCAAAGAAGGAGGGGAGAATGTGGTGCGGAAGAACTTTCTGCCAAACCTCCTTACTCTTAGGGCAGTCCCTAAGGGCATGGCACAAAGATTCAACTTGGCCTCTGCATCTACTGTAAGCACCTGAATCCGCCAAGTGACGTCTATGTCTATCCGAATTAGTCAGCAACCTGTCCTAGACTCCAAGCCACAGGAAGCTCCTCATTCGGTAAGGGATTTTCAGAGCCCAAATGGATTTCCAAGTGTCCGAAAGAGGGTCGGATCTGTCAAGAGTAAAAGCTTCAAAGGCAGACTTGCAAGAGTAAGCTCCATTTTTTGTCAGGGCCCAGCAATGCCTATCCTTGTCCTCCTCAAGGTTACTAATCTTCACTCCCCTGATTCTGAGGAGAGAATCAAGGCTCAAGAAGGAATCAAACATAGGCCAAATCCAGTCCCCATCAGAGTCCACCACATCGGCAATCCTCCAGTTACGGAAATTGCTAAGCGGGGGAGAGCAGCAAACCTCTATAAGAGGTTTATCTCCGATCCAGGTGTCATACCAGAAGCTTATGGACTTACCATTACCCACCTCCAGGCCAACCCCCGTGCAGAACTCAGCAAACACAGCACTGAGCCCTTTCCAAAGGAAAGAACAATTGCCAATCCTCTCTTTAAGGCCCCCAAAGATTTTGTCCTTTCGATACTTGCCACAAAGCAATCGAACCCAAAGAGAAGAAAGGTTCTGCCACATTCTCCAGAGGAGCTTCATCAACAAGACCTTATTGTTATCTTTAGCTTGTCTGATGCCAAGACCCCCCCTGCTTTTAGGCTGGCAGACCTCATTCCAAGGGACTAGGTGAATCTTCCTACCCTCTCCAGACTCACCCCAAAGAAAACGCCGGTTGATTTTATCAAGCTCATTGAGAACCGGCTCAGGCAACTTACATGCTTGCATGATATGATTGGGAGCTGCGCAGTTGACAGACTGAATTAAGGTTAGACGGCCATCCAAGGAAAGAGAATTGGCCTTCCAACTAGCACACAACCCATTAGTTTTGTCCAGAGTCTCCTTAAAGGAGGCTTTGGAAACTCTGTCACTATGAAGGGGGATCCCAAGATACTTTCCCAAGGATTGGGTAAGAGGGATACCCGAAAATCGCTAAGCTTATTACAGAGGCTTCTATCCATGTTCTTAGAGCAAAGCATCAAGGACTTGTGGACATTGATCTTCTGTCCAGAAGCAACGCAAAAGCACTCCAGGATATTCATGACCACACCAATTTGCTCCTCATTCCCTTCCACAAAGATCATCACATCGTCAGCGAAGAACAAGTGGGAAATAGGAGGGCAAAATCTGTTAATGGACACAGGATGGAGACTCCCCTTATTCACAGCTTCTTGAATTAGGTGAGCCAGCCTTTCCATTGCTATCACAAAAAGGAAAGGGCTCATAGGATCTCCTTGACGGATACCCCTAGAAGGAGAAAACTCATCAGACATATCTCCATTGATCAGAACCTGGAAAACCGGAGAAGACACGCAACCTTCAATCAAACTCCTCCAGTTCTCAGGAATACCAGCTTTACTTAAGCTATCCAAAAGAAAGCTCCAGTTTAAACGATCATAAGCTTTCTCCAGATCAAGCTTGAGAGCCACGATCCCTTTCTTACCCTTCCTCATTTTCATGGAATGGACCATCTCCTGGGCAATTACCACATTGTCCATCATTTGCCTACCAGGAACAAAGCTACCTTGATTTTGGCTAATAATCTCAGGAAGGATCCGCCGGATCCTATTCGACACAATCTTAGTGATAGCTTTGTATAAAACATTACATAGGCTGATCGGCCTCATTTGTAAAAAGGAGGAGGGCTTTTCAACCTTAGGGATCAGAACCAGGAGGGTTTTATTCACCAGGCTAATCTCGTTGGAACCGCGGAAGATTCCAAAGATAAAATTATAGACACCTTCCTTCACCGAGTCCCAGTGTTTATGGTAGGAACTAGCAGGGATACCATCGATCCCTGGAGCTTTAGTAGCTCCAATACTGGTGAAGGCAAGGTCAATTTCTTTCCGGTCGATAGGATGAAAGGCATCAACAATTACCTCCTCCTCCAGCCTAGGAAAGGTGACACCAGAGTGGGCTTTGTCCAGATCCACAACTTCCTCTTTAAAGAGGTTTTTATAGAACTCAAGAGCAAGACGACGAATATCTTCTTCCTCATAAATCCAGTCACCATTAGAATCTTTAATAGCATCGATCTGGTTCCTTTGCCTTCTAATAATAGTAGAAAGGTGGAAGAATCTGGTGTTCCGGTCACCATCCTTAATCCAAGCCTTCCTAGATTTCTGGAACCAAAAGAGCTCTTCCTATCTTAGGACCGCTTCCAGCTCGTTCTGGAGAGATCTAAGATGACAATTCATACTGTGGTCAAAACGGATCTCCAAACAGCGTTGAATGCCTTCCATCCTCCTTAAGAGTTTATTTTTCCTTCGGATAATATGGCCAAAGATGTTTTTATTCCATCCCACCACATTTCTTCTAAACTCCTCAGCAGCAAGGAGAACATTAGAATGGGGTTGCCAATTATCCTTAACAAAGTTCCTGAACTCAGGATGGGTGTCCCAAGCAACAAGGTACCTAAACGGTCTATTCCCTTTGGGCCGATGACCTTTAACCAGCTTAACGAGGATAGGACTATGGTCCGAGTGGCGAAAAGGGAGGTTCAGCACGTTTAAATTAAAATTTAATATTAATTAATCTAATATATTAGAAATAAATTAAAATATATTTAATTACTAAGATAAATGTTTATATATTTGAGTAAATTATAAAATATTGAAATTGAAATTCACATGATATTTATGATTGTGAGATCGTAACATTATAGATCCCCATCTCTTATAAAGTAATTTATGTTTTTTTAATGAAAAAAAAAGGGAAAATTACAAAACTAGGTCAAATGGGAGGGTCATTTACATATTTAACCCATTTACTCAATCTACTATATATCTAGACTGATTTTATGTGACTTTTCCATAATACCCCTAACCTTCCCACTTTCCACCACATCGCGAACGGCCGCTCCCCCTATCTCTTTGGTTACGCAAAAAGTTGACTCCTCCATTAATGATTTCAAGACTTTTAATCTTTCTTTCTTCTTTTAAATTGCACGAAATCTGCACCATTTCGCCAAATCACAACGAATTTCTCTTTTTCCTCTCTTCATCTCTTGATTCTGCAACTTCCTAACCCTATAAAACGAAGTCATGGTTCTTCATCTTCATCTTCCTGTTCGTTACTTGGTTTCTTTTTTCTTGTTACCATCAAAGAAATGGTTATTCTATGTTATTTCCTTCGTTTTTTCCAGTTTATCATATTATTATTGTCGCTTTTAAGGTGAAAGGCGCGAAAAATGTAAGTATCTGTTGTTTTTTCTGCGTTTTTTCATGAATACACTTCGTGAATCGATGGTTTCGCAAAGATTTACGAAGAGAAAGAGCCTGGAACGTGACGATCTACTTCGTGAATCGATGATTTCGCGAAGATCTACGAAGAGAAAGAGTCTGAAACGTGTGGATCTACTTCGCGAAGTTTGCGAATAGATCGTCACGTTTCAAACCTCGCAGACTTCGCAAAACCATCGATATGCGACGTAGATCGTCACGTTTCAGACCTCACATACCTCGCGAAAACATCGATTAGCGAAGTAAAATCACCTCTTTCCCTGCACACTTACATTCGCATGCTTCGCTAATCTCATTTCGCAAAGCCAAAATCGTCTTTTTCCCTGCCTAACACGATTATTTTTTTCTGAAGGTGATTGAATATGTAACATCCCTTTCTAGAAGGCGGCGTACTGGGCTGCAGGGGAGATAACTTTCCTTCATGTATAGGGATTAACTTCCCTCAAGATTGACACATTCACTCTTGAAATGGTTAGTTAGGAGAGGTGTTGCCAATCTTGGTGTGCACCATGGGACACTTCCATCCCATGGTGTCAATCTTCAAAGTGAACCTAACTAATCCGGTATCAATTTTGAAGCGGATGAGTAATCTTGGTATGCACCGTGGGACACATCCATCCCAAAAGGTCTGGACTTTCATTTCTCATTCCAAAAGGTCTGGAAAGTCACACAAAAATCAGTCTAAATATGTAGTAGGTTGAATAAATGAGTTAAATATGTAAATAAGTCTCTCATTTGACCTAGTTTTGTAATTTTCCTAAAAGAAAAACATTGATTCTCAATAATTAATGATAGTTGACGTGGAAGATTACATCTAATTGCAGTGTAGGAGATCAAGCCTCCATTGCATGCACTTTTTAAGCATATTTTCCACAATTTGATCTGGCGGACAACCAATCAAAACAACACACCAAAAAATATAAAAGGGGCCAAAAAGATCTTAACTTTGCCAAACGCGAGTACCCTTTGTGGTTTTATCTTGCTCTTTGTAGTCTTTATCTTGCTCTTTGTAGTATATTTTCTTTCCTTTGTGGATCTTATACTGGTTATAGCCTGTATAGGTGGGAAGTTTTATTGTGCTGTATTTGTACTTTATGATTCTATGGAATGAAATATGGCACTTTTATCAAAAAAAAAAAAAAAAAAAAAAAAAAAAAAAAAAAAACTTTGCCAAACGCGGCGGTTTATTTTCTTCTTCTAGTTTTATTTATATCTCACAATTCCAATTTTCATCAAAATCCGATCATTCTTCTTATCTATATCAATGGCTGGATCTAAAATTCTATCAGGTAGGATTTCTTTTTTCCTTTTTCTATTTATTCTTGATATTTTTCAATTTGAGATTGAATTTAATCGCGGCACTTTTGATTCTGATATTTGTTGATACGGCGGCAGATGAAAATGTGAAAGCCCCAAATCTAGTAGAGAGGGCGAAGGAGAAGATTCAGGCAGTATTACACAGTGAGAGATTTCATTTTCATCAGAAGAAAGACGTTAATGAACACACTCCGATCAATAACGTAAAAGCCCCAAATGTGTTTGATCGAGCGAAAGAGGAGATTGAAGCTCATCAGAAAAGGTTGGTATAGTATAGTATAGATACGAATTTCAAAATCAGATCTGTAATTTGGATTATGAGATTTGTTATTGCTATTTCAGCAATCAATCTGCAGAAGCAATCAGCAATCGTGATCGTCGTCATCATCGTTACAGCGAAACTCATGGAAGGAGAGATGACATTGATGAGAATACTGGTATGGATGAAATCAAAGGTCCGAGTATTTTTCAAAGAGCTAAAGAAGAAGTTGAAGCTCTTTTCGGGACGATACATCCGAGGAAGAAGGAATCGAGAGATTCTGTTTCGGAAGGAGGGTTTGGAGGTGTAGTTGGAAGAGGATTGGAAAAAGTTTGTTCAGGTGAGATTGGTGCTTCCATTGGAAGAAGGCTTGAAAAAGTTTGTTCTCCTTCCAATTCCAAGGGGGCTTGTAAGCCTGATGATGATTAAACTGCAATTTTAATATATCCAAATACTCTGGTTTTCATTTCTTAATTCTGTAAATTTCTTTACATTTTGGTTTATACATAAACTTATTTCTTTGGGCCGGGTTTGGACAATGAAAATTAATCATAGATCCAATCCGGTCTAGATCCATTAAAACCCGTCTATTTAAACTTTTAAGTATTCCAAATATTCTCCTATTAATTTTAATATTTGAACTTTTGAAAACTTAAGATCGTCTGTATATTATTGTAGTATGAATGTATAATGAAATTAATTAAATTTAATCTACCCACTTAAATGTATTAGTTATTCCATTTTCTGTGTTTTGAAAATTTAGGTCCTGTTTTGTTCAGCTGTTAGCTGATAGCTGTTGCGGTTGCTGTTAGCTGTTTGTTATTAGTTGTTTGATTATTAGTGTTTGATAAAATTATATTAAACTGTTGCTGTTTGGATTTAAAATGTTAATATGAACATATTTTAAATTAATCAATAAAAAAATTATGAAAATGATAAGGTGAAAAACTGTCTCTAACGTTTAGTAGCAATTTTACTCTTAACATCTAAAATGGTGCGATTTACCCATAACTTTGGCAGCTAAGAGCAATTTTACACATAACATTGGCAAGTTGAAACAATTTAAGACATTATTATAAAATAAAAATATTTTTTTCTTATTCTACACCAATTGCACATATCAATTAGTTCTAAAAAAGACATTTCATATTTTTTGTGATTTAATAATAAAATTAAAAATTAATTTTTATAAATTCGATGAAATATTTGAATTTTCTTTATCCAACTTGTATAAAAGACAATATATTTTTTTAAAAAAATTCACGTATAATCATATGTTTGTGATTTGTTACTAATGATGATAAAATGATGCACATATGAAGTGTAGATGACAATATTTATGACCAAGAAGACACTTTAATGAATTATTTCTCAAATTGACCCAACTTGTCAATGTTAGGAGTAAAATTGAACTTGACTGCCAATATTGGGAGTATTATTGTATTTTTAGACATTAATGGTAAAATTGCTCCTAGCTATAAACATTAGGGGTATTTTTGCACCTTATTCTATTATAAAATAAAAAAAGTATCAACAAATTAATAAAAATAATTTATATAAAAAATAAAATTTATTGAACGTAACAAAATCTTCTTCTTTCGGTAATTATGTTGTAGAAATATAAATAATATTAAAAAATAAACATATTTTATGGAAATAAAAAGGATAATTCTGCCAATAACAACTAACTACAAACAATTGTTCATGAATGAGCTTTTCGTGAAAAGCTCCAAAACACTGCATTTTCCAACGCTGCAGTTATATAAACCTAACCGAACGCTATATTTCTTACGATTTGGAGTGAAACGTTAAACGCTCATCCGAAAAGCTGAAACAAACACCCCCTTAGTATAGTGTTTCAAGTATTTTTCAAGATTAAGATTAAATTTAATTAATTTCATTCCATGTTAATACTACAATAATATATGATTCTATTTAAAACAATGGACAAGAAATCATCCTACCTTATTTTTATCTCTATCCAAATTTTGTTATCTTTATCCCAACCTTTATCTCTATCTCTATCTCTATCCCCATCAAATACTAAATGCCGTGTAAGATTGATGAAGGGGAGAGTTAAAAGAATGCAATGGAAATGAAAGTTAAAAATTAATATTTCTTTTTTAAGTTTATAGAGATGTCCATGGGCTGGGACGTGTTCAGGTTGGCCTAACAGACTTTTATATAAAAATATTCATCCCAAACTTATCCCAGTCTAGCCCGCTTTTATTTTAGACGGGTTCGGGCTTAAAAATCAGATCTCAAGCTTATCCTATATAAGTCAACTTAAAAAAAAACATACATAATTTTTAATTATAAAAAATAAAATCTATACTTAAAAATAAATATTTAATTATAAATATATAAATTTTCTAATTAATAGTAATAAGGTAGGTTGGGCTAGGCCGGTCCGTGCTATTTTCATCATTCCCAAGCCCTCCCAAAAAATAGACGGGCCGAGCTGGACCGGTCCGTGCTATTTTTATCAGTTCCATGCCATCCCAAAAAATAGGCGGGCTTTAACAGAGCTGTGCTTAAGATCAATTTTCATTGTCCAAGTTCGGCGCAAGGGACACAAGTCTGGACGGGTATCCAGGTCCGTGGACTAAGTTTATAGAATGTAAATTGAAGTTAAAAATTTAATTTCGTTTGAGAGTTTAAATACGAAGGGGAATGAAAGTTAAAGTTTACTCTCCATAGACCAATAATAATAATAATAATAATAATAATAATAATAATAATAATCAATCTTCCCTTACTTCTATTAACCCTCAATTTAGAGATTAGAATTTTATGTTAAAGAATGTAAAAGTTTAACTTTTATTAAGCTTCATGTACACTCCAAACATAACTCTCAAATAAGATTAATGTAATATTTTATATTTCATTTACCTCCATTAACTTCTCGCAAACAAGGACTAACTTTAGTCGTTAATTTCTCAAGTTCCTTTTAAAGATAATTTAAATAAAAATGTTTGATTTAACATTCCTAATGTTATAATGCTCTATTTTTATGGTTGTTTTGTAAGAGGATGAGTTCGAATCCATAATCTCTCACCTCTAATTTCAGAAATATACCAACTAATGGTCCTTTTTTATATAAAAATACATATAGCTTCATTAGATAAAAACAAAACAAGTACAGTAAGAAAACAGTAAGGAATCAACCTTTATAAGATCTACAACGAGACTAAAACGACTACAGAGAACAAAAAATGTCATAAATTGTATAAAAAAACACAAAACAATAATGAGACATATACTTCTTATAAATCGAAATCCAAAGAAAAGTAGTTGCAATCCAATCTTCAGCATTTAGGTCATTCCGAGCATTTGAATCTGAGTCATTTATTTTGATGCAATCACGTAGATATAAATCCATGAACAAGATAAACAGTTTCCACTCTTCCTAAATTAAAAAAATATATAAACGAAAAAATAATAGAGAGCAGATACAATTTAATATAATTTTTTTTAGTAGGAAAGGAAAGAAAAAAAACAAACAAACAAAACAACTCAACCCGGGATCAGCCTAGGAAAACTGACCCCCACCATATCCTCCAAGATCAAAGAAGAAATGAAGCCCGGTGGAGAAGAAAAGGTAGAAAGACCCAACAAACCAGAGTGCCCTTCCATTGCAAGACGGTCCGCGACGCGGTTTTGCTCCCTATAAATATGAACAAACTTAATAGACTCAAAGGAGGACTCAATCCTTTTAATGCATTTAATAATATTCAAGCTATTCCGGCAAACAGACTTGTCCTCAGAAATCATTTTAACCGCTTCTTGGTTATCTGACTCAACCAGAAGCTTCTTCACCCCTAGATCCTTAGCCAGCTTCAGGCCAGATAGAATCCCCCAAAGCTCTGCAGAAAAGGAAGAACCAATACCCAAATTCTGAGAGAAGCCAGAAACCCACCTGCCTCCATCGTCTCTAAGGACCCCTCCTGCAGCAATTCTCTCGTCTCTCAGACAAGAACCATCAGTGTTGAGCTTAACCACACCTTCACTCGGCCTACACCAGCCTAAAAGATTGACCTCCTTCCTCTGAACCACCCTAGCTAAGGGGTCCTCACCAAAACTCTCAACCAAGGTACTAATCTTCTTAGAAAAGAAATCAAGGACATTTGGCATAGAAACCATTCCTCCTCCAAAGATCTCCTCGTTCCGCCACCTCCAAATCTGATGGCACACCGCCACAAAAAGAAGAACACCTTGATTCCCAGGCAGAAGAATCCCATTAATACCATCAACAAACCAATTATTTTCAGAATGGGCTAAAAAGGAAGGAAACACATCCGTAGGGAGAATTCTTCTCCAAACCTCTAAACTTTTCTCACAATCCCTGAGAGCATGGCACAACGTCTTCTCAAACCCTCTGCATCTGCCACAGGCTCCAGAATCCACCAGGTGCCTCCTTTTTCTATCCGAGTTAGTAAGCAACCTATTCCTAGCCCCAAGCCACAGGAAGCTCCTAATGCGGTATGGTACTTTCAAGCCCCAAACCGTCTTCCACACCCCTGGGGAAGAAGAATCCAAACCCTGATAGAATGCCTGAAAAGCATATTTACACGAATAGGCCCCATTGTTTGTCAGCACCCAACAGTAACTATCCTGATCCTCAATTTGATTACTAATGTGAACCCCTCTAATAGAAAGGAGCGATTCCAGACTGAGGTATGAATCAAATTTATCCCAAATCCACTCACCCTCAGAATCCACAACATCAGCAATCCTCCAGTCCTGAACGTCCAACGGAGGCAAGGAAGTACAAACCTCCAATAAAGGCTTCTTACCTACCCAAATATCCTTCCAGAAATTGATGGACCTGCCATTACCCACATTCCACCCAATCCCAGAACAAAATTCAGCAAACACAGCACTAATGCCATTCCAAAGAAAGGAACAATTAACCACTCTCTCCTTAGGCCCCCCCAACACCTTATCCTTCCGGTACTTCCCGCATAAGAGCTGGACCCAAAGAGCTGTAGGACACTGCCACATTCGCCACAGGAGTTTCATTAATAAGACTTTATTATTATCTTTAGTTTTCCTAATGCCCAGACCTCCTGAATCTTTAGGCTGACAAACCTCACTCCAAGGCACAAGATGGATCTTTCTCCCCTCATCAGCTTCCCCCCACAGGAACCTACGGTTAATTTTATCAAGATCTTTAAGCACAGGATCCGGAAGATGACAAGCCTGCATAATATGATTGGGAGTCGCACAATTAACAGATTGAATTAATGTAAGGCGGCCAGCGAGAGAGAGAGAGTCTTGGCTTTCCACGTGGCACACTTCATATTAGCTTTATCCAAAGTATCTTTAAAAGACACCTTAGACACTCTCTCACTGTGGAGGGGAATACCCAGATACTTCCCTAGGGAGCCAGTCAGAGGAATACCCGACAGATCACTTAACCTTTTACAGACTCTCTGGTTCATATTTTTAGAGCACATCATCCTAGACTTTTGGACATTAAGCTTCTGCCCAGAGGCATAACAGAAACAATCAAGAATATCCATAATAACACTCAACTGCTCCTCATTACCTTCCAGGAAGATTAGGACATCATCTGCAAAGAATAAGTGAGTAACCTGGGGACAGAAACTATTGATAGCCACTGGGTGGAAATTCTCATTATCAATAGCATCTTGAATCAGATGAGACAACCTCTCCATAACAATAACGAAAAGGAAGGGACTCATTGGGTCACCCTGACGGATACCCCGGCCCGGAGAGAATTCCTCCGACATATCACCGTTAATCATAATTTGAAAAACAGGAGAAGAGATACAAACCTTAATTAACCTTCTCCAACTGTCAGGGATCCTTGCTCTTTCCAGACTCTCCATCAGGAAACTCCAGTTGATGCGATCATAGGCTTTCTCCAAATCCAACTTAAGAGCCACAATGCCTTTCTTCCCCTTCCTGATCTTCATCGTGTGGACCATCTCTTGGGCAATCACCACACACTAGTACAGAATTGCTTACTTGTGTCGCACCTCTTGTGTCGCGCTTGAAGAGAAAGCGACACAAGAGAGTAATTAGTGTCGCGCGTTTTGTAAACGCGACACAACTAAGTATTCTGTGTCATCACTTGTGTCATGCTTGAAGAGCATACGTCACAAACGAGTTACTTCTTGTATCGCATGTCTTACAGTGTGACACAAGAGCAAGCTTGTGACGCACCTTTACCAAAACGACACAAGGACTGTGTTATCTTTGTGTCACGCTTTTATAAAAGCGACACAAGGAGTGTTATCTTTGTGTCGCTCCTTTTTAAAAGTGCGACACAACTAATACTATTTGAATATAATTATTATTTTTTTCATAATTCTTAAAATACTAAAGAATTAAAAAGAAGGTTAAAAATCAAATAGCATGTACATATGTATAAACTTAAAAATTTATCCCATATAAATTAATTAAAAATAAAAAATAATTTAATTAATTATAATAATATATTAAAAAATAGTACTATAACTATTATTAATTAATATAAACTATTAATTAATAATTGGTATAAATACTAATATTAGTCATAATTTTCTAAATATAAAAAATAAATTTAAAAAAAATATCGATAGATTAACAAATTGTTACAATTTATTAAAATGATATGAAATTAAAAAAAATGTAAACCCATAAAAAAGAAGGGGTAAATAATTTATTAGTCTCATCATTTTTACCTAACACACTGTTTAGTCCCTATATTTTAAAAAACACATTATAAGATCTCTATATTTTATCAATATTAACTTCTTGGTCATTCTATCTATTCTTTTTTAGCTTTTTAACCGTTATATTTAGCATAAACAGACAGACAGAAAATAACAGAGTAACATGACCATTTTGTATCTACTATAGCTGTCGTGAAAGCTAAAATATATTCGTTAAAAATCTAAAAAAACTAGATAGAAGGATTAAATGATTAATATTAATAAAAATAAAAACTTTATAATGTGTTTTTAAAAATAAAAAAACTAAATAGTGTATTAGGTAAAAAAATGGGCCTAATAAATTATTTACCCAAGAACATGGGTAAAACGATCTCAATAATTGGGAATTTCTCTTCACGCCTCTTCTATCCCGCCTCTTCTATCTTCAAAAATTGGGGATTTCTCTTCGCGCCTCTTCTATCCCGCCTCTTCTATCTTCACCCTCTCTTCACCGCCTCTTCTAGCTTCGGTTCTACTCGGTTTCTTCCAATTTAAGTTTTTGTGGCTTCAATTCTCTTGATTTGTGCTCCGAAACACAGGTATGTTGTTGTTTTAGTTTTGATTTCAGCTCCGTTTGGCTTCTCTGTTATTTAATTTTTCTCCATCTCTCTTCTCCCTCGTGGAACAACACAGACAACTAGAGCCTCAGCCAATGACAAAAGCTGCCTTTCGGAGATCTCAAGGGTCCGTATTGCCTCTCGATACATCCGAAGCTCTTCTCCTCCATCTTCATATACCAGAAAAAAGGAGGTCGAGAAGAGAAGAGAAGAGATGAAAAAGGGGCAGAAATGGCGACTCTTTCTTCAATACATTATTGTCATTATTCTTCAAATTCACATTCATTAATTCCTTCGTCTTCTTCATCAATTAATGGTCAACAATTTCAACGAGTTAATTTATCGAATCCGATTCTCAAGAGGATTTTATCAGCTAAACTCTCCTTACAAGCTGCTCAAAATAATTCCTACTCAGATTTGATTCTTATGCAAGATGGTTAGTTGGGATTCTTGCCTTTTCATTCGTTTTGATTAGGTTTTTATGAATTTTGTTTGCATAATTTTGTGTAGTTTTGATTGATTGTCGAATTGGGTTTAATTATGAATTGCTTATGTCATGAATCTGTTGAATTGTAATGTTGTGGTTGCGATTTGGTACTTTTATCCCTTTTATAGACACTGAAACTCCTTTGTATTTTCAGCTTTAGGGCATGTTCTCAATCCTAATCAAACATATTTGAACACTTCTTATGTTTACTGTTTGGAGTAAAACATTCATAAGCAAATGGGGATTTTATCTGATTGGCTTATTTGAATGACAATTTGAATATAAGTCTTGTAAATCCAGTAAACAATGTTTTACTCCAAACATTCATAACCAAATGGGCATTTAATCTGATTGGCTTTATTTGAATGGCAATTTGAATATAGGTGCAGCGGCTACTCTTGTAAATCCAGTAAACAATGATACTTCTTTGGATACATTGAAAGAGGGGTTATTGTCTTCGATAAATTCGACTGAGGAATTGAAAAAAGTAGCTAATTTTGACATTAACAAAGATGAATCAACTGTTAGCATCATTGTTGTTGGAGCCTCAGGGGACCTTGCCAAGAAAAAGATATTCCCTGCACTTTTTGCACTTTATTATGAGGATTGTCTCCCTAGGGTTTGATTGGAATTCTGCTGTTTGACTTTTGATTTTAATGTTTTCAGTAATCTTGTTATTTCAAACTGAATTGGGGAATTATTGCTTTTGATTGCAGCATTTCACTGTGTTTGGTTATGCTCGGAGTAAGATGAGTGATGCTGAACTTAGACACATGGTTAGCAAAACTCTGACTTGCAGAATTGATAAGAGGTGATTCTCTTTCTATTTCTTTGGCCTCTTATTTGAAGTTTACATGTTGTATACTATGTTGCAGGGGAAATTTTCCCCAAGAATTTTGATTTTAAAGTGTTTCAAGTTTCGGAAACCAGAACTCTTGGAAACCTGCACTAAACGTTTTGGGTCCAATTTTCTGTTATCTAAGAAAATTGGAAACTCATTTCCTTGCAATGACTATCTGAGAGGTTATTTGGCTAACCCAGAAATGCAACAAAAATACATTCAAGAAGTGTATATTGGAATGGTCATTGGAAATTTGACCAATTCAATCCAGGTAACTAATTATTAATCACCCCTCTTTTTCTCTTCTTTTATTTTATTTGGATTAATACATTAGGATCTCTATATTTGACTAAATACTGTAATCCAATTGTTTCCTGCATTTTGAAGAGATGTTTCATTATAGAGTAAACTTGCTTAAAGTAAGAATTTGAACAAATTGTAACGGTTTTCTTTAAAGCAAGTTCAAAAAAACCCAATAAATTACTTGAAACAAGTTCAAAAGACTAACTAAATATCTCCAAAAGTTTAGGGGACAATCGAATTATATGGCTGAGTGTTTGAATTGGGTTTTGTTATTGAAATTGCAGGAGTTGTACGAAATGGGTGCAAGAAAGTTTGCATTTTTAAGCATGTGCCCATTAGGCTGCCTGCCAGTGATGAGAGCATTGAACCCAAAAGCAGAGGAAGGTGCCTGCTTTGAGGCAGCTTCTTCTCTAGCATTAGCACATAACAATGCTTTGAAAGCAATTCTTACAAGCCTTGAGTATTTACTAAAAGGGTTTAAATATTGCAACTCCAATTTTTACATTTGGCTCCACGACAGGATAACTAATCCCTCCAAATATGGTATGTACTGATTTAACTCCACACTTATTATTAGCTGATCCATAAGTAAATTACCCTAATGATTAATTATGTATGAGCAGGTTTTAAAGATGGAGTGAATGCTTGTTGTGGAAGTGGAGCATATAGAGGTACACCAGAACACCATGTGTATTATCTCTGCTAGTATACTTAATTATACTGATAATTAAGCATGTCTTACTTGGTTTATTGTTTTCTTGATCCATTTAAGAGATATCTCCTTATCCCTTGCTTATTTTCCCTCTGTGCTTTTTGACAGGGGAATTTTGTGGCTATATCAACAAAATTTTGAAAGATGATGAAGTCACAACTAAGTTTTTTCATATTCACCGTATGAAAATTCTGACGGGTTAGTATTTCTTTTCTGAATTTTATTTGAGGTGTTTAAATTAAGTTCAATTGAGATAGTTATTCACATAATATAACTGTGATAGAAAAATCAGTCTGATTCAAATATGATTGGGAACTTGCCAAACTTAATTTTTTTATAGATTAGTTCCTAATAAAATTAGACTCTCGTATTAAAATCCGCAAATGCTATAAATGGATTTGTATTCTGAGGTTGCTGACAGCTGTGGGATTAGTGATCACTTGTTATTACTCTGTGGTTAATGAGTAATCTGAATTGATCTTTACCTGAATTGATTACGATATGTTCACTGTAGCTCACTGCTGCAATTTCTAGCTTCCATAATAATGTACACATTTTCTACCTTTGCCCTTGGTAGAACAAAGTCCCTCACTGCATTTCTCCTAAACTAATTTAATGGCATGTTATAACATTCTCTGCTAAGTGGCATATAGTTTTGACTCTGCCATTGCTTTTTCAATTTTCTAGTTTCAAGAGAACTATGACATAGTTTAACTGCATTATAATTTTAATTTGGTACATTTATTTTTAGAGAGCAAGGTTGCATCTATTTACTTGTGATCCTATGTTTTATGTTATTATAGTTACTTAATGGACTATTAGTTGGGAAATTGATCCTACCAATAAGTAGGAAATATATTCAGTGTTCTCTTTGGCATTATGGTTTTATTTAATTTCTTAAACCTTTGCTGCAGTTGGCTTATAGAAACACATAGATGAAGTGCAATTTTTGTGTTTCAAGTTTTCAATATGTCAATTGTATTTGTGTTTCTT
This sequence comes from Euphorbia lathyris, assembly GCF_963576675.1. Taxonomy (NCBI): domain Eukaryota; kingdom Viridiplantae; phylum Streptophyta; class Magnoliopsida; order Malpighiales; family Euphorbiaceae; genus Euphorbia; species Euphorbia lathyris. Next base: position 27,863,684 of record NC_088917.1, on the reverse strand, counting down.
CATATTTCAAGTTCATCAGAATAACCAGATGATTGAATCATTGTTGTCCATAGTTCATATCTTTGATCTGCTTCACTGACTATTTTGAACAGCAAATGACAAGTGAACGTCACCCAAATTTTACAGGTCGTATCTTTGATCCTGCTTGACTGACTATTTTAGCCTGGGTATACCACTCTTATTTATGTTTCTTCCTCCTCTGTTTTCAGTTAACAAAATAATATAGTTAATTATATCATTTTATGGAATTTTAATATCGGAGAGCTGTATATGGATTTTCAGGCTGTTCATAGTTCACATCTCTGATTCTTCTTGACTTGCTAGTTTGAGTAGCAAATAATTATAATTCAACGTTTGATGGTTTGTGTAGTGAACTTTTGACAATAGATATTTCTAAGAGTGCTTTCTTATTTTTATTATTTATTTTGAGCAGGTTTTACCAATTTTGAGAGCTTGAACATGAATTCATGTATAATTGATGATAAAGGACTTGGTAACTTAACAAGTCATTTTTTGTGTTGCCTCTGTTTAAACCTTTCCTTATGTTTTTGTTTAAATTTTCCTCGCGTGTAGAATTTTTATGCTATCATAGCTCTCTTCAATCCAAATTTTTATTTATTTTATTATTTTCAATTTTGATTATAAAATTTTATGCTAGATGCTGGAAATTTTTTTTTAAAAAATATCAATATTTTGTGTCGCGCATGAGGAAGGAGCGATACAAAGTGTACCAGATTAATCGGGGAGCTTGTGTCGCGCATCCTTCGAGCGCGTCACAACAATTATTATATGTTGTGTCGCGCACTCTAGAAGCGCGTCACAAGAGTTATCTCTCTATTGTATCGCACGCGTGAAAGTGCGACACAACAAATGAGTAGCTTGTGTCGCTCTCAAGAGCGATGCAAAGTTCTTGTGTCGCACAAAAGTGCGACACAACAACCTGAAAAAGTGCGACACAAGTAAGCATTTCTGTACTAGTGACATTATCCATCATTTGTCTACCAGGCACAAAACTTCCCTGATTCTGGCAGATGATCTCAGGAAGAATGCAACGGATTCTATTAGCCACAATCTTTGTAACAGTCTTATAAAAAACATTACAAAGACTAATAGGTCTCATATGCAAAAAGGAAGAAGGCTTCTCAATTTTAGGAATCAGAACCAGAAGGGTTCTATTCACCAGCTCTATATCCTGAGAACCATTAAAAACACCTATGATAAAATTATAGATACCTTCCTTCACAACCTCCCAGTGCTTATGGTAAAAACCAGCAGGCAAACCATCAATCCCAAGAGCTTTAGTAGCCCCAATACTAAAAATGGCTTGGTCTATTTCCTTCAGGGAGATAGGGTGAAAGGCATCCTGAATGCTATCCTCTCCAATCATAGGAAAGGTAGCAACAGAGTGAGCCCTCTCCAGATAAACAGGCTCCTCTTTAAACAGATCCTTATAGAATTCCAGGGCCAATCTCCGAATCTCCTCATCTTCATACACCCAATCACCATTAGAGTCCTTAATGGCATCAATTCTATTCCTCCGCCTTCTAATAATGGTAGAAAGATGGAAATACCTGGTATTACGATCCCCATCTCTTATCCAGGACTTCCTAGACTTTTGAAACCAAAGAAGCTCCTCCTGCCTGAGCACAGCCTCCAGCTCCTTCTGAAGGGTTCTGAGGAGGCCATCCAAATCGTGATCAAACCTCACCTCCAACCTACACGGAATACCCTCCATCCTATTCAATAACTTATTCTTCCTTCTAATAATGTGCCCAAAGACATTTCTATTCCACCCCAGCACATTATTTCTGAATCCTTCAGCAGCTTGAAGGACATTCGAGTGAGGTTTCCAATTATCATGAACGAAATCCTTAAACTTAGGATGAGACTCCCAAGCCAATTGATAACGGAACGGTCTCTCACCCCTAGGACGATTGCCTCTCAACAGCCTAAATAAAATAGGACAGTGATCCGAATGGCGGAACGGGAGATTTAACACAGAACTCTCAGGGAAAGAAGTCTGAGCTAAAACATTAGCGTAAACTTTATCCAACCGAACAAAGGTACTGTTGCGCTTCCAAGTGAACTTATGACCGGAGGCCCCAAGACCAGAAAGCCCACATAAATCCATACTATTCTTATGGTGAAGGCAGCGATTAACATAATGATGCGAACCCCCTCTCTGATCACTCATAAAAGCAATATCATTAAAGTCACCCGCCACAAACCAGGGCTCAGATATGCTGACACTCATAGAGTAAAGAACCTCCCAAAGCCGTTTCCGATTGGCTAAAATAGGGTCAGCATACACCAGGGTAATTAAAAAAGAATTATTACCGGAGACACTCACTTTATAGTGAATAAACTGCTTGTCCATGCTAATAATATCGAAATGAACCCGATCTGGCTTCCAGAAAAGCCAAATCCCCCCAGCTCGGCCAGTAGCCTCCGATCTAACACAGTTCCAGCTCCTAAACTTTTTAACCACCTCATCTGCTTTATCTCCACTAATCTTAGTTTCCATTAAAGCAAAACAAGAAGGGTTAAAATGTTTAATTAGATCATTAACATGGATACGGGTAGCCTTGCTAGCCGCACCCCTAACATTCCAACACAACAAATCCATAGAAAGGAGGATAACTGACCGCACCAACACACCTAAGCCAGGTATTTATTAGGGGCTCCTGAGAGCCTCGCCGAGGTACCCGCAGGCCCCCTCTTCTCTGGTAAAGCCAAAGTATTCTGGATACTTTTTTGTTTACCCTTTAGCTTTTTCAAACTAGTTTTATTAACTCCCATCGACTTCCCAATCCCAAGATCACCACAAAGAATAGGAATACTAACCTCATTTATCTTCTTCATCCTTCGAGCAGCCAGGGCCAGGGTCCCCCCCTGGGCTTCGTCCTTGGAAACAAAGAGGGGATTAACAGATTTAACCACCTTCTCAGATGGTTCAACAAACTCCAAACCTGGCATGCTTTGAACAATATGCTCATCCCCCTGGTTAGGCTCATGAACTTCCTCAATCGTCAGGCCCCAAATCTAGATCCTGACGTGAAAGCTGAAACGGCTCCAGACTCCTCCCTTGCTTTGGGGATAGGCTTCTCCTTGACACTAGAAAAGGCAATAGGCTTAGATAGGGAAGACTTCAAATTGATGCTAATATCAGGAGGACGATTCTGCACCACTGAAGGTTATTAATCATAAAAATAATTCCAATATTATTACACATTTATATAGTCAGTAATTACCATTAGGGATGGCAACAGGTAGATACCCGCGGGTAATGTCAATCCCAAACCTTTACACATCCATTTTTTAATTATCCGTACCCATCCCATTACCCTAACGGGTATACTTTTTGCATCTCATATGTCACGTCCGTGTCTAAATTTCTAAAATTTATATTTTGATATTAGTATATATTATAATTATTGGGTGTGTGAAGTTAATTTGGTGCTATAGGAAAAGTTTGGAGTTAATTCGATGGTTTTATGTGTAAATTAAAAGTTTAGAATAATTTTTAAAAGATTATAGAAAGATGGAGGATCAAACGTGATATTTGCCAAAAAAATTCTCAAATGTTCCAGAGTATTTCGTTGATGATCATCAACATCTATTTGATTTCATTTTCATTTTCTTTTTCTTTTTCATATTTATCATCAGTTTTCTCTGAACTGTTTCTCCACCGTTTCTTTGATTTACGGAGATTCAACCGTCCGAATCACTCGAAATTAGAACCATAGCATCCTTATGCATAGTTCTAAGTCCTAACCGAAGAGTTTTTGAGTTTTGAAAGTGTTTGGAGGGGAAACGTCTTAGACAGAATTTAGAGGGGAATTGAACGGGTGTGTTTTCCTCAATTTATAGCTAAGGTAAGTAACTATCAACTATATTTTGAGTTTGATGTATATAAATATATATATAATCAAAGAATTTTTAGAAAGTGATATTTTAAGGTTATGCAGAAATTTTGTACAATGCGGGTTTTTCACGATTTTGCTTTTTATTGTGAAATTATGGTTCAAATGAATCTATTGACTATGCTTCTATGTGAATTTCAGATTTTACTTGATTATGTTGATTTAAGGCTTAAGTTGGTTGATTTACATATATACATATATGTTTTTGGTTTCAATATATATCTATATTGAACAAAATGAATTTGATGATTTCTTACGAATTGTTTTTGGATTGAGAAATCTGTTGCGGTTATTGTTGTTATTATTTTGGATTGAAGTCCAAATATGATTTTTATGATACAAAAGGGCTAATTGAAGCCAAATGATTTATGGTTATGAAATAATTTGAGTACGATATGATTTTATGATTTTATATCCATCGAGAGTTATCCGGATTGGTGGTTTTATATTTGAAGACCATGTTCAGTGAGGGACATGGTCTGTGTACACAGTCTTAAGACCTATTGGGTATGGCAGCGAAGTGTTGGGTAAGACCATATGGGATAGGCAATGTTAAGAGACGTCTCGATTATATATGTGGTTATGTATTGATACTTAAGGGGAGAAACTCGAGGATGGATACAATGTTTTAAGTTCATTTGGATTATGTTTTCGGTTATGGTTGATTTTGATATAAGATTTTACGTTTGATTGATTACGAGTTGGTTTGATAAAATAGTTGGTTTTTGATAAAACATTCATTTGATTATGAATTGGTTTGATGAAAAGTTATTTGTTTTGATTCGTTTTGACAAGATGCATTATATATATAAAGTTATATGAACTTGAGTTTTGAATATATTTTATAAGGTTTTCAATAAATCCTTTTATAAAGGTATATATGTAGCTATGTTAAGTAAAATTGGTTTTTGTGGCTGATAGTTTCTTACTGAGATTTTTGTCTCACGTTTTTAAATGTTTTAATGTTTTTAGGTGAGAAAGTACAGGATATAGAGAAGGTTACCAACCGATTAGGCGAGGTTTGGAAGTTGGCTGCTTATTGTTAGAATTGTGGTTAGAACTTTGGTATTTCAATTGTATTATAATGGATGTGGATAAATTGGAGACTCCTAAGTATTGATTATGATCTTTCTATTTCACGTCTGATGCCGATTGAGGTCGTTTAGGGTCGGGTGTGACAGTTTGGTATCAGAGCTCTAGGTTAAATTCTTCGGACCTAAGGTTGATAGTAATTGAGGAATATCGATATTTGGTAATACCTAAGAAATAATCGATAGTAATTGAGGAATATGAATATTTGGTGATAGCTAAGAAATAATTTGAAATTTTTCGAGGATTGAATAACTAGCTAAGGAGGTGTAAAAATGAGATTTGATGGTTAGTAAAATATTGGGTGTATGAAAATTAGCAAATTATTTGATATTTGGTGATATGGGTTATGAGTAAGTCATAACTTTGAGCTAGAGATATAGAGAATTGTCTATATAGGGGCTGCTGGAAAATCAGATTCGTATCTGAATGTTGTGATGCATTTTTCGACCAGATAGAGGCCGAATCTGTCATAGAGTACTGAATGAAAGTTCTTTATTTTTATCTTATGTTTCCAGGGGTTTCTGAATTGCCTTAATCAGACTCCGTATGAAAAATTTATGCTGGAAACGATATATGTTGGCCATTTTAGCTTTAAACCAGAATTTGGTTTTTGTTTGATTTTTCTCCTTAGTATGACTTGAAATTGATATTTGAGAATTTAATAGTTGGCTGAAAAATATATGTATCTCAGATATGAAGTAAGGTTATGAGACTTTGAAATGATATGATGAGTTTTGAAGATAATATATATGTGATTAAGAAAGCGAAAATGTGGAGATGTCAATTAATTGTTTTGGAGGTTGATTAATTGGAGATTATGATAGGAGTTTAATAAGTTATGAAATCTTAATTTGAATAAATGAAATCTGAATTCAAAGTGCAGCTCTATTGTTGAACTTTATCGGGTTGAAGTTTAGAATTATTGAGAGTTATATAAATGATGTTTAGAGAGATACCGATGTTAGTGATCAATGAGAAGTAAGGTGGGAGAATATATTAGAGTTCGTGATTTGATGATTAATATAAAAATAAATATTGTTTAAGGAAATAATTAGGATATGAATATTGAGGATAAAATTCTTTGATCTTAAGCACAGTTAGAGGACATTTAAATTTATATAGTACTTTTATCATAGTCAAGTTATTTTAGTTGAAAGTTGGAGGATTATAGTGTAAATTATATAATGAGGATCAAGGTGATATTCATATAGGAAATATGTTATCGATATAAGGTTTATATTTGATTGATGATGATGATTTGAAGTTCATATTCATCATGATTGGAGTGAAAAATTATAGATATAAGTATTATTATTATGATGAAGTAAGATTATATGCTGATGCAAATCATTGATTCGAAATATTTGAAGTTTAAGAAAAATATAATATCATACCTATTAGCGGTTCAAAAGTGATATTTTTGAAGTCTATAGAACTTGGAGATAGGTGAAATATATTTGATACATATACAATGGATGAAATCAATTGTGATTTAAATCTATTAAAGTGAGATTGAGTTTAATACTAGCAAAATACGAATATAAAGTGTATCATATATCAAATATATGATATTTGAAGTTTAGAGTTATGTATATATATATCAAATATGATATTTGAAGTTTTAGTGTGGGTTTATGGTGATGGAATTAACCAGGTTGAAGTTTAGAGTTACTAAGAGTATATTTAAATGATTGTTACAAATATGTCGATATTGGTAAATGATGAAGTTAATGGAAGGAAACATTAGAATTTGTGGTCTTATGATGATTATGAGGAATCTTGATAATTTGAAATAATTTTGTGATCTTGGAGATTATTTGAGGAAGAAAATTTAGATTAGAGAACATGAATTTCGAGGACGAAATTTCTTAAGGTGGGGAGAATTGTCACGTTCATATCTAAATTTCTAAAATTTATATTTTGATATTAGTATATATTATAATTATTGGGTGTGTGAAGTTAATTTGGTGCTATAGGAAAAGTTTGAAGTTAATTCGATGGTTTTATGTGTAAATTAAAGGTTTAGAATAATTTTTAAAAGATTATAGAAAGATGAAGGATCAAACGTGATATTTGTCAAAAAAAAATTCTCAAACCTTCTAGAGTATTTCGTTGATGATCATCAACATCTATTTGATTTCATTTTCATTTTCTTTTTCTTTTTCATATTTATCATCAGTTTTCTCTCAACCGTTTCTCCACCGTTTCTTTGATTTACGGAGATTCAACCGTTCGAATCACTCGAAATTGGAACCATAGCATCCTTATGCATAGTTCTAAGTCCTAACCGAAGAGTTTTTGAGTTTCGAAAGTGTTTGGAGGGAAACGTCTTAGACAGAATTTAGAGAGGAATTGAACGGGTGTGTTTTTCTCAATTTATAGCTAAGGTAAGTAACTATCAACTATATTTTGAGTTTGATTTATATAAATATATATATATAATCAAAGAATTTTTAGAAAGTGATATTTTAAGGTTATGCAGAAATTTTGTACAATGCGGGTTTTTCACGATTTTGCTTTTTATTGTGAAATTATGATTCAAATGAAGCTATTAACTATGCTTCTATGTGAATTTCAGATTTTACTTGATTATGTTGATTTAAGGCTTAAGTTGGTTGATTTACATATATACATATATGTTTTTGGTTTCAATATATATATCTATATTGAACAAAATGAATTTGATGATTTCTTACGAATTGTTTTTGGATTGAGAAATCTGTTGCGGTTATTGTTGTTATTATTTTGGATTGAAGTCCAAACATGATTTTTATGATACAAAAGGGCTAATTGAAGCCAAATGATTTATGGTTATGAAATAATTTGAGTACGATATGATTTTATGATTTTATGATTTTATATCCATCGAGAGTTATCCGGATCGGTGATTTTATATTTGAAGACCATGTTCAGTGAGGGACATGGCCTGTATACACAGTCTTAAGACATATTGGGTATGGCAGCGAAGTGTTGAGTAAGACCATATGGGATAGGCAATGTTAAGAGACGTCTCGATTATATATGTGGTTATGTATTGATACTTAAAGGGAGAAACTCGAGGATGGATACAATGTTTTTAAGTTCATTTGGATTATGTTTTCGGTTATGGTTGATTTTGATATAAGATTTTACGTTTGATTGATTACGAGTTGGTTTGATAAAATAGTTGGTTTTTGATAAAACATTCATTTGATTATGAATTGGTTTGATGAAACGTTTATTTGTTTTGATTCGTTTTGACAAGATGCATTATATATATAAAGTTATATGAACTTGAGTTTTGAATATATTTTATAAGGTTTTCAATAAATCCTTTTATAAAGGTATATATGTAGCTATGTTAAGTAAAATTGGTTTTTGTGGCTGATAGTTTCTTACTGAGATTTTTGTCTCACGTTTTTAAATGTTTTAATGTTTTTAGGTGAGAAAGTACAAGATATAGAGAAGGTTACCAACCGACTAGGCGAGGTTTGAAAGTTGGCTGCTTATTGTTAGAATTGTGGTTAGAACTTTGGTATTTCAATTGTATTATAATGGATGTGGATAAATTGGAGACTCCTAAGTATTGATTATGATCTTTCTATTTCACGCCTGATGCCGATTGAGGTCGTTTAGAGTCGGGTGTGACATCATAACCGTCCAATTTAATTCGCGAGTATCCGCTGGGTAACCCTTACCCATTAAGAATCAATAAATAAAATAAAAAGTATTACAAATTTAACAAAGTATAAATTAATAAATCATTCATTTAAAAATTAAACAAATTAAACCTTAATCAATAAGAATAAAGTAGTTTAATTGTATTACTCAATGGTTGAAGAACAAAATGTTAGGTTCAAATCTCACATCTTACATCTAAAAAAATAATAATATTTTTTAATATAAAAAAGAGTTATGACGAATAACGGGTACCTGGTACCCTTAGGTGGTATTCCCATACTCGTCCCATTATATCCTAACGGGCAATGGTTTTTAGGGACGGATCCAGGATTTGTAGGTAGTGGCGACAAATTATATAGGGAAAAGTACAAAAATAAACCTTGTGGTTAGACCCATTTTCGAACAACATCTATGTGGTTTAGAAGTTTGCAAAGTGGTACTATGTACTTCATTCCGTTAGCAAACACATACCAAATTGACTAACGGTGTTAAAAGTCAAAGAAAAAAGAGTTAATTTGGTTCTTATATTTATTTATTTTTATAAATTGACCCCCTTATTATTTAATTATCACAAACAAACCCCAAAATCAAAAATAAAAATCAAATATACCATATTCTCCAACTCTCTTTTAATTTCTTATTTTGTTCTACAGAATGTTTCAGCCCAGAAAAATCCTCATCCCTTCCTTCAACTACGCCTACCTGATTTCCATGACTGAGTTCTTCATCTCCAGCTCCTGCGCGCATAAAATCCAATTCCTTTTCTTTGATTTCCATTACCTTTTTGAGGTTTAGCTCGTTTTCAAGTGTACAAGTTAATTCTTTATCCTTTTCTGAGATTGCGATCTCAGCATTTTTGCGGCGTCGGATGAGACAATCTCTGATTTCTGCCAAGTCCCGTAACACCTCTTCGTCGCTGCTCTCAAAACTGCTGTCCGATTCTTCTTGAAGAAACTTCAAACAGCCTTCCAATTGCATCACTGCTAACTCGTAAAACATGGATATGGCTGTCAAGCACTCAATAGGACCTTCTCTTCTCTGAGCTCGATCGTGTGCTTTGTCCATTGCACGGTTCAAAATCAACGTCATTGTTGAATCTGCCAAAGAGATTCTGTACTTATTACCCTCTCTGCCAAATACTTCATCCATTTCTACAGTTGTCAAACAAGAACAAAAGCTATAATTTGGATGCTGAAATTGCAGTCGTGTAAGAAATGTAAGATGAAAACCTGTAAAGAAAGAAGCTTAAAGCATACCAGCATTTGTCAAGTGTTAGGATTAACGCATGCCAAATAAACAAGATGTTATGTGCTAATTTTGCTTCAAAAGTGGATCATCCAACTGATTCTATTCCATATTTAGATAATAATAATAAAAAAAATTAGAAATTAAAGAGAGATGAAAAAGATGGTATATTTGATTTTAATTTTTTATTTTGGGGTTTATTTGTGATAATTAGATAATAAGAGGGCCAATTTATAAAAATAAATAAATGTAAGGATCAAATTAACTCTTTTCCCTTTTGACTTTTAACACCGTTAGTCAATTTGGTATGTGTTTGCTAACGGAATGAAGTAAATAGTACCACTTTGCAAACTTTAAAACCACATAGGTGTTGTTTGAAAATGGGTCTAACCACATGGTTTATTTTTGTACTTTTCCCAATTATATATGCAATATAAAATAAAGAAGGGCTAATTACACAATAGTCACGAATAGATTAAATATTTATAAGTGACTATACTGAAAAAATATTTTAATTATGTCACTAATTAAAACTGCTGGGATTTACTTTTTTTAAACAAAAAAATCAGTACTTGAATCTGATAAAATTAGAAATAAAGTTATGAAATTCTAATATATTTTAAAGAAACAACATGGGATGATAAAATATATATAAGAATTAGTTAAATATAAAATAAAATTCAAACTTAATTTTTAATGTAATTTCCTTAATAAAAATGTACAAAAAATAAACCGAAAATTGACTCTAGTTTTTTAATAGGGTTAAGGTGCAAAAATACCCCTAATGTTTTGGGCCAGGAGCAATTTTACCCCTAACGTCTAAAATGGTGCAATTTTACCCCTAACGTTGGAAGCCAAGAGCAATTTTACCACTAACGTTAATAAATTGGGTCAATTTGAGAAATAATTCATCAAACTGTCTTCTCGGTCATGAATCTTGTCATCTACATTTCATACGTGTGTCATTTTATCAGTAACAAATCATAAACATACGTTGGGATGATGTGAAAAAAAATAAAAAAATAAAAAATATATTGTCTTTTTGTACGAATTAGACAAAATAAATTCAAAAAATTCACCAAATTTATAAATATTAATCTCAAATTCTATTATTAAATTATAAAAACCATGAAATCCTTTTTTCAGAACGAATTGTTATGCAATTGGTGCTGAATAAGGAACAAAAATATCTGTGTTTTATAATAGTGTCTGAAATTGACCCAATTTGTTAACGTTAGGGGTAAAATTGCTCTTGACTTCCAACGTTAGGGGCAAAATTGCACCATTTTAAACGTTAGGGGTAAAATTGCTCCTGACCCAAAACATTAGGGGTATTTTTGGACCTTAACCCTTTTTAATATTTTGAGTTACTTTATTTTACTTTTTCTTTAAGGTAAATTAACTCATGGTAATTAATTTGCTTGAAAAAACCTCATGCTAATTAAACTTTAGCGTTATTTATAAAGTCATTTAATTTACTTTCAAACACTACAATAAAAAAAAAGAAAATTCATTTAATCTCTTAAAATAAGGTTGATGACCTCAAAATGAAAAAAAATCCAAAAACTAAAAAGTGTTTAAAACCATGTAAATTCTATGGTTACTATGTTGGAAAAAAAATAATCATACTTTATTTTAGTATCCAATAGTAATTAGACATGTGTTAATAAAAATAAGATTAATTAAAATTAATAAAAAAGTAACCTACTATAGCAGATAATATTTAATTATGGAAATTTTAAAGATTATTAATTACAAGATAAATAATATATGAGTCCTTATATTTTAATCTAATCACTATTTAGTAATTATATGTTTATAATACACTATTCAGTCCTTAATTTTAGCTCAATTCAACAGTTTAGTCCCTTATAGAGGGATTAATCAATTCAATAATTTAAAAATTTTAGTGACAAAACTGTTGATCAAAATAAAAAAATAAGAAGCAAACAATATATTATTAAAATACGAGAACTAAACAATATGTTAGATATCTAACATAGGGACTGATAAAATAAAAAATTTACGTAAAACTCTATTTTCACAACGTTTGTGAATTTGTTTCTCCTAAAATAAAAAAGGTTACCTAAATTTAGCAAAAATATACGTAAATTATATCTAAAAATAAAATATTTACATAAAGTTCAAAAGTTTTACGTAAAACTCTAATTTTCACAATTTTTGTGGATTTTTCTCCTAAAGTAAAAGGGTTACGTAAATTTAGTCAAACCTTACGTAAATTATGTCTAAAAATAAAAGATTTACGTAAAATTCATAGGTTTTACGTAAAACTCTATTTTCACAAGGTTTCTGAATTTTTTTCTCCTAAAATAAAAAGGTTACGTAAGTTTAGTCAAACTATACGTAAATTATATCTAAAAATAAACTATTTACGTAAAGTTCAAAGGTTTTACGTAAAACTCTAATTTTCATAATGTTTGTGGATTTTTCTCCTAAAATAAAAGGGTTACGTAAATTTAGTCAAACCTTACGTAAATTATGTCTAAAAATAAAAGATTTACGTAAAATTCATAGTTTTTACGTAAAACTCTATTTTCACAAGGTTTGTGAATTTTTTTCTCCTAAAATAAAAAGGTTACGTAAATTTAGTCAAACTATACGTAAATTATATCTAAAAATAAAATATTTACGTAAAGTTCAACGGTTTTACGTAAAACTCTAATTTTCACAATGTTTGTGGATTTTTCTTCTAAAGTAAAAGGGTTACGTAAATTTAGTGAAACCTTACGTAAATTATGTCTAAAAATAAAAGATTTACGTAAAATTTATAGGTTTTACGTAAAACTCTATTTTCACAAGGTTTGTGAATTTTTTTATCCGAAAATAACAAGGTTACATAAATTTAGTCAAACTATACATAAATTATATCTAAAAATAAAATCTTTACGTAAAGTTCAAAAGTTTTATGTAAAACTCTAATTTTCACAATGTTTGTGGATTTTTCTCCTAAAGTAAAAGGGTTACGTAAATTTAGTCAAACCTTACGTAAATTATGTCTAAAAATAAAAGATTTACGTAAAATTCATAGGTTTTACGTAAAACTATATTCCACAAAGTTTCTGAATTTTTTTCTCCTAAAATAAAAAGGTTACGTAAGTTTAGTCAAACTATACGTAAATTATATCTAAAAATAAACTATTTACGTAAAGTACAAAGATTTTACGTAAAACTCTAATTTTCATAAGGTTTGTGGATTTTTTCTCCTAAATGACAAGGTTACGTAAATTTAGTCAAACCTTACGTAAATTATGTCTAAAATTCATAGGTTTTACGTAAAACTCTATTTTCACAAGGTTTGTGAATTTTTTCTCCTAAAATAAAAAGGTTACGTAAATTTAGTCAAACTATACGTAAATTATATCTAAAAATAAAATATTTACGTAAAATTCAAAGGTTTTACGTAAAACTCTAATTTTCACAAGGTTTGTGGATTTTTTCTCCTAAAATAACAAGGTTACGTAAATTTAGTCAAACCTTACGTAAATTATTTCTAAAAATAAAATATTTACGTAAAATTCATAGGTTTTACGTAAAACTCTATTTTCACAAGGTTTCTGAATTTTCTTCTCCTAAAATAAAAAGGTTACGTAAATTTAGTCAAACTATACGTAAATTATATCTAAAAATCAAAAGATTTATATAAAGTTTAAAGGTTTTACGTAAGACCCTATTTTCAAAAAAGTTTGTGGATTTTAACTCCTAAAATAACAAGGTTACGTAAATTTAAACCAATTTTACGTAAATTATGTTTAAAAATAAAATATTTACGTAAAGTTCCAAGGTTTTACGTAAAACTCTATTTTTCATATGGTTTATAAATTTTTCTCCCAAATAAGAAGGTTACATAAATTTTGTCCAACTTTACGTGAATTATGTTTAAAAATAAAAAATTTAAGAAAAGTTCGAAGTTTTATGTAAAACTCTAATTTTCACAAGGTTTATGAATTTTTCTCAAAAAATAACAAAGTTACGTAAATTTAGTCAAACCTTACGTAAATTATGTCTAAAAATAAAAGATTTACGTAAAATTTATAGGTTTTACGTAAAACTCTATTTTCACAAGGTTTGTGAATTTTTTTCTCCTAAAATAAAAAGGTTACATAAATTTAGTCAAACAATACGTAAATTATATCTAAAAATAAAATATTTATGTAAAATTCAAAGGTTTTACGTAAAACTCTAATTTTCACAAAGTTTGTGAATTTTTTCTCCTAAAATAACAAGGTTACGTAAATTTATTCAAACTATACGTAAATTATATCTAAAAATAAAAGATTTACGTAATGTTTAAAGGTTTTACATAAAACTCTAATTTTCACAAGGTTTGTGAATTTTTCTCCTAAAGTAAAGGGTTACGTAAATTTAGTCAAACTTTACGTAAATTATGTCTAGAAATAAAAGATTTATGTAACGTAAAACTCTATTTTCACAAGGTTTGTGAATTATTTTCCCCCAAAATAAAAAGGTTACGTAAATTTAGTCAAACTATACGTAAATTATATGTAAAAATAAAAGATTTACGTTAAGTTCAAAGGTTTTACGTAAAACTCCAATTTTCACAATATTTGTGGATTTTTCTCCTAAAGTAAAAGGGTTACATAAATTTAGTCAAATCTTACGTAAATTATGTCTAATAATAAGTGATTTATGTAAAATTCATAGGTTTTACGTAAAACTCTATATTCACAAGCTTTGTTAATTTTTTTGTCCTAAAATAAAAAGATTATACCTAAATTTAGTCAAACTATACGTAAATTATGTCTAAAAATAAAATATTTACGTAAAGTTCAAAGATTTTATGTAAAACTATAATTTTCACAAGGTTTGTGGATTTTTTCTCCTAAAATGACAAGGTTACGAAAATTTAGTCAAACCTTACGTAAATTATGTCTAAAAATAAAAGATTTATGTAAAATTCATAGGTTTTACGTAAAACTCTATTTTCACAAGGTTTCTGAATTTTCTTCTCCTAAACTAAAAAGGTTACGTAAATTTAGTCAAACTATACGTAAATTATATCTAAAAATCAAATATGTACGTAAAGTTTAAAGGTTTTACGTAAAACTCTAATTTTCACAATGTTTGTGGATTTATCTCCTAAAGTAAAAGGGTTACGTAAATTAATCAAACCTTACGTAAATTATGTCTAAAAATAAAAGATTTACGTAAAATTCATAGACTTTACGTAAAACTCTATTTTCACAAGGTTTTTGAATTTTCTTCTCCTAAAATAAAAAGATTACGTAAATTTAGTCAAACTATACGTAAATTATATCTAAAAATAAAATATTTACGTAAAATTCAAAGGTTTTATGTAAAACTCTAATTTTCACAATGTTTGTGGATTTTTTCTTCTAAAATAACAAGGTTACGTAAATTTAGTCAAACCTTACGTAAATTATGTCTAAAAATAAAAAATTTACGTAAAATTCATAGGTTTTACATAAAACTCTACGTAAAACTCTATTTTCACAAGGTTTGTGAATTTTCTTCTCCTAAAATAAAACGGTTACGTGAATTTAGTCAAACTATACGTAAATTATATCTAAAAATAAAAAAGTTACGTAAAGTTCAAAGGTTTTACGTAAAACTCTAATTTTCACAAGGTTTGTAGATTTTTTCTCCTAAAATAACAAGGTTACGCAAATTATGTCCAACTTTACGTAATTTATGTCAAAAAATAAAAGATTTATGTAAAATTCATAAGTTTTACGTAAAATCTATTTTCACAAGGTTTGTGAATTTTTTCTCCTAAAATAAAAAGGTTACCTAAATTTTGTCAAAGTATACGTAAATTATATCTAAAAATAAAAGATTTACGTAAAGTTCAAAGGTTTTACGTAAAACTCTATTTTTCACATGATTTGTGGGTTTTTCTCCTAAAGTAAAAGAGTTACGTAAATTTAGTCAAACCTTACGTAAATTATGTCTAAAAATAAAAGTTATACGTAAAATTCAAAGGTTTTACAGAAAACTCTATATTTCACAAGGTTTCTGTATTTTATCTCCTAAAGTAACAAGGTTACGTAAATTTAGTCGAACTTTACGTAAATTATGTCTAAAAATAAAAGATTTACGTAAAGTTCAAATGTTTTACGTAAAACTCTATTTTTCACAAGGTTTCTAGATTTTATCTCCGAAATAACAACGTTATGTAAATTTAATCAAACTTTACGTAAATTATATCTAAAAATAAAAAGACTCACATAAAGTTTAAAAGTTTTACGTAAGACCCTATTTTCCACAAAGTTTGTGGATTTTAACTCCTAAAATAACAAGGTTGTGTAAATTTAAATCATTTCTATGTAAATTATGTCTAAAAATAAAATATTTACGTAAAGTTTCAAGGTTTTACGTAAAACTCTATTTTTCACAAGGTTTGTTGATTTTTTCTTCTAAAATAACAAGGTTACGTGAATTTACTCAAACTTTACCTAAATTATATCTAAAAATAAAAGATTTACGTAAAGTTCAAATATTTTACGTAAAACTCTATTTTTCACAAGGTTTCTGGATTTTCTCTCATAAAGTAACAAAATTAGATAAATTTAGTCCAACTTTATGTAAATTATGTCTAAAAATCAAAAGATTTATGTAAAGTTCAAAGGTTTTATGTAAAACTCTATTTTTCACAAGGTTTGCGAATTTTTTTCTCATAAAATAAAAAGGTTACGTAAATTTAGTCAAATTATACGTAAATTATATCTAAAAATAAAAGATTTACGTAATGTTTAAAGGTTTTACATAAAACTCTAATTTTCACAAGGTTTGTGAATTTTTCTCCTAAAGTAAAGGGTTACGTAAATTTAGTCAAACCTTACGTAAATTATGTCTAAAAATAAAAGATTTACGTAACGTAAAACTCTATTTTCACAAGGTTTGTGAATTATTTCCTCCTACAATAAAAAGGTTACGTAAATTTAGTCAAACTATACGTAAATTATATCTAAAAATAAAAGATTTACGTTAAGTTCAAAGGTTTTACGTAAAACTCCAATTTCACAAGGTTTGTAGATTTAAGGCATAATACTCATTTGGCTCCTTAAACTAACGCTTCAAAGTCAATTAGAATCTTAAACTATCAAAATCATCAATCAGGTCCCTAAACTAACCAAAAAGCACCAATTGAGTCTTATTCTAAACAAAAATCATAAATTCAGGTCTCATCGAAAAATCATACATCTGAACAGTTTCAGACCCTCCTCCCCAAACTCATTTTGAACAAATACAAAGATTATTACAGTCTATATCAAATAGTCACACTTTGTGATTTTAGGATAGAATATGGTCTGAATTGATGATTTTTACTTCGTTCAGAGACTTTATTGGTGATTTTGTTAGTTTAGGGTCTTAATTGACTTTGAAGCTATAGTTTGGGGACCAAATGGATGTAGTGCCTTTATTTAAGGCATAAAGCCTATTTGGCCCCCTAAATTATTAGACCAAAATCAATTAGCCCCCCAATCTATACAAATCAGCAATGAGGTCCCTAACCTTTGCAAAACTCACCAATTAAGGACAAATTAAGAGATTAGATTAACAATCTTCTTTCTTTCTGCATTCTCATCCATTTATCTATCTTCTTTTGTATACTTTTTATCTCTCCGACTCTATAATCATCATCGGTGTTGAAGTAACAATCATTTTTCCCTTCAATTTTAAAAACTCTCGAAAATTCTCTCTCTCCAAAATTCTTCTGTGAAATATTTTTATGAATTTTACTCGACAATACTCTAATGCTGCTATAGTTTTTGATCCAATTATTGAAATCTTTTTTAGCTTTTGAATGTCACTAGTAGTTATTATAACATCAGAATCCAAGTAGATTATACATTTAACACATTGTCTAGAATTTCAGCCAAATAATAATTTAATGGGTTGTACAAAACTGGAGAAATTGAAACCAAAATAAAATCATTCACAAGATTTTTGTCAAATATATAAACATTCAACCTCTATGAGGGGAATGTAGAATTTACAGTCATACCCAAATTGTTACTCTTGTTGAAAGTAATGAAATGGAAGAAGATGTGGTTGTGAGAAGATTGAATGCTTTGGAAGTGAATGGATAGCAACGATTATCCTCAAGTATCCAGGATCAAGATATGAGTCATACCGATATGAACTAAAGAAAGATGATAAATGTAGACTTATATCACATGTTTTGTAGAAAGAAGAGAAGGACATGAGAGAGAGCTGAAGTTAATACGGTTAATTTGTGCTTGATTGTTGATTTTTGAAAAGTTGGGGACATTATTGATGATTTGAATAGAATTAGGGGTTAATTGAGCTTAGCCATATAGTTTAGGGGTCCAAATGGGCTTTATGCCTTTATTTACATTATGTTACGTTACGGTACATCCCATTACGTTACTTTATGTTTACGCTAAGTTACATCATGTTTCGTTTAGTTAAGCTACACGTTAAGTTATGTTACGTTACATTATGCTAAGTTACGTTATATTACGTTACGTTACATTATGTTACGTAATTTTATATTAAGTTACGTTATGTTTATGCTAAGTTACATTAAGTTCTGCTTATTTTCATTAAGTTTTGTTAAGTTACGTTACGTTATATTAAATTCACACTTTATGTAAATTATGACTAATAATTGGGTATTTACGTAAAGTTCAAAGATTTTACACGAAACTCGATTTTCCGTGAAGTTAATGATTTTTCTATAAAAATACAACTTTACGTAAATTACATCTCACTTTACGTAAATTATGTTAAAAAATAAAGGATTTACGTAAAGTAAATGTGGAACTCGAATTTTCAAAAATTAGTGGTTTTTATTTTTTGTAAAATAATAACGTTCATAATTTGAGTTTTACATAAGTTATATCTAACAATAGAGGGTAAGTTCAAAGGTTTTGTCTGAAACTCGATATTTCGCATAGTTGGTGGATTTTTTTTTTTTTTTTGCAAAATTTACATAAATTAAGTACCATTTTATATAAATTATGTCTAAAAATAAATGATTTGCGTATAGTTCAATTATTTTACGTGAAACTCAAATTTTCACATATTTTATGGTTTTTTAAAGTAACAACTTTACGTAAATTAATTCTCATTTTACATAAATTATATCTAAAAATATATAATATACGTAAAGTTCAAAGGTTTTTACGTGAAACTCATTTTTTTAGTAAAGTTAATTATTTTTTTTGTTAAATATCAAATTTACATAAATTTAGTCCTACTTTTTATAAATTATGTCTAACAATAAAGAATTTATGTAAAGCTCAAATATTTTACGTGAAACTCGATTTTTCGCTAGGTGAATGATTTTTTTATACAATAACAATTTTACATAAATTAAGTCTCACTTTACGTAAATTATCTCTAATAATAGAGAATTTACGTAAAGTTCAAAAGTTTTACTTGAAAGTTGATTTTTCGCAAAGTTAATAAGTTTTTTTGTAAAATAAAAACTTTACGTAAATTATGTTCAATAATAGGAGATTTATGTCACACCCGACCATAGACGACCTCAATCGGCATCGGGCGTGAAATAGAAAGATCATAATCAACACTTAGAAGTCTCCAATTTATCTCAATATCATAATATCATATTATATTACAATTGAAATACCAAAGTTCTAACCATAATTCTAACAATAAGCAGCCAACTTCCAAACCTCGCCTAAACGATCGATAACCTTCTCTATATCCTGTACTTTCTCACCTAAAAACATTAAAACATTTAAAAACGTGAGACAAAAATCTCAGTAAGAAACTATCAGCTATAAAAACCAATTTTACTTAACATAGCTACATATATATATATTTATAAAGGGATTTAATCAAAACCTTATAAAATATACTCAAAACTTAAGTTCATATAACTTTATATATATAATGCATCTTGTCAAAACGAATCAAAATAAATAAATGTTTTATCAAACCAACTTGTAATCAATAAAACGTAAAACTTATATCAAAATCAATCATAACTGAAAACATAATCCAAATGAATTTAAAACATTGTATCCATCCTCGAGTTTCTCCCCTTAAGTATCAATCCATAACCACATATATAGTCGAGACGTCTCTTAACATTGCATATCCCATATGGTCTTACCCGACACTTCTTTGCCATACCCAATAGGTCTTTCAGACTGTGTACACAGGCCATGTCCCTCACTGAACATGGTCTTCAAATATAAAACCACTGATCCGGATAACTCTCGATGGATATAAAATCATAAAATCATAACGTGCTCAAAGTTCATTTCACAATCAAATTCCAAACTATTTCCTAATCATAAATCATTTGGCTTCAATTAGCCCTTTTGTATCATAAAAATCATATTTGGACTTCAATCCAAAATAATAACAACAATAAACCGTAACAGATTTCTCAATCCAAAAACATATATGTATATATGTAAATCAACCAAATTAAGCCTTAAATCAACATAATCAAGTAAAATCTGAAATTCACATAGAAGCATAATCAATAGCTTCATTTGAACCGTAATTTCATAATAAAAAGCAAAATCATGAAAAACCCAAATTTTACAAAATTCCTGCATAACCCTAAAATATCACTTTCTGAAAATTCATTGATTATATATATATTTATATACATAAAACTCAAAATATAGTTGATAGTTACTTACCTTGGCTATAAATTGAGAAAAATATACCCGATCGATTATTTTCTAAATTCTGTCTAAGCCATTTCCCTCCAAACATTGCCAAAACTCAAAAACTCTTCGGTTAAAACTTAGATCTATACATAAGAATACTAAGGTTTAAATTTCAAGTGATTCGGACGATCGAATCTCCGTAAATCAAAGAAACGGTGGAGAAACGGTTCAGGAACGATGGAAAAGATAAAGAGGCAAATAAAGAAAAGAAAAAGAAAAAATGAAACAAAAGGATGTCATCATCGTATATATCATTTCAGATATATATCTCAAATTGACGAATATCACGTTTGATCCTCCATCTTTCTATAATTTTTTAAAAATTATCATAACTTTTAATTTGCACATAAAATCCTAAAATTAACTCCAAACTTTTCCTATAGTACCAAATTAACTTCACACACCCAATAATTATAATATATATTAATATAAATTCTAGAAATTTAGTCACGGACGTGACAATTTAAGTAAACTTATACGGTTTAATTATGTGATGCCCGATTTTTTGCAACAATATTTTTTTTGTAGAATAACCACTTTAGCTAAATTAAATCCTATTTTACGTAAATTTTGTCTAACAATAGACGATTTACGTAAAGTTTAAATTTTTTTTGTGAAACTCGATTTTCTGCAAAATTAATGGTTTTTACGTAAATTATTTATAATAATATAGATTTACGTGAAATTCACATGAATTTTTTTTTTTGAAGAGACAATTTCACATGAAGTTAATGATTTTTTTTATAGTAATAAGTGATAATTTACAAAAAAAAAAAATGATTTCATGTAAATGATGTGTAATACTAAATTATTTTTGGTAAAATTTATAAGTTTCACTTTTTTGGTTTAATAGTTGCCAAAATTAGTAATTTTATTTTTTAAGCAGTTGAAGCCAATCTGTGAATGGGACTAGAGAATAACCATTTATCAAACTATTTATCAAACTCCAATGAAGAAAGTCGAAAGATTTATGGTGGGAAGAGGAAACTAGTGCTATGATAAAAATAATTGAGGAAGGAGATTAATTAGAAAAAGGAAAGAATATAATTGAATTTTAATTTAACCGGATGAAACAGTTGCCCATTCAAAACTAATTGAAACCCCACTATTGAAATTTATTCTACGATTCCTTTTCTACCAAAAAAAAAAAAATTATTCTACGATTAAATCAATGGCCATAAAAGCAACGTGAAATATACTTTGTTTATGACATAGTAACAGTAGCCTTCACCTTAAAACCATATTAAAGAAAACTAGAACCAATTTCCGGTTTCATTAGTGAGTGAGCTTGCCCACTGTACATCAAAACATTTCCAATCACTAATATTCATTATGAGAATACAGAAAATAGATTTTGCAAACAATTTTTAAAGATTAAGAAAAAAAAGCATGAGAAGTTTGATGCTTTTTACAATGTTCTTTATGACTGGAAAAAACTGAACTGAATTATACTAAAAAAACTAAAATAATAATATAATCCTTTAAAAATAGTAATAATTAAAATAAAAATTTGATAAAATTAATATTGGTTCTAATAATAGTGATAATAATAATAATGGAAAAAAATTATAATTACAATAACTAATGATAAATTACTGAAGAAAACTGATTACTGAACTGAACTGATTGTTACTGAAATTAAGTAATAAAGAACAGAACCTTATATAATTGCTATAGAAAAACAGTAGTTTTATTTGAAAATATTTTGTCCCAAATGTTTATCATGGAGAACAAAGATAACTACACAAGCATACAGACAAGACAAGACCAACTTCTCATGCGATAGATTATTGGGAGATTTACAAGAAAATTTAAAATTTAAATACAGTTTAATTTTAGGATAAAATACATGAATATCATAGTTAAACATAAAATTATAACTAAATCATATTACCAAACTTAATTCTTAATATGTCATTATTCTCTATATATTATGATTTTACATTATAATTTAAAAAATTTAGACTCCAATTCATAAATCATAAATCCTAAAAAATATATTCTAGACTTTTAATTTATAAATTTTAATCCTTAAAATATATTAAAAGTACTGATTTTACTAATTTGACATAATCCAAAATTATGACTTGACATAGTAGTAAATAGTTTTTAAAAGATGAATTTCTGTGTAATTTTCCCTTAATTTTAATTATATCATATGCCAAAGTATACTGACAGTTAAAGGAAGTATATCTTCGGCTGCCTATTTCAGCAGTTAACCTTTTTAAAAAATTAATCTGACATTTATAAAATAAAAAATATACTTTTGATATATTAACAATTAAACTATCAAAATTGATCAAACAATAATAATATTATTATTTATGATTTTCATGTAAATGACCCATTATTATTAGGTTTTAATTTTTTTTTTGTTAGCAAAACACGATGATGTCGTTCCACTTATACTTAATAAGAACTACGACATCATTTGAAGCAGCAGAAATCAAAAGAAAACCCTAACTTTCCATTCCTCTGCAGAAAGCTTAAACTTGCGGCAACAATGCAGTTTTTTTCTGCAAACTCCAAAATGAAAATTATATACCTGGAACTTTATCTTTTTTTAGATCTCAGTGGGGGCAAGTGCCCCTATTGTCCCTTACTGTAGATCCGTCCCTGATGGAATTGATCTCATACCATTTTATACAGGGTACAGATAGTCCTATTAAAATCAGATAATGTTGGGTACCCGTGGGTATAGTACCCGTAGCCATTCCTATTTATAATGGGTAAGTTACATAAAAGTTTAAGAATGACTTTACTTTTTACAAATGACTCATCCTTGTAAACAATAATATATCTGTGTAAAATTATTTTACAAATTTCCACACAACCCACTATAGTAGGAATGATTATTACTTCTTCCATTTCATTATATAAGTCATTCTAACTTATTTCACACAAATTAAGAAATACAATTAATATAGTAGTATCCAGTTAATGAATTTATATTGGTTAACTAAAAAAATCTCTCTTATTTAATGGTTGGGGGCGTGAGGGTTGGAATGTCCAAAAACACATGGACCAAGGCAAAAATTAACATTGACCAAAAAAACTAAACTAAAAGGTTTTTGAAAAACTAGAATGACAAACTAGAATGACTTATATTTAGGAAAAAAAATAACTTGCTAACATGATTTATTTTAAATATTTATAACAATAAAAAAACCGAAAACAACTCCTAAAAATTAAAACTGAAAGAACTTCTCATATCAGTTTCTTCTCTTGGAAAATTCATAAATCTATTCTTCAACGGTCTTCAATTTCACCAGTTTTTTTAAAAGGGCCAAATACATAAATATCATAAATAACTACAAAATTATAACTAAATCATATTATCAAACTTAATTCTTAATATGTCATTATTTTCTATATATTACAAATAAAGTATGAATTTACATCCTAATTTAAAAAATTTAGACCCAATTCATGAATCCTAAACCCTAGAAAATATATCTTAGGCGCGTAATTTATAAATTATAATCCTTAAAATATATTTAAAATGATGTTTTTACTAGTTTGACATAATTCAAAATCATTACTTGACATAGTTGTAAATAATTTTTCAAATCTGAATTTTCGTGTAAATTTCCCTTTTTAAAACTCTATTAAGCCATTACTAGTATTCATAAATTGAGTCTTGAATCAATGGCTCCACGATCGGAAAGAAGATTGAATTCATATTAAAGTTGATTTCGTGATTAGGCATAAATGAAACTGTAACTAACCAATCCTTCTTCCATCCTTACCGTTTCGGTTGATTTCAAAGTTTCATTTTAAACCTGACATTAGCAGTTCATTTTAAAGTTTTATTTTGAAATGTTTAAATATTGAGTCACCTGAACAAAAACAAAACAAACGATTTGATTTGGAAAAATTGATGGACTGAATTTCTTAACTTTTTTTGTCTAATTGCACTAGTTTAGAGTTTTGGAGAGAAATCAATTTGATGGAGAACTTCCATATTATATAACCCAGTTAAAAAAATATTAATATGAGAGAAAATCGAATTCATTGTAGCATTCCTGCTGAGATTGAAAATCTTATTAACTTAGGGCTTCTCCATTTGAAGAACACCTTTTAACAGGAAATGTTCATGTTGTCATTGGAAAGTCGCAGAAACTAGAAGGTTTACATTTGAATTATAACAGATTTTTCCGATCTATTCCTTCCTCATTAAGTAACTTGATGACAATGGAAGAAAATAGATTTTGCGGAAGGAAAATGTAAAAACCTTCAAAATTGCTACGAATTGAATGTTAGTGTGCATATATGATAGAAAAAGAAAAATTGAAAAACTATAACCAAGAAGGAAAATAAATAAAAGATAAAAGACAAAAGGGATGGGATAGTGGGTATATGCTTTCCCTATTTCACTGTCCATTTTCATGTTCTTCTTATAAAAAAAACAACAATGACTTAATTAAAATAATATATTTTATGAACTAAAAAGAGTTGTGTAATAAAATAGATCATTTTTATGAGAGAAATATGAAAAGGAATGGGACTATAAATTTGGAAAATTACCTTTAGTTAATAATAAAAAAAGTAATTTAATTTATATTAACTATAATTTTGAGAAAATTAAAATTACTTTAAAAGATTCTGATATTTTAAATTAAAAAATTATAATATGGTCGGCATGTGTATTTCACCAAGAAATAAATATACAGATGGATAATTAAAAAATATGTCTTGCTGCATATAACTTTACATCTTGGAAATGGGTAAACATATGAGTAATAATTTAATTGTATATATCCTTTCAAAAAATAATAATTGTATATACAACTTCTATAATATTGAATGTTAGTAGTAGTTTGTATTATTAAGGCCCTGTTTGGTAAAGAGCGTTTTGGGATAAAAAGAGCGGTTTTAACCAACTTTAGAGGTTTGACAACTGAAACCGCTAATTGGAGTGTTTGGTGGAGAGAGGTTTGGGAGAGAGTTTTGGGATGAAAACGTTAATTTAGAAAAAGCTCTTAAAAGGAGCTTTTTCAATTAGCGTTTTGCAATATTAAAATTAATGGACTTCTTTAACCCTAATAGATAGACCCCCTCTTCTCCTGCACCAAAATTAATGCCCTTATTCGTCTTTTTGCACAATCCGCTATTATCAATCAGCTAATTTTTACCAAACAGTCTACACAAACAGCTAATCAAATCAGCTAGTCAAATCAGCTAATGTAATCAGCTAATGTAATCAGCTAACAGCTAATGTAATCAGCTAACAGCTAACAGCTAACTCCCAAACATGGCCTAAAGCCTTGTTTGAGTAACTCTTTTATTGAAATTACCTCCAAAAGGGGCCTTATATTGAAGAATTGTCCAATTTAGGCGGTCACAATTAGATTTGGGGTATTTAGAATTGTAAGATGAAGATTAAAATCGTTTTAAAACTTATATCTAATAAGTGTAGATTTAACAATGAAATCAAATTTATTTTATTTGGTCTTATAATATTCCCCTCAATACCGATTTTTAATATTTTGTGTTTGTTTATCATTTCATGTTGCTTTTAAAAACCTTTCGGCGCTAAATTTTTTTATAAATACATCAACAGTTTAGTCTTTGGGCTTTACATATTGCATCTTAACATCTTCACGTAATACTTTCTATTTGATTTGATGATGAGCCTCAGCCTTCTAATGCAAGATATGTGAATTCCACTATAAAATTCTATTTGTCATTGCTTGGCAAATAACGGTTAAATGTTAGCTGATTACATTAATTATTAGTTGATTATCTTTTTTTTGTTAGCTAATTTAACTAATTTATTATATAAGCTTATGTGGTAAAACTTAGCTGATTTCTTATAGCTGTTTGTGTGACAAATAAAAAAATGCAAAAACCTTTAATTAGAGTTAAAGAATAGTAATTAGAAGTAAAAATATTAATATAAAAAGATGAATCAGTAACTTAATTGAATTGACTTGTCAAGACTTTTAAAGTGATTCAAACCTCTAATTTCAGCCGAAACTCCTTAACAAACAAAGAACTATATGTTTAAAAGTAGGGTTGGGTGCGGATCTCAAAGATTTTTGAACCGGACCAAATACCCGAAATAAAGATTCTAGAATTGGATTGTATTATTGACTTTTTCTATAAGACCGAATCGAATTGTATCATTGGTTTAATTAGGTACAATTCTGTAAATTTTCAAATTCTTAATATTCGTGAATAAATATATTGGAGATTTTAGAACCGGACGGAATATTTGGAAAAAAAATCCAGAACGAGATTGAACCGTTGACTTTTTTTAAGACCGAACTGAATTATACTTTAATGAATATAAGTAGATTTTTAAATCCCGAAATTGTACCCAACCCACTCACATATAAATAATTGTAACCGAATGTGTAGAAGATTTTTGGATCTTATCCTCTGAAACATTAACATTTCCCAAATTCAGATGCGGATCTAAGAAAAGTCTTGGAAATAGATGCAGCTAATAAAAGAAATGGCAGCTGGTGTCACAGAATGACGACTGCTTACAAAGAATATAGTAAGTACAAAGAGTTGCCAAAGCACCATGACGAAAGCACAAAATTGCTCAATCTTAAACAGAGAGCATAGGATGATAAAAATGGAGATTTTTTACTTTCGACTTCACAAGACTAAACTAGATGCAACTTGTTTTATCAGATGTCAGTTCTCATAGATCCTCCACTAATCATAGGAACTATAAAAGGCATGGATGGATCCTGATACACAAATGATGAAGAAAAAGGTTTTACTTTATTGATTCTTTCTCCATCTTTTTCTTCTTCTCCAGTTTTCTCAGTTGCTTGTGTTCTGTATCCATGGCTGAAATCTCTCTGAAATTGGTTGTGTTTAATGAGAATTGGTACGATTTAACGATGTTGATTGCTAACTGATTCAAAAGGGTATCTATATCTGTCTCAATTAGCTTCTCTTTTGATCAATTCTTTGCCATCTGTTATGCCCTCTACCTGTTTGTTTTAATGGATAATAGAATTGGTTTATCTGATTCAAACGAGATCAGCAATGGAAGCAGCACTTGCTGCACAGAAACCCTTTCTGTTCCAAAACCTCCAAACCCAGGAGTCTCAGCTCTTGAGCAGCTATCCAAAACCCTCGAATCTATCTTTCAGTCCGATTTTGACTTTTATGCGGATGCCAAAATCATAATCTCTGCACCTAATAGGGAAATACCGGTCCACCGGTGCATTTTATCAGCTAGGAGTCCTTTCTTTAAGACCGTTTTTTCTGGCTCTGGTGCCAAAGAGAAAAGGGGGAACTTTGAATTGAAGGAGTTGGCTAAGGACTTTGAAATTGGGTTTGATGCACTTGTTGCAGTTTTGGCCTATTTGTATAGTGGAAAGGTGAAGCCTTTGCCAGAGGGTGTTTGTGTTTGTGTTGATGAAGATTGCTCCCATGTTGCTTGCAGACCTGCTGTAGATTTCATGGTTGAGGTTTTGTATGCCTCTTTTACATTTCAGGTGCCTGAATTGGTGGCTCTTTATCAGGTAATATTTAGTCCGGGTGACAATTTCGGGTTATTGTGTCAAATTCGTGTTACGTTATATATGTTTCATATGTTTATACATGATATAAATGCTAGAGAAATGATAATAATGTCAATCATGTCGTGTCAGTAGGAATCCGTTTCTGTAATCATGTTGTCAGTGTCAAAAATTGACACCCTAGATATTTAGAGACTATTTGTCTATTTATATGAAAATTCTGCAAAAAACTATATGTTTCAAGGGTGGAAATTTCGTGTTATCTTGTTAAAATCGTGTTATATTGCTCTGGTTGTCGTTATCGTGTCAGAAACTGCCAACCCCTTTTGAAGCTAAAAGTTCTAATTTTCAGTTTTTTTGACTCAAAATTTCTTCCTGCTTGATGTTATAGATATAGAAACTTGGTTATTTATGGTCCTCTAGTTAGGATGTATGAATTTTGTTCATATGTTTCTAAAGGATAATCTTTTCTGTCGGATATTTGAAAAGAGTTTCGGGTTTTTTATTAATTGCAGAGGCACCTTTTAGATATTCTCGATAAGGTTGCAATTGATGACATATTGATAGTTCTGTCGGTTGCGAACATTTGTGATAAAGCTTGCGCGAGATTGATAGCAAGATGTGTTGAGATCATTGTAAAATCTAATCTTGATATGGTAACTCTTGATAAGGCCTTACCTCAGGACATTGTAAAGCAAATAACGGATGCTCGAACCGAACTTGGTTTGGAGTTGGACACACCGGAAAGTGAAGGTTATCCTGATAAACATGTGAAGAGGATATACCAAGCATTGGACTCAGACGACGTAGAATTAGTTAGAATGCTACTGAAAGAGGGACATACCAATTTGGATGATGCACATGCGCTCCACTACGCCGTTGCTTACTGCGACGCAAAGACTACTACTGAGCTTCTGGATCTTGGAATTGCTGATATTAACCGGAGAAATACGAGGGGTTACACTGTGCTTCATGTGGCTGCAATGCGGAAAGAGCCTAAGATTATAGTATCTCTCTTGACTAAGGGAGCTCAACCATCTGACCTTACTTTGGATGGTAGAAAAGCAGTTCAAATCTCGAAACGGCTAACTAGAGCAGCTGATTACTATAGGTCTACTGAGGAAGGAAAAGCTTCTCCGAAGGAGCGATTATGCATAGATATATTAGAGCAGGCGGAAAGAAGAGAGCCATTGCTCGGAGAGGCTTCTCTTTCTCTTGCTATGGCAGGCGATGACCTTCGAATGAAGCTATTATACCTCGAAAATAGAGGTGAACTTTCTTCGTCTGATTCATGTTTTATGCATTTATATACATTTTCCTTGCTGAAACTCGAATCTGCATTTGTTTGAATCGAATCTTCGATGAGTATGTCGCATTTTTGCTACTAGGACTCATGATTTCTCTCAGAATACGTTGCTTTCGAATGATAATATGTTTCATTTGCATATAATCGCGGGGAAAGACCAAAACTTTACTCATGATTTCTAATTGTGAAGCTATTAATTTGATTGTTCTTTATCAGTGGCATTGGCAAAAGTTCTATTTCCCATGGAAGCAAAAGTTGTTATGGATATAGCTCAGGTGGACGGAACGTACGAATTTTTGTTATCCGGTAAGCATAATAACAACGCTGGTGCCCGGAGGACGACGACAGTGGACTTGAATGAGGCACCTTTCAGACTTCAAGAAGAGCATCTGAATAGGATGAGAGCACTCTCTAAAACTGGTAATTCTTGCTTCCTGCATATACCATTTTTCTTGACCGAACATTTTACGAGTAATACATATATTTCAATTCCTTTACGTGTAACGTAAATAGGCATGTTGTTCTGTAATCTGAGTAAGGGCCCGTTTGTTTTACTTGCTGTTTGATGATGTTGTTTGGTGTTACCGTTTAGTGTTTGTTGTTTGAAAAGACTGCTTTTATAAAAATCTACTTTTAAGCTACAAAAGGTAAACAGGAGGTGTCTAACCAAACACCTAAAACAAGTCGGACAAACAATTCATGGACGAATGTGAAGTAACGACGTTATTTATATATGTTATGATGACAGTGGAACTGGGAAAACGGTTTTTTCCACGGTGCTCGGAGGTGCTAAACCGGATAATGGATGCGGACGACTTATCTCAACTAGCTTATGTAGGGAATGACACACCGGGAGAACGGAGACGAAAGAAACAAAGATACATGGAGCTTCAGGAAGTTCTGCTGAAGGCATTTGATGATGATAAACAAGAGTTTGACAGATCAACAATATGTTCTTCTTCCTCATCAAAGTTTGTAGGAGTGATGAGGTCTAATGGCAAGCTCCTTAAAAGGAGGAGTAAGGCTTAATTAAGTTTCCCACTTGTATTATACTTGTATATTTCTTTTTGTTTTGGTCTCCTTTTTCCTTGTGTTATCCATGATCCTTTTTTAATTCTACTTAAGGATGGCAACCTGTAACTACTTTTGGTCTCATTTCTGTTCCTTTTTATTTTTGAAACTATCCGTCTCATTATCTTTGCAAATATTCACTCTTACCTGTTAAGAATAAAAAAATAAATAAACCAATCTTAAATTTAAAACATCATTTACAAATTTAATAAAATTAATTCAAACATTCTAAATAATTCAAAGTAACATATTAAATTCCAACATTCTAAATACAAATTTAGTTCCTTTGATAATACTCTTCATATTTTTTAAAGGGATAATTATAATTATGACTATTGAACTTTACTCATTGTTATAGTATGATCACTGAATTTTAAAACGTAACATAAAAACCATTGAACTTTATACTTTTTAACATAAAAATCGTTATAACCATTAATAAGTCATTATGACCTTTGGCTACTCTTTTAATAGATAATCTCCTCCTCTCTATGTCGTTTCTTTCTCTATCAAATTCATACCAAAAGTATTTTTTTTAAGTATATTTTTAATTATTTTTAAGTTTACATAAACCCATAAATGGTTTATATCTTCCATATTTATAAAAGGAAAATCAAAACCAGTTTTTTTTTTAAATTATTTATGAGTTTACACAAACTAAGGATGTTCAAAAACCAAATAAAATCGAACCAAAATAACTGACCGAACCAATGAGATTTCCGAATTAACCGAACTGTCCGAAATAAATTCTAATTATAATTAGTTTTAAATTTTTCATTTAGTCAATTTTTTTTTGGTAGAGCAGGAAGGCACTAGGCCCAGAAACAACAAGGAAAAAGGAGAACAGAAACAAAGTCAGATTACATCCGGACACTACGGCTCAGAACCGAACCATTTCTATCTTCAGAGAGAATGCCGTGGAGGCCTGCAGGGGGCGCACCAAACTCATGATGACCCATAGCACAAGAACCTGCGAAGTTCGCCAACCAGTCAGCAACCCGGTTTCCTTCTCGATAAGTATGAGTGAAAGCAAGGGTCCAATCCCTCCTCTTGAACTCTTGGCAACGACTCACCAGCCAGGAATGTGGATGATGTTGCTCAATCTCCCCCTCCATGAGGCGTAGACAAACTTGGGAATCTACTTCAATTATTAACTGACGGAAGCCAAGAGTCCAAGCCTGTTGCATAACAAATAATATTCCCCAAAGCTCAGCCAGAGTAACAGTACAAAAGCCTATATTCACGCCAAAACCACCCAACCACATTCCGTTTTGATCCCGTATAAGACCTCCCGCCGACGCCATACCAGAATTGCCCTTACAGGCCCCATCCGTATTAACTTTGGTCCAATTCTCGTCTGGAGGCCTCCACCTTATCCAAATGGTTCCACGAGTCGGGACAACAAGCAATACCTGGCAGCGCTGAAATTCATTGCAGAGGCCTCGCTTCCCGCATTAGTCCTAGCCGTGCCTTGAAAGACAAGGTCATTTCTCCACTTCCAAAGCCACCAAACCGAGAAAGCAAAGATGGTCGGCCAGCTGACTTCCCGAACCTTCCCATTGTACTGAAGATTACAGATTAGCCAACTCCTCAGATCAGCGGTCAAGAACGCAGGACGATTAACCCTAGGAATAAGTTCGAGACAAAGTCGCTTCGCATAGCTGCAATCCCGCAGTACATGAGTTTCCGATTCCGCAGTCCTACATCGAGGGCATATGTCGTCGTCTGTCAGTTTCCGGCGAACCCGGTTCATATTGCAGAGGATTTTCCCATGCGCGAGGATCCAAATAAAGGGTTTGATTTTGTGCGGGACATTAAGCGACCATATCAGCTGCCAAATCCGGCTATCTCCCACATCTGCTTTCGTGAGGCGCGCATAGCCTGTCTTGACCGAGTATCTGCAAGAGTCCGTCAAAGGCCAGAACAATGGATCCGAAACTAGACTATCAGGGCATACAGCAAGGGGAGCGATTTTTAGCAGCACTTGTGGAGGGAGCAGCTTATTGAGAGCATTCCAATTCCAGCTGTTCTTCTCCAGATCCCAATAGTGCAAGTCCGATAGGTTCAGATCCGAATGAGGAATCTGATGCAAGCAAGAGGACACTAGTGGTTCATTACCACACCAGGTGTCTTTCCAAAACCGTGTATCGCTGCCCCTATAAAGCAATTTGGCTGCTCTGTTTCTTATTAGGCTGCCCCCTGTCGCAATGCTCTTCCAAATAGCTGAGTTAGGGGATTTCGCACAGAAGATATCAGTTCCCAGGTGATTACCCCCGTACTTAGCAATCATCACACGGACCCATAGGCTATCCTTTTGACATAGAATGTCCCAGCTGAGCTTAGCCACCATAGCAATGTTAAACTCCCATATCTTCCTCAAGCCAAGGCCGCCTACAAGCTTCGGGGAGCAAATAGTGTTCCAGTTAACTAGATGTATCTTGCGAGCCTGCGTTTGAGAGCCCCACAAGAAGCCTCTGTTGCATTTATCCAATTTACTGCAGATACCTTTGGGGAGGATGACCGTCTGCATAGCAAAGGTAGGAATGGCCTCCATAACCAACTTCACGAGAGTCAATCTCCATGCAAAGTTCAGACAATTAGCCTTCCACCCTGCCATGCGCTCTTGAACTCTATCCACAATATAACCGAACGTCTTCTTAGAAACCCTATCATGAAGCACTGGTACCCCCAGATACTGTTGGGGTTTAGTGTCCTATCGTCAATTGTTCTAGGATATAAACCAGCTGTAAATGAATTGTTCTTTATATCATTTGTTTTAATAAGATATGGTTTTCAAACTGTATAAAGGCAATTACTTTTAAGAACTAAATAAGTCTAATAAAAGGAAATCCCCAAGTTTATTTAAAGTGATTATAAAGTGTTCATACAAGCATGAAGTGAGACAAAACATTATAATAAACTAATAAACTTAAAACCACCCCAAGTCAAGTAATATGTTTTGAATAGGGATTGACATAATACTGTAGAGATTTGCATATAACAATGTTTTCTGTCGAGACAGAGAGCTGATCTCACAAGCTTCAGATATGCAGATATCTGGACAGTTACATGGATCCAGTGAAGGAGTTCATTAGGATCGGGGACCCGACTTGAGATAACAGGATGGATGGATTTATCCTTGTCACATGTTCATCACGTTGGTATTAATAGGTATAAGTAATCCTCAGACTCAAAGGAATGTTAATTAGTGATTCTGGATTATGGAATGTGATGCTTTGACTCTGTTCAAACACGATCCATAACAGAGATGACTCTGGGATGTGTGCGGGCAGGCGTTGGGTATCACAGGAAGTAATTGCAGGATATCTAACATTGGATTGAGCATTTGTATAAGTAATCCTCAGACTCAAAGGAATGTTAATTAGTGATTCTGGATTATGGAATGTGATGCTTTGACTCTGTTCAAACACGATCCATAACAGAGATGACTCTGGGGTGTGTGCGGGCAGGCGTTGGGTATCACAGGAAGTAATTGCAGGATAGCTAGCATTGGATTGAGCATTTGTCACTCCTGATAAATGGGAGATACGTCCAAGGATCGCTTGTGGAAGACTTGACTCTAAATCCTTGCAAGGTGATAACTTAAGACTTGAAATAGAGATTTCACTTAACCTATCTATTCGGAGTTAACTCGGCCTGTACAAGTAAAACGAACGTCTCACTATATGTGACTTGACATAATCCATAGTCATAAGATTCTGTTCAAGGATGTAGTTGATAAAGGATCAAATTATACTGTAACTAATACGGAAAGGTCAACGACGAAATCAACTTGTCTTCTTATAACTCTGAGGGAATGTTTACGGTTCTGCCTATAACAGTCCTCGCACTCATTCCATTATACAAAGATTAAATATAATTTTGGGAAATTAATTTAATGGTTGTATACGGCTAGTAGTAATAAGAACCTAATGGGTCACACATAAGACTTGGAACCAAAAAGAGGAATTGATATTAATTAATTAATGGAAGCCCAACTAAGTCAACTAAGGCCCAAATATAAGGGGGGAGGCGAAAATCCATGTGTATTAGACACATATGGGATTAATTTAATTTTGACAATTTTAATTAGATTATAATTGTGGATTAAATTAATTATAGGATAATTTAATTAGAAGATTTATTGTGATTATATTACTTGTAATTATTATCCTATTAAATAAGTTAATATTATCTTATAATTAATATTTGGATATAATTATAGATAATAATAAATAAGAGTTTTATTCCGGATACAACTCTTAATTAAAGGGGTATATATAGCCTCTTCCATCTAAACCCTAGTCAGATAGAATTAGGTTACTGAATAAGAATTTAATTCGGAATAAAATTCTTATTGTTATTATCTATAGTTATATTAAATATAAAGATAATAATAACTTGTTGATAGGATAATAATAGAAGCAATTTAATCTCATTAAACCTCCTAACTTATTTATCCTATAATTAATTTAATTCATAATCATAATCTAATTATAATTGTTAAATTAAATTAATTCCTTTATGTATTTATTATACATAAATCGCCCCCCTATACTACTGGGCCTTAGTGGACTCAGTTGTGCTTCCGTCAATTAATTAACATATGTTTCTTTTTTGGGTTCCAAGTCTTATGTGTGACCCATTAGGTTCTTATTGCTTCTAGCCGTATACAACTATTAAATTAATTTTCTCAGAATTATATTTAATCTTTGTATAACGGAATGAGTACGCGAACTGTGATTGGCAGATCTGAAACATTCCCCCAGAGCTATAAGAAGACAGGTTGATTCTGTCGTTGACCTTTCCGTATTAGTTACAGTATAATTCGATCCTTTGTCAACTACATCCTTGAACAGAATCTTATGACTATGGGCAATGTCAAGTCACATATAGCGAGACGTTCGTTTTACTTGTACAGGCCGAGTTAACTCCAATTAGATAGGTTAAGTGAAATCTGCATTTCAAGTCTTAAGCTATCACCTTGCAAGGATTTAGAGTTAAGTCTTCCACAAGCGATCCTTGGACGTATCTCCCATTTATCAGGAGTGACAAATGCTCAATCCAATGTATAACTATCCTGCAATTACTTCCTGTGATACCCAACGTCTGCCGTACACACCCCAGAGTCATCCCTGTTATGGATCGTGTTACAACAGGATCAAAGCATCACATTCCATAATCCAGAATCACTAATTAACATTCCTTTGAGTCTTAGGATTACTTATACCTATTAATACCAATGAGATGAACAGGTGACAAGGATAAATCTACCCATCCTGTTATATCAAGTCGGGTCCCCAATCCTAATGAACTCCATTCATTGGATCCATGTAACTGTCCAGATATCTGCATATCTGAAGCTTGTGAGATCAGCTCTCTGTCTCGACAGAAAACATTGTTACATGCAAGTCTCAACAGTGTTATGGCAATCCCTATTCAAAACATATCACTTGACTTGGGGTGGCTTTAAGTTTATTAGTTTATTATAATGTTTCATCTCACTTCATGCTTGTATAAACACTTTATAATCACTTTAAATAAACTCAGGGATTTCCTTTTATTAGACTTATTTAGTTCTTTAAAAGAGGTTGCCTTTATACAGTTATGAAACCATATCTTATTAAAACAAATGACATAACGAACAATTCATTTACATTAGGTTTATATCCTGGAACAATTTTCTATAGGACACTAAACCCCAACATACTCCCACTTGGACTAAAGCCAATTGTTTCTACAACTTATCCCAGTAGAACTTAGATGACCATCATGTACTTTCTGGGTTATGGGCTTTGTCAACGGATCTGCAACGTTGTCCTCTGTAGGTACTCTTTCTATTCTCACATCTCCTCTTGCAACAATCTCTCTTACAAGGTGGTATCGCTTAAGGTAATGCTTGGATGCATTATGAGACCGTGGTTCCTTTGCTTGTGCAATGGCTCCATTGTTATCACAGTACATAGTAATGGGATTCACAATGTCAGGCACCACACCAAGTTTTGTAATGAACTTCTTAATCCAAACTGCTTCCTTTGCTGCTTCCGCAGCAGCGATGTACTCTGACTCGGTCGTAGAGAAAGCCACGCTTCCCTGCTTGGAACTCTTCCAACCGACCGCTCCCCCATTCAAGATAAACATGTATCTTGATTGGGATCTAAAATCGATCTCATCCGTGAGATGACTGGCATCTGAACATCCTTCTATTTTCAGACCCCATTCTCCGTACACTAGGAACATATCTTTAGTCCTTCTCAAGTACTTAAGAATGTTCTTGACGGAATTCCAATGCTCGTCACCCGGATTACCTTGATAACGACTCGTTATGCTTAACGCGAACGCTACGTCAGGTCTAGTGCAAAGCATAACATACATAATCGAACCGATTGCGCTGGTGTACGGAATTACAACCATGCGTTTCTTATCATCTTCGGTTTTAGGACATTAATGATTGCTTAACTTTACCCCATATACCATGGGTAAGTTACCTCGTTTCGATTCAAGCATGCTAAACCGCTTTAGCACCTTTTCAATGTATGTAGCCTGTGAAAGACCAAGCAGTCTTCTTGATCTATCTCTGTAGATCTTTATACCAAGTATATAAGCTGCTTCACCAAGGTCTTTTATGGAGAAGTTACCTGATAACCATACTTTCACCGACTGTAGTAGAGCTATGTCATTTCCCATTAGTAATATATCGTCCACATATAATATGAGAAATGCAACTGAGCTCCCACTTGCTTTCTGGTAAATGCAAGCTTCTTCGCAATTTTGTTCGAAACCAAACTGTTTTATGGTTTCGTCAAATCGCTTGTTCTAGCTTCTAGATGCTTGCTTGAGTCCATAAATGGATCTCTGAAGTTTGCAAACCTTGGTTGCATCCTTTGATGTGAAACCTTCAGGTTGCATCATATATACATCCTCAAGCAGGTTTCCGTTTAGGAAAGCTATTTTCACATCCATTTGCCAAATCTCGTAATCGTAGTGAGCGGCAATAGCAAGCATTATTTTGATTGATTTGGACATGGCTACAGGAGAGAAAGTTTCGTCATAATCAATTCCTTGCTTCTGACGATATCCTTTCGCTACTAACCAAGCTTTGTAGGTACTAACCTTTCCATCCATGTCGGTCTTCTTCTTGAAGATCCACCTGCACCCAATGGGTTTTATGCCTTCGGGTGGATCAACCAAAGTCTACACTTGGTTAGTGTACATGGAATCCATGGCCTCAAGCCATGCTTTAGAATCTAGACTGGTGAGTGTTGGTCCCTTATAACGCAACAACAAGTTAGTTCCAATGGGGGGGATAGGAACTATTTAAAATTTTAAGTACGTTGAGGCTGAATTCTTTTTCCTTTGAAAAGGATTATACAGCGCGTTGAGTCAATAAGACACTAGCTTAGTCAACTGGTGACTAAGTCAGCTTCTTTCGTTGAGTCAGGAGATAGCACTTTGAGTCTATTCCTGAACTCAAACACTCAATACACACAACTCAGCTTGACCTCTTTACTTGGTCAGTTTTGTTTAAAGCAAGCAATATATATATATTAAGGAGTTTAAGGTTAGAAAGATATTACTCAGCAGATTTATCCAGGTTCGGCCTCCAAGCCTACGTCCTGTCCCCGGAACACGTTCCGAGATTTCGAATTCTCTACTGAGCTCTTTAACGGTAGAGCATCAAACCTTTTACAACTTAGAAGCTGAGTATAACAAGAGTACCTTCCTCTATACCTCTACTCACTCCTAATCTCACGCTGAGTACTATAACCGAGTACTCAGCCTCTACTTTCTAATTTCTAGAAATGATAAGTATTTGTCCTAAACAACAATTGCTAAGACACCTTAGATGATTGAATAATCACTCTAGACTTTTACACAAAAGATATGAAATTTGGTGTAAGAATTTGCTTTGCTTTTTCTTGCAGAACTTTGAGTAGAATTTTGGTCAGCGTAATGGTTTGATCAAGTTTTGTATCTAATGAAGCAACTGAAGGGCTCTATTTATAGAGACGTCTGAGACATCGGTCATTTCGAATTTCGAAATAACCGTTGGAGGGAAACGACTTCCTATCGTTGTCACTCAGTCTTGCTCAGAGCTCTCAGCCAATCAGATTTGAGTATCTTCTGTCCTCGGTCAGTGTTGAGCAGCTTTTAGTCAGCTAAAACAATTTTAACTCAACATTGAACAAACACATTAGTATAATAACTCAAAGCATTTAAACTTAGTGTGTTTAGAATATATTTAATTTTACTTAAATGATTTTGTCAAATCAAAATCATGTGGAAAGGTATTTCAACAAACTCCCACATTTTGATGTTGGCAAAACTATTCAGCGAGGAACTCAGTGTTGAGCTCCCCCATGATAGTTGACCTATTATTGCTTAGCAAACTCCCCCGTCAGGGTTGAGCTACTGACTTAGTTTTAACTCTAAATATTCTAAGGTTTAATTGAGTAGGTCTAAGGTCAGTTTTCAGATATAGGCCAGCTCATGGAACATATTCTATTTTACTCAGTATTGAGCGGAAGGTGTAACATTCAGAGAGCACTGAGTAATTATTTTGTTCAATGGTTTTTATGAGACAATGTTTTGTAAGCATACAGGACAATGTCAAACATTTGATCAGCATGGGATACAATCAACAAGTATTTAGACAGTAAACACAGTTGATGTAATTGAAGATACATAATAACATAATACTCAGCATCATATGGAATAACTCAAGTTGGGATAAAAGATGCAAGTATTGTATTTAAGTGAAGTAGTCATCATACATAGCAAAAGATGAGCATAAAAGAACATATAGACTAGATACTAAGTTAAACAAAGCTAAGCTAGCCTATTTCTACTTCTTTTTCTTTTGCTTAGACTGACTGCTTCTAGGAGCCTCCTGCTGAGTTTTAGCTTGTTCTTTCTCCCCCGTTTTGTCAGCATCGGGAGGAGCAGGAATTCTGAAAGAGTCGGTTAAGACAGCGGCGGTTAGTACGGCGGACAGCTCCTTAAGTTTGTCGGCACTTTCGTTAATGCCGTCAAAGACAATAACGCCTTCATTCAAGAGCTCTTTTGGAATGCCGATTTCAGCAGCGCTGAGCAAGCTCAGTATGTAAGCTTGAGACTTACCTACCCAAGTAATTGACTCTGTCAGGGCAGCA
Organism: Euphorbia lathyris; assembly: GCF_963576675.1. Lineage (NCBI taxonomy): Eukaryota > Viridiplantae > Streptophyta > Magnoliopsida > Malpighiales > Euphorbiaceae > Euphorbia > Euphorbia lathyris. Next base: position 27,824,069 of record NC_088917.1, on the reverse strand, counting down.
AAGACTTGATGAAAGGTCTTCAGCAGTGCTGAGTCATAATATTGGCGCTGGATATTATTGTGACGCACATGTGTGAAGGTCCTTTGGGTAGTGACCAGAATCTCATTCTGCTTCATCTGGTCAGTGTCCATCTCTTGTTTATTTAAGTTCAGCAGACGAACTGCTTCGCTTATTTGCTCCACCGAGCATTGAGAGTAGGAAGCCAGCTGATTGTTGGTCTTGATTTGCTCAGTGTGAAGCTGGGCAAAGAGCATCTTAACTTCATCAGAAGTGGCATACTGAGTATTCGCAGCTGACAAGGTCTGGAATTGGCCTTAAAGAGTGTTAAGATATTGAACAGTTGTCAGCTGGAGCTCAGCCAGCTTGGTTATAGAGTCCTAGTTGGGCTGATGTGATTGAATTGAAATCATATCACTTAGCAGATCCTTCAGTCCTTTAACCTCATTTAAGAGTTGAGTGACCTGGGACAGCTGAGTTGATGTATTGTTACTGGACCCAGCAGTAGGTTGAGCAGATGGATGAATGTCTTTAATTAATGACTGCACCGAGTTGATGAGTTTTCTACCAGACTCGGTGGCATGTAGATAGTTTAGGGATTCATCATCATGTTGCCTAGTTTCCTCAGTATGACCAGTTGGTGGAGGAGTCAGAGTTATGATAGGGTTAGTGACTGGAAGTGTGTTTGCAATCTGCACTTGATGTTCTGGAAGAGTTGATTGATCGGCAGTAGTGATGGTTGGTGAAGTAGTAATTCTAATGCTGTCAGTGCTGACTGGGGCAGGAATGTTCTGAGTCAGCACAGTGCTTGGAGCAACAGCATTGATGAGAACTTGCTCGATTTGGCTTGTTGAGTTAGCGGAAGCATTCAAGTCGGCTTGTTCCTTTGGTGAAGAAATAGAGGCTTGCTTTTCTAGAGAAGCTTGTTGAGAAGAAGGTGTTTGCTTACAGAAAAACTTAAGCTTAAGAGAAGAAGGATCTGTAGTCGGCTTTTGAACAGGAAGGTCAATGATAGATTTCTGACTTGCCTTAACCAATCTTCTTCTGCGAGGAGGAGTGTCAGCTTGGATAGACTCTCCTGAGTGAGAAGGAGAGGTCTCTACTTGATCAGCATTAAGCTGATTAGCTTGTTCTTGGTCTTTACCTGCACTCAACCCAGTATTAGTTGGGTCAGCAGCTTCTTCTTCACTAGTTGTCTCCTCAGCGTCATCCTGACCGCTTTCTTCTTCTTCTACTTCATCATCATCCTGATCTGAGTTATCTAATTCTTCTTCCACCTGAGTGATGAAGTGATCATCCAGTTCCACATCATCTTCTTGATGCTCAGCTTCAGTTCCTTGACACTGAGTGTAGTGAGAATCACCAGGAACGATGATGTCAGTGGGGATAGCATCAATTGGGGTCAGCTCTGAAGACTTTTTCTTCTTCAGAGGTTGCTCAGCATCCAGTCTTTCCTCTATATCAGGCTCATCTTGCATGCTTCTCTTCTCAGCTGACTTAGGTATCTCCTGACCTTTTTGAGAAGCTGACTTTTGTTTCTTGGTTTGAGGCTCAGTCTTCTTTGAAGGAGTCCCAACAGCTTTCCTCTTTCGGGCAGCTGGAGCCTTTGTCCTTTTGCCCTTCTTTGGGACAGTTGTCTCCTCATCAGCCTCATCAGCATTTTTGCCTTTCTTAATTGGTTGGTCATACTTCAAGGCACGCAGCGAAGCCGCTGTGATCTCAGAGCCTTGGGCCTCAGTTTCCTCGAAGAGATCAATTTGATGATCTTTGAGAATTATGGTTATGAGTGAGCCCAGCCTTAAAGTTTCAGTGCTCCTCTGGAAGCCGGCTATTAAGAAAACTGTCATGTTGATGGGCTTATAGGTTAGCATATGCCATATGAAGCATTGCTCGAAATTTGTCACTGAGCTGGTGCAATTAATCTTGGGGTAGATGTAATTGGTCAGCAGATAGTGTGCCATCTTTTGGTGCTGGCCCATTAATGAGCTTGAGATTTCTCCAGAATGGCCAGTGGGCTTGCAGAAGGTAGCAACATACCCAGTTCCTTCAGGATCACCCTTCCTTCTCAGCTTTGTTCCCTCATTCTTCAATTTCAGCAAATTGGCAAGGTAGGTAGGGTTGATGAAGATTGTTTTCTCCTTTACCACGATTACTAGATAGTCCTGGTTATCGTTAGCAACCCGTAAGTTGTGGTAGAATTCCCTTACTAGGTCAGGGTAAGTGGGATCTCTAATGGAGAACAGCTCAGTCCAGCCATTCTTCGATATCCATTCACAGAATGGTTGCTCGGTTGTTACGAAGGCCTCAGAGAACCATCGTGAGAAGTCTATTTTCCACTCTCTAACGTCTGCGAAGACTTTGGTGTAGGTTCTGACCTTGGTCGGCTTTCCCTTAGATGAGGTGGCTTGGCCAGCTTTTCCTTTGCTCGGCGTAGTGACCTTTGTGGTTTCAGGCGAAGTAGTTTGCCTGGAGGGTTCATCGGAACTGGTCTTAGGGTGACCGGCACCGGAGATGTTAACGGAAACCTTAGTCATAGTTTCAGAAAAAGATTGGGAAGCTTTGAGAGTTTTTAGAGAGAGAATGCTTTGCCAGAGAATTCGGTAAGTGTAAAGAGATAACAATGGGGATTTGCCCATTATTTATAGCGGTGATAAGTGGATCTTATCGAATCCATGTGTCAGTTTTGCCTTGGGATTGTGAACCGACAATAGTCCTGGCTTTTATGACACATTCGGTGCATACGTCATCCTATGTGGCTATTCGCGTGCTCTAGCATTAAATGCAACGGATCTTATACTCAGCGTTTAGAATACTAAGCGTTTTATATTCTGAGTGGTCAGTTTTATACATACGGATGATTTCTCAGTTTTATACTACTCGGTGCCTGATGTTTGCTCAGTATGTGATATTTATTCATTTAACATTAAACACTCAGCATACAATAGATCATTCAGCATGTTAATTCACTCAGCATGAGTCTATATTAAGAGCTGGAATTTACTGAAGAGGATTAAACATACCAATGGCTTCTCTCAGTATGCTGAACTGTTCACGAGCCAGTGGCTTTGTGAAGATATCCGCAAGCTGCTCATCCGTTGGGACGTAGGTCAGCTTTATCTCACCCTTGAGTACATGGTCTCTAGTGAAGTGATGTCTTATGCTGACATGCTTCATCCTGCTGTGTTGAATTGGGTTCTTAGATAGATCAATTGCATTTTTGTTGTCACATTTGACCTCAATTGTCTTTGTTTGAACACCATAGTCTTCAAGCTGTTGCTTAATCCATAGGACTTGAGCAACACAGTGTCCAGCAGCAATGTACTCAGCTTCAGTGGTGGACAAGGCTACTGACGCCTGCTTCTTGCTGAACCAGGATACAAGATAGCTTCCTAAGAAATGACATCCTCCATAGGTGCTTTTCCGTTCTAGCTCGTCTAGTCCATAGTCAGCGTCAGTGTATCCAACGAGTGTAAAGCCATGAGTGTTGGGATACCATAAACCTGCGTTCACTGAGCTTTGCAAATATCTAAGGATTCTTTTTACAGCTATGTAATGAGATTCCTTAGGGTTAGATTGATATCTAGCACAGTAGCATACTGAGAACTGAATGTCAGGTCTACTTGCTGTTAAGTAAAGTAGAGAGCCTATCATACCTCGATACAATTTGCTGTCTACCGACTTACCATTCTCGTCAGCACAGAGGACAGTGTCAGTGCCCATAGGAGTGGATATTGGCTTGCAATTTTCAAGATCATATTTCTTCAATATCTCCTTGGCATATTTAGCTTGACTGATGAAGATGCCATTTTTTCCTTGTTTGATTTGAAGTCCAAGGAAGAAGTTGAGTTCTCCCATCATCTACATTTCAAACTCAGTCTGCATTTGCTTGCTAAATTCCTTGCACATTGACTCATTAGTAGCACCGAAAATAATATCATCAACATATATTTGAGCCAGCAGGGTATCTTTACCCTTTCTCTTAATGAATAAGGTTGTATCAGCTTTGCCCCTGATATAGTTTCTAGTCAGCAGGAAACTGGTCAGCCTCTCATACCAAGCACGTGGTGCTTGCTTGAGGCCGTACAGAGCCTTTTTGAGTTTATAAACGTGGTTTGGGAATTTAGGATCCTCAAACCCTGGAGGTTGATTAACATAAACTTCCTCGTTTATAACTCCATTAAGGAATGCACTCTTAACATCCATTTGAAACGGTTTAAAGTTCATATAGCTTGCATAAGCGCATAAAATTCTAATAGCCTCTAGCCTTGCCACTGGGGCAAAGGTCTCACCGTAGTCAATACCTTCTTGCTGACTGTAGCCCTGAGCTACAAGCCTTGCTTTGTTCCTGACTACGTTTCCTTGCTCATCCAGCTTGTTGTGGAAGACCCATCTTGTTCCAATGGTCTTCTGACTCCTTGGATGTGGCACTAGCTCCCATACATCGTTTCTTCTGAATTGGTCAAGTTCCTCTTGCATTGCGCTCATCCAGAATTCATCTTCCTCAGCATCAGCGAAGTTCTTAGGTTCCTGAACTGAGACAAAGGCTACGTTGCTGAGGTATCTTCTGAGTTGGTTTCTTGTCATCAGGGTATTCTCAGCGGCATCAAGAATAGCACTCTCTGAGTGTCCTTTTGGTATTCTTATCTCTTTTGGTAGATTTATGTCTTGTGCTGTCTGTGTTTCAACAATCTCTGCAGGTGAAGACTGGTCAGTGAAAACTATATTTGGTTCATTTTTACCTTTGCTCAGCCCTTGAGGGAATGACTCAGCGGCTGTATCTTGATCAGCGGGTACTGAGTGTGGATCATCCTCGGTCAGCGGCAGATATCTTCCTGCAGGGTTAGTTTCGTCGAACTCAACATGTACTGACTCTTCTAAAACTTGAGTTCGTTTATTAAAAACTCTGTATGCTTTGTTGTTTGTTGAGTAGCCTAAAAAGATAGCTTCATCAGCTTTTGAGTCAAACTTAGCTAGGCTATCTTTGGTGTTTAAAATAAAACATTTACAGCCAAAGGCACGAAAGTATCCAATGTTGGGCTTTCGTCCTTTCCAAAGTTCGTAGGGGGTTTTCTTTAGTATAGGTCTAACAAGAGCCCTATTAAGAATATAGCACGCTGTGTTAACAGCTTCTCCCCAAAAGTACTTTGGAAGCCTATGCTCACTCAGCATTGTCCTGGCTATTTCAACCAAGATTCTGTTCTTCCTTTCAACAACCCCATTTTGTTGAGGCGTCCTAGGAGCAGAAAAGTTATGGTCAATGCCGCTGGCTTCACAGAATTCAACAAACTGTTGGTTTTTGAATTCTCCACCATTATCACTTCGGATGTGAGCCAATCTTAGGTCTTTATCATTTTCAAGTTTTCTAACCAAATTTGAAAATGTCTCAAAGGTTTCATCCTTGCTACTCAGCAAGATGACCCAAGTGTACCGAGAGAAGTCATCTACAATGACCAAGGAAAATCTTCTTCCACCCAGACTCAGCGGCTGGACTGGACCGAAGAGATCCAAGTGTAGTAACTCTAACGGACGCTTAGTTGAGACAACATTTTTACTATGAAAAGATTGTTTGGTTTGTTTTCCAGCTTGGCAAGCGTGGCATAGTTGATCTTTTTCAAATTTAAGTTCTGGCAGTCCCTCAACCAATTGCTTTCTTGCTAATTTGGCCAGGAGGTCCATGCTTACATGACCAAGTCTCCTGTGCCATAGCCAGGAATTTTCTTCCTTTGAAACTAAGCATACAGTTTTTGAAAACTTTTTCTCCAAGTTCAGCATGAAGACATTATCAATGCGAGGGGCAGTTAAAATATTTTACATCCAGTGTCATCAAATATAACTTTTCTCCCATTATCACATAGTTGAGCTACGCTGAGTAAGTTATATTTGAGTCCGCTGACTAGGGAGACTGACTCAATAGTAGGATTACCTCGAACGGTTCCTGACCCTACTATCTTACCCTTTTTGTTGTCTCCAAAACTTACGCTTCCTCCTTATTTACGCTCGAATGTGATGAACTGAGTTTCATCACCAGTCATATGCCTTGAGCATGCGCTGTCAATATACCACATCTTTGACTTCTCGGCACATCTCAGGCTTACCTGCAATGTAATTAGTTACTCTTAGGTACCCAATTCTTTTTGGGTCCTTGCTTGTTAGGTTCAACAGGTAAAGCATCATATTTACTTTTATGGCGGCATACTTGGACAGTATGGCCATTCTTTCCACAGAAGTCACAGCTCACCTTCCGTTTAGGATTTCTCACTGACTGGTCAGCACCCCAGTGCTGAGCGTGCCAGCACACCTTTGTGGTGTGTCCTTTCTTCCCTCAGAAGTCACACTGGACATTCCGCTGAGGATTCCATCTCTGCTGACCAGTACCTCGGTACTGAGTATTCAGAGGAATATTTCTTTTGTTTGGAACCTTTAGTTGGTTCTGGATAGTTGTGACGTCCTTTCTCAGTTTATTAGAATCTGATTGGACTTCAAAGACAGACTTATGTATGATCTCCATGTTATCATGCAAAGTTGAGTTGTCCTGAAGAAGGAATCTGAGGTCACTCAGCTTGACCTCTTCAACCTCATCACAACGCCTGTTGAGTGCTCTAACTTTCTTATTACACTTTTTGACAAGTGTGTAGAGGTCACTCAGGGCATTTACCATTTCATTTCTGAGCTGGGGAAGTGATATTACCTCATTTGATTGCTCCTCATCGTCAGATGCAATAGAGGGGTCAGCATGCTCAGAGACGCACGGCTCAGCAAGTTCGTCAGCCATAAAACAGATCTTTGCTAACTCAATGGCATCAGCTTCTGATGATGAAGACTCATCACTGTCGCTCCATGTTGCCACCATTGCCTTTTTGCCGTTCTTCCTTTCTTTCCTCAGCGTGGGGCAGCTTGACTTGATATGGCCAGTTTGATGACATTCAAAGCATGTAATGGGCTTTGAGTTGTCCTTCTTGTATTTGCTGTCGCTGGACTCAGCTTTATACTTATCAAACTTTCTGTAAGGCTTCTTAGAATATTTGTCATTCTTTCTGAACAGCCTTTTCATCTTCCTTGTGAACATAGCCATCTCTTCATCATCTGTTGAGCTCCCATCAGTGGAGTCAGCTTTCATGACAAGAGATTTTTGCTTCTTGTCTTCAGACTTTTCCTTCACCTCAAAATTCTTCATTGAAATCTCATGGATCAGCAATGAGCCGATGAGTTCATCATATTTGTAGGTGGTTAAGTCTTGAGCTTCCTCAACAGCAGTCTTCTTTGCTTGCCAGTTTTTAGGAAGACTCCTAAGAATCTTCTTGACTTGTTCTTCCTCAGTGAAGATCTTCCCAAGTCTCTTGAGCTCATTAATGATGTTTGTAAACCTTGCATTCATGTCAGATATTCCTTCATCATCGTTCATTTCGAACAGCTCGTAGAGTCTCATCTGCTGGTTCACCTTGGACTCCTTCACTTTGTTGGTTCCTTCGTAGGTGACCTCCAGCTTCTTCCAGATCTCTTGCGCTGACTCACAACCTGATATCTTATTATATTCTGCAGCATCAAGCGCACAGTGAAGCATATTTATAGCCGAAGCGTGATTTTGTAGCTTCTTGAGATCATCCTCTGTCCATTTGGCCTCAGCTTTGACAACTGTTTGGCCAGCCACAACTTCAACAGGAACAAACGGGCCTTAGACTATTGAAAGCCATGCACTTATGTTTGTTGCCTGGATAAAGTTTTTCATCCTATTCTTCCAGAAGGTGTAGTTAGACCCGAAGAATAGGGGAGGCCGAGTAATGGACAACCCCTCGGGTAAGATCTGAGTTGTCTGGTTTCCTAGGAGAAACCGAGTGCTATTTTCAGCCATAGTGGGGATCAGCTCAAGGTAGTTAAACCTTTAACAGTGAGCTTTTAAGCTCTGATACCACTTGTTGGTCCCTTATAACGTAACAACAAGTTAGTTCCAAGGGGGGGATAGGAACTATTTAAAATTTTAAGTACGTTGAGGCTGACTTCTTTTTCCTTTGAAAATGATTATACAGCGCGCTGAGTCAATAAGACACTAGCTTAGTCAACTGGTGACTAAGTCAGCTTCTTTCGTTGAGTCAAGAGATAGCACTTTGAGTTTATTCCTGAACTCAAACACTCAATACACACAACTCAGCTTGACCTCTTTACTTGGTCAGTTTTGTTTAAAGCAAGCAATATATATATTAAGGAGTTTAAGGTTAGAAAGATATTACTCAGCAGATTTATCCAGGTTCGGCCTCCAAGCCTACGTCCTGTCCCCGAAACACGTTCCGAGATTTCGAATTCTCTACTGAGCTCTTTAACGGTAGAGCATCAAACCTTTTACAACTTAGAAGCTGAGTATAACAAGAGTACCTTCCTCTATACCTCTACTCACTCCTAATCTCACGCTAAGTACTATAACCGAGTACTCAGCCTCTCCTTTCTAATTTCTAGAAATGATAAGTATTTGTCCTAAACAACAATTGCTAAGACACCTTAGATGATTGAATAATCACTCTAGACTTTTACACAAAAGATATGAAATTTGGTGTAAGAATTTGCTTTGCTTTTTTTTGCAGAACTTTGAGTAGAATTTTGGTCAGCGTAATGGCTTGATCAAGTTCTGCATCTAATGAAGCAACTGAAGGGCTCTATTTATAGAGACGTCTGAGACATCGGTCATTTCGAATTTCGAAATAACCGTTGGAGGGAAACGGCTTCCTGTCGTTGTCACTCAGTCTTGCTCAGAGCTCTCGGCCAATCAGATTTAAGTATCTTCTGTCCTCGGTCAGTGTTGAGCAGCTTTTAGTCAGCTCAGTAGAATGTCTCTCCATTTATGGTAAGGTCAACTAGACAGCGTTCTGTGTCTCCTGAACTTTACCCAAAGTGGAAACACTTTGTCTGGAAGTTGTTCTTGCTCAGCTGCTGTCTTGTATTCTTTATCGATTCAACTCAGCGGCTTCACTCTGAAGTTGTTCAATGAAGGTCTTCTAGATCCTTCTCTTGCTAAGTTGCGTTTTGATCATAACGACAGCGTTTTGTACATGCGGGCCGAGTCGTCTTGATCTGTTTGACTTGGGCCTTGACTTCCGTATGGGCCTTGGGCTTTTTAATTCTTTATGGCTTATAAACAATTTTAACTCAACATTGAACAAACACATTAGTATAATAACTCAAAGCATTTAAACTTAGTGTGTTTAGAATATATTTAATTTTACTTAAATGATTTTGTCAAATCAAAATCATGTGGAAAGGTGTTTCAACAGTGAGAGCCTCTTCGTAGGTTTTGGGTTTGTCGTCTAATACAGGAACCTCATCATCATCTCCCACTAGAAAACCGTATCTAATTGGGAGTTCACGAACTCTTTGTGATCTATGAGTAGGTGGTGGCACTTGAGTCTCATCTAATGGGACTGCTTCGGGTTCCTCAACCGCCTCTGTTGTTTCAGCTGGTGTTTCTTCTTCTTGAACTTCATCAAGTTCAATCGTGCTTCCCTTTTCTGTTTCTTCGAGAAACTCTTTCTCTAAGAAGGTTGCGTGCTTGGATACTATTACTTTCTGATCATCTGGATGATAGAAGTAATACCCCATAGTTTCCTTAGGGTATCCTATGAAGAAACATTTATCAGATTTAGAATCTAGTTTATTTGATGTTATGCGTTTTACAAATGCTGAACAACCCCATATTCTCATAAATGAGAAAGTAGGTTTCCTACCAATGAATAGTTCATATGGTGTGGAACTGGCGGATTTAGTTGGTACTCGATTTAGGGTGAAGAGGGCAGTTTCCAAGGCATAGCCCCAGAATGTCTTTGGAAGTAATGCTATGCTCATCATAGATCGTACCATATCTAGTAGGGTACGGTTCCTCCTTTCGGATACACCATTGTGTTGTGGTGTATAAGGAGGTGTCCATTGTGAGCATATCCCACATTCAGTTAGATAATTCAGAAAATCATCTGAAAGATATTCACCACCTCGATCGGATCGAAGTATCTTTATTTTCTTTCCTATTTGATTTTCTACTTCATTCTTGAAGCATTTGAATTTCTCAAAAGCTTCGGACTTGTGCTTCATCAAGTAAACATAACCATATCTGGTATGGTCGTCTATGAAGCTTATGAAGTATCTGAATCCTACTCTTGCTTGGACTGACATAGGACCGAATACATCTGAATGTATTAATCCTAGAGTGTCTGATACACGCTCGCCTTTATTACTAAAGGGTGTCTTTGTCATTTTACCTTTTAAACAGACTTCGCATGTCTCCAATGATTCATAATCAATTGAATCTATAAGCCCATCTTGATGTAGCTTAAGCATGCGTCTTTTGTTTATATGGCCTAAACGACAATGCCACAAGTAAGTCGAATTATCTAGCTTATGTCTTTTGGTATCAATTGCGAATATAGAAATTTTATCATCTAACACATAAATCCCATTTAGTGATATTCCAGAAAAATAGAAAATCCCATCTTTATAAAACTCGCAATGTTTGTTCTTTATTGAAATATTAAAGCCGTCATCAACAAGACAGCTAATAAAGATAATGTTTCTGGACATTTCTGGGACATACAAATAGTTCCTTAATTCTATTACAAGCCCAGAGGGCAAACTCAAAACATAATCTCCAATGGCGAGCGCGGCAACTCTTGCTCCATTTCCTACTCGCAAGTTTATGCTTCCCTTCTTCAATTCCTTAGTCCGTTTTAGTCCCTGCATATTCATACAAATATGAGATCCACATCCGGTATCTAATACCCAAGATTCAGACTGTGAAATTGTATTTATTTCAATATAGAACATACCAGATGTCGAAGTTCCGGCTTTTCCCTTCTTGAGGGTGGCTAGGTACTCCAAACAGTTTCTTTTCCAATGCCCGTCTTCACCACAAAAGTGGCACTCTCCTTTGGGCTTCTTCACTTCCATCCCCTTTGCATTGGTGAGCATGGCCCCCTTGCCCTTCATGGGATAGATAGGATTGGGAGGGTTCCTTTTCCTCTTCTTTGATCCCTCAATAGCAAGGGCCGGTATTCCCTTGTTTTCCATTATATTGGACTCGACTGTCTCAAGCATATTTGCAAGCTCTTCAAGAGAGGTTTGCAAGCCATTCACCTGGTAGTTCATGATGAACTGTGAATAACTCTCGGGGAGGGATTGAAGAAGTAAGTCCACACTTAGTTCATGATCCATCGCATCTCCAATACTAGAAAACTTGGTAATAAGGCCAATCATCTTGACACAATGTGTCATTACAGATGTGCCCTCCTGCATCCTGCATCGATATAACTGCTTCGATATCTCATAGCGTCCGCACCGAGTTTGATTCCCAAACAACTCTTTCAGGTGCGTGACCATGGAATAGGCATCCATCTCCTCATGTTGCCTTTTCAATTCCGGTGTCATCGATGCAAGTATGATGCATCCCACGCGATCGTCATCAGCCTTATGCTTCCGGTAAGCATTGATCTCTTCGATGGGAGCATCACAAGCCAGGGTAGGGGGTATCGATATATTAAGTACATACCCTATCTTATCGAACTTCAAAACGATTTTGAGGTTGCGATACCAGTCGGTGAAGTTTGAACCGTTCAACTTGTTATCGGTAAGTATATTTTGCAGATTGGTTTTAGTCATGATTTTAGGAGTGTTTTAATTTAACCTGAGAGTGAGAAAGAGTAAACGTATGTTATTCATTTGCTTTAAAGTACATCAATCAAAAATTATAGGTCTTTTAATTCATTTTAAATTGCTCCCACTATTTTGCCAAATTAATAGCCCTCCATATTAATTCGAAGAATTTCACAAATCCTTTAGTGAGCTAGGATCCTAACTCCTGAAATTTCACCTTGAGTTTACTCAACAAGCTAGTCTCATTTATTAGGTAGATTCATACAATCAATCACATCAACAATGTGATTCCTAGGTTATTGGGTTACTAAGCACATTAGTAACTAATATGTTATTCATATTAATCTCAACCATATTGCCCATTAGTTTATGACAACATGAGTTTACCCATCCAATTATCATAATCTAATTTAAGTATTACCTCATATTCATGAAAATGCGATTTTCGATAATTCAGGTGTTACCATAAGACCCCGAGCTTGAGTTTACTCAACAACCCAAAGGCCTCCAGTACTGCCGGCTGAATTATAATATTAGGGAGGGGCAACCGATTTTAATAACTTGCTTATTTACTTAACTTTTAATTAGTGAGGGATTTTTATTTTAGGTCTCATAATCTAACCTAGTCTTGATTTGCTTTAGCATACATCAGACACATACATTGGCGTTATGGACATATTATCTAAATTATTCCGTTGAGCCAGAAACGGAATAAAAGGCCAAACCTAGGGAAATACTAACTATTACATATTTCTCTTTAGGTCCTCCGTCTTTTCCATGGCGCCTCGAAATTACATCAATATTAATTTCTATACTACTAAAGAAAACTTCAATTAACTTGAAGGGAATTAGATGAGAGGAGAAATTACAATAGATAGTAGATAGGCAGGACACGCAGGTCCTATTTCAAAAATACCAAAAGACTAAATAGAGGGTCCAAATATGTCCATAACTCCAAACATACACAGACTCAATTAAATAAATTTAATTGGTTGATTACATAAAATATTTATGTAATATTTAGGTTAATCACATTAACTTGTCAAATTAACTTTCATCCAATTTTAATTCTATCAGTTTTGTATCTTCTATATTTAATCTAATTAAAATGTAACAATTACATATTAGATTAATACAACAATACAAAACTTTTGTTATGCATATCCCGGTTATTTTTTGTTTTAATTCATTTAACACTTTTGATTTACAAATAGATAAAACAAACTTTTAAATAAATTCTTTTTATTCGATAATCAAAACAGAAAACTATTAATTTCTGAAACATATATATATATATATAAATATATTTAAAACTTAATTTTATTTTAAAATAAACATGTCCTCGGGCCGGGCCCGTGATGAGCCCAAACACATGGCTGCTGCCGTTTGGCAGCAGCCATGCGTCTGGCCCGTCGCTGCCTTGCGGCAGCGGCGGCCAGGCGATGTCCGGTTGCTGCTGCGAGGCAGCAACCGCGGAACAGCAGTTCGGGTTGCGCCTCACGGCACAACCCGAGCTACTGTTCATATATATATATATATATATATATATATATATATATATATATATATATATATATATATATATATATATCAGATTTAAAACGGTTTTAAAACGATTTTCAAAAAAGAAGAAAATCCTTTAAAGATTTTCTGTTTTATCTTTAGAATCAATAAAACTAACTTTTATCAATCTAACTATAAAACTGATAGATTTTGTTATAATGATTATCAACCAAAATAATTAGGAACATATGCATCATCAATTTTAATTAACAATTAATTAAAACTTATTTATCTTTAGAATTAATTAATCAAAACAGTTTTGTTAATTAACCTAACAATAAATATTTATTCAATCTGATTGAAAAACCTTTAATTTTCATATATGAAATAACGGATTTAACGCAGGCTCTGATACCACTGAAGGAAAATAGGCAAATGTTTGGCAGCGGAAATATAAAATTTTTAACCTATTTCCTTTAACCAAGATCCGTTAATCGTTATTTCATATAAAGAGGGATAGAAGGAAATACCTTTTGAAGTTCTATCTACTGTTGCAAGCGAAGTGCCCTCAACTCTTACTCCGAGTTCACGAGCACAAAACAAACACAATTCAAACGAAGTTAGAATTCAACCGTATAATAGCAATCGAAGTAGATTGCCTCTAATTAATCAACACAAGATCAATGAATAAGAGAAAGAGATGAAAAATCAATTGAACGGAAGCAAGCGGTGAAGAATTGATCCACTACGGTAGGGGTCGATTTTCTCTCTCCCGGGATTGCTTGTGATCACCGAAATTCTCATTAAAGGGGGTATATATAGCCTCTTCCATCTAAACCCTAGTCAGATAGAATTAGGTTACTGAATAAGAATTTAATTCGGAATAAAATTCTTATTGTTATTATCTATAGTTATATTAAATATAAAGATAATAATAACTTATTGATAGGATAATAATAGAAGCAATTTAATCTCATTAAACCTCCTAACTTATTTATCCTATAATTAATTTAATTCATAATCTAATTATACTACTGGGCCTTAATGGACTCAGTTGTGCTTCCGTCAATTAATTAACATTTGTTTCTCTTTTGGGTTCCAAGTCTTATGTGTGACTCATTAGGTTCTTATTGCTTCTAGCCGTATACAACTATTAAATTAATTTTCTAAGAATTATATTTAATCTTTGTATAACAGAATGAGTACGCGAACTGTGATTGGCAGATCCGAAACATTCCCCCAGAGCTATAAGAAGACAGGTTGATTCTGTCGTTGACCTTTCCGTATTAGTTACAGTATAATTCGATCCTTTGTCAACTACATCCTTGAACAGAATCTTATGACTATGGGCAATGTCAAGTCACATATAGCGAGACGTTTGTTTTACTTGTACAGGCCGAGTTAACTCCAATTAGATAGGTTAAGTGAAATTTGCATTTCAAGTCTTAAGCTATCACCTTGCAAGGATTTAGAGTTAAGTCTTCCACAAGCGATCCTTGGACGTATCTCCCATTTATCAGGAGTGACAAATGCTCAATCCAATGTATAACTATCCTGCAATTACTTCCTGTGATACCCAACGTCTGCCGTACACACCCCAGAGTCATCCCTGTTATGGATTGTGTTACAACAGGATCAAAGCATCACATTCCATAATCCAGAATCACTAATTAACATTCCTTTGAGTCTTAGGATTACTTATACCTATTAATACCAATGAGATGAACAGGTGACAAGGATAAATCTACCCATCCTGTTATCTCAAGTCAGGTCCCCAATCCTAATGAACTCCATTCATTGGATCCATGTAACTGTCCAGATATCTGCATATCTGAAGCTTGTGAGATCAGCTCTCTGTCTCGATAGAAAACATTGTTACATGCAAGTCTCAACAGTGTTATGTCAATCCCTATTCAAAACATATCACTTGACTTGGGGTGGCTTTAAGTTTATTAGTTTATTATAATGTTTCGTCTCACTTCATGCTTGTATGAACACTTTATAATCACTTTAAATAAACTTAGGGATTTCCTTTTATTAGACTTATTTAGTTCTTTAAAAGAGGTTGCCTTTATACAGTTATGAAAACATATCTTATTAAAACAAATGACATAAAGAACAATTTATTTACATTAGGTTTATATCCTAGAACAATTGTCTATAGGACACTAAACCCCAACAAAGGGGCCTCCGCGGGAGAGCTAGATTGGTTTCCAATTCCCTCTTTAAATAGAGTCCATGATCATATGGTTCAATCTCTCTAGACAGAGAACAAACAAGTAGGGGGATAAGGGGTCACCCTGTTGGAGACCGCGGGACGTTTGGAAGCTATCAAGCTTTTCCCCATTCCAAAGTACCTGCATGCTAGCACCTGAGACACAAGCCATAATGAGATTAATCAAGTGATCCTCTAGCCCAATCTGAGTAAGGGTGTCCCGTAAGAAATCCCAAGAAACTCGATCATAGGCCTTCTCTTGGTCCAATTTCATCACCATATACCCTTTCCTTCCACGTTTCTGTCTAAAGGAGTGAATGGTCTCTTGAAGGAGGATGATGTTGTCAGTGATTTGCCTACCTGGAACAAAGCTACTTTGAGTGGGACTTATAATAGAGCGGAGATGTGGTTTGAGACGATTAACAATACATTTAGTAACCACCTTGTAGAGCATATTGCAGAGACTAATAGGCCGAAATTGAGAGATAACCTCCGGATGAGCAACTTTAGGGATCATAGAGAGAAAGGTATCATTCTAGGATCGAGGTATCTCACCAAAAGAGAGGGCTTGGAGGATGGCCGAGATGCTCTGGTTGCCCACGACATGCCATATTTTTTGAAAAAAAGCCCGCTTGGAAGCCGTCGGGGCCAGGGGCTCGGAACAGATGCATGCTGAAAAGGGTGGTGCAAATCTCCTTAACAGAGAAAGCTCGATTTCTCCAAGTGGCAAGGTCATCAGCAATAATAGGAAAGGAATGAGTCGTCATTAGGCGTGACCGAGCCAGATCCTCTTCTGAGTAAAGCAACCTGTAATAGTTAGTAATGTGTTGTTTCAAGGCTGAGCATTCCCAAATCTAGCTACCGTTAGAATCTCGTAGACCTTCAATCTGGTTCCTTCTGCGGCGAATCAATGTCGAGGTGTGAAAAAAGGAGGAATTCTGATCACCTGATTGAAGCCACTTTGCCCAGGATTTTTGTTGCCAGAGTGTTTCCTCTTGGAGCAAGACTGTATTAAGGTCGGCAAGTATTTTAGACTCCAGCCGGAACATCCCACGCGACGGCCGACTCGCCAGGTGGCGTTGAATACCCTCTAATCTTCGATATAATTTGTGTTTTCGATAATTTATATTCCCAAAAACATGTTTATTCCAACGACGAAGATCTGGCATTAAATTTCTCAAGCCTGACGTGATGTCAGAATCCGCACGCCAAATCGATTGGAGGAAATGCTGGAAGGAACACTGTTGGAGCTAGGCCGCTTCAAAGCGGAAAGGTTTGTAGGGTGGCGAACCCAAATCCAGCTTAAAGTCGAGGAAGATCGGTGTGTGATCAGATTTATTACAGACCAGATGCCGAAGGATAGCTAGGGGATAATCCATGTGGAAAGAGACATTGCAAAGGGCCCTATCGAGCCTACAAGCAATACAGGTTCTCGGAGAAGAGCCACGAAACCAAGTAAAAGCAAGCCCCAAAAATCCCATGTCAACCAGTTGCATTTCATTAATCCAGTTAGCAAAGAGAGATCAGTGATCTAAGACCCCAGGAGCACCCCCTTGTTTTTCCTCCATATTCTTGATGCAGTTGAAGTCCCCTATGATCACCCAAGGGTTCCGAATCTGAGCATGAAGAGTAAGCATATCCGACATAAATTGACATTTGAAAGAGAGTTGAGGCCGAACATAAACGAAGGAGGCAAGAAAAGAAGATCCATTAGATGGTCCATTCCTCAAGGTAACGCATGTGTGCAGAAACTGACGGTTCATGTCCATAATTTGAATATCAACAGCATCTGACTTCCAAAAAAGCCAAATGCCTCCAGCGAACCCCTCAGTATTAACTACTTTTTGACAAAGATCCTGAGCTCTCCCAGCAGGCAACCTAGTTTCCAAGAGAGCAAGAACCTCAGGCTTACAAGTTGAAATAACGTGGCGAAGAGCCCGGTAAAATTCCCGACCACCGGCTCCAAAGCAGTTCCAAGACAATATCATTACTAAAATGGAGGAAAAAAATCCCAGACAATTACTAGTTTGCAGGGGGCAGCCGACTGCCCAGGCTCTCTGTTCTAACAATTATTATCGATAGCCATCAACGGGAGGGAGGGTTCCTGTCGACTTCTTTTAGAACGACCTAGGGAACTTGTAGGGATCATCGCGTTTTCTTTGCCTTCATTAACTGATATAATATCCAGGGATACGTCCATAGCATTTCCTAAAAGGATGCCAAAAGAGTTACTGGTGTGAGTTTCGCGGACGCCGGGGGGGCTTGGGGTGGGAGGCCTTGGCAGCTGGTTTAGATCCTGCACCAGGGGAATTAAAGGCAAATGCCGTTTTAGCTGGACTCAATCGTGTTAGGGCCTGATTAATAGTAGCAGGTTCAGAAATCTCAGAGTCTGGTATAACAGTAGTGATCTGGTTATGGTTACCCTCTGGTTTCTTGATCCGGGGTGAGTACTCCCTGCGCGGGACACACATCCATTCCCCATAGAGCCGTTCCTCAGAACTTTTCTTTGAGGCATCACCTTCAGCAGAAGCTTTTTCCAATTCAGAGTGTTGAGCATTAGCCGCTGCCATTCCCTGCTGAGCATCCTGCACTAGGTTGCCTTTTGGGAGAGTTGCTAGTATACCAGGATCAGACCAATCATTCCTTACATGTCCGTATCTCCCGCATTTAGTATAATCTGTATAGAGTCCTTCATACTCAATATGGTAAGTATTCCCATTCAACCTGAACTGAGGAACAAGCGGTTTCAATAAATCAACTTCCACATAAACCCGAGCAAACTTGCCTCTATACTTCCCTGTAATATTCTTGTCTGCTCGAATAGCTTTTCCAAAAGAGTTCCCGATGAGCATAAAAGCGTCTTCCTGGTAGAAATACAAAGGCAGCTCAGGAAATCGAGCCCACACCAGAGTAGAGTTAACAGAGGCCGTGGAGGGAACGAACGAGGGTGACCATGTCCGGACAATTAGATAATACCCCTGGACAAGCCAGGGTCCATCTTGTATCACATGATCCCTATCAGTAGGCTTATCAAATTTAACCAAATAGAAACCATACCCAAGGTCTACCATGGAGAAGTCCCCTTCAGTTTTCTAGATTTTTGTTGCTCTATTCCTCAAAGCTATGAAACCAACGTTTCTACCCAGAAATTTAACCACTAATGCTTCTGACCATTCCTCAGACCATTCATCGACTACTTCCGCAGCAATCTCAATATCTGGGAACAACGGGTCTCCTCCCACACAGCTGATCGTGCCCTTCCCAGTTTCTCGCAAGTCGATCGGAATACGTCGCGGTTCGAGCATAGGCTCATTTGTTAAAATCTGTCGATAGGAACGGTGCAGGGGAGGGGTACTTCCATCCGGGGGAATAGGTGGTGGCGGCGGCGGTGGGGGCGAACGGAGGGGAGGACGCTACTTCGCAGGGGACGACGGTCGCATCGCATGAGTATTTTTACTTTTTATAATAATGATATATTTTTCTCCCTATTTAGTCAATTTTATTGTGATTAAAAAAAAGTGTTTGGAACTGGGAATTTCCATCCGGTTTCCATTAATAAATTATGTCCCCCGGTTACCCATTTATTCTTTGCAGATGATGTAATGATCTTTGTGGAAGGCAGTG
This sequence comes from Euphorbia lathyris, assembly GCF_963576675.1. NCBI lineage: Eukaryota > Viridiplantae > Streptophyta > Magnoliopsida > Malpighiales > Euphorbiaceae > Euphorbia > Euphorbia lathyris. The sequence goes on along the minus strand of NC_088917.1, from coordinate 27,805,105 downwards.
AGGAGCAAATTGGGGTGATTATGGATATCCTTAATTGTTTTTGCTCTGCTTCTGGTCAGAAGCTCAATATCCAAAAGTCTCGGATGTTGTGTTCTAAAAATATGGATCAAAGAGTTTGTAAGAGATTGAGCAAAATTTCTGGGATTCCTCTGACCAAGTCTTTGGGTAAATATCTGGGGGTCCCCCTCCATAGTGAGAGAGTGTTTAAAGCTTCCTTTAAGGAGATTTTCGACAAAAATAATAGTAAATGTGCCAATTGGAAAGCGAAATCTCTTTCTCTTGCGGGTCGTCTTACTTTGATTCAGTCGGTCAATAGTGCGGCTCCTAATCATATTATGCAAGCTTATCGGTTGCCTGAGGCCGTTCTTAAGGATCTTGATAAAATCAATCGTCGGTTCCTGTGGGGGGACTCTGAGGAGGGGAAAAAAATTCACCTTGTTCCTTGGAAAGAGGTTTGTCAACCTAAAAGTATGGGAGGCCTGGGGATTAGACAAGCCAGGGACAATAGTAAAGTAATATTAATGAAACTTCTGTGGAGGATGTGGCAACTTTCGTCTGCTCTTTGGGTTCGGCTTTTGTGCGGGAAGTATAGAAAGGATAGGATTTTTGGAGGTCTTAAAGAGAGAGCTATGAATTGTTCGTTTTTATGGAAAGGTCTTAGTGATGTGTTTTCAGAGTTTTGCTCTGGGATTGGTTGGTCGGTGGGTAATGGTAAAGCTATTAGCTTTTGGAATGATATATGGATTGATAAAAAGCCTTTATTAGAGGTATGTAATTCTCCGCCGCCCCTTGAGATTCGTAATTGGAGAATTGCTGATGTGGTGGATTTGGAGGGGGATTGGGTTTGGTCGAGGTTCGACTCTTACCTTAGTCTGGAAACGCTCCTGAAAATTAGGGGTATTAAAATTAGTTGCCAAAAAAAAGATAGGGATAGTCTCTGTTGGTCCTTAACGAATAACGGTGCGTATTCCTGTAAATCTGCTTTCGAGGCCTTTTATCAGAATTTGGAGGCTCCCCTCTCGGTTAATTGGAAGAATATTTGGGCCTTGAAAGTTCCGTATCGCATTGGGAGTTTCATGTGGCTTGGTGTCAAAAATAGGTTACTTACGAATGTTGAGAGAAAAAGGCATCATTTGACGGAGTCTGGTGCTTGTAGTAGATGCAGAGGGCATGAGGAAACCATTTGCCATGTGCTTAGGGATTGTGCTAGGAGTAAAGATGTGTGTAGGAAAGTTCTCCCTAACCAGTTGTTGTCTGCTTTCTTATCCCATTCTGAGCATGACTGGTTTGTGGATGGTGTTAGTGGGAAGCTGTTGGCTGGTCTGGAGCATGGGGCTATCCTTTTTGCTGTTGTTTGTCACCAGATTTGGAAGTGGAGGAATGCTGAGATCTTTGGAGAAGAAACTGTTGTTATTCCTAATATGTTTGATTTCTTCTCTAAAAAGATTTTTTTCTATTGTTGATAGCTTCAAAGAGGATATTCTTACTAGATCTATCCAGAGGAATGTCGTTCATCTCTTTGGCTGGAGCAGGCCTGAGGAAGGGGTGGTGAAGTTAAATACTGATAGTTCTTGTCTAAATGACGGTAGAATTGATGCTGGAGGGGTTCTGAGGGATGCTGGTGGTGTTTGGGTGTCTGGGTTTGCTCAGAATCAGGGTATGGGGTCTTCCTTTTCTGCTGAGCTTTGGGGGATCTCCTCTGGCCTCAGGCTTGCTAAGAATCTGGGCTTGAAGAAGCTGATTGTGGAATCTGACAACCTCGAAGCTGTCAGAATGATCTCGGATAATAATGCTATGTGTTTAAATAGCCATAATTTAATCAAAGATATCAGAAGGGTTTGTTCTTCCTTTGATACCATCAGGTTTTGCCATGTCTTCAGGGAACAGAACCGTGTGGCGGACCGTCTTGCAGAGGAGGGCCATGAGAGGATGCTGGGAGTCTCAACCTTCTCTTCGCCACCTGAGTTCCTGTCTTCTCTTCTTTTGGAGGATGCTGTTGGAGGATGTTGTGGGGGTTAGCTTTCCTAGGCTAATCCCGGGTTAGGTTTTTGGGTTTTTTTGCTTGTTTTTCCTTTCCTTTCCTACCAAAAAAAAATGTTTTAATTTCTAATTTTTCACATAAATAGAAATAACCTTTTATTCTAATCTTCTCTGCAACTCTTGTTCATTTTGATTAAAAAAAAACTTTTCAATTTCCAAGTTTTCATATAAATAGAAATAACCTAATTTGTAACCTATTATTCTAATATTCTCTCTGACTCTGCTGGTAATTCTAAAAAATACAAAAATTATAAATTAGAGTATAGCATTAGTTTTGAAATTAAATTAATAATTGTTTATCTACATTTTATTTTAATTTAGTAAAACATGTGGTGAAACCGATGAACCGACCCATTAATTCAATCTAAAAAAACATAAATATATAACAACAAATACTGTAGAAATATTCTCATTCACGTCCTATACCGCTACGATTTTTCTTTTAACTAGTTTTTGGCCCGTGCGATGCACGGATTCATCTTAACATATAAATATTAACAAAAATATAATCTAATAATTACAATTAATGAAATAAAGGTGCAATATAAATTAAATATTATTATTTTATTTTCATATTTACTTTAAATAATCTTTTTATAGATAAATATAATAATATAATTAAAAATAATATATTATATATTATATTATAGTTTTTATCAGTAAAAAATGAGGAAGTGACACCTCAGCTCCATCGTTACTGTTTTATATTATATATAGATATGCAGAGAATTAGAGAGATTTTAGGGATTAATTTAAATTCTGTAGAACTCTTAGATATAGTACGAATAAAATAATCTTTTTATAGATAAATATAATAATATAATTAAAATTAATATATTATATATTATATTATATTTTTATCAATAAAAAAGGAAAAAATGGCACATCAGCTCCATTGTTACTGTTTTATATTATATATAGATATGCAGAGAATTAGAGAGATTTTATGGATTAATTTAAATTATGAAGAACTCTTAGATATCGTACGGATAAAATAATCTTTTTATAGATAAATATAATAATATAATTAAAATTATGATGACTTGTGGAGAATTTCCGATTGATTTCCGTCTCTGTGGGGGCGTCGTTGGGTTCGACGGGGGGAAGCTCTGATGCCAAAGTCAGTATAGAAGAACAAGAGAGCAAACTGAATTGACAAAGGGTGAGTGAATGTGTACCTTTGTAGCTTGAGATGCAAGCTATATATAGTAGTGGAGTTGTAACCATTAATAACTAGAAAGTCTCCATTAATGCTCCATTAATGGCGGTTACTGGTTTCCTTTAAATATGCAGGTTAGCTTATTGATAGCTTATTAATGGTCTTTATTGCGGGATCGGCTCAGCTGTTTCAATGGCGGGTTGAATGGTTTTGACGATTCGCCTCAGAGGTTCGCCCGTGAATCTCTGGTGGTGAGGTGTTGGTGATCCGCCTGTCGGATCTCTTTATTTAATACGCCGTGATACTCTGGTATCAGATGATCAACGCGTGGCGCTCTAGGCGAATATCCATTTTGATCCTTGGGATAATATCACAATGTTATCAGAAGCCCCCCTAAAGTTCCTTTAAAGTCCTTTAGGGCCTTTGAGCTTCTTCGTGCGCCGTTATGATTGCCTGCATTAATGGTCACTCTATTCGATGCCAATCGATAGGTGACCCGTGTTGTGGCGCGTCGCTCGAGAAAAGGGAAAACGCCTTCTTCCTTTCTCTCTTTCTCTTTCTTCCTCATTTGCTCTTCTTCTCCAATTTTCTTTGCGTTTTCTCTGCCCAGTGTTTTTCCCGGAGTTCAGAGTCCTCCAAGCTTTTACTTTCATGTAAGTTCATCTCTTTCATTCTATTTTTTCTGAATGTTTAGGAGCTCTTCTTCATCCTCCAAATCGACCATCGAACTTTTTGATTTGACCTCTTCCTCTGAAATCGTAGTTAGCTGGACTACTTCTTCATCGGAAAATTCTTATTCCTCTGAAGATACAGTTAGCTCTAATTTAACTGAGTTGCGTAACTCGGTGCGTATTAGTGGTCGAACTCGTTCAAGTAGAATTCAAAACCTTTCCACCCCCGTTACCGGTCCTGCTCCGGCAATAAATTTTAGGCGAATTTCCGGGATGGTGGCTTCTTCTTCTGCCCCGTCTAGGAAAAAGGTGCCTCGTGCGGAGTCTAATTCATCTCGCATGAGCGCCGCGGATCTAGTGGATCTAGCGAGTCGCTTTCCGTGGATAAATAACTATGAGACCCAGTTGGCGGCTTCCCATCAACGACCCGCCTGTCCGCCAAGCGGATATCTGTCTGTGTATAGTAGCCATGTAGAAAGAGGGTTCCGACTTCCTCTTCCAAAGATGATGGCGGACATCCTAGCTTACTTTGACATCACTGTCAGCCAATTACATCCAAATGGTTGGTTAGATCTAGCTTTAGATTGTTACCTAGCTTCAAACTTAGGGGTAGTGTGCACCCCTCATGTCTTTCGATCGTTTCATAAACCGTCAAAACGAAAGTCTGATTCTTTCCTCACTTTTGCAAAGTTTGGAGTATATTCGCCGTTTAGCGGTAAGATGTCTAACGTCCATCTTTGGGACAAAAAATTCTTCTATGTAAAGATTCAAGAGGGCGAATCTTTAGACTTTCCCTCGTACTGGAATGCCAAACCTCTGCACATGGCGGGAGACATGCGCATATTGACAGATAGTGATGAGGTAGTGGCGGAGCTCATGAAGAGTGTCAGGGCGGATGCTTGGACATACGCTGATGCCTTGGACTTCATGATGAATGACATTCCTTTGATTCGCCGAGAAGGGGACAAGTTCATTTACTCAAAGTTTGCTCAACTTGATCAAGGTAACTTTGTTTTTTCTTTGAACCTTGATTATTTTATTGTTCTCTTTGTCAGGGGTTTATCTAAGGCCAATCACGCTCTTGTAGAGAGGCGCAAGAAGATGAAGGAGGATGAGGCTCGAAAGAAAGGTCAGGCAACAGATCCCCAAAAGGGTGTAGGGAAACGTCCTGCGGATATAATGGCCGACCCGCCTCTAAAGAAGAGGAAACCTGCAGCTTCCGGCGGTCAAAAGTTTATGGCGGATGCCATGAAATCCGCAATGCCTTTGGTGGAGAAGGAACAAGTAGGTTGTTTTACCTTTTTCCCCTTGTCATATTTTGAATCTAAGTTCCGATCTTCTCATCTTTGTGCAGATGGCGAAGCCTGACTTGGGCGGTTACTGGTCCGCCAAATATGGCATCAAGGGATCCTTGGAGAATGAGTCTGTCATTAATGACCTGGACGAGGCTCTTGGTCAGTTGGGCGAGGTGCAGAAGAACCAAAACCAGATCCCAGGATCAGCCCATGTCCAAAGGGGAAAGATGGAGCTTCTAACGGTAAGTTCCTTCTGTCCTTTTGTTATTGTTTGGATGAATAAGTGATCTCCTTCGGGGAGAGTTTTGCTATTTGTTCTTTCATCTGAATGAACTGTTTGCCTTGATAGATGTATACTCGTTTGCGTGCTATGGAGGCGGAGCTCCTTCAAGGTGTGGCGGATAAGGCCACTATAGAAAAGTTGGAGAAAGAAGTTGCTGATGCTAACACGAATGCCACGTCTGCCATTTCCCTCAAGGATGCCGAGATCCAGACGCTGAAGGAAAAGGTCGAAGCTGATGCTAACGAGCATGAGGATGCTTTAGCGGACGCTGAATTCATGGCAGGGGAGCAAGCTTTCTTCTACGGCGAATGGATCATGGCGTACGTCCAACTAGTGAATCCCGAGATTGATTTTACTGATCCGGAGTTCGCCGTTCCTGACCCGGATGTTGTCCTTAAATATCGCAAAATCCCGGACGTCAAGGATTACATCCGTGATCAAGTTCGGAAATGGATTAAGGGACCCACCGAAGAAAGCAAACCTCCTGCCGGCATCAAGCTGGTGGATCTTGAAGAAGTACCTCCAAAGGCGGGTGAGGAGCTGATAACTGATGGCACTCTTCCCCTTGAGGGAACTACTTCCGTGGAAAAGGAAGTCCCTTTATCGGGCGTATCTGGAGCCGTTGAGAAGGAAGCCCCACGGGAGGGTGCATCAGACGAGAAAGATGTTTAAGGAGGATGCTCCTATCAATGTTTAGTTTTGTTTGTAAAACTTAAGTACAGTTGTTTAATCCTTACTATTATTTATTTTACTTTTACGTTTGCGTAAGTAAATATATAAGTTTTCAGGATTGGTTTTGAAGTAGGTGGCCAGCCATACTCCATTATGTGAACCTTTGTGAAGGTTTGAAGCTGTTTTATTCCTTTAGAGGAAGTTAAGCTGCCTTAGGGATCGTCTTGCTACCTATCTTTGAGGTGAATCGATCCGCCTTTAGGACTTGTGAACCCTTCCTTGGGAAGGACGTAAGAGAGTGTAAAGTTCTCGCGTCCGAGAAATGTTTTAACTCTATCTCTAATGGTGATCAATTAAGGATTGATTCGCCCATGAGATTTGATCTCCTATCTTTGAGGAGAAAAAGTAGCTATGTGATAGCAGTACTTTTTGTTGTGGGAAGCGTTGGGTGCCCCCCTTCTTTTTTAGGCTGGAATATTTATATTGCTGCAAGAAAATACTTAAAAAGAATGTTGACAATAGAATAATTTCTTTTTATTGATTGGAGATACGTTTTATTACAGCAAGCGGGTCTTATATGTGAGCCTCGTTAAAACCTTTAATAAGAAAAACCACATGGGAAAAAAGCTTACTAAAGGAAAAAGAGTACTCAAGACCTTGTTTACATTCTATTTTCGGGCGAAATATTTGCGGAGATTTTGGAGATTCCATGTACGCGGCAGCGTGTTTCCCTCCATGTCTTGAATCTTAAATGTGGCGAACCAAATCTTGTCGATTATTCTGTACGGGCCTGTCTAGGTGAGTCCCAGTTTTCCTTTTCCTTCCCTGGATTGGATTTTGTCTGCTTTACGGAGTACGAGGTCTCCCACATTCAAGTTTACAAGTTTGGCATTCTTGTCATGATAAGCTGCGATCCGCTGCTTGTAAGCCGCCATGCGTACATATGCCTTTTCTCGTTTTTCCTCCACTTGATCAAGAATTGTTTTCAACTTTTGGCTGTTTTCATCCTCGCAATAGAATGCAACTCTATCACTGGGGACCTGTATTTCGACTGGAATTACAGCTTCGACACCGTGACAAAGGGCGAACGGCGTCTCGCCTGTGGCTGTTCTGGGAGTGGTGCGATACGCCCATAGGACGCTCGTTAACTGATCCGCCCATTTCTTGTCATGCTCTCCCAATCTTTTCTTTATTCCTTTAACGATTCGTTCGATTCGTAACTTCAGTCATACCGTTTGACTGAGGATAATAAACTGAGGCGAATCTGTTCAGAATGCCCAATTCTTCACAGAAAGTTTTGAACTCTGCACAGTTGAATTGCGTTCCATTGTCAGTGATAATCGTATGAGGAACTCCATACCTTCCTACGATGTTATCTTTGACAAACTCCACCATTCGTTCGGCATTGATAGAGGAGACAGCCTCAGCTTCTACCCATTTGGTGAAATGATCCACAGCAACTACCACATACTTCCTTTGTCTTCTGGTGGGAGGAAATGGTCCAACTATGTCAATACCCCAGGCCGTAAAGGGTCGACCTTCGATGATGGGCCTTTGAAGGTGTTTTGCGGTGTGTGATTCATTTGTATGAATCTGACAATTATGGCAAGATTCCACCAATTTTTGTGCATCAAGTTCCGCTGTGGGCCAATAAAATCCTGCTAACCTGGATTTCTTCAAGATGGAGGCGGATGCTTCATAGGCTCCACATGTTCCTTCATGTAGCTCCTTGAGCACTTGTTGTCCCTCTTCTGGCAAAATGCATTTTAACCAAGGGTGGCTAAAAGACTTTCTGTAGAGGCAACCATTTATCATGGAGAAATAGGCCGCCTTCCTGACTATCTGCCGAGCTTCTTCCTTGTCCATAGGAAGAGCTCCATCTATCAGATACTGGCGGATAGTGGATCTCCAATCATTTTCTACGGTTGTGAGTATAGATACCTCCTCTAAGGCGAATGCGGGAGCTGCTTTGACTTCGAATGGGCATTGTGGATCCGCCCAGTTCTCCTTGCTGGAAGCCATTTTAGCTAAGTGATCCGCTTCTGTGTTTGATCCTCGAGGTACATGAATCAGTTCCCACTTAATTTCTTTGGCTTCAAGGTGATCCAGCAATTTTTTAACCTCGGCAACGTATTTGGCCAAAACATCATCTTTTACCTCGTAATTTTTGATCACCTGGTTGACCATTAACTTGGAATCACTATAAATCACAATCCGCTCGGGAGTGATTTCTTTCAGCAGGCGCAGCCCCAATATTAAGGCCTCATATTCCGCCGCGTTGTTGGTTGCAAGGAAATCCAATTTTGCTGCGTACCGTAGCTTTATATATTGGGGACCTTTGATCACGATGCCTATTCCTGCACCTTCTGCTGAGGAGGCTCCATCTGTATGCATCGTCCATTCCTCGACTTTAGATTTGGGGAGATTCATTCCCTCTTCAGTGAATTCATTCACAAAGTCTGCCAAGACTTGACTCTTCAAGGCTGATCTGCTCTCATATCGTACATCAAACTCTCCAAGGCGGATTTCCCACTCCATCAATCTCCCCGAAGTTTCTGGTTTTTGCAATACCTTCCTCATGGGTACATTTGTACGAACTATGACAGTATGTGCTTGAAAGTAAGGCCTGAGGCGTATGGAGGTGGTGACGACGGCCAGTGCCATTTTATCAAGTTTGGAATATCTGGTTTCAGCATCCTTTAATACTTTGCTCACGTAATAAATTGGATATTGCTGGCCATCCTCTTCCCTTATCATGACCGTGCAAACAGCCTTATCTGTAACCAAGACATACATGTAAAGATTCTCACCTTTCAAGGGTCGACTCATCAAGGGGGCTTCTGTGAGAAACCGTTTGATTCCCTCGAAGGCCTTTTCGCAATCCTCGTTCCATTCAAACGCCTTTTGCTTCTTGATCACTTCATAGAAGGGTTGACATCTACGGGCTGAACAAGAGATAAACCTGCCCAAGGCCACGATCCGCCCGTTAAGACGTTGCACTTCCCTAATATTCTGCGGCGCTTTCATCTCTAGGACTGCCTTGATTTTGTCAGGGTTTGGGCTCACTCCCTTCTGGCTAATCATGAACCCCAGGAACTTTCCATATGTCGCCCCAAATGTACATTTCTCCCGGTTCAACTTAATGTTGTGATATCGGAGTACGCCCAGTACCTCCTTTATATCATCCGCATGTTTCTCCACAGTGGTACTTTTGATGATCATATCGTCCATATAGACAGAAACGTTTTCACCTTTGCTTTCTGCGAATATTTTGTTCATCATCCGTTGATAGGTTGCACCCGCATTCTTAATCCCAAAGGGCATGACTTTGAAGCAATAGGTGGCTTGGTGGGTCACGAACGAAGTTTTGATCCTATCCGAAGGCTCCATTGGGATTTGGTGATAACTCGACTTCACGTCAATGAAGGAGTACATGGCGTGTCCTGCGGTTCCATCTACTAGGATATCAATACATGGCAAGGGGTAGTTGTCTTTGGGACAAGCTTTGTTGAGATCTGTAAAGTCAAACACATGCGGTATGATCCGCCCGGTTTTTTGACTAGAACCACATTCGCCATCCATTGTGTATAAAGTACCTCTTCGATGGCATCAGCCCGTATGAGCTTGGTGATCTCTTCTTCTATCACCTTCTGCCTCTCAGGGCCATGGTTTCTTCGTTTTTGGGCCACTGGTACCGCATCTTTGTCGATGTTGAGTTTATGAGTGATCACATCTGGACTAATCCCGGGGAGAATCTCATCTTTCCATGCAAAGACATCCTCTGACTCATGGAGAACCTTGGTGATAGCTTCCTTAATTTCTCCCTTTAGCCCTTTAGCCATCCGTACCTGCTTTTCATCCGCCATGAGGTACATCTCTGTTTCACCCAAGGCCATTGTGACAAGCTCTTCCTCGTCCTCATCCTTAGACTGTGGGCGAATCATTAACGATGCTGAATACGTCTCCTGAGCCACTTTTTGGCTTCCTCTGATCATTACACCTCCCTTGGCCGTGGGGATGTAAAGGGTTAAGTGGCGTATGGAGATAAGAGCTGCTGCCTCGGAGATAAAGGGTCGCCCAAGGATGATATTGTAAGCTAACTGGCCATCCAGGATGGAGAATTCCAGATCGCCTTTCCAGATTTGATCTTCATCCGCTAACTCACAATCTAATGTTACCTGGCCCTTTGTCTGGATGGTGTGTCCCGTTACTCCCAGAATGTCTACTATGGTGGTTTCCACTTGGATTGCGCGACCATGAGTTTGGCAAATGCTCCTCTTGTGATGACATTGCATGAACTCCCAATATCAATCATCACTCTTTTCATCTCCCAACCTTCCACCATCATAGTAATGACCAGAGCATCTACATGTGGAGAGATCTCCGGACCGGTATCCGCAAAAGGGCGATTGAGTGATGCCCTGTCTAGAGCAGTGGTTTTTGCCTTTTTCAACACAGGTTGGTACCCAGGTCCGCCTGCTATGACATTGATGGTCCCCTTTGCCTTCTTCTTCTGATCATCTCTGGATCTATCACCATCTCCTTTCTTGCCATCATTTTTGGACGAACAGGTCCAACTTTCCTCTTTCGATAAGCTTTTCTATCTCTCTGGCTAATTCCCAGCATGCGTCAGTGTCATGGCCATTCTTCCTGTGGTATTTGCAATAATTTTTGGGAATTTTCCCAGTGTTGGTGTACTCCCCCCCTTTTGGTTCGGGGTATGAAATGCTCCGTTTGTTTTGACTGTTCTCAATCCACATGAGCACTTCGCTTTTAGAGGCATTGAGCGGCGTAAATGATGACACAAATGCCGATTTGTTCTTAGAGCCTCTTCGCCGACCTCTAGAGGATGAGTCCTAGTGCTTGTCTTTCTCCTTATCTCGAGGGCGAGAGTCGCCTCTGTCCTTCTTGGGCGGAGACAATGACTCCCTGCGAATGTCATCTACCTCCATGAAGTCCTTGCATCTTTCAATTAATTCTGCCATGTTTCTGGGCTTCTTTCGAATTAAATCTTCCTGCAAGCTTTTACACGTGGTGTTTTTGCTAGAGCCTCTGCTGCCATGGAGACATCCACATCGACAATTCGTATACACAATTTGTTGAAATTGTCTACATATTCTCGAAGGGGTTCATTCGCCTTCTGCTTTAATTCAAAAAGCTTCCGTGACTTGACCACTGGAGGAATACATCCGGCGAATTTAGCACAAAACTCTCTACTCAATTGATCCCAACTGTCGATTGATCCAGGAGGTAAAGATTGGAACTAATCATAGGCGGGGCCGCCTAAGGTGGTGATAAACATTCGGCATAAAACCGCCTCATTTGCACGGTTAAGGCTGAGCAACATTCGGTATTTTCTTGCATGGGCCTCCGGGTTATCCGCACCCATATAAACGGGTATATTAGGTATTTTAAAATGCCTTTTCGTTTCTTCAGCTTCGATCCATGCTGTAAAGGGCGAATCACGATTAGCGAATGGATTATGATGGGCATTCTCTTCATTAATGCGAAGCACCGCAGCTCTAACACGATCATCAAAATTCTCCGGACCCGCCCTCGGCGATCTCCTAGGGGGAGATCTACTTGGAGAAGATGAGGAGCTAGACCCGGACGATGGATCTGATGGCGAATGCCCACCTCCACCACTCTGTCCTCCATGAGGAGCTTGGCCGTTATCCCCGCCATGGCCTCCCAAAGGAACGTGTCTATCCTCTTGATAGGGGTCAAAAACCCATATCTTTGGGTACGGTTTTAGAACGGTTTTTAGCGTTATTTAGTTAATAAGCGAGCAATTCTCGCATTTAAATGCTTTTGTGTGAGTTAGTTAGAAATTGGAAATGTTTTATTTACTTTTCGTTGTTCAGGCTCGTTTTATGATGAATTTAGGCAAATACGGCCAAAATGGCATGCATATTATAATTCCGTTATCTTTTGAAGCTAATTGATCCGTCAAAAGTCGCACCAAACGAAGCATTTGCTCAAAATAAGTGATTGGCGGGTCAATTTAGCCTTTGGACTAATGTTGTTTGGAGTTTATGTGCGTGTGCAGGTTAAAACATGATCAATTTCAGGCAAAAATCGTGTCTCGGGGACCCCCGGCAGTCGCTCGGTGAATTGAGCATCGGTGAGCAGCCCGGGCGCTGCTCGGCGCGCAGCCCGGGCGCTGCTCGGCGAGCTGCCCAGGCACTGCCTAGGCACCGCCCAGGCACTGCCCAGGCACTGTGCCTGCTCGCCGAGCAGGCCCTCAGAGGCCTGCTTGCCGAGTAGGCAGTGCCTGCTCACCGAGCAGCTCGCCCTGCTCGGCGAGCAGACCTGTGGGAATTGGTCAAAAAGACCAATTCCGCCCCCACGATGCCACGATGGACCCCACGACTTCCTACCTGCATAAGGACACGAAAATAGGTCAAGAAAAGGGCCTGAGCCACGCCTATAAATAGGATTTTTCCAATGTAAATTAAGCATCTTTCATTTATTTGTAAATTACTTTAGCTTTCCCCTTGTAATTCCTCTCCATCTCCTCCATATCCTTCAACCTCCATTGAAGCTCCTTCAAAGCTTTTCTCGAGGAATTATCAAGGTTCGTCCTTAAGATTAGGTCGCCGGCTGCAGAGTAAACAGGTTCCCTGAAAGGGATTTTTGTATCTCCTTTTATCTTTCCTTGTTTGTACTCTTTGATACAGTTGCCGAACCTAGCTTATTGTATCTTGTGACATTGTTCTTCGCCTTTAATAATAATTTAGCTCTTATTTTGTTCTATGATTATTTGTCTAATCTCTGTCTTACAACTTTATTCAATTGGTTTAACTCATTCAAAAGCCCCAAAATCTAGTAGGCACATATTGCGAGCTGAATCTGACCTAGTCAGAGCCTAGGAGATTGACAACCTCTTAGTTGATTAAGCGCCAATTTACTGAGCCTTAGACCTAGTTTCGGCCTTAGGGAATCACGCGCTAGGAACCTCAGGAGGGTAAGTAGGGTTAATCGCCTTGAATACAAGTGACTCAAATTAGGTTTTTACTCAATAGACCTAACAATCTATCTTCATTATTATCGTTCATACCATGTTCCTTCGGGTAATTGCATCTAGTGAAAGATTAATTAGGAGTAGTTTAACTTAATTAGGGGTAGAGTAGCTTAATTAGGCATAGAATAACTTAGTTAGAATCAGATAACTTAGTTAGGATTAGTATAATTCAGCCTAGGAGTAGATTAACTTAATCAAACAAACTCAAAACCCCCTAAGCCTAGATAACTTCTGAAACCAAGTAGCTCGATACTTGCAGAAATAAATCCTGTGGACGATAACCTAGACTTAACCAGAAATTTATTACTTGATAACGACGGGGTACACTTATCCCTTAGTGAGTCTTCATCTCAACTTAGGTGAGGGCGCATCAAGTTTTTGGCGCCGTTGCCGGGGATTTATTTCTTCTGCAATATCGAACCAAAGGTCGATTTGTTAGTTTAGGCATTCCTTTGTGAATATCATCTATACTTGTTTATCTATACTTGTTTATAACCATTAATACTTGTTTATATTTATACTTGTTCATATTTATACCTGTTTATACATATACTTGCTTATACATACACTTGTTTATATACGATTCTTTTTGTAAATATCCTTGTTTATATCGTTTATACTTGTTTATACATATACCTGTTTATACATACACTTGTTTATATACGATTCTTTTTGTGAATATCCTTATTTATATCGTTTATACTTGCTTATACATAATTCTTTATACTTATTCTCTATACTTGTTGATATATAATTTCTTTATACTTTTCTATACTTGTTCATATCTGTATACTGTTACTTATCAACTTTTGTGCTAGAACTTCACTTTTTCTCATCATTCTCTGATCAATGAATTGGCAAGAAAAAGTCGAGTGGCAAGCTCAAAAGTTTACTATCCCATCAAGACAATACATTCATGCCCTGGAGAATGAGGCTCCCAATCCCTCCATGGCCGACTTAAATGAGAAAATGGATATCTTGGTGGCGAAACTGAGCCTCAACACCAATGAAAGTGTAAGTTTTGTGGGTAATCACCAAAGGTATAATTCTAACCCCAATTCTTACAGCTTTTATGGTAGTGATTGGAGGAGACCTCAACACTCAATTCTGTCCTACGGGAACCCTAACATGTTGAGGCCTCCAAATAGGTTTGTTAATGAGCACAGGGAAAACGAATTGGGAATGTTCCCTTACGAACAAGCAAGCCAAGTTCCTCCATAACCCCCTAGCTCACGAGATGAGGTGCTGTCCCTTTTGAAAGGAACATCAGCCCGACTTATAATCAACGAGGAGGTTTGCAAGGACTTGAGCAACCAATTGGCTCAAATAAACAATGAGATGTAAGAGCAATCCCGAGATGCTCTCCCAGGCATAAAGGAAAACATAGAAATCCCACAAAGGGAATCAGCTCAAGCCATCTCCTTGAGGAATGACAAAAAGGTAGAACCAAGTCCACTATCACATGCATCACTCGAGGTAAGTGAGGAACCGGAAGCGGTAAGCAACCCCGGTTCAAAATCTGAAATTCTAAATCATGTGATAGAAATAAATGATCAAATCGAAGCTTGTGTATATCAACTACCTTTTCCTCAAAAGTTCGAAAAGTTTGGATTTACTCCTTGTTCAGAAGTTTTCATTCTCTTCGACCTACCAAGAGAATCCAAAAGGGAGCAAACCAAACTTTTTCATAATATGTTTAAATTCGGCCTCCTACTTTCATTAAACTTATTTGAGGCTCTTAATCCGTTTTGTAGGTATGGGTTATTTGTTAAGGAGTTCGAGTTCCTAACGCGAGTAGAAGCATACACCTAGGCGGGAATTCTATGTCGAGCTCACCGACTATAACGTAGCGCTTCTTGGGAGGCAACCCAAGTTTTAATAAAACTTTTCAGGTTTATTTTATTTAGATTATACATTGATCTTTTAGTTTAGTCTTTTTAGTTTTCTTTTACGTTTTTTTTAAAGTGTTCGTTTAAAAAAAAATAAAAATAAAAAATAAAATAAATAAATAAATATTTTTTTTAGTTGTTTAGTTTTCTTTTATTTTATTTTATTTTTATTTTTTTTAAGTGTTCAAGTTTAAAATAAAATTTTAAAAAAAAAAAAAAAATTTGGCCCCACTGCCGCCCAGCTCAGCGAGCTGGGCACTGCGCCCAGCCCGCCGCTGGGCACTGCCGTCCAGCCCGCTGCTCGGCCGCGATAAGCAAACTGTTCGGGATTTTTAAATCCCGAACGGAGCTGAAATAAATAAATAATTAATAAATAAAAAAAATAATAAATAAATAAATAATTTTGGCACCGCAAATCATCAAATTTTTGGCGATTGCGATAAAATCAGTAAGTTGTCTTCTCCACCCTAACTTTTTGCACTTGTACTTTATGGTTTGTGATGCAATGTTGGAACTTATTGCTTTTTTTTAGTGTGAGGAAGAGGGGTAGACAAACTTACAAAAATTGTATAATTTTTAAATTTTTATTGCGTCGTGTCTAGTTTAGTTTAGCGTTTTCGGGTTTTATTTATGTTTTCGCATGTTTAGGATCTAAAACCGTGAACCTCCTTCGAATCTAAACTTCGTTATTTGTCATTGAGGGCTGAGAAACGAATCTAAGATTGCATGACAACTAGTTTAGCTGTAGGACACAATCCTTGTATCTGTAAAAGCATGAGCTAAAGTTTGCATTTAGACCCTACTTTTGAAGAAATGCTAAAATCATTACTTAGGTAGATAACTTAAGAATTGAAGGCATGTGATGTTAAACTTGAGTTTGGGAAAAACTAGTAAACACAAAATTGAAACCCAAAGAATTGTGAGTTGAATTTGAGCCCAAGAGCGAACATCAAAAAGCTCTTTTTCTTGACATTTTTGTGTGAATGCTTTGACTTGTGGAAAGATTACAGATTTTGCACCTAATACTGTGTTGAACCTACATGCAATGATTTGAGATGATAAACGATGAATCAGCCTCATTAGAATTAACCCTTTTCTTTACCTTATTTTCTCTTTTTCAACCACTCTAGGAAGCCCCTTTGAGCCTGTATTTTTGTAGTTTGTAGAATTTTTCTTTCGTTCTAACCCTTATTTTTGCAAACCATCACTTGGTTTGCTACTTAACCCAAAGTTTTTGCAAAGCTCACATCGAGCCTTTGTCAATTCTAGCGCTTTGTCTTTGTTTATGGCATCATAGTAGCAAGCCAAAAGGCTAAGAAGTGAATGGGCATCACTATCCCAAAAAAAAAAAAAGGGGGAAAAGAGAAAAACAAAAAAAGAAAAGAAAAGAAGAGAGACGAACAAAAAGGGAAGAACTTCATTCCACAGTTCTTAAAATCAAAACGTCTCAAGAAAACATCCTAACAAGAGAGTAACGAATGAATAAAAAGCTCAGTCACTTCATATTTGCTAAAGCCATTTGAACTTTATTTTTCTAGCGCTAGAACTATTAACCCTTGTTGTACCTTTAACCCTCTAACCACATTACAACCCCAATTCGAGGCTGTTTTTGATATCATCGGAGTCATATAGCATAGTAGAGGAACTTGGATGAACGTGCAAAATCAACGTAATCCTAAGCAAGAACATAAGCCGAAAGTAAACACTTTAGCCACCGAAAATTGTGTGAAATGAGTGAACTACCTATGGTGAGGTGTTTTACTTAGCGATCCCCGCAAGCTCGTTTAATTGAACATGTGTCCTTTTTCTTAAAACATATGACCTATGATAATTGAAATGCGGCTTTTGGATATTGTGTCTCTACTTTGTATTTCCGAATGCATGTAATTACAGATGCTCGAAATTGTGTCAAGCACCTAGTCAAACCGGGAGGTTTTCTAGCTTGCTTGTGATTGCGGGTTTAGTTTTTTAGTTTACTTGGGGACAAGTAAAGTTTTAAGTGCGAGGAGGTTTGATAGGGGTCAAAAACCCCTATCTTTGGGTACGGTTTTAGAACGGTTTTTAGCGTTATTTAGTTAATAAGCGAGCAATTCTCGCATTTAAATGCTTTTGTGTGAGTTAGTTAGAAATTGGAAATGTTTTATTTACTTTTCGTTGTTCAGGCTCGTTTTATGATCAATTTAGGCAAATACGGCCAAAATGGCATGCATATTATAATTCCGTTATCTTTTGAAGCTAATTGATCCGTCAAAAGTCGCACCAAACGAAGCGTTTGCTCAAAATAAGCGATTGGCGGGTCAATTTAGCCTTTGGACTAATGTTGTTTGGAGTTTATGTGCGTGTGCAGGTTAAAACATGATCAATTTCAGGCAAAAATCGTGTCTCGGGGACCCCCGGCAGTCGCTCGGCGAATTGAGCATCGGTGAGCAGCCCAGGCGCTGCTCGGCGCGCAGCCCGGGTGCTGCTCGGCGAGCTGCCCAGGCGCTATTCGGCGAGCTGCCCAGGCACTGCCCAGGCACCGCCCCGGCACTGCTCGGCGAGCAGACCTGCGGGAATTAGTCAAAAAGACCAATTCCGCCCCCACGACTTCCTACCTGCATAAGGACACGAAAATAGGTCAAGAAAAGGGCCCGAGCCACACCTATAAATAGGATTTTTCCAATGTAAATTAAGCATCTTTCATTTATTTGTAAATTACTTTAGCTTTCCCCTTGTAATTCCTCTCCATCTCCTCCATATCCTTCAACCTCCATTGAAGCTCCTTCAAAGCTTTTCTCGAGGAATTATCAAGGTTCGTCCTTAAGATTAGGTCGCCGGCTGCAGAGTAAACAGGTTCCCTGAAAGGGATTTTTGTATCTCCTTTTATCTTTCCTTGTTTGTACTCTTTGATACAGTTGCCGAACCTAGCTTATTGTATCTTGTGACATTATTCTTCGCCTTTAATAATAATTTAGCTCTTATTTTGTTCTATGATTATTTGTCTAATCTCTGTCTTACACTTTATTCAATTGGTTTAACTCATTCAAAAGCCCCAAAATCTAGTAGGCACATATTGCGAGCTGAATCTAACCTAGTCAGAGCCTAGGAGATTGACAACCTCTTAGTTGATTAAGCGCCAATTTACTGAGCCTTAGACCTAGTTTCGGCCTTAGGGAATCACGCGCTAGGAACCTCAGGAGGATAAGTAGGGTTAATCGCCTTGAATACAAGTGACTTAGATTAGGTTTTTACTCAATAGACCTAACAATCTATCTTCATTATTATCGTTCATACCATGTTCCTTCGGGTAATTGCATCTAGTGAAAGATCAATTAGGAGTAGTTTAACTTAATTAGGGGTAGAGTAGCTTAATTAGGCATAGAATAACTTAGTTAGAATCAGATAACTTAGTTAGGATTAGTATAATTCAACCTAGGAGTAGATTAACTTAATCAAACAAACTCAAAACCCCTTAAGCCTAGATAACTTCTGAAACCAAGTAGCTCGATACTTGCAGAAATAAATCCTGTGGACGATAACCTGGACTTAAGCAGAAATTTATTACTTGATAACGACGGGGTACACTTATCCCTTAGTGAGTCTTCATCTCAACTTAGGTGAGGGCGCATCACCTCTCCTTGGTTTGGTGGTGGCGGTGGCCTATCCGAACGTGGCGTCTCTACTGGCCTCTTGCTATGTCTATGTCCAGTAGATGGGGGTGATCTACCCCGACGGAAAGATCTCTGTCTCGGGGGCGAAGGGGATTTCGACCGCCTGCTTTTCCCCTTTCTCGGCTTTTTGTGCCTTCGACCTTCTGATCCGCCTTCGGGGAGATTCGACCGCGGGCGGCTTGGGTTACCTGATTCGCCCAGATTTATCCCTTGGCCTGCGGATCCCCCAGGTGGAGTTTGATTATTCCCACGACTTCCTCCTGCTCCGTCAGAGAATAATTGCCGATTGAGTGGCGGGTTATTGCCTGCTACAGTGGTAGTCACCATGGAATCTGTGGGTTGAATTTGGAAGAATGAAGAATCATGAGCGTTTGATCCTATAGTGGCCTGTTGCCATAGAGACGTCGTAGGATTTGTGCGTCGAAGCTCTGGTACTATCATGAATGACCTCAGGCGTCTTTCCATCTCAGGGCCAAACGCTCTTCCTATGGATCCTGCACATGTTTCAATGAATGTATCCAGCGACATACCCCTTCCATCCTGCGTCGCAGGAGTGCTCATATCAACGCGACCAGCGCTTGTTTCAGGTTGACTTGATGGTGTTACCGATGGTGTTTCAACCCCCGAGGAGGGGTTCTGTTCTCCATTCGTCATATCTGTTAATGTGAACGAAAACCCTTTATTTGATTAAGGATCCACGATCACCGCACCAATTGATGACTTGTGGAGAATTTTCGATTGATTTCCATCTCTGTGGGGGCGTCGTTGGGTTTGACAGGGGGAAGCTCCGATGCCAAAGTCAGTATAGAAGAACAAGAGAGCAAACTGAATTGACAAAGGGTGAGTGAATGTGTACCTTTGTAGCTTGAGATGCAAGCTATATATAGTAGTGGAGTTGTAACCATTAATAACTAGAAAGTCTTCATTAATGCTCCATTAATGGCGGTTACTGGTTTCCTTTAAATATGCAGGTTAGCTTATTGATAGCTTATTAATGGTCTTTATTGCGGGATCGGCTCAGCTGTTTCAATGGCGGGTTGAATGGTTTTGACGATTCGCCTCACAGGTTCGCCCGTGAATCTCTGGTGGTGAGGTGTTGGTGATCCGCCTGTCGGATCTCTTTATTTAATACGCCGTGATACTCCGGTATCAGATGATCAACACGTGGCGCTCTAGGCGAATATCCCTTTTGATCATTGGGATAATATGACAATGTTATCAAATTAATATATTATATTTTTTATCAGTAAAAATGAGGAAGTGACACCTCAGCTCCATCGTTACTGTTTTATATTATATATATATATGTAGAGAATTAGAGAGATTTTAGAGATTAATTTAAATTCTGTAGAACTCTTAGATATAGTACGGATGAAATAATCTTTTTATAGATAAATATAATAATATAATTAAAATTATTATATTATATTATATAATATATTATATTATATTATATTTTTTATCAATAAAAAATAAGGAAGTGACAACTCAGCTCCATCGTTACTGTTTTATATTATATATAAATATGCAGAGAATTAGAGAGATTTTAGGGATTAATTTAAATTCTGTAGAACTCTTACATATAGTATGGATGAAATAATACTTTTATAGATAAATATAATAATATAATTAAAATTAATATATTATATATTATATTATATTATATTTTTTATCAGTAAAAAATAAGGAACTGACACCTCAGCTCCATCGTTGCTGTTTTATATTATATATAGATATGCAGAGAATTAGAAAGATTTTAGAGATTAATTTAAATTATGTAGAACTCTTAGATATAGTACGGATGAAATAATCTTTTTATAGATAAATATAATAATATAATTAAAATTAATATATTATATTATATATTATATTATATTTTTTATCAGTAAAAAATAAGGAAGTGACACCTCAGCTCCATCGTTACTGTTTTATATTATATATAGATATGCAGAGAATTAGAGAGATTTTAGAGATTAATTTAAATTCTGTAGAACTCTTAGATATAGTACGGATAAAATAATCTTTTTATAGATAAATATAATAATATAATTAAAATTAATATATTATATATTATATTATATTATATTATATTTTTTATCAGTAAAAAATAAGGAAGTGACACCTCAGCTCCATCGTTACTGTTTTATATTATATATAGATATGCAGAGAATTAGAGAGATTTTAGGGATTAATTTAAATTTTGTAGAACTCTTAGATATGGTACGGATAAACTAATATTTTTATAGATAATTATAATAATATAATTATGATTAATACATTATATATTATATTATATTTTTTATCACTAAAAAAGGAGGAAGTGACACATCAGCTCCATCATTACTGTTTTATATTATATATAGATATTCAGAGAATTAGAGAGATTTTAGGGATTAATTTAAATTATGTAGAACCCTTAGATAAAGTACGGATAAAATAATCTTTTTATAGATAAATATAATAATATAATTAAAATTAATATATTATATTATATTTTTTATCAGTAAAAAGGGAGGAAGTGACACCTCAGCTCCATCGTTACTGTTTTATATTATATATAGATATGCAGAGAATTAGAGAGATTTTAAGGATTAATTTAAATTCTGTAGAACTCTTAGATATAGTACGGATAAACTAATCTTTTTATAGATAATTATAATAATATAATTATGATTAATACATTATATATTATATTATATATTTTATCAGTAAAAAAGGAGGAAGTGACACATCAGCTCTATCGTTACTGTTTTATATTATATATAGATATGCAGAGAATTAGAGAGATTTTAGGGATTAATTTAAATTCTGTAGAACTCTTAGATATAGTACGGATAAACTAATCTTTTTATAGATAATTATAATAATATCATTATGATTAATACATTATATATTATATTATATATTTTATCAGTAAAAAATGAGGAAGTGACACCTCAGCTCCATCATTACTGTTTTATATTATATATAGATATAGATATGCAGAGAATTAGAGAGATTTTAGGAATTAATTTAAATTCTGTAGAACTCTTAGATATAGTACGAATAAAATAATCTTTTTATAGATAAATATAATAATATAATTAAAATTAATATATTATATTATATTTTTATCAATAAAAAAGAAAAAAGTGGCACCTCAGCTCCATCATACTGTTTTATATTATATATAGATTCTATTCTCGTCTCCATACTTTTTACACAAAATATGGATAATATTATATAATACCGGATACTCATAAAACTAATAATATAATTTTATACAGAATAGAGATAGTATATGATTAGACATGTAGTAAACATGCATCCATCACCATCCCCTAATGATGGATTTGAGTTGGGCCTCCATAATGGTCTTTTATCTTTATTATGCCCATTTCTTTATCACACCACAAGACCCACCTCTCCTTCCTTCCTTCAACTATTCAAATATTATTTCTTTTTCTTTTCCAACACGTGGCATTACTCCATCTGCATATTGTTCTTCTTTATTCAACTCATTAATCCTATTATACGTCCGCCAACCATAATCACAAATAAAATTCAAAAACTTTCACCCTTCTACTCTTCGCTTCCTTTTTTTTTTCTATTTTTTACAATATAAGGAAACTCATTTTCATCATAATTCCTAAACTAAAGGATTTTTTTTGTTTTGTTTTCTTTGTTTCGCATCCGAGACCTCAAAAAAAAAAAAGTAGCTTCAAGGAAGTCGAAAAAAAAGTAGCTTCAAGGAAGTCCGGCGCGACGGTCCCTTTTTGAATTCTATGTTAGCTTAAAATTGAAGGTATCCTATTTCTAAAACAGCAATGCTATTATTCGGATAGCAAACATCCTCTTAAAAAACACTCTTAAAAAATCGGACTAAGAACTTCTTAGAGGAGATTTTATAAAAAACTAAGGTGTTTCTAACAACCGAACCAACACCTTGTGTGAAAGAGATTTTAAGAATGTGTTTAACATTATAAGATTACGTTGTATGACCCCATACAAAAATAGCCATATGGCATTCTGTAGCACATGGCACAATCCATATGGCATTCCGTAATACATAACACAATCTTACACAATCCATGTAAGATAATCCTATCTGTAACAGATAGGACAATCTTGCACAATCCTATCCTACAATCTTGCACAATCCTATCCTGTAGGATATGGCATGATCCTTATGGAGTTCAGCATTGTGCCATATGGCTGTATGACGCCACACAATAGCCATATGGCACAATCCTGACTGTGTAACGCCACACAATAAAAAAAATTCTTAAAAAACCTCCAACCTCCTAAAAATCAAAATTTTTAAAACAACTCTTTAAGATATTCTAAAAAGCTGTTTATTTTAACTATTACTTTTTAGGTGTAAAAATCAAACAGAAAATCACTGTTTAAACACCTAAACTCGTTTTAGGTCCTGAAATAAAGAGAGAAAAGAAACATAAAGAAACAACCAAACATACTCGTTGTACCCCCTAATACAAGTTGTTGATCTATTTTCAATTGTTATTAATTACTGATCATTTCATTATTATACTTGAAGAGGCAGAGGCAGAGCTTTTCCTTACTTGAATCATATATACATTTAATACAATGTTAATTGTATAAAATAAACATTGTATAAAATAATCTCACCCCATGATCAGCAAAATCCATTAATTCACCCTCAAGTGCATTTCTGTATATACAAAAACACAGAATCGTGATACAAAAAGGGACCTTCATGCAAAACTACAGTATCTGGGTGCTGTGACAAATTTTTTTACAGTACAGAAAACCCTATGTTGATGACTAAAACAGAAAGAAACAAACAGAGATTATGTGCAGAATATTTGAAGAACCATCCATCTCCAATGAAGTTAGTACTTAAAGTGGAAGGTGGAATTCCATTTCTCTACTTCCTTTTCTGCAATAACTCTACAAAACCTGCATCAATGGAACCTCGCATATGAACATGGTAAACTTATGCAACAATTGACTGTAAATTATTCACTAAAACATACCATTAGGTAAGTTATCAGATACAACCGGCAAGTTCAGTTGCATATCCACCCCAAGTTCTAGGCTTTCCTAACAAATCCTCCAATTCAAGGTAAAATTTTGAGTCATTCACATCTAGTTCTTCATCAACCCCATTTTGAAGAACTACTCCATCTAATAGCTCCTCTGACATTAGATGATAAACAGATTCTTCATCATTTGTATTACACATCATATTGGTTTTTTGATCTTGAATTGGACTGCAAAACTCATTGCTCAAAGGAGTTTCAAACAGTTTTGGACTAGTTTTGTTTTGCTCTGTTTCGTCTCCTAGTAATTCAGTAAGTTGAGTTTGCATTGTGGCTAGTTGTTCCTGAGCTTGATTTCTGGAATTCACACTTTGGCTATGGCTAGCAGGTGAAGTTTCAGGAACTTGAAGCAGCTTTCTTTTCTTGCAAAACTCACCCTCATTCACTTCTTTCTTCTGCTTTATTCTCCCAAGTAGATTGTGAATAAAGCTCCGGTTTTCGGCTGCTTTGATGAGGAAGAGTACCACCTGTAATTGCTTAGAGTGTGCAAATCGAATTCTTTCTTCAACACTGCTGATTTGATTCTCTGATTCTTCCTGTTGCAGCCTCAGGTTGCTGATTTCAACCCTCAATAGATCTTGATCATCCTTCAAATTTTTAATTTCTGCTTCCAAATTAGGATTTGCTGAATCACAACCATAAACATTTCCTGCTCCTTGTTGCTGTTTGTTGTACCTACTTCTTCTCTTAATGTTCTTCAGCAAATGCCTCTTCCCCCTGCGAAACCCCTCATTTGCGAACTCCCATCTATCTGGATCCATCTTTTTAAAACCCTGAAACCATTTATGCACCATAAGAAACGAAGTCCAGACCATTCAAACATATTATCAAACACATAGAAAGCAACTTCTGATGCCGGCAGTTATATAAATTGGAAATAAAGATGAAAATCAAACGGAGGCAGTTATATAAATTGGATTAAAAGCGGAAAAACAATCGGAAATAGAGAACTCACATAGGTATTGAGCTGACGAATGAAGCTGGAGAAATTAGAATGCTTGAAATATTTAGGAAGTAATTGCTTGGAAAATTCATAGGCATCCCAGACTACAAAACTATTGCCATTTTCGTTCCACGACACAATTGAATTGGTCTCCGGATCCTCCACCATCTCGAACGTCTTCTTTAGAAACGGCGGTGGACAGGTTTCATGTAAACCCTCAATTGGTTTAGGAAAATGCACTGAAGAAGACGAAGACGAAGACGACAACGTTTTAGTACCAAAACCGTAAGAATCAACAGTACTAACTCCAGTAACCTCCTCCTCCACCTCATGATCATCCGTGATCTCTTCTTCTTTGACGGTCACTAATTCGATAACCTCATCCTCAACCTCATCTAGAGCCGACGCCGATTTATTAAACTCCGTTGAACTCGTAGTTGAAGAAGGGGGCCCACCGTCAGCGCAGGGGTTGTCCTCTGTCCGGGGAAGGAATTGGAGTGGTTTGTCCGGTGAAGTTGGAATTGTTGATTCCTCAGGTGGTTTGGGCAAGAAAGTAGTGGAAAAGGAGGACGGAGAAACATTTCCACCGTCGGCGGAAGAGGTTGTATCAAGAGGAGCGACCATTTTGAATTGCTTGCAAATATTAGTTAGAGAGAGAACTAGGGAAGAAAGAGGGAGGTGTTTGGTGTGTATAAATATGTACGGATGGGGGTATGATTTGGCAAAGAAGCTGCCACGTTTCAGTTTGCTTTTTTATTTATTTATTATTTATTTTCGGGATAAGGATCATTTCGACATTAACGTTTTCAAAGAAGTTACTAAAATTTTGTAAAAGTATGAAATAGTGCATGTATCAAATTTTAGGTTAATAGTATAAAATTTGAAAAATTGGCTTCACCGTTAAATTTAGTAAAATTTGAAATAGTGCATGTGTATGTATTTTGCTTTTCCAGAAATATTGATTCTGAGCGTCCTCATTCTTCCAGTCTCCCTTGTCTACTTGTCAGCTCTGTTACTAAACACCTGGCAGAAACAAAGGGAAACTACTGATGTGGCTCCTCACCTTCCAACAACTTCTAACCATTAAATAAAAATTAAAAAAAAAAAAAACAAGAAGATGTAAAGGCTGCTTTTTTTTTTTTCTTTTTTTTTCATGAACAGAACCTTATATTACGAAACAAACCAATCACAATCGTTTTGAATACAAGAAGAAACACACAAAAGAAAATCTTCTATAAAAATTTCCAACTGAGAAAGAGAGCTAGCCCAAGCTGCTAAATTATGCGCTACCGAATTAGCTTGCCGCCTCTCATGAACAAAATCAATTGACAAAAATGATTTTGCCTCCTCCAGAATATCCCCAATAATTACTCCCAAAGAGTTAGCTATAACCTGATCACCTCTTATCAATGTGATCGCAGATACAGAGTCAGAAGCTACTGATAAAGCAGTAAATCCACAATCACGAACAACCCGAATTGAAAATAGAATTGATATTAATTCAGCGTGTAAAGCCGATAAAGTTGTACCGATAGGCCCGCCCCCTGTCAAATTAACAAGGCCATTGCAGTCTCTTATAACCATGCCGAAAGAACCCGCAAAATTTCTATTTGAAAAAGCCGCGTCACAATTTAATTTGTATCTTGGAAAAATCGGAGGATGCCATAAATACAAATTCGAAACAGCAGCTCTATCAATAGAAAAATTAAAACCATGAACTTCAAAAAAATCAGCAGCATTATAATTAACTCCATGATCATCCAAAGCATTAATTCTTTGGCTATTGGATAAAATGAAACCATCAACATCAGCAAAACTTGGCCTATGAGCAGCTCCACCTGCAAAATTAAAAATTAATCCTCCAAATGAGCCAACATTCGACTGAAACACCTGCTTCTCAGCAAAGTTTGTTCATACTATGTGGTGCGCCGCAAAAAAATATTTTGCCATGTTTTGCAAATCTTTTAAAGAAAGGTATCAATTTGCAGGGATGTTGTCGATTTTGTGGCTATCATGTTGAATCTCTAATTTTCCATAGAGAACTCCAAGAAGATGTAAAGGCTGCTTTGTAACCGAGATTGAGGTGTTAATGGATTAAAGGTTAATTAAAAAAAACTGGGTTAATTAGAGGCTAGTTTATATATTTACATCTACTAGTCGAAAACCCGTGCGATGCACGGGAGTATGAAACTTTTATATAATTTAGATAAATAAATAAATCAACATATTTACTTTTAAATAATTTTATATCATGTTATGAAAAATATTTATATTATGTATATTTGAAATTAATATATATTTTTTTAATGATAATTCAAATTAAATTAATTTTAAAAATAATTGACTACTTTTTTATAAAATTTTAACTAAAGATTAATGATTTATTTATTTTTACAAAATTCAATGATTTGTACTTTTTAGGAATTTTAATACATTTTCATATTCCAAATATTCTGTGAAACAATAATAACAAAATAGAAGATTAATTAAGAAATATATTAGAATATAATAAAAAACCAAAAATTGAATTAAACTATAATTAAAATTAAATATTATATTTACGATACAAAAGAATTACAATATAGGTTAAAAAAAATTGAATTAAACTACAATTAAAATTAAATATTATATCAACGATACAAAAGAATTACAATCTATGTTAAAATGGAAGCAACATCAATATATTATTCTATAAACTATTACAATCAATACTTTTCTAATGTTGCATATGAAGAAACTTTATCAATTCAATATGTTACATATAAAAAAAATAAAATTCGTAAGAATTAGTCACAAATTCATCTTGATGATAATTATTTTGGTTGATGGAATTTCATGATCACCAAGTATTCGAATTCAATTATTCATTCTGCTACAATAACCCAATATATCTAATTGAATCAGTTTAAGATGATGGTTTCTCCTATTTTCATCTCGTAATATCTCATCAAGACATTCGATCAATTTGTTCTTCATTCTTACTATATAGTCATACTCGCAGATATCACTTATTTGACTTCATTAATATTTTCTAATAATTATATATTCTTGAATTTTATAAGTAAGAAAAACAAACAAACGAATTGAAAAAAAAATGAAGGGACGAAAAAGATAATTAGGAGAGAACCATCTTCCTCTCGTTTTTTTTTTTTTTGAAAATAAGAGAGAATGTCGAGACATAAGCGTATAAAGAGGAGAGTGAAAATATTTTTTTCCCATTAATTAAACATTTTATTTTTTCTTAATGAAGTATTAAGTTCATAAATTAATTTTAGTTAAATAGAATTAAATCGCAATTGTAACCACTCAGTACAAAAAAAACGTTTTATAATTAATATGTGAAATTAATTATATTAATTAGAATCATTATGCTCAACATTTGACAATTTGAAAAGATTCAAATAATAATATTTTCTTAATTAATATTTTTCAATAATTTGTCATATGATCATATTTCATTTTTATCTGTTAAAAAATCTTGAAATACTAACAATTTTGTACGAACCATAATATAATAGTTAAAAATTATATAAGCCAATGTTGCAAAAGCAATTATCTCAATATCCATAATTAATGTACATTTTTAGGATTTTGAGCATCAAAATTTATTTTATTTACCTTGAGTTTGAATTCGTATCTAGCATAATCCACATTCTTCAAGAATAAACATCTTATCAAGTGTATTAGACGCTTACAATCTCCTTGTCTAGAAAATTGAGAAAAAATAACTTCTTGATAATAATAATAATAATATAACATAATTTATATTGAAATAAACTTCATTGTAAGTATAATATTCCAATATCTCTTTAATATTTTATTTAATATGTCTCAAACTTCAATGAACAACTATCGTGTGAAACTTTATATCTATTTGTACCAAAATGCATAAAAATAAAAAATACAATCCATATCAATTATAGCTAAACTCAAACTAAAAAAATGAGTGGATTTCAATATGTTCCGAATTAGAAAAATTAATCTAACTTCATTTAAGACTAAAAATTGAGTTCATAAAAAGCCGAAAATCTAAATTTTAGTTAGAGTCAACAATCAAAACGATAACACCTAGGAATATATACTAAAAAAGAATGCAAATATACAAAATCTTTATTTTAGTCATTTTGAAAAATAAATAAATAAAAAAGAAAACATGGATAAGATAACGAGAGGTATGGAATCTGGATAACGACATAAATGAAATTTCATCTCTGAAAGATGAAACTATAACAACAATTGTTTAATAAAAATAAAACAACAGCACAATTGAGAAAGCAAAAAATTGAGTTCATATAAAGGCGAAAATCTAAATTTTAGTTAAGAGTTAGCAATCGAAACGATAACACCTAGCAACATATACTAAAAAAGAATACAAATTTACAAAATCTTTATTTTAGTCATTTTGAAAAAAAGAAAAATAAAAAAGAAAACATGGATAAGGTAGCGAGAGGTATGGAACCTGTGTAACGACAGAAATGGAATTTCATCTCTGAAAAATGAAACTATAACAACTATTGTTTAATAAAAAGAAAACAACAACACAATTGAGAACAAAAATAACTACAACATATGAAAAAAAATCGAATAATTACCTTGAGAAACATAAGAATTTCTTGTAATTTTTGACACTTTTGTGTTTTTCAGTTTTAGTTGTTCATGCATCTTCTATTTCTTCGGATTTCTTCAATTGAAGCTATCAGTTTGGAAAAAAAGACAAATAAAAAAGAAAACATGGATAAGATAGCGAGAGGTATAGAACCTGGGTAACAACAGAAATGAATCTGAAAGATAAAACTATAACAACTATTGTTTAATAAAAATAAAACAACAACATAATTGACAACAAAATAACTACAACATATGAAAAAAAATCGAATATTTACCTTCAGAAATATAATACTATCTATCGTGACCAATGAATATAATGGTGGAATACTATCTATCATGCTTTATATAGAAGTTTATTTGTGACTTTTGGATTTCGTTTACTTTGTGTTTTTTCATCTTCCCGTAACTCTTGCTTTCTTTTATTATTTTAATTAATATGCTAGTAATTATTTAATATATTATAAATATAAAATTGTTATTTTTAATTAATTAAATATTTTTAATCTGATTTTTTACTACGTTGACAACTCATCAAAAAAGACCTCTAAAATACTTCTTCTCATTTCTCTCTGCTTCCGTAATTATATATAGTATAGATTATACTCAGGGGTGTATATAATCAATGGCGGAACCAGGACCTCGGATGATCCGGAACTCAAACATATCAGTAAAAAATATTTCAAAACGGCAAAAAAAATCGAAATTAAATGTGTGGTTGACGGTAAATTTTCACGGGCTGGACAAAAAAAAAATAGCCTCTAAAGCATTAAAACTATAAAAACGTTATCATTTTTTTTAGAAACTAGCATTGAACTAATAGAAAATTAGATATTATTACTTTTTTTAATGGTAAAGACATAATAAAAATGAATATTAAATATATTTACTTTTTTTAATGGTAAAGACATATTAAAAATGAATTCAAGATGCGATTGATAATGGGAGTTTCCACCCTGTGGCGATCAACAGCTTCTGTCCCCAGGTGACTCACTTATTCTTTGCAGATGATATCCTTATCTTTCTTGAGGGTAATGAGGAGCAGTTGAGAGTCATTATGGATATTCTGGATTGTTTTTGTTCGGCCTCTGGGCAGAAGCTTAATATCCAGAAATCTAGGATGATGTGCTCTAAGAATATGAATCAGAGAGTCTGTAAGAGATTAAGTGATCTCTCAGGCATTCCTCTTACTGATTCTCTTGGGAAGTATCTGGGCGTTCCCCTCCATAGTGAGCGTGTGTCTAAAGGCTCCTTCAAAGAGACTTTGGATAAAGCTAATTCAAAGTGTGCCACTTGGAAAGCCAAGACTCTGTCTCTCGCTGGCCGCCTCACGTTAATTCAATCTGTTAATTGTGCTGCTCCCAATCACATCATGCAGGCTTGTAAGCTTCCGGATCCTGTGCTTAATGATCTTGACAAGATTAACCGTAGGTTCCTGTGGGGGGAAGCTGCGGAGGGCAGGAAGATCCATCTTGTGCCTTGGAGTGAGGTTTGCCAGCCTAAAGATTATGGGGGTCTGGGTATTAGGAAAGCAAAGGACAATAATAAAGTTTTATTAATGAAACTCCTTTGGCGTATGTGGCAAAACCCCTCCTCTCTTTGGGTTCGCCTCCTTTGTGGTAAGTATCGGAAAGACAAAATCTTCGGGGGCCCGAAAGAGAGAGTTGCTAATTGTTCCTTCCTCTGGAAAGGACTTAGTGCTGTGTTTGATGAGTTCTGCTTGGGAGTTGGCCTGGAGGTGGGGAATGGTAAGTCCATTAGTTTCTGGTTTGATAACTGGATTGGGGATAAACCGTTAATTGAGGTGTGTTCTTCCCCCCCACCTAGTGATATACGCAACTGGAGGATTGCCGATGTGGTTGACTCGGAAGGGGACTGGATCTGGTCAAAGTTTGATACTTTCTTTAGCCTTGAGACTCTCCTTAGAATGCGGGGAGTGAAGGTGAGTAATCAAGAGGAAGACTTGGATAGGCACTGTTGGGCGCTGACTAACAATGGAGTTTATTCTTGCAAATCGGCCTTTGAAGCTTTCTCTCTCTTTAGATCTGATCCTCCCTCGGATGTGTGGAAGTCGATTTGGATCCTTAAAGTTCCTTTCCGTATTAGGAGTTTCCTGTGGCTGGGCGTTAAGGACAGGCTTCTTACTAATTCGGATAGGCACAGAAGGCACTTGGCTGATTCTGGAGCTTGCAGTAGATGCAGAGGCCATATTGAGACTTTGTGCCATGCTCTTAGAGATTGCTCTAATAGTAAAGAGGTTTGGAGGAAAATTCTCCCACACCATATTTTCTCTTCCTTCATGGCACATTCTGAGGTCGACTGGTTCTCTGATGGTGTTAGAGGAAAGTTGCTTCCATACATGGAGCATGGTGACATTTTCTTTGCTATTATCTGTCACCAAGTTTGGAAATGGAGAAACGAGGAGATTTTTGGAGATAAAACTGTTTTTATGACAAACTTAGCTGATTTCTTCTCGAAAAAACTTTTCTCTATTATCGATAGTTTCAAAGGAGAGTTCCTTGCCAGAGCCTCTCAGTGTTGTGATGTCCATCTCGTGGGATGGAGCAGGTCAAGAGAGGGGGTTGTGAAGCTGAATACTGATGGTTCCTGCCTCAGTTACGGTAAGATTGCGGCTGGAGGTGTGCTTAGAGATGTAGGGGGCGTCTGGCTTTCTGGGTTCTCCCAGAATTTAGGGTTGGGTTCTTCCTTTTCTGCGGAGCTCTGGGCTATTCTTACTGGAATCAATCTTGCTAAAAGGCTGGGTGTTAAGAGGCTCTCTGTGGAGTCTGATAATTTGGAAGCAATCAAAATGATTTCTGAGAATCATTCTATGGGTCTTAACAGTCGCAACCTCATCAAAGCTATTATAAGGCTTTGCTCCTCCTTTGAGTTCGTAGAGTTCAGACACATTTTTAGAGAGCATAATCGTGTTGCTGATCGCTTGGCGGCGGCGGGCCATGAAGGGACGTTAGGCGTTACTACCCTTCCTGTTTCCCCTAGTTTCATCTCTCATCTTCTCTTAGAAGATAGGATTGGGGTTAGCTTCCCCAGGCTAATTCCTGGGTAGTTTGTTGTTATTCGTTTTTCTTTTCCTTTTCTACCAAAAAAAAAAAAAATGAATTCAAGAGTGTTATCAAGATAAAAAATAAAGAGTCCATTTAAATTAATTAATAATGGTAGGGCCGTCTTAAACATTTTTGAGGCCCTGTGCTAAATGAAAAAAAAATGGCCTTATTTATTAAAAAAATTAATACTTTCATATAATAATAATGTTTCTACAAAATGAAACACCAAAATACTTTTAACTTGATTTTTAACATACTAAATATAATAAAAATAATTAAATTAGATATTATATAATAATAATAATAATAATAACTGGCCCCTAGGACTCTTAGAGCGTTAATTTTCTGGACATGTTAACATTCACTTAATTTTTCACATAATAATTAATAATAATAATTTATTTAGATTTGTATAATAAAAAAACTGGGCCCTCTTAAATTTGGGGCCCTGTGCGGGAGAACTCCTTGTACACCCTTCTCCTACTCACCTGTAACATGTTTTTATAATTATTGAAAAATAAAATTAAAATAAATAAAAGCTTTTTAAAAGAAAATAAGATTACATAGAGTCAATATAATTCTCCCCAAAATATTACCAGACATCAAAACTAATTTTTTTTTCTTCAATTCTCTGGCGGCCTGTCGGGGCTCGAGCCCCCCAACCCCCCTGTTCCGCCCCTGTATATAATCCATTAACTATTTGATTGGTTTTTTTTAACCATGTACTAGTAAATAAAAATAAATATGAAAACAAAATTCTAATTTTTATTATGAGTGAAACGACGGGTCTATGACTAATTGAAGAGATTAACGACAGAGAGAGTGATGTACATGCATTTATCTGTGGACAATAAACCAGAGAATGAAGAAGATGAAGAAAGGGGAAGGAAAGGGGTGTCAGAAACCAAAAAAGATGAACCAATTATTTTTTATCGTTTATCGTAAGTTTTCATCACTGGTTCTTTGACTCCGGTGTCTACAGCCGTCTAAACCATCTAGGCACCGCCTAAGCGACAATGAAGAAATTTTTTTTATTATGAATTTATTTTTTCTATATTATAATTCATGTTTAAATTGTTTCAACGATATTGTTGTTAAAATATTGATATTTGCTAATTTTTATAAATATATATTACAAATGTGCATGTTTTTTATATTAAATAGTTTTATATTACTTACTTTTAGATAATAGAGTACAGTACTTGAATTTATATAATAATTTTTTGATTAACAAATAAAAAATACAAAAATATAAAATTGATTAATTCTCGACTAATCACCGGTTAATCTTTGAGGGCCATGTCCGTTCGAGTAAAGCCTAGCGTTTTTTACAACTTTGGTCAACTCTTCAATCCAAATATTTGTATGTCCTGTCAACTAAAAAAATGACACATTACAAACTAAACTAAACCCAAACACTAAAATTACGTATCGTGTAATTGGAAAAAAAGAGATAAAAGTCAAATTTGACCCTAACATTTTCGGCGAGGTGCAGATTTAGCCCTAATATATGAAATGGTCTATGTTTTTAAGCAAAATGAATTTTACTCTTACGTTATTAAAAATGTGCAAATATCGGTTTAACTGTTATTTAAATGTCATATCAGACTTCAAATTTTTTTCTTGTCGATGTCTCTAAAATATTAATATGCTACTAATATAACTATATAATTAAAAATAATCAATAAAAATATATATGAAACAATAAATTGATTTAAAAAATCTGATATGATAAATAAATAAATATATATGATAAATAAATAACAGTAAAACTAATATTTTTAAATTTTTTATAACTAAAACTAAAATTAATCTTACGTATTAAATTTGTATCACTTCCCACTTCTCAAAACCTTAAATTTGATATTTATCCAAAGGAAAAATCAACTAAAAACAAAAAAAAGCCTCAAGAATGAAGTAAAAACAAAAGAAAGAGTAGATAAGCACCATTGAATATCAAGAGGAGACAGCCCCTAGAAACAACTAAAACAAATTAAATTCATTTATTTGAAACTTTAGGTGCATGCGGTGGCAGTGAATCGGCGATGCATGCATGCACTGGCAGAATCAATCGGCGATGATGCATGCTTTCCACGTTACAATTTATCTTCTCATCTGTCTGTCTCTACACAATACGATACCACTAGAAATAGGAATCCCAGCCTAGGCGGCGGCGGTCGGTGATACCACCCCTATCAAATTCCACCGATCCACTTCTTTTCCTAATTTTAACTTTCACATGAGCAATTTTTTATTTTTTATTTCGTTTTTAAAGTATTTTTTATCTAGTAAGTAGTCAGTTACCGTTAGATTTAAAAACGGTAAATTTAAACCATACGATTGTTTTAATCTCAACCATATGATTTTAATAAATTTAGATCTAATGGCGACTAGCCAAATTCACTTGATCAATCGCTGATTAGGTGAAAATTACTGTTTGTTTTTGTTTTATTCTACCTTATGAATCCAAACCGAAGATTTAACATTTATTGGCATAAACAGTGTTTATGAAAATCGGATCAGACTGATATTAGGTTTTTTTTTATTCTAACAAACCGGATCGGACTGATGTTAGGTCTTTTTTTTATTCTAACAAACCGGATTCAACCATTTAAACCGATCAAGTTAATTACGAACCGGTTCAATTAGTTTTTCATTCCTATTTAATTAAAAAAATGTAGCATTTAGGATTTAAATTTGGGTCGAGCTATATTTTAACATAGCTGAAAACTTGTTTCAAAAAATCATATCTAAAAACTAGGGGTGTGCATCGGTACAAAACCGAACCGAATCGAACCGAACCAAAAAAAACCGAATACCGAAATGATCAAAATAATTCAAACCGATATCGAACCGAATAATAGGTAAAACCGAATTAAAACCGAACCGAAAATATGCGGTTCGGTTCGGTTTAAACCGAACAAACCGAATTAAGTTAAAAATAACAAAAAAACAAATAAAAATCACTATATTTTCTCATTAAATTTACCTCAACAAAAAAAATTGAAATATTTCCAAAATATATCTATATTGAGTTATTATCTCAACAATAATAAAAAAAAAAGTAAACTTGTACAATCAAATATATGTGTATGTATATATATATATAAAATATGTGTAATTCGGTGCGGTTCGGTTTTTTTACATTTTCTATCAAACCGAACCGAACCGAATACCAAAATACACTTAAATTAAAACCGATGTAGAACCGAATTGTTAAAAAAACCGAACCGAAAAACCGAATTCACTCGGTTCGGTTCCGTATGTGGTTTAAACCGAACCGATACACACCTCTACTCAAAACTAGTCAGAACTATTCAAATTGGTCCATTAAACTACAAACCGCTTGAACCGGTTTCGGTTAAACTGACCAAGATTGCTATTTAATTTAAAAAATAAAAATTTATGTAAATATGTGGAGTCAAATCCAGAGACACCTTAAATCTAAATATATTCTCAACCATTAGATTATTATATAGATTATAGTATTTATCAACAATTATTGAATATATAATCATATTTACAACTTAAATCTTTAAAATATCATTTAATGCTATTTTTTTCTATTTTATGTTTTAGTAATTATTATACAAAGAGTTTGATAAAAAAAAATTATTACACAAAGAGTATTTTATTTTTTCAATATTAATAAAAAATTTAAATTTTATATATTTATATAAAATAAAATTTAAAAGTCTACTAAATTATGTAATTTTAAGTTGAATTATAAAATATATATTCTATTATTTTATTATATACATATAATAAAATAATCATGCTTACTAGTAAGAGCTCGTTTGTTTAAACCCGGTTGGATCTCGGTTTGAAGCTTTAATCCTTGATCATTTATCTTTTCTAGTTTTGTGACCGATCCGGTTTTAATAACCATGCTTACTATATAGTAAAGGTTGGTTTGTTTTGTCTACTGTTAGTTGTTAGTTGTTTCTATTTGTTGTTTGCTATGGTTTGTTATTGGAAAAAAACTGATTTTTCAAAAAGTAGAGATTCCCTGCATTTGTAAAATGCTATTTTTCAAGTGTAAAATGCAAACAGTATGTCACTAACTAAACACCTAAAACTCTACTTTTTGAAATGAAAAAACAAACAAAAGTATGAAAAGAAACAACCAAACACATCTTAAATTAGCTTTCCACTTATAACTAATACCATAATATACATTTATATTATATACTAATGTTTAAACATTTAAAATTTAAAATATTATTTAGTATTTATTTTTTATATTTTGATAAATATTATTAAATTTTAATTTACCTTTGCAATGTTTAATTTTTTTGCTCAATGGATTCTCTATTCATATTATAGCACAAGATATAAATGAACTAGATTAATACATTTATTAATGTGACACATCAATTTTTACAAGAACCAATACCTATGAACCAGGGCACACCAATAACGGAGGGGGCTCTGTGAGGAACCATGACCAATCTTTAAGCTCTTTTGAGGGAGGATGTGAGAACTGATCCGGAGGGGGCTCATAAGGCAAATGTGCCTAAGATTCGAGCACTTTAAGGGAGGACGTAGGGGAAGTTCCAGAGGGATCGTCTGTTGAGGTTGACGTTCAGGTTTCGGCTTGCATCTTGGGACTTAAGGTTAATCGCAAGCATAATAAAAGGAAGGTGTTTGCCTCGAAAGATGCTTCCTCTAGCCTTTAAGGAAGAAGGCTCGGTCTTCTGAGGGACCCCAGAAGGAGAAGAATGCGGAGGTGACCCCAAAATGGGGCCTTTGATTGCAGAGGAAGAGGCCTGATTTGCACAGCTTGACATTTCCGGGGTTATTGTTTTTGCTCTTTTTCTTATATTTCTTGGACCTTACTTTTAACTTGTTGCTTCCTCGTCTTAGCTTTGGGCTCGACGTTATAAGGAGGATCAGGTTACTCTAAGTAACCCCAAGATTGCCCACGATCTTGGTCGTCTTGCTTTGGTTCC
Source organism: Euphorbia lathyris (assembly GCF_963576675.1). Lineage (NCBI taxonomy): Eukaryota > Viridiplantae > Streptophyta > Magnoliopsida > Malpighiales > Euphorbiaceae > Euphorbia > Euphorbia lathyris. The sequence continues at coordinate 27,767,794 of NC_088917.1, read as the reverse complement.
TGCCCAAGGCAGAGCCGGTCCTGACATTTTAGGGGTCCCAGGCGAAATAAGAAATAATAGGCCCTTAATATAAAAAAAAAGTTGCACTTAAAAGTCTAAAAACAGAAATTTGGGTCCATTTTAGACCTAAAATGTCATATTATTTGGTTAATTTTTAGATCTAATGGGTATTATAACTAAATTTATAACAAAAAAAAAAATAGTATATCTAATAAAATTAAATTTTTTGGGCCCCTTTTAGCCTTAGGCCCTGAGCGGCTGCACCCCGGGCTTATGCCCAGGGCCGGCCCTGACCCAAGGCAAAGTTTTTTGCAAGACGACAATCAACAAGGTAAGTCTCCATTTGGTTAGTTTATCTTTCAATGTTATGTGGATGTAAACTTTTGTTTTTTTATTAGGCTTTGGTATCGGCTGAAGAAGTGAGCCATCAATATAACTCTTTGGCTCGACACTATGTGAGGCCGGAAATTAGATTAGAGAGGACACATCAAGATCTTGCAACCTCTGCTCTCCACGTGTGAGAGCTCGAAGTGGCGGAATAAAGTTTTGCAACTTCTGCCCACCGAATGAAAGAGTGTAGCGGGAGTTGAGCCAGGCCCGAATAAGTGCTAATCTTATCGAAGAATTGAAGAAGGTTGAAACTTGAGAAAGTTAAAAAGAGGGTCGCAATATCACCCAACTCCATTTAATTGGTCATTGACTAAATAAATATTACGATTACAATGAAAACTTAGATAAAGGATAATCTTAAAAATCCAATGAAATGGATAAAAGGTGAACTGATTTCCTCCTCTCTTTCAAATTTAAAACTATAATGATGAGAATAATAACGACTGGTTTCAAATTTCAATTAAGAAAAAATGTCACAAGTGCGTAATTACTTTTAAAAGGAAAACACTTTAATAATTATTATTCTTCATGTTTTTTTTTACCAAAGTACGTAATTTGCGGTCGGTCAAAGAATTCTATCTAGCAATAGATCAAAGTTTAATGATTGAGTGAGGTATAAGAAGCATGTGCTTTCTGACATAATGATGGAATTTTCTAAAATGCTCTTCCACTCCGATTTTGTCAGTAAATGAAATAATTTGTCATCAACCCTCTCAATTTTTTCTTTCAAAACAAAAAATATGATCCATGTAATTTACCCATCAAATGGCATTTCTTATTAGATAAGCATTATGAACTTGGAATGCTGATACAGAGTGTTTTAGGGTATTGAAGTGCAGAAATGGAACTGGGGCTTGTATGATCAAAGTAAAACCAAAAGAGCAACAACACAATCTTATACACTCGAATTCAAGGGATCTTAGACACTCAATTCAGGGTCATTCTAATTGAAATTCTTCATTTTTCTGGAGTTGGTATTAATGCAACCTTTATTTCTGTTCTGAAGTTGCAGCTGCAACCCAATCACACACCAAATCTTCAAGTTCTGGTTGAAAACTTAATGATATAGGAGTCACTGCAATCTACAATTACAAACAATAGGCATTATTAGGAATACAAGATTGATGTGTGATTAATATGTATAGACTAGGCAATTATTAGCAAACATTTCAACTCACAAATCCATCTTCAACTGCTCTAAAATCTGAATCTTCTTCAATGTCTTTCTGCTCCTTTTCTGAGAACTGCACATGTGAATCAATGTAATGTAGTGTAACAATTGAAGAACTGTTTCTTTTGAGATTTCCCATTCAATTAAGTAATGCCATTTCATTTGTATATATACCTCTAAACGGAAGTATTTCTTCACTCTTTGTGGTGCATTAACTCTTCCTGCAACCCCAACAGATTCAATCTCAACATTCTTCTTCTGGGAGTTTACCCGGCGAGCTGCACCCTGCAAATTTAGATTTCAGTCACAATGTTCAAACAAATTAGAGCATTTTCTTTGTTTATCTGATAATATTATTATAAGAGATTTATACAGCTGCAGAGGCATCTCGGCTGAGTTGTGCAAGCTTGATACCAAGGCTTTGTTGATTGGACAAGAAATTGCCAGCAGAAGGATGCCTAGTTGCTGATACTGCTTTCCAACTCAAAGATGTTCTCCATAAACTTTTTCTGGTCACTTTAAAACCCTGTCAAACAAAAATCTCATTTATGGAGATTAGTCAAAGAGGGAGAACACTCATGTTTTGATTTTGCAACCCTCATTTTTCTACAAAAGTTAAAATATGGAAGAAGAAGATCAAACCTTGTTTTCAATAGGACAAGTTGGAATTTCTATGTCTAATAAACAACTCTTGGGATAATTTCCCTTCTTGATGTCTCTTAAAGTAGCATTCACTAATGGTAAAATAACATTAGCTGCACCTTTCAAGTCATTTTCGGAGCTTAATCCATCCTTCCTGATAATTGGAAATTGAAGTAAGGAAATAACCGAAATGAAAACTATATCAGACAAAATAAGGAAGAAAAATGAAGAGTAACCAGTTCAATGATATGCAAAGAGATGGTACACCACAAATCAATGCCTCTCTAGCAGCGGCAACAGCACCTGAGTAGAACCTTTTTTCAATTCAAAGATCCGAAAATACAAAATCAAAAACCTAGTCAAAATCAGATACCAAAATCTGGTTTTATTTAAAGAACCGATCAAAATTACATGAGGAATATGAGAATAGTTAATTGGTGTGACAAAAGACTACTCACATGTTATGACCACAACTTGATCCCCTGTTTATTCCACTAATCACCTGAATTAAGAAGGAAAATAGATGTGATACAGAAAACTATTAATCAAGGGTCAGATTCATCTGTAAATGATACATACCAATGCAGGCCTACACCAAGAGAACAATGCTCCTGATAATGCTAAAGAAACACAATCTGCCGGAGTGCCTGAAATTTAAAAAATCAAATACGAATTTTGCTGAAATATTTGATTTTAGGGAATATTACTGAAATTAAAAATAGCGTTACCGGAAACTTCATAAGCAGCGGTGGCGCCGCCGATTTCAACCGAAGAAGCAGCAAGCGTCTCGCTAACTGTCACTGAATGACCAGATACAGATCTATCCCTGCACCGAATCATTAGAAACAGAAATCGTTGATATTTTCCGAGTAATGCAGAACAAATTAAAAAAACGGAGAAGAGCTGCAGTGGAGGAATTAGAAAATGTACGATTGAGGAGCGCAGACGTGAACATCAAAACGGCGATCAACAACTAGAGCTTCGACGAGGGAAATGAGACCAGAAGAATCGATTCCTTCGCCATTAGTAATTAAAACAATATCTTTTTCCTGATCCTCCTCACATACATTGCTTTTATTAGTACTCCTTAAAGAAGAAGAAGAAGATAAGGAAGGAGAAGATGCAGCGGTAGCAGAAAACGGAACTTGTTTGGAATAGTTATCGTTATCAGAGGATTGTTGTTGTACGCCGGAATCGGGATTGTTTCTGGAAATGAGGACTTGCTGGAGATTGGAGATGAGAGAAGGAGGCAGGAAGTTATTCTTCAAGGAAGTAGTCATGGATACTGATTTGAGATTCAATCGAGATTTTTACTCTGGAATTAGAAAATGGAGTTTGGGTTTAAGTAATGCCATTGCCGCCATTAACGGTCCAGTGAAGTTACTGAACCGGTCGTTCTCAATTGGAGATATTTAACGTGCTATGTTTATAGAACCGGACCAATTTAATTTTGTAGTTTTTTTTTTTTTTTGTTAGGAAAAGGAAAGAAAAAACCCCAGGAACTAACCCGAGAATATTAAATCTACTGTGCCCGTACCCTGCTTCTAGGGTTCTCTGTTCTTACCCAAAGATTGGGGTTTAGTCTTTTTCCGGCGGGATCCTTCCTTGACTATCGCTTTCAATTCGCGAGCCTCCTGCTTCCCCTCCCCCCATCAATTCTGTTTTACGCCCATCCTGATCCCGCTTTTTTATTGAATTCTGATTTCCTCCAGTTTCTTGCCACTACCCGACCTACTGCCGAATGGAGTCTCTTGCCCACGATTACACCCATCTGTCTCTGGAGGAGGAGGACGCTGCTCCCGTCATTATTCCTGACAAAGAATCAACCCTGCAATATGACTTGAGATGGAGCTGTGTGGGTCGGTTCGTCTCGGAAAAATCGATCAATGTGGAAGGTATGAAAGTAACTTTATCGAAACTATGGAAGCCGACAGGAGGTGTTGCGATTATAGAACTGGAAGATAATCGATTCTTGTTTCAATTCAATCATATCTTCGATGTTAACTCTGTACTCAATGGTGGTCCGTGGTCTTTTGAACAAAAACTACTAGTCCTTCGGAGGGTCTCAAACTAAGAGGAGTTCTATACAGTCGACTTGAATACTGCAAACTTCTGGGTTCAGCTGCATGATCTGCCCGGGGGCTTCCGTTCTGAGAAAGTGGCCGTTACATGTGGCAATTACATTGGTAAAGTCCTGAAAACCGATCCTAGGGATTACTCTGAAAGTTTTGTGGGCTATCTCAGGGTGCAAGTGGCTCTGGATGTGAGGAAAGTGCTAAAGAGAAGAATGAAGCTGGGAACATCTCCGACTCAATGGCTATGGGTTGCATTCAAATATGAACGACTTCCGTTGTTTTGTTTTTTCTACGGGATCATGGGACATAATGAGAGGGATTGTCCAGCGTACAGAGCTTTGGAGGATCCGGAGCACCCTATGTTGTACGGTCAGTTCCTGAGGGCTGCGCCACGTCGATTTCAACAAAATTCCTCTCCATGGCTTCAGACATCCCCGGTGTTGGCTAATATAACAAACAGAGACACAGACACGGAAAATCTGGAGAGGCTCAGACTAAAAGCACAGGAAAAAGCTAGTGACATAATACGTGACGAGGAAGAGGCCCATCTCTTCACTGAATTAAAACGTAAACGCAGTAAGGAAACAGCAGGAGACGACTCAGCTATGGAAGGAGTGAACAATGAATCTGAGATATCGGCAGGCACCGCCGAGCGGGCCAGTCGGGAGCTATGAAGTGCCTCAGTTGGAACTGCCGAGGCGTGGGCAACCTCGAGACAGTTAGGGAGCTCAAGGAGCTCATTCAGTCCCATCGGCCTAGCATCATCTTCCTAATGGAGACGATGGTAGGCACTTCAGCAATCTCTAGTTTACAGAGTTCGATTGGTTTTGACAGACACTTTGCAGTCAGCTGTATTAGAAGTGGGGGAGGAGTTGCGATTCTATGGAAACAGAATATCTCAGTTAGCCTCTTGAAGTACGGAAGTAACTTCATTGATGTTATTGTCTCTACAGAACAAGGTAGGGAGTGGCGTTTCACAGGGTTCTATGGTTTCCCGGAACGGGGGCGCCGGGCCCTCTCTTGGAGATGCTTAAAGGATCTATACAGGATTTCTGATCTGGCCTGGACAGTGTTAGGAGATTTCAACGACATGCTATTTGCGTTTGAGAAAAGAGGAGGACGACGGCAGCCACAACAACTTCTCTCCGGTTTTAATGAAACTCTGGAGTTTTGTGAGTTATCTGAAATCTTTATGAATGGGTACCCCTTCACTTGGAGGAGATGTAGACAAGGGGAAGCTGACATAGAAGAAAAACTAGACAGAGGAGTGGCAAATAAGGCGTGGCATGATGCATTCCCTACAGCTAAAATCTTAAACATCATCACTACCCAATTTGATCACTCTGCGTTGGTTTTAATTCTTACTGACCCGGTCCAACCTGTTATTAATCGGTTCAGATACGAAAATGCGTGGGGGCCCTCTCTTGGAGATGCTTAAAGGATCTATACAGGATTTCTGATCTGGCCTGGACAGTGTTAGGAGATTTCAACGACATGCTATTTGCGTTTGAGAAAAGAGGAGGACGACGGCAGCCACAACAACTTCTCTCCGGTTTTAATGAAACTCTGGAGTTTTGTGAGTTATCTGAAATCTTTATGAATGGGTACCCCTTCACTTGGAGGAGATGTAGACAAGGGGAAGCTGACATAGAAGAAAAACTAGACAGAGGAGTGGCAAATAAGGCGTGGCATGATGCATTCCCTACAGCTAAAATCTTAAACATCATCACTACCCAATTTGATCACTCTGCGTTGGTTTTAATTCTTACTGACCCGGTCCAACCTGTTATTAATCGGTTCAGATACGAAAATGCGTGGGGGTTAGAGGAGGGTTGTAAACAAACAATCCAGTCTTCGTGGAATCAAAACACTGAGGGGAACTTCACTTCTCGGCTACAGGCCTGTCGGTCAGCGATCCGCGACTGGGGTAGTAACTTTAAAGTTCGGTTCCGGGGTAAAGCAAGACGCCTACACAATGAATTAGAGAGTTTAAGGGGTTCAACGGATACTGTTGCAATCAGAAGGGTCAGTGTAAAACTTTAAAGAGCAAGACATGAACATGAATTGTACTGGAAACAACGAGCGAAACTACAGTGGCTTAGAGAGGGGGATCAAAATTCACGCTTCTTTCACTCCTCAGTGCGGTATAGGAGACAGAAAAACGACTTTGTAGGCCTGTGCAATGAAACAGGGATTTTTAGCACATGGAGATCGGGGTTAGCTGAACAGATACAAAATCAATTCATATCTCTATTTCAATCGCAGGGTGATGTCGAACTCAATATTATTGATGGTATCCAGGCTCGCATTTCCCCCAGTCTAAAACAAATGCTTACTAGAGCCTACACAGTGGTAGAAATCGAGAAAGCAGTAGCAGCAATGCACTCAGACAAGTCCCCAGGGCCTGACGGACTTAACCCGGGTTTCTTCAAGCACCATTGGAATATCATTGGACCGGAACTGTCATCTTTCTGCATATCCTGTCTCAACTCAGGTTCATTCCCAACTGAGCTAAACCTCACAAACTTGGTCCTCATTCCTAAAAAGTCCCCTCTGGTTAACATATCAGATCTTCGACCGATAGCCCTTTGTAACGTTATTATCAAAATCATGACCAAAGCTATAGCTAACCGTCTGAAACAGGTCCTCGATTCTATCATCTCACCCTCCCAAAGTTCCTTTGTGCCAAAAAGAGCGATTATCGACAATGTCATGGTAGCCTATGAGGTGGGACACGCGCTGAAATTAGGGAAGGGAGGCAAAACAGGGTACGCAGCTTTGAAAGTGGATATGACAAAAGCATATGACAGAGTTGAATGGGCTTTCCTAAGAGCAATAATGTTAAAACTTGAGTTTCCGGTAAAGTTTGTTGATCTGGTTATGAGCTTTGTGACAACGGTTGAATATCAAATTGTTAATAGAAATGCAGATTTTCCAAAATTCAAGCCGACAAGGGGCCTGAGGCAGGGAGACCCGCTCTCTCCTTATCTGTTTATCATCTGTACGGAAGGTCTATCTAATTTACTTCACAGAGCTGAGGAAGCAAGCAGAATTCATGGTTGCAGAATAAGCCGAGGGGCGCCAATGGTCTCCCATCTACTCTTTGCCGATGACAGTTACTTCTTTTTCAAAGCTACAAAGGAGGAATGTGAAGTGGTCCAGGAAATTTTCCAAAAATATGAACTCGCCTCGGGTCAGAAGATAAACTATAGTAAATCGAAGATTTCTTTCAGTTCAAAGGTCTCGGATGAAAGACGGCAGGAATTAGCGACTCAGATGCAGGTCTTACAAGCAGACAGACATGACAATTACCTGGGTCTTCCTTCCTCGGTTGGTAGAAATCGCACCTCTACCTTCTAGTATGTAGTTGACCGGCTTCAGAAAAAGATTAGGGGATGGCAGGGACGAAAGCTATCTCAGGGAGGTAAGGAAGTTCTAATAAAAGTTGCGGCTCAATCAATCCCTTCCTACATTCTACAGGTCTTTCTTCTCCCAAAATCTATTTGCAATAAACTGGAAACTCTTCTGAATGCCTACTGGTGGGGGAGAGGAATCAAATGGAAAGCGTGGAGAGCCTTATGTGTTGGGCGTGTGTTAGACGAGGTGCCGAGGCCTAATCTCCCGGGCGGACCGGGGGGTGGACAACCTCATGGCGACGTAAGCGGTGATTGGCGCCGAAAGCAACCAATCGTGGAATCAAGCTGCTCGGCAGGACCGGAGCTCGGAGATATGGAAGAGTCGCCACCCACGAATGGGAAAATGAACACCGATCCTTTACGAGAGACCGGTGTGGGTTTGGGAAACTTAGGTACGAGCCGAGAAGGCTAGCTCCTTTCCGGAGAAAGGCTACTAGGCACCCCGACATCGCCCGGTTATGAACCACCGGCCTCCTACTCAGCATGTTAGGCGATAACGGACTAATCGTATACTTCTTTAAGTTTAAAATTCATTTGAAACCCTTTTCTTTCTCTTTTTTTGAAACCGTTTTGAGCATATATTATTGAAAAGCCATATTAGTAAAGAATCACCCATTTATGTTATACATACACAGAGAGGGGGGAGAAAGAAGTGGTTTATTTACAACCGTATTTAAAAGTCATGTCGTGTGTTTATTCTACACTAACTTGTTCCCCCAAAACGAGTTTATTTACATGGTTCGCTCCTTAATCGCCGTTGGAACGATTTAGGTGCGTTTTAAAACCCCGTTTGATGAAGTTTACCCGAATCGCCGTTGGAACGACTCGAGGGTTTGAAAACATTGAAATAAAAAACCTTTGATGAGAAAACGTGGTTAAACATACAAGTCAATTTTATTTTGTACAAATCATTTAAGAAAACGATTCAAAACTCTATTATTTACCATGAAAACGATTTTAATTACAAGGCTCGCTTAATCCGTCGTTTGGAACGGACTAAGGTTTTAAAGCGTGATGTTTTAAGAAACGATTTGAAACGTCAAGAAAACACTATTTATTTACATTAAGAATCTCTAAAAAAAACCTTTTAGTTTAAATAATTAAATTGAAAACTCTTTTTGTGATTTATTTTCCCCTTTTTCCTTAATGGATTCTCTACTTATTATAATTACAATGATAAACCCCTTTAAACTAATATTCACACTCAAATAATACTCATTTGGAACATGGACCCATGAATGGGCCAAAAGAATAAAGAAAATAGTTTAGACATATATATATATATATATATATATACATTTAAATCAAAAAAGAAGATATGAAAGTAAGAGTTAACACAAAAGAAACTATATGTATATGAAAATAATAGGTACAACACATTTATACAAAAAAAAATGTGAAAATAATAAGTAAATCTTATGAATAAGAAAATAACATTTACCCAAGAATAATTTCATTCAATAATCAACAAAATAACCCAAATATCCCAACACTATATATATATACATAACTAATATAGTTTTAAATACCAAAAATAACATATACTAATATCTATCAATTATTTCTCAAAATATCAAATAACTATCATTTAAAATATAGCCTAAATTAATAAAAAGGAAATACATATACATAATTACACTTATATTTAGAAAATAGTATAAAAAATGGTATACAAATATTATCAAATAATTATATATGCTAAAGGTCCAAAATAATTTGAAAAACATATATTACATAATTATACACATATGTATTAAAGATTAAAAGCTTAAAAGTTAGGAAAAAGGGACTGAAATGGCATTTTTTACGTTTTGGCAGATACGGAAAATCCGTCGGTAAACAGCCTTTAGTGACAGAATAGGTAAATTACAGCAGCACTCCTAAATGTTTCCAGATTTATTCAAAAGCTTTAAATTAAATCTAATTCAATCGTTTTGGATTTCCGAACTACTAAAGATGGATCATAGTCGAAAACGGAAGTTCCTAAACGACGTTTTTTATTTCAAAACATTATTTAGAAATTTCTTTTAAATTAAAAACTTATAATTACAACGTTTTCGATACCCGAACTACCTTTTTATCGGATCACGGTTCGTATTGGGATATCAAAACGAGGTTTTTTATTTTAAAACAAAACCGAATTTTATTCAACACGAGATGAAAATTAAATAAATACGCTAATTAAATAAAATGTGACGAAATAAATAAATATCTAAACGAATAAAAACTATAGCATAAAAAAAATAAAATAGAAGAAGATAATAAATTAAATAAAATAAAGAGTCTAGTCCTCGGATAATACCTTAAATTCGGTATCTGACGGTCGAAGCCGATTGATTCCACGAACCACGATCTTCCGTTTTTAATAAAAATTTAGTAAAAATTGAACTTTAGGAAATTTGGAATTTTTGAGAAAAAAAAATATTTTTCTCAAAAAAAATCACTCTCTCTCTCTAAAAATGTTTAGAGTGAGAAAGTTATCCAAAAAAAATCCCTCCCCCTTTTTGCATGAGGATCCGTGCCTTTTATAGGCAAACGGGTCCTCGGACCAATGGGCGACGCCCAAAGGAAATTGGGTGTCGCCCATTGGGGTTGGGCGGCCGCCCAACCTTGTGTTGGGCGATCGCCCAACGGCGTTGGGCGAGCGCCCAACGCAAGGTTGAGCGCCCGCGCCCGACCTTCGTCGGGCGTTCGCCCAACGGTCGTCGGGCGTTCGCCCGACGTGGTTGGGCGCCCGCCCGACGACCCTCGGGGCGTGCCTCGCACCGTCGGGCGTGCGCACCCCGGGGCCGCCGAACGCGCGCTTCGCGCTACCGGGCGCGTGCGCTCAGCGGCCCACGAGAGCGCGCACCGTGCCACCGGACCCGGGCATTGCTCGGACGTCGAGAGCGTGCCACTCGCGGTGCGTCCGACGGACGCCGAGCGCACGTCCCGTGCCGCCGATTTTCCTTCCCTTATTATTCTTTATATATTTTTTCAAAACTTCCGAAATCAATCGCTTCAACCGTCTTGTTTTCAGGTTTTCGTCACAGGTCCTCCGACTCGGTGTCTACAGTTGCCCTTACTTTTCTATTTTGACAGTGATGTGTGTGTTTCGAAAACGTTTTTTGCTAACGCAACACATGCAATGTAAAACATATAAAAGTAAAAGACACGTAAAGAGTAGGAGGGAGCATACCTGACCTTTGCGCTGCGCGCTCCGGTGTCGATCTCTGATTCCTTCCATCGTCATCTTCGGAGTGGCCGTCGATGAATGTTCTTTTCTCGGAATCTAGCGTACGTTGACTATGGGTAAGAATGGCTCAAAAGCAACCTCGGTCGTGGACCGTAGGTAAGATGGCTAAAAAGCTACCTCGGTCGTGAACCGTAGGTAAAATGGCTAAAGAGCTACCTCGGTCGTGAACCGTAGGTAAGATGGCTAAAGAGCTACCTCGGTCGTGAACCGTAGGTAAAATGGCTAAAGAGCTACCTCGGTCGTGAACCGTAGGTAAGATGGCTAAAGAGCTACCTCGGTCGTGAACCGTAGGTAAGATGGCTAAAAAGCTACCTCGGTCGTGAACCGTAGGTAAGATGGCTAAAAAGCTACCTCGGTCGTGAACCGTAGGTAAGATGGCTAAAGAGCTACCTCGGTCGTGAACCGTAGGTAAGATGGCTAAAAAGCTACCTCGGTCGTGAACCGTAGGTAAGATGGCTAAAAAGCTACCTCGGTCGTGAACCGTAGGTAAGATGGCTAAAAAGCTACCTCGGTCGTGAACCGTATGTAAGATGGCTAAAAAGCTACCTCGGTCGTGAACCGTAGGTAAGATGGCTAAAAAGCTACCTCGGTCGTGAACCGTAGGTAAGATGGCTAAAAAGCTACCTCGGTCGTGAACCGTAGGTAAGATGGCTAAAAAGCTACCTCGGTCGTGAACCGTAGGTAAGAGGGCTAAAAAGCTACCTCGATCGTGAACCGTAGGTAAGAGGGCTAAGAAGCTACCTCGGTCGTGAACCGTAGGTAAGATGGCTCAAGGGCAGAAGAGTCCTTTCTAACGATTCTGAATTCTTTTAAAACACCATTGTCTGGAGCTAGTGTCTCGGAGGTTTAATGGGAACGTGTTTTGGTCTGGAATGATATAGACTAATGATTATTTTTCTGTCGACTGTTGTCTGTATTTTGACTGGTGTCACTGTTCTGTAAAAATTGGTTATTGTCTAGAGTTCATATCTTGACAATGTTGGTCGCTGTCTGGGAGAAATGCAGGCTGAAACGGACTGCAAATCGGAGGTCTGTCCACCTAGTAATTAATTATTTACTTTTTACCTTTATGTCAAATCGTACTTCTTTCACTATTTACGGGAATGCCATTCCCTTTTCCTATATAAGGTGGTGGGGTTTCATTTCAACCCCACACCTTCTCTCCCTTCTTTCTCTCACTAGACTTCAATTTGGATTATTCTCGGGATGGATTTAGATGAATGGGATGGCACTAGAGGCATGGACGAGGTTTACGTAAACATGGATAGAGTGGATACCTTCCACGACCCTACGACGCATTTGAGCAGGACACGCTGCAACGAGGTAAGTAATTTCTCACTTTTATTTGATTCGAACTCTAGGCTTTAGCATTCCTATCCGAACATGATTTGCATGCTAACCCTTAGACTGCCTTAGAGGACTTTAGCTAGAAAACGTGAATTCCTTTACTTACAAGTAGCACTTGTTTATTTTTGTAAGAATGCGCGCTATATGCATGTGAATAGTGACACTACAAATTTATGCATGCTAACGGTACAAACAACGTGAATAGTGAAGACGTGAATAGTGAAGACGTGAATAGTAAAACGTGAATAGTGCACGTGAATAGTGAAAACGCGAATAGTGCACGTGAATAGTAAAAACGTGAATAGTGCACGTGAATAGTAAAAACTTAACTAACGCACGTGAATAGTAAAAACTTAGCTAATGCACGTAAACAGTACAACCTAATCTATGCTCCTTGTCCCCGCAGACGATGGTGGATTAAGGAATTGACTAAACCCTACGTGAATGACCCTACAGGAGAGATTTTTACAGAAAATTGGTCCTAACTGACCGGATGTCTCTATGAAAGAATACCTAGTCTTAACGCGTTCTTATCAATTGCATGCTTTAGGAGCTGTATTTAAATTTTCTTATCTTGCTCTTTTTAGTTCATTGAGATTTCGGGGACCACCGCCGAGATTCACTCGTGGTACGATAGGCTAGGTGCCGCGGCGAGAGCCCGCGTGCGTGAGTTGGGCTTCGAGCCTTTTATTGCAGCGTTGCCCTGCACCAACGGGGTATGCGATCGTTTCAGCCTACGGGCCTTATGTGAGCGGTGGGTTGACTCGACCCACACCTTCCACCTTTCTTTTAGGGAGATGACCATCTCGCCCAGAGATTTCTCACTGCTGACAGGGTTGCGAGGGAGCAACACTCCCGTTCCTTTCCATTTCGATATGATGCGACCACGGGTCGACCTTGCTAGGCTCGCTGCCTTGATTGGACCGGGAGTTCGTCTTTGCGCCAAATCTACTCCAGCGAAGTTTATTTCCACCGCGAGCCTCTTGAGTCGGCGAGATTTCTGCGAGACAGACGATACCGACTTGGCGGTTCGCAGCTTCTTAGTGTATACTCTGAGTGAGACGATTTTCCGCACGAAGGGTGGAAAGGTACATGCGGGTCTCATTCAGGCACTCAGCGATTTGGATGCAGCGGCTTCCTACGATTGGGCGGGGGCAGGCTTAGCCTTTCTCTACAAGTTTTTGGATCTGACTTGCCGGAAGCGCAAGGATTTCAGTGGTTACACCTTTGCTCTGCTGGTACGTGACGCCTTCTTGACTTGCCCATCTTATCTTCTTCGCGTTTTTCACACTCCTAGACCTTGTTTTTACCGCAGGTGTGGGCGTATGAGAGGCACATCCTTCCCAGCCGATCTCGATCTCGATCGAGAGTACCGAGGCCGCCTTTCATGACTCGATGGAGGGATTTTGACTTAAGCGCCGAAAGGAGTCGGACGGTGCCACGGCTCCTAGATTGGATCGACTCGCTGACCCTCACATAGGTAGATTTTGCCTAATCATGCTCGGTTTTTGTTTGAGTCTTTCTGACTTTCTCTTTGTGCATTTTTTAGATTAAGTTCAGGTGGGACGACCTCGACTTCGGCTCCGATTATACATATGTATTGATGATCCAAGAGCAGTAGTGTGTGCTCACCGGCCCCTGCGTGCGGGCATGGTATTTAGGGGATCGAGGCATCACTGGAGTTAGGGACGCTCACTGGACACCGGGTGAGATCCCCGTCTCTATGTTCGCGGTGCGGACCATGCCCTTATCGACCGTTCGTCGGGACTTGACCCGTCGGTTTGTTGGTAGAGCGGTGTGGATTCACGCCGGGGGCCGTGAGCCTTACTTATCTACTCTGCTGAGCGCGAGGGATGCCCCGGCGGCAGCGATGGAGGTGGATCCGGTGGCAGATGTATTTTCGAGGGAGGCTGTCACGGCAGTCTTCGGTCAGGAGGAGGTCCCGGTAAGTGGTTCCACCCCCTTCTTATTTTACCTTTTATTCATGAGATGTTTAGGGGTTTTTATTGTGTTTTTTTTTTTGCAGGAGGGGTCCTGGAGGAGTGCCCATTTATCTGATTTCTTTGACAGTACTCGAGCTCAGACGCCTATGTGCGAGAAGCCCTACTACGTCGGTGAGTCCTCTAGCGCTGCCCGACCGGAGAGGTCTTCCCTAGGCGTGCCCCTACCAGACTACGGGAGAGATTATGCCACGATTTGCTATGACGAGTCCGGGGCAGCTTATACGGGATTCGAGGTGGCTCCTCCTATCTTCTCCTCGAGGGTCCCATTTGATCCTTCAGACGCTTCTCTGACCACGAGGGAGACTTGTACGGATTACGTGGGGCTGTCTGGTTATCTTCGAGATCGCCTCAGCTTGCGCTGCACCGATCACCTGGTATGTATCATTATTTTACTTTAGTGTAGTGGAATGTATGCATGTATGTATGATTTATGTTCGTGCCTAGCTGCTTCTTATTTTTATCTGTTTTTCCTTTCTTTTGCTTTAGAGCGATCTGCATGCCCACGAGCGGAGGCAGAGCGAGTTGGTGCGGGAGGCCGACGCCCGGGTCGGTCAGGTGTATCGGGAGAGAAATGACCACTGGTCAGGGATGATGCGACGGGAGACTGAGGGTCGCCTTGCCATCGAGGAGAGGGCGCGCGATGAGTCGATCGGACGCCTCGCTGCCGAGGAGAGAGCACGGGTCGCCGATGAGAGAGCACGAGTTTCTGATGAGAGAGCGCGTGCTGCCGAGGAGGCACTATCTGCGGAGCGGGCATCGCACCTGAGAGATTTTGAGGACTATTGGGACTTCCCTCCGTATTAGGCTCGTTATGTATTGCTTTGTAGCTTTCATTATTGCTTTGTAGCTTTTATTAGAGTTTCCCTGATGTATATCTGATGTATAGGGAGTGGGGTGGATAGTAGGTAGGCTTTTTGTGAAAAGTAGGGTAGGAAATGTATAACTCGTGATTCATATTACCATGCATTCAGTAGATTATGATGATTCCAATCATTCTCGTCAAATATATTCATGCCTTTATTTATTTACAAACAACAGAAATACTTAGTCTCTTATACATTGTTTTTGTAATTGCTCAAGTCATAACTATTGTTACCAGGACCCGCCTTTCGGTTTTCGGATCCCGACGATTTTTCTCCTCTCCTTTTACTATCCCGGAATTTTTAAATGAGTGCCCTTTCGGGTTTTCACCCATTGGGATTTCCCTTATTGTTGCATAGGTCGCCCTTTGCGGGTTTTCAACCTATCGGGAATTTTTCTTTATTTTTCTTTTTTTTTTACGAAAAGTATTTCTTAAGCCTATCCAGGTTGGTAGGTTCGGAGAATTCCATGCCGTCCATTGTGGTTAACTTCACCGCTCCTTTGCTCAGTATCTTCTTTACGACGAATGGTCCTTCCCAGTTAGGCCTGAACTTCCCCCTCGGGTCGGTGTGCGTCACACGGATCTGTTTCAGCACCAAATCTCCTTCTTTGATAGGACTGGTCTTGACCTTTTTATTGAAAGCCCGAGCCATCCTTCTTTGATATAACTGTACATGGTAAAGCGCTTCCATCCTTTTTTCGTCAACTAGAGCCAACTGCTCACATCGCTTCTTCACCCATTCCGCCTCGGGAATTTCTGCCTCCACTGCGATTCTCAACGATTGCTTTTCGATCTCAATCGGCAAGACTGCTTCTGTTCCATACACCAAAGAGAATGGCGTTGCCCCAATTGAGGTTCTAATTGTCGTGCGATAAGCCCATAATGCGAGTGGGAGCTGCTCATGCCAATTCCGATGTGATTCCACCATTTTTACGAGAATCCTCTTAAGGTTCTTATTAGCTGCTTCAACTGCTCCATTAGCCTGTGGACGGTATGGAGAAGACCTGTGATGTTCAATGCCATATTCTCAGAAAAGATTTCTTACTTCCCCCTGAAATTGGACCCCATTATCCGTAATCATGTGATGAGGCACTCCGAACCTGGTGATCAAGTGTTTTTCAATGAATTTTCTCATCTGCTTGGATCCCAGTTTGCTAAACGACTCTGCTTCTACCTACTTGGTGAAATAATCGATGGCGACAACAATAAACTTATGTCCATTTGAAGCGTTAGGCCTTACTTCGCCGATGATGTCAATGTCCCAGGCAGCGAATGGCCAAATAGGTGCTAACACATGTAATTCCATGGCCGGAAGATGACTGCAATCGCCGTGGATTTGACAATCGTGACATTTCTTCGCATACTCATTACAATCTCTTTCCATGGTGAGCCAATAGAAGCCTTGCCTTATGATTTTCTTTGCTAGTACTGCTCCTCCCATATGGGCCCCGCAAATTCCTGAATGCACCGATTCCATCGCCTCGCGGGCTTCTCCCGCATCTAAGCACCTTAGCTGTAACCCATCGATGTGCCTTTTGTAAAGTAAGTCGTCGTGGATGACGAACTGCCGAGCTAACCTTCTAATCACTGCTTGATCCCTCGGTTCTGACTCTGCCGGATATGTTCCATTTTTCATGAAGTTCACGATATCGAAATACCACGGTTTTTCATCTGTCCCTAATAGCATTACGTCCTCATAGCATGGTTTGTGAGATCTTCTCAATACCAACGGTTTCGAAGCAAGGTTCCGGGGATTGTCCCAAACTGACACCAAAGTGGCCAAGGCATCCGCCGCCTGGTTCAGTGCTCGAGGAATATGATAGAAACGGCATTCTTTGAATCTTTGTGCCAACCCTTCTAGCTGATCGAGGTACGGACGTAGTCTTTCTTCTCTTACCTCCTAATTTCCTTGTGCCTGTTCGATGATCAACTTTGAGTCACCCTAAATTTCGACATATGACGCTCCCAGTGCCGCTAATGACTCTAAACCATAAATGCACGCTTCATATTCGGCCATATTATTGGTGAGAGGGAAGGACAACTTCTTGGCCATCGGGATCCTTTCTCCTTCCGGTGAGGTAAGTAGTACTCCTACTCCGGCTCCATTCGAATTAACTGCTCCATCGAAGAACATTTTCCACGGTATAACTTCGATTGCGTTCAAGTGCTCATCGGGGAAATCATAGCTTACTTCTTCCTCTTCTCCATCCAGGGGTTGGTTAGCCAGAAACTCTGCCACGGCCCTTCCTTTGATGACCTTCTTCGTCACATATTCAATGTCAAACTCGGACAGAAGCAATAACCATCGGGCTAACTTCCCCGTCAAGGATGGAGTTCGGTACAGATACTTCACGGGGTCCATCCGAGAAATAATGATCACTTTATACGATTGAAAATAATACCGTAGTTTCTTTGTCAACCATACTACTGCCACACATGTCTTTTCGATCATGTTGTACTTGAGCTCGTACTCCAGGAACTTCTTACTCAAATAATACACCGCGTGCTCCACACCGGTGTCTCCCTCTTGAGCCAACATTGCCCCAATAGATCGCTCCTCGATCGCTACATAGAGGAGAAGCGGCTTCTCTAGTTTAGGCGGTCTCAGCACTGGCGGATTAGACAAATAGTTCCGGACGCTCTCCAAAGCTTGTTGACACTTATCATTCCAGATGGTGGGTTGGTCTTTCCTTAACAACTTAAAGATTGGGTCGCAGATTGCGGTGAGTCTTGCTATGAACCGACTGATATACTGAACCTGCCCCAGAAACCCTCTCACTTATTTCTCATTTTTCGGCGCCGGCATCTCTTGTATAGCCTTCACTTTATCAGGATCTACCTCGATTCCCTTATTTCCGATTACATAGCCTAAGATTTTCCCCGATGAAACGTCGAAGAAGCACTTCTTCGGGTTTAACCTTAGCTTGAATTCTGCAATTCGGGCCAAAAACTTCTCGAGCGCGGCAAAATGCCCTTCTCTTGTCTCTGATTTGACCATCATATCGTCCACGTAGACTTCTACCTCCTTGTGTATCATATCATGGAACAGTGCTGTGGCCATTCGCTGATAAGTTGCCCCGGCATTCTTCAAACCAAACGGCATTACTCTGTAACAGTATGTCCCCCACTCAGTTGTGAACGAGGTTTTTGCTTTGTGCTTTTCGGCCATCTGAACTTGCATGTAGCCCATGAAACCATCCACATTCGTGTGTAATACACTTGACGCTGCACTGTCGATCAATACGTCGATATAAGGCAATGCGAACTCATCCTTGGGGCATGCCTTGTTAAGATCTCTGTAATCCACGCACATCCTCACTTTGCCGTCCTTTTTCGCAATTGGTACCACATTTGCGACCCAAGGGGGATAGTCGATCACTTCGATGAATCCTGCTTCTAACTGCTTCTTCACCTCCTCCCTGATCTTATCTGCCCATTCTGGTCTCATACGTCGGAGCTTCTGCTTTACGGGCTTTGCTTCGGGGTAAGTTGGAATGCGGTGAGTTACGATAGATTGATCAATTCCCGGCATGTCTTCGTATGTCCAAGCGAATACAATTTCGTATTTTTTAATTATTCTCTCAAATTCTTTTCTCTCTTCAATAGTTAATTCTTGAGCAATTTGTATAAGTTTAGGATTTTCATCCGTACCAAGATTGAAAGTTGACATTTCTATTGCATTCATTTCAAATGTAGGCATGTTATATGAATGAGAATGCATGGAATGATCATGATCAACATCAAGCAAGTAAGCAAAATCAGAATTCATTTCATTGATAGCATGGGTGATTACATCATCTGATTCAAACAAAGCAGTAATACAATTTTCATCATCGAGGTTCTCGGGCTCCTCATGAACCTTGGAGGTACTAGGCTCGTCCACCGCTCCCGCAGTTGCTTCAATGGTGATGACTTGCTCCTCGGCATTCAAATCCAGCATCATAATCTCCTCGACAAAGCAGCTCGCCTTTCCTTTGCCCCAGTCGGCAACATCATTGAAGATTTCGAACCCTGGCAGAATCTTTCCCTCGGCGCTAACAGCCACTTCCGACTCATCATCAGACTCATCCCAGATGTTGATCGGAACCCTCTGATTGATACCTTCCTCGTCGGAGGAACTTCCCCAAACGTCCATGACCATCAGATCCATTATGTGAGGGACATTCGAATTTATGTAGGAAGGGTCCGACGATCCATACCGAGCCCAGCCTATCAGTTCTTCATAGTCCTTGAGGAATACTCCATTCATTCTTCTAGCCACGAGTGGAATAGCACCCTTCCGGATGCACATGAGTTGCTCCTGATCACTCAAGGTGACCCGACACCAGGCATACTTGAACCTCCATCTTCTAGCATAATCCACAAATGGTTCCTCGGGGAATTGCCTGATCCTTTCTAAATCTTCCAACGACCCTGTCCACGGAATGTACCTCTCATACCTCTGCACAAAGGCCTCCATGAGGGATCCCCAGTCCCCTTTTGCCTTTGCCGCGAGCATTCGGTGCCACATCAAAGCTTCTCCTATGAGTGTCTTTGGAAAATGCTGGACTAACTCACTTCGATAGAGTCCCGCGTCAAACATGTAGGCACGGAAACGGTTTATGTGATCAATGGGGTTCTCATCTCCCTTATACTTAGACATGGCTGTTACTGCTTCAGGTGTCTCCTCTTCGGATAATGCAGGCATCTCCTCTGGACATTCCTGTGCGGCGTATTTCTTGATGAATCTCTTAGTCATTTTTGCCCAATCTGCTTTAACGTGCATTGGAAGAGACATGTACCACACTAGTGACTCTCCTGCCAGTGAGTTGCAAAACAAGCTCGTGATCTCCCCCTCTTTGAAACCTAGAGGACCCATAGCCGACAGATAAAAATGCAAGTGCTTCATGGGGTCCTTCCCTTCATTATACTTGCTGACAGTCGGAAACGGACGTTTGATAGGCCCAATTTGCATTGCGCTATATTCCCCTGCCCGTATTTTGTCTCTTCGATACTTCATCAAAAACAAGCTTGACACCAGTGACCAATCATGCTTAGTCGCGTCAGGTAGCGATTGAAACCACTTCAAAGGCTCGCCCACCAGCGAAAGATGGAACCATGGAGCGACCTCTTCCACTTTGTATGGCTCTCCAAACATAGCACACACGTATCCATACAAATGAGCTTCGGGGTCTTCTACCCCACTAAACAATTTCAACACAGGCATGATCCTCCGAGATGAGACTTCCTCGGTCTCCTCAGTTTCAGTTCTATCATCCATCACTTCTTCCGTTGGCTCCTCTTCCAAAGCCAACACATACAAACCATTTCCCACATTATTCTTCTCATCGGAGTCCAACAACTCCTCTACGTTCTCCTCGAAGGATTCCATCACTACACATTCTGTCCAGCCAACTCCGATCATGCTCACCCTATGATTAGGCAATGGATTACGCCTAGTGGAAGGGTTTGCTGACGAAGGATCAGCTATCTTTTTCTCCTCGATTAAATCCTGGATTTTGTGTTTCAGCCTCTCACAATTCTCAATTGTATGCCCATAACTGCTATGGAATTCACAATACCCTCTAGCCTGTATCTGCGGAGTAGGTTGAGCTTTGTTATACGGGGTAAGGGCTTTCAACAATCCCTTTTTCTGCAGGCGCTCAAAAACTTTTGCGTAAGTCTGATCGAACTTGGCGAACTGCCTCTTTTCAATAGCATTAAGATCAAGCACTTTCACTGCTGCGGATTCCGTACTCGCACTAGGCCCTCCGGCACTATATCCTGACTTCGTCCACTTGGTATAAGCTTTCTTCGGCTCTCCATCCCCTTCAACCGTCAAGGCACAACTATACATCTGATTGAAATCCGTAAATGGCATATACCGCAACTCATTTTTGATATACGGCAACGTGTTGCCGACCACCATTCGGATCTGATCCTGCTCGAGCGGCTTTTGTTTCATCACTGCGGCCTTAGCCCTCCATCTTTTCACAAAATCGGAAAAGGATTCCCCAGCCTGTTGCTTAGTGCTCTCTAACTCTTTCAAAGTGACCTCAAGCATGGTGTTAAAGCTATACTGAGCGATGAATGACTTCGCTAATTCCTTCCAATCCCTCTTTGTCACCACCGGCAATGCATGGAACCATGTGAGGGCAGCCCCCTCTAGGTAAGTGTTAAACAGTCCCAGGACTTGATCCTCAGTCAGGATCGTGTGCTTCATTACAGCGACATACTGATTCATGTGGGCAGTGGGATCCCCAGTTCCATCGAACTTTTTCATGTCAGGGAGCCGGAATTTTAAGGCAAAGCCGTTGCCGCTAAACAATTCTTCAAGTTATAAAAGTCCTGACTCCCGGAACTTCCCCCACGTAGATCCTACACCTCCTGAGTGATGTGTTGCTTCCACTCCTCTTCCTTAGCTTTCTCTTTCTCAAGCTGCTTCCGGATATAATCTTGATAGTCATCCTCATTCCCAAAGCGAGGTCCATCATTCACCTCATTCTCAGCGTGTTTACTGCCACTTTTGTCGTCTTTCATCGCCAGCTTAGCTAACTGGGCCGCTATCACCGCTAACTGCTCATTAATGCTGTTCACAGAGTTTTCCAATCCGGCCACTTTTTCGTCGGTCGCAGACATATTGATGGAAGACTGAGTATACCCGGATGAAGATGATTCAGAAGCCACAACTACTGATTCGGAACTGTCTACTCGTAGCTGATCAAACTGTCTGACAAGCCGATTACTCTCGCGAAACCACAACCGCTTAATGATGATGTCTGCGCGAACGGTATCCATTAGTATGTATGCATGATTTTATATGCATGATTCGTGGTGTGTGCGTTATTTATTTACGATTATAAGATAAGAAGAACAAACGTTAGTTCTATTACACGTATCACAACATCTCTTTTCCACCCTTATTCCTCCACACACTCGATGGTCCAAGTCTCTTTCCTAGGATTTTGGTTTGGGGCTCACATTGCGGTCCAGGGGACGCGTGATGTCGTCGATTATTGCGGAAAAATAAATCATTCATCAGACAATACAGTTCGTTTTGACGTATCAACGTTCAGTGACTAAGAAATCGACCAAGTTGGATTGTCCTTTCGGAATAACTCGTCTTTTGTCCTTTCATAAGACGCATTAGTTCGGGTTTTGACTCCCTTTGAGCGCATCTCAGTTTTTAGACGTGGTACGAGTTATTCTTCTAGTCCAATCGTTCGTTATTGTCAATGACTCGTTCCCTTTTGTTCGCACGGGTTCGTGTCTCGATTTTTGGATTACAACGGGATCTTTTTGGATCTATCGAGAGACGTAACCATGCGTTTATTTAGTGATGGAATCACTTTTGGATTTTATTTTAGGGAACGGACTCATCGCGTAACGTGTTTATTCTTAGCGTCGAGGATCCGTTTGCTCATTTTAGCTACGTGAAAAGACGGCGAGTCTTATTTTGAGCGCACGGTAACCTTTCGGCTAGCAACAGTTCGTTGTTCTTCCCAATCCACGGGATATATCATCTTAGTGTGGTTACAGAAAATCAACGTTTCGTTGAATCGCATGCTTATTCAAAGCGAGGACATCCCCGTTCTCTTTCTTTTAGGCACGAATTAAGCAAACACGTACATCGGGCCATATTTCTTGCAGTTTTGGTAACGGTCGAAATGATCGAGTCGTTAGTCAAAACCCGCAGTCTCGTCCATATGGCGCAATTATATGGTTTGGCTTAATTCGGCTTCAAAGTTTTAAACAGGGTATACACTCGTTTGAGGCACGTATTCAACGGCATTGGTTTATTTTCTTTAACTACTCTTGAGATTGACATATATCGTAGACTCGGAATGATTTTGGTCATTTAGTTCATTTTTCTTTTCTTTATTTTCTTAGTCATCTGTACGGACACATCCATTTCTCTTAAGAACGACATGGGGCATAACGTAAAAGCTCGTCTTTTATTCAGAAGGGACGGGCTACTTGTGCGAAACTTTTCACGTTACGACAGGGTCGTTCAAGACAGAAATGTTCTTCGTTTTCGTTTCGTCGTGATCTCGTTTTATCCCAATTTATCTAAAGAATGTGAATAACGGCTACTGTTAATATAGTCTTTTGTATCGAAATGTAACTATCCTTAACACCGAACCGATTCATACTAATACGTGCTTACGTCATAACGCATTTCCTGAACACATGCCTTCGTCGGGACACCGAAAGGGACAAGGCGGGTCGCACATGTTCATTCATATGAGATGACTAAGTCGTCTTTAGTTCAAATCGTTTCGATGTTTTTAGGGTAATTAGTATGTCGATTCATAAGTATATATTAACACATCGTCCCATTTTCTTTACATACTTTAGGATTAGACACGTATCATGGCGGTTTGAAAACACGAACTGATTCATTTATCACATCAAAAATAGTAACGGGTAATCCTATAGAAACTTCTAAGGCTACTATATGCTGACACGGCTGACCGCGGGACCTCACAGGACCGCACAGATTCGCCCCTAACGAATGGATGGGGACCCTCTGGTGCCTTACTGTAAGGGGGAACTTACGCTAGCCTCTTTCGAGCGACGAATTGACTCTCGCTAGAGGTTTCACGGAAATTACCCAAAGGGTTTGCAATAATGCACATGAACGCATACGAAAAGAAGTAAAACGATCCGTCCCCGTTAAGGGCTTAATACACGCCTTCCGGAATCAAATTTCTCGCTTCCCCAGCAGAGTCGCCACTTGTTAGACGAGGTGCCGCGGCCTAATCTCCCGGGCGGATCAGGGGGTAGACAACCTCATGGCGACGTAAGCGGTGATTGGCGCCGAAAGCAACCAATCGTGGAATCAAGCTGCTCGGCAGGACCGGAGCTCGGAGATATGGAAGAGTCGCCACCCACGAATGGGAAAATGAACACCGATCCCTTGCGGGAGACCGGTGTGGGTTCGGAAAACTTAGGTACGAGCCGAGAAGGCTAGCTCCTTTCCGGAGAAAGGCTACTAGGCACCCCGACATCGCCCGGTTATGAACCACCGGCCTCCTACTCAGCATGTTAGGCGATAACGGACTAATCGTATACTTCTTTAAGTTTAAAATTCATTTGAAACCCTTTTCTTTCTCTTTTTTTGAAACCGTTTTGAGCATATATTATTGAAAAGCCATATTAGTAAAGAATCACCCATTTATGTTATACATACACAGAGAGGGGGGAGAAAGAAGTGGTTTATTTACAACCGTATTTAAAAGTCATGTCGTGTGTTTATTCTACACTAACTTGTTCCCCCAAAACGAGTTTATTTACATGGTTCGCTCCTTAATCGCCGTTGGAACGATTTAGGTGCGTTTTAAAACCCCATTTGATGAAGTTTACCCGAATCGCCGTTGGAACGACTCGAGGGTTTGAAAACATTGAAATAAAAAACCTTTGATGAGAAAACGTGGTTAAACATACAAGTCAATTTTATTTTGTACAAATCATTTAAGAAAACGATTCAAAACTCTATTATTTACCATGAAAACGATTTTAATTACAAGGCTCGCTTAATCCGTCGTTTGGAACGGACTAAGGTTTTAAAGCGTGATGTTTTAAGAAACGATTTGAAACGTCAAGAAAACACTATTTATTTACATTAAGAATCTCTAAAAAAACCTTTTAGTTTAAATAATTAAATTGAAAACTCTTTTTGTGATTTATTTTCCCCTTTTTCCTTAATGGATTCTCTACTTATTATAATTACAATGATAAACCCATTTAAACTAATATTCACACTCAAATAATACTCATTTGGAATATGGACCCATGAATGGGCCAAAAGAATAAAGAAAATAGTTTAGACACATATATATATATATATATATATATACATTTAAATCAAAAAAGAAGATATGAAAGTAAGAGTTAACACAAAAGAAACTATATGTATATGAAAATAATAGGTACAACACATTTATACAAAAAAAATGTGAAAATAATAAGTAAATCTTATGAATAAGAAAATAACATTTACCCAAGAATAATTTCATTCAATAATCAACAAAATAACCCAAATATCCCAACACTATATATATATACATAACTAATATAGTTTTAAATACCAAAAATAACATATACTAATATCTATCAATTATTTCTCAAAATATCAAATAACTATCATTTAAAACATAGCCTAAATTAATAAAAAGGAAATACATATACATAATTACACTTATATTTAGAAAATAGTATAAAAAATGGTATACAAATATTATCAAATAATTATATATGCTAAAGGTCCAAAATAATTTGAAAAACATATATTACATAATTATACATATATGTATTAAAGATTAAAAGCTTAAAAGTTAGGAAAAAGGGACTGAAATGGCATTTTTTACGTTTTGGCAGATTTACACGGAAAATCCGTCGGTAAACAGCCTTTAGTGACAGAATAGGTAAATTACAGCAGCACTCCTAAATGTTTCCAGATTTATTCAAAAGCTTTAAATTAAATCTAATTCAATCGTTTTGGATTTCCGAACTACCAAAGATGGATCATAGTCGAAAACGGAAGTTCCTAAACGACGTTTTTTATTTCAAAACATTATTTAGAAATTTCTTTTAAATTAAAAACTTATAATTACAACGTTTTCGATACCCGAACTACCTTTTTATCAGATCACGGTTCGTATTGGGATATCAAAACGAGGTTTTTTATTTTAAAACAAAACCGAATTTTATTCAACACGAGATGAAAATTAAATAAATACGCTAATTAAATAAAATGTGACGAAATAAATAAATATCTAAACGAATAAAAACTATAGCATAAAAAAAAATAAAATAGAAGAAGATAATAAATTAAATAAAATAAAGAGTCTAGTCCTCGGATAATACCTTAAATTCGGTATCTGACGGTCGAAGCCGATTGATTCCACGAACCACGATCTTCCGTTTTTAATGAAAATTTAGTAAAAATTGAACTTTAGGAAATTTGGAATTTTTGAGAAAAAAAAATATTTTTCTCAAAAAAAATCACTCTCTCTCTCTAAAAATCTTTAGAGTGAGAAAGCTATCCAAAAAAAAATCCCTCCCCCTTTTTTGCATGGGGATCCGTGCCTTTTATAGGCAAACGGGTCCCCGGACCAATGGGCGACGCCCAAAGGAAATTGGGCGTCGCCCATTGGGGTTGGGCGGCCGCCCAACGGCGTTGGGCGCCCGCGCCCGACCTTCGTCGGGCGTTCGCCCAACGGTCGTCGGGCGTTCGCCCGACGTGGTTGGGCGCCCGCCCGACGACCCTCGGGGCGTGCCTCGCGCCGTCGGACGTGCGCACCCCGCGGCCGCCGAGCGCGCGTTCCGCGCCGCCGGACGCTCACACGTCGCGGCCGCCGAACGCGCGCTTCGCGCTACCGGGCGCGTGCGCTCAGCGGCCCACGAGAGCGCGCACCGTGCCACCGGACCCGGGCATTGCTCGGACGTCGAGAGCGTGCCACTCGCGGTGCGTCCGACGGACGCCGAGCGCACGTCCCGTGCCGTCGATTTTCCTTCACTTATTATTCTTTATATATTTTTTCAAAACTTCCGGAATCAATCGCTTCAACCGTCTTGTTTTCAGGTTTTCGTCACAGGTCCTCCGACTCGGTGTCTACAGCGTGAATGGGGTGGCTTGAATTTTCGTCGATTCCATGAATTCAACGTTGCTTTTCTAGGTAAACAAGCCTCGAAATTCTTGACGAAGCCTCTAGCCCTGGTAAGTCGTCTGTTCAAAGCTCGCTATTTCCCGCATGTCGACTTCAGGGAGGCTGTAAAGGGCTCAAATCCAAGTGCAATATGGGCAAGTATTATCCAGGCACAACAGTTGGTCCGCGAAGGTGTAAGAAACCGTATCGGGGACGGAAAGAATACGAAGATATGGCTGGATAAATGGCTTCCTACGGTTTTAGGGACCCCGGAACGGATCGGTCTGAACCTATATCCCGAGTGGACGGTCGATCGGCTGATCCAAGGCGATCATTGGAATATGGATTTGGTGGATGAGCTGTTCTCCTCGGAGGACCGTGCTGCTATTCTACAAATTCCTATCTCTAAGTGTGGTAGAAGGGACCAATTATGTTGGCGACGTGACAAGAAAGGTACGTATACTGTTAAAACAGCTTACTATACATTGATGGAGGCTTACCCGAGCCCTAAGGAAAGTGTTCAAACCACACCGTGGAGTAAGCTATGGCAAGCTGATTGTCCATCGAAGGTAAAAAACTTCCTGTGGCGTGTCGCATGGAATATTCTCCCAACTAGAGTCTCGCTTTTTCAACATCGAGTTGACATTAGCACCGTTTGCCCGCTTTGCCTTCAATCAGACGAATCCCCGCTTCACTTGTTTCTACAGTGTTCAGTAACGACAAGGGTCTGGGAAAACTCCTCGGTTATTAGTCTCGGGCAAGCTCCTAGGGAGGATTTTGGCAGCTGGCTAATGTCGATTTCTCAAAATAATTCTGCGGAACAAATGGGAAGGGTAGCGTCTCTACTCTGGTTCGTATGGTACGGAAGGAATCAGTTGGTCTGGAACCGAACTCCTTTTGATCCCAGCAATGTGGCGAGGCGTGCGGAACACTTCTTTCAGTCGTGGAAAGCTGCCCAACAGGTGCGGGAAGCAAACCGGGATTCCGATCAGTCCAATTCTCCACACCGTTGGACCCCGCCAACATCAGGTATCAAATTAAACTTTGACGCTGCCACCGATTCTCAGTCTGGAAATATTGGTGCTGGTGCTGTCATTCGAAACTCCAGGGGTGATCTAATCGCAGCTAAATTCTGCAAAATCGATTATATATATTTTTCATAAAGATAGACATCATTTTTTTTTTGAAGTAAAAAGATAGACATCGTTACTATTTGATGTTTGATCTATCATATAATTATTAGAAATAGTGTTGTTTATATAAGCAGTGATAAAATAAATAAATTTGATCAATCATTTTTACGCTTTTCTTCTAAAGAAAAAGAAGGTTGGTTGGACCAACCCGGATCCCAAAGAAGGATCCGTAGATCGCATTATGGATGGAGTGCCGGTAACACCATCATAACGGTATAGTTTCAAGGGATGCCATATTGTCTGTGGTTAGTTATTTAGAAATAATTGATAACTTTACTATTTGTGTTTTTCCCGGTATTGGTGGAGAAAAACCAGCATCACAATGAAAAACCAAAAACAAAAACTATTGATTTCTCTGTGCAAACTCAATTTGGATTGGTCCTACCTCAAGTGAATAACCACAAATCATCAGAAATTTGGGGTTTAGGATAATGCAATTTTCAACGAATTAATTCAAGCTTTGTTGAAAAATGTCAAATAAAGTTAAAAAGGTTGTGTTGGTTTTTAGATTCTATATTACGAAATACAAAGTGTTTTCAAATATTTAATGTATTTCTTTATGCTATAAGTACTAGTACTTGAAATTCAAATTCAAATATTGGAAGGATCAATAGACAAAAAGTTAATAAGAAACACATATTTGGGTTGATAATTTTGGTATTAGAATTTGTATTATTGGATTTGTTAAGCACCCGCAAGTTTAACTCGGGTTTTTTAAACACACGTAAAGTTTAAGAGAAGTTTGCTCTATACCTACACAAGGATTGTACTACGAATCTCAAGATGTAGTATTGAGGAATGGAGTAGCCTAGTTTTACGGAACTACTATAAACTTCTTTGTGTCACAATTTTTCTACCCCTACTTCTTTTACTATTTAAACAAGCTTGTTATCTTTTTATCAATTAGAAAAATTACTATTTCGAGTTAACTACATTTAAACTGATTGATAACGTTTTTATAAACACTTAGTTCCGCATCTTTTGTAAAACCAGTTTTAAGGGCTTAACACATTTGATTTAAAAAGATCATTTAGAATAATATTTTATATTTAAAGCCGGATAGATTCTCATTTATACTACAATATATTATAGCCTTACTGGGATCATCGATAACATTTATTTTGACCAAGTGACCTTTTACATGAACCCATTGAAAACCGGATAGATTCTCGTTTGTACCACGACCCAAATAAAATTTTGATATATTTCAATGTCATGCAAGACATGTTCACAGGAGTTGTTACTCATAAAGTGCTCAATCGTTTAATAAATCTGATTATGGCTCGTCCATAATGTTTTTGACTTTCAAAACATCACGAAATTATCAAACGCATTGAACCGGTGTTGGATTAGTTTCTGTAATATATTGAAGAGAAGTTGTTGATCTTGCCGAATGGCGAGACATTCGGCCCAAATGCACTGTTTCATTAACTTTTGCATTTTAATTATGTGAAACACTGTTATTTCAACTTTTGTTGTCTCACCTAAGAATCTCTAATAATAATTTTGCCTTAAATGCAATAGCCAAATTTCTAGAAACACTGGTGGAGTCACAAACGGTCTCATTTAAGTACTGGTCTTCTTAGGCAACTCTTGCCTTTTTAACAGAATTTTTCCATACGCTCAAAATAATATATTATTTAAAATTTTCCATAAGCTTTTGCAAACAATAGCTTTTCCATACATTCAGAAAGGAGGGAGCGACCACCACATCTTAGGAGAGGAAAAGAGAGCCATTTTTTCTATTTCTACATCTTTCTAATGTTAGGTTCATAGTTAAAGTTATAACTATCTATTTATAGCTGGTAACTGGATCGTAATCTTAATTACCAACATAACTTTGACCCAGTCCATTTACTTTACAGACGAATTATATTTGACATGTATTGTATATTCCCAACACTACCCGGGTTGAGAGTCGACTGGCCCTTTGTAACCCCTTAGTTTTGTCACTACTTGAGAATGTGAGCTACCTAGCTAGGCATGCATATTTAAGTCCTTGGAATTTTTGTTAGTAATACTAAAGAGGATATCCTAATGTCACCTACAAACTTTTTTTTTTAATACAAAGTTGATTTAAATTTTGAGTTTTATAAGCATGCTAGAGAAAGTGGATTCCCAAATTTAAATAAATCTAGGACCTTTAACCTAGCAACTGAAAAGAGGAGTATGAATTAAAAATCTTTAAAAGTTCTTAGTTATACTATAAAATGAATTTATTAGCTTTGCAATGTCCACCTAAAATGAATTCAACTTGTAAGAATTCAAAATATTTTTTATCTTTGATGATTAAAAAAAAAAAGTCAGATTACACGAATTTGAAAATTGAAAGAACAATAGCTAAAAATTTATGGAATATATATTGACAAATTCTATAAGCAAATTGCACAAAAAACAAGAGGTAGATTACATTTATGGTCCTCTATTACTGTTTTTTTATTTCTCCATCCTATTTCACTTATTTATTTGGTCGGATAAGATGTAAAAATACTTTTAACATTGACAGTCAAAAATAATTTTATCTATAACGTCTAAAATAATGAAATTTTACCTCCAACGTTGACAGCAAAGAGCAATGTTATCCTAAAGTTGAAAAGTTTGGTCAATTTAAAAAATAATTCATCGCAGCCATTAATTGTGTCATCTACATTTCATATGTACATATTTATCACTAATTAGTAACAGCTTACAACCATATGAATAGATGTGAATGTTTTAAAAAAAAATTATAAAATTATACTGAATTTTGTACGAGTTGGATAAAAAAATCCAAATATTCTTTCGAATTTAAAAATATTGATTAAATTTGTTAATATTAAGAATAAAATTACTCTTGACTGTCAACATTAGTGGTATTTCGAACCTTATCCTTTATTTATTTTCAAATGAATTAACTTTTTTTTTATATAGCCTGAAGGAGGGAAGAAAACTCGATCTTGTTTGAAAAAATAAAAAAAGCTTGGGTTGCAAATGTCAAATCAATTGAATTTCTAACTACATAATTTGTTTCTTTTCTTTTCATCTGTTCTTTCGGCCATAAATAATAATAATAGAATAGTTTGTAGTGATTACATACAGTATATAGAGTCCATATCTCCAACCCCACAAATGGCCCTAATTTTAAAGGCATATAGCCCCCTCACTCATCAATGTTTCTGCTCATATTCAATGCGTTGTCCTCACGAAATGATCAACCAGCTCCTGGGCTGGGCATGAATTGGAAAATGTCGAGTATGGTACAAATGATATGAGTTTGGTACATACTCAATTTAACATTTGGCTACCTATATTGCAGACAACTTCAACATTTCTCTATCATCACATCCAACAAAACTTATATATATATATATACAACTACTCCACCCTATTTCTTCACAAGCCAGGAACAATAATGGTAGCACCGACACCTCTAGGAGGCTAATATATGAGTCTCCGAACACTTCGGGAACACGGCTGGCTTCTCAATTAGTTAAATAGAATATAGAGCTTTTTTTTTAATAATTTTCTAAAAAACAAGGGGTTGATATATATAAAAAAATTACAATAAAACCTAATAAAAAATAAAGAAGAAAGAAATTAAAATCGAAAACGGAAAAAAAAACCCGAATCTAAAACACACAAAAATAAGTTAAAAGTTAAAAAACCTTAATTAAACACATCTCATTTGTGATTGAGAATCGAGGAAAAAAAAGTCTTAATATATATAAAATATTGGCATGTACCCATCTCTCATATTTTTTTAAATCTCGTTTGCATGCATCCGTACGAGCACCATATCGGTGCTTCCTAGGTAGATAAGTACTCATATGGTAATCGTTGTTACCTCTCTACTTGTTAGATTTTTTCTTCAGACTGAGACTGTCAGGTATGAGCTGACAGAAAGAATTTGTAGAATAGGAATAGATGAATGTGAAAGGAGAGAATACAGAAATAGAATAAAAGAGAGAGAAGAGGAAATAGGTAGGAAATTTCTTAATTCATCAATGGTACCTGCCCATTATAGAAGCAATAGCTAATATAGAAAAGGATAGTACTGCTGACATCACAGACAGTACTATTCCACAGCTGTACTATCCACAGCTGACATAACAAACTAACAACTAACAAATTCCTCATCATTGCAAATAACAAACTAGCAGCTAATCAAAATGCAAACAGAATAAAGGCATAACAATTAATAAAGCAATTAACCAACATAACTAACTTGAAAGGCTAATTTCAAGCCTAGTCCTTCAACTTCCTGCGTTGATACGTGACAAAACCTCCCCCTTGAGAACATTCTTGTCCCCAAGGATGCATAAAATCAAGAAATTGTTGCAGCAGTAAGGAGTGGTCCTCCCAAGTGGCATCCAATGCTGAGTGACCAGTCCACTGTATCAAAAGCTGGGGCACAGCTATGTCTCCAATAATAGCATTTCGAGAGTTCAATACCTTGAGGGGAGCAATTACAGGAGGGCCATCTTCCAGAGGTGGAAGTGTAGTGAGGGCTGATGACTAAGGATTAAGCTTCTTCTTAAGAAGGGAGACATGGAAGATTGGGTATGCCTTGCAATTAGGAGGAAGTTGTAACTTATAGGCCACCTTTCCCACCCTAGAGAGTATGCGAAAAGGGCCGTAGAACTTAGCAGATAGTTTCTTGGAAGCTCTGAAAGCAATAGATTTCTGTCTGTAGGGTTGAAGCTTTAAGTAGACCCAATCTCCCGTAGTGAACTCTCTGAGTGTCCTGTGTTGACCTGCAAATTGCTTCATTCTGTTCTGAGCATGGAGCAAGCACTCCTTAAGTGAAGCATTCATGTCCTCCCTAGCTTGTAAGAGATCCTCCACAGCAGCTTAATCAGTGTTGGCAGTAGGTAGGACAGGGAGGTGAGGAGCTATGTCGTAAAGAGCTTGAAAGGGGCTCATTTTAAGAGCACTGTGGAAACTGTACCAATACTCAGCTAACCCCAACCATTTAGACCACTGCTTAGGATGAAGAAAGCACATACTTCTCAAGTATCCTTCCAAACACTGATTTAATCTTTCTGATTGCCCATCTGACTGAGGATGGTAGGCACTACTAAAGAGCAACTTAGTACCTAGTAAGTGCATGAGCTCCTTCCAAAAGATTCCTGTGAAAATTCTGTCTCTGTCACTGACTATGGTCTGAGGCATACCATGTAGCTTGAATACATTGTCTAGGAACACCTTAGCTACTACTGCTGCTGAGTAGGGATGAGTCAGAGGTAAGAAATGTGCACTCTTGGTAAATCTGTCTACTACGACGAGAATAGAGTCAAAACCACTAGATTTGGGTAACCCTTCTATGAAATCCATGGCTATATCCCTCCATGCAGCTGCAGGTACAGGTAAAGGTTGTAGTAGGCCAGGATAAGGAGCTAAGTCAGGCTTGCAACGCTGGCATGTGTCACACTCTGTGACCTATTTAGTGACCTGAGTGGCCATCTGAGGCCAATGAAATCCCTGATGCAACTTCACTAGAGTACCCCTTATACCAGAATGCCCTCCTATAGGTGAATTGTGACATACCTGAATGAGTCTTGCCCTTAGATCAGTATTAGAGCCAATATAAATCATGTGCTTGTATCTTAGTACACCTCCCTGATAAGAGTAATTGTTTGATGTGCCTTGTTGTATAGTGAGTTGAGGGATGAGCTTCAGGGCAAGCTCATCATGTTCATATGAAGCCTGAACTTCTTCCATCCAACTAGGCACTGCCATAGAGATGGCTAAGATGTGGTTTTCTCCCTGTTCTGCTTCCTCATTTCTTCTGGATAAGGCATCAGCTACCTTATTTTCCACCCCCTTTTTATATTGAATGGAGTATTCTAGGCCAAGTAACTTGGAGATGCCCTTATGTTGGAGTGTGGTATGCAACCTTTGCTCCAGCAAATACTTAATACTTTCCTGATCAGTTTTGATAATAAATTTGTTTCCTTCCAAGTACTGTCTCCAAGTAGTGACCGCATGCAGGATGGACAAAAATTCCCTCTCATAAGCTGACAGCTTCTGACTCCTAGGACATAGAGTCTTAGATAGGAAGCAAATAGGTCTCTGATGTTGCATAAGTACTGCTCCAATCCCCGTTCCACTAGCATCACATTCTAGAGTGAAGGGATGTGAGAAATCTGGCAGGGCTAGCACTAGTGCCTCAGTCATAATCTTCTTCAATTGCTCAAATGCAGTTGTAGCTTGAGGAGACCATAGAAACTGATCCTTCTTCAAAAGATCATTCAAGGGCCTGCAAATGGCTCCATAATCTTTAATGAACCTCCTATAGTACCCTGTCAACCTCAAAAATCCTCTAAGTCCTTTAAGAGTCTTGGGAAGAGGCCAACTGCAGATAGCAGCTATCTTGGTTGGATTAGTAGAGACTCCTTGTTGTGTGATGATATGGCCTAGATAGGAAATGGAGTTCACCCCAAAGTCACACTTGGACTCCTTGGCAAACAAGTTGTGCTTAGTAAGAAGCTCAAACACTAGCTCCATATGTTGAACATGAGCTTCTAGGGTAGGACTATATACTAGTATGCCATCAAAGAAAACCAACACAAACTTCCGAAGGTAGGGTTGAAAAATTGAATTCATAAGGGACTGGAAGGTGGCTGGGGCATTGGTCAAGCCAAAAGGCATAACCAAGAATTCATAGTGCCCTGAATGGGTCCTAAAGGCTGTCTTGTAGATGTCAGCCTCTGCCATTCTAATCTGATGGTACCCTGCTCTAAGATCGATCTTGGAGAACTTAGAAGCCCCTTGTAGTTCATCTAGAAGTTCCTGTATAACAGGAATAGGAAATTTATCTTTGATTGTGCTCTTGTTGAGTTCCCTGAAGTCCACACAAAATCTCCAGGATCCATCCTTCTTCTTAACCAGCAAAACAGGAGAAGCATATGGGCTATTACTAGGTCTAATGACCCCTGATGTTAGCATTTCAGCGACTAACTTCTCAATTTCATCTTTCTGATTGTGAGAGTATCTATAGGGTCTTATATTGATAGGGTCACTGGCATTTTGCAAGGGAATTTTATGATCATGGGTTCTTTGAGGTGGCAGGGTGGTGGGTGGATGAAACAGGTGTTGATTTTGGAGCAAAAGGGCTTGTATAAGGTCATTATCTTCCTGTAGCAATTTTGGGTAGTTGATCAATTCATCTTCCTGACTTTCAGGTTTGGATACCATGACAAATAACTTAGATGTTATGCCCTTCCATCCCTTGGTCACCATCTTATTCACTGCCTTGAGAGACATCATTTTGAGTGACATTTCCTCCACCATTCCTTTGAGTGCTACATGTTTCCCTTCTTTGTGCACTAAAAGAAGATTGTTAGCAAAATCAAATGTCACAGGGGTGTGACTTCTCATCCAATCTGACCCTAAGATCACATCATAGTCTCCCAATTCTAGCACCCTCAAATCGTAACTGAACTTAGTATTTTGCATAGACCAATTACAGTTGTTACACTTAGCTTTGATAGTTAACTGTCTACCATCAGCTACTGTAACAGTTGCTGGCTTAACCTGAATTAGAGGAAGTCTAGCTTCCTTAGCCAAATTAGCATCCACAAAGTTGTGTGTGCTACCACTATCTATAAGTATTAGGATAGGTTTGCGGTTCAGAGTACCTTTGAGCTTCATTGTAGTATCTGTCATACCTCCATTGAGAGCATTGATGGAAACTGTGATCTCCTCTGTCACTTCTAAAACTTCCTCAGGTTCTACTTTTTGCTCATCTTCTTCCACTTCCAATTCTTCAATCTCCCCTTTAGCTGAGATAGCTAGGAGCTTCTTCTTAGTACATTGATGGCTAGGAAAGTATCGATCACCACAGGACCAGCAAGCCCCAGGGACTCTTTTGACAGGTATAGGGGATTTAAATTCGGTTTTGGTAATGGAGGTTGGGTTTGGCTGATTAAGCATGGGTTTTGTATAAGGCATTGGGGATCTAAATGTGGGTTTGGGTTTCACCATTTCCAGGAGATCTTTGAGATGATCTTCCTGATATTTAGCTTGCTTGATGGCCTCATAGATGTTGCTAGGCTCACGTTTCTTAACTGAAGATTTGATCTCGGGTTTCAATCCTGCAATGAAACTGTCAACATAGAAGGATTCCTTAATCTCTGGGTGAGTCTTCTCCATTCTGAGTTTGAGCTCCTCAAACTTGTCCTAATACTCTCATACTGAAGATTTCTGGCTTAATTTAGTGAGCTGCTCAACCACATTAGTAATAGTGGTGTCCTGAAAACGTTTGCAAACCTCTTCAGTGAATTCTTCCCATAAAATCCCTGGATGGATAGGCATCCAGTTTTTGAACCACTTCTCAGCTCTTCCTTGCATATAGAGACCTGCTAGCTCTATTTTCTTCTCCATTGCAACATCAAAAAGTTGAAAATATTTTGAGCATTTACTCACCCAAATTTCTACCTCAGATCCATCAAAAGATGGTAACTCACACTTAGGTAGCATCTTATGAATTGCATTATTCCTTGCTGCTCCCTGATCTGCATTAAGCATGATGGGTTGAGGTGCTTCAATGGCTCGAGATCCACTGGGTGCACTTCCCAGTATACCTCTGTTGTGAGGAGCCTTTAAAGGTGTATGAATGGATTCATGGCTCTGGGTTGGTGTTTGGGTAGTGGTAGTTTCTGGGTTTTAAGTGTAAATTTAGAAAGATTAGAGAGAGTTTTCTGAAACATACCCTCCATAGACTGTTGAGAATCGATCTGATCCTTACGAAGTCTGGCCTGCTCCAAATAAAACTCATCCATTCTCCTCTGCAGTTGCTTCAGCTCGATCATGAAACTGGGCAGCCAAGGCTTTGAGTTGAGCTTCGATAGCTTCCATGGCGATTTTTGATTTTCTAGTAGTAGCACGAGTTCGTTTAGCAGACAAATTTACCATGCATGGAATGGCCGCCGGAGCAGATCTCTGATACCAATGTCAGATATGAGCTGACAGAAAGAATTTGTAGAATAGGAATAGAAGAATGTGAAAGGAGAGAATACAGAAATAGAATAAAAGAGAGAGAAGAGGAAATAGGTAGGAAATTTCTTAATTCATCAATGGTACCTGCCTATTACAGAAGCAATAGCTAATATAGAAAAGGATAGTACTGCTGACATCCCAGACAGTACTATTCCACAGCTGTACTATCCACAACTGGCATAACAAACTAACAACTAACAAATTCCTCATCATTGCAAATAACAAACTAGCAGCTAATCAAAATGCAAACAGAATAAAGGCATAACAATTAATAAAGCAATTAACCAACATAACTAACTTGAAAGGCTAATTTCAAGCCTAGTCCTTCAACTTCCTGCGTTGATACGTGACAGAGACACTAAAAGCAGTGAAGTTTCAATCTTGACATGTGGAACAGGATATTAGAACTAGGGATTTACGCGGTTTATTATTTTTCTCTACATCCACTGCCGAAAAAGAGTACATAGTACATAATTCATTAGTAATCGGCAAGTTGATACAACAATAAGAAAATATATCCTTTACCAAGTCCCTAACTCTCAAATATCATAAGATTCAATTACACTCGCACAATCACACATATGCACATCCCAATAGCACAAGCTCCAAAACTCTCCGAGTAAATAAGCAAACAATCCGTGCTTATATAGACCTAAAAGTCTAATCATTTTCCTAATAGAATTCACTTAAGTGAGTTTCTAATTCCTATTCTTAAATTAAGAAAACCAAACTAAATAAGATTCTAAATATACCTTAACATGGTCATTAGTCCAGATTCTCTCATGTATGTCGGTAGCATGTAAAACGTGTCAAGAATGCTATCTCAGGAATCGAAATCACGAGCTTTCAAATGCTATTTGTTAACTCCAATGCGGCAATTTACTCAGCCAACCTGATGCTGATGCATCTTGGATCAAGTTTTAGACATAGTAAGATGAGCAGAGTAATACTTTCACAATGCGCTAAGAGTTAAAAAGTTCCAGTAAATCTGCACCAGAACCTCTTGCCAGCCGAAAAAATCTGTGCAAAACTAAGGAATTAGCTCCATTCTCGAGTCATGTTTTCAGCTATAAACTAATTACTGCCTCTTTTTACCACTGATGCTAGATAAGAAATCCAAAATTTTGAGAGCTTTTACGGAATCATTCTTTGAACTGATGGGGTTACCACTATCTCTATCTCCAGTTTCCTTATTGATTGCCTTGCTACTGACAGCAAGAGCGCCACTTGTGGATTGCTTCATCTTCATCTCAGATTCGACCTTCCCTGCAAATGCAAGGGTCGACATCAAGGCCTTCTGAGCTGAATTTGGTGCATCTTTTAACCATGAATTTGCCAAGTAATTCGCAGATTGACTTGAGGTGAGAGACGAAGCTTGCAACTCCTGTGAGATTATTCTTGGACTCTGATGTACATTGCCTGGAATTTCACTTGCTCGAACGTTTCTATCAACACTTTTAACTGAACTAGAGAACAAGCCACTCTGTGTTTTAGATCTAGAACCATATGTGGACGATTCCCCATGGGACAAAATATTAGATTTTGTCTGTGCTGCTGCAAATTCATTTTTCTGCAACATTATATTTAACCTAGATGCTGTACCAGACACACCTCGGGTTGCATCATTGCCAACTTGGCCGGCATTACCCAAAGTTGGATTAGGTTGTTTCTGCAAGCCAAAATTGTTCAAGAAAGGCAACTTACTACCACTGTTACCGGTCAAATTCTTACTACTAGAAAATTCCAACGGAGCTTTGCCAAATGAGAGAAAATTTATGCCCTTGGGTGCTATAGATGGTTGAGTTCCCTTTGGCATGTCATTTGAACTTAGAGTTTTTTCTGATGTGCTTTGATCTGCCTTATTTCCATCCTCAAACCTTTCATTCTTTCTCACAGATGAGCTACTAGGAGTGGAATCAATGGATTCACTGATAGGCGACTTTCCAGCAGACAGAAAGCTAATGCCTTTGGGAGCTAGCACAGTAGGACTTAGAACACTCTTGGCCACGTTTTGTACTGTATTTTTGCAGGATATGAACCCTCGAGTGCCAGGAGAGGCTTTGGAAGAGGGAAGAGAAGTTCCGCTGCTATCAAGTTGCTTCTTAGAACTTGACATTCCTGGCAAGGATGTTTTCTTCAGGTCAGGAGTAGAAACATTTGATGTAGATGGAAGATCTTCCTTCAGTGGTATCTGAGCAATAACAATTAGGAAATAGAGAATAAATGTGAGCAACAACATATAATAGATAGTTCATGTGTAACTAAACAGAGAAACGGAATGAAAAATATGAAACCAAAGGAGATGAAAATACCTTATGTGAGAACAAGCAACCCTCACCTCTGCTGCAATAACCTGTTGAAGCATAATTATTGCAAGGATACTTGGATAATTGATGATCAAATGGACAATCATCCCCTTTCATGCATGAGTTACGAGCAAAATGACCACATGGCTGCCAAAACAGAAAGCATAACCACAAACAGTTAGCGAAAAATAGCGATAACAAATCTGCAGATGAAGAAATTAGACTTCATATAAAGATCCTAGACAATGATATCACGCAGCAGGTGTGAGATGGGAAAATATATTGCATGAGAGCTTCCAGTGAAGGATGCTTTTCACATTGGCTCTCTTTTGCAGAAAGTAGAGAAGCGATGGTTTTTTCTCCACTACTGCAGAAAGAGAGTTACAGGATAAAGTTTTATGGGATATTATGATGGACAGAAGAGACATAAACAGCAGTTAGAAAGCTTGCTATGCAATATTGTTTGATAGTGTTCTTCAAAGAATTTTCATGCATCCCCTCCCCGGAGAAAAGAAATTGAAGAATGAAAGTAGACAATGTTATGAAAGTATAAATAAAATAGATCACGATTCCACCGTTGCAAGAAAATTAGTTCCGAGTCAAACGATTATACCTTGGATTTCGTCAAAGGCACTGTATCATGCGAAAATTTGCACTTTTCACCCTGTGAAAGTAAGAGGAAAAATGTCAACAACAAGAATATACAACAACAACAACAACAAAGCCTTAGTCCCGAAATGATTCGGGGTCGGCTAACATGAACCATCATATAAAACCGTGAAATCAAGTCGTGTCAGCGACACAAATTCGC
Source organism: Euphorbia lathyris (assembly GCF_963576675.1). Lineage (NCBI taxonomy): Eukaryota > Viridiplantae > Streptophyta > Magnoliopsida > Malpighiales > Euphorbiaceae > Euphorbia > Euphorbia lathyris. The sequence goes on along the minus strand of NC_088917.1, from coordinate 27,727,734 downwards.
TCCCTCCACTCCGTCCTATCCACTACCATATTTTCCTCAATTCCCAGTAAACTCATATCACTCTCGATCACCCTCCTCCAAGTTTGCTTAGGTCTTCCCCTACCCCTCACCACTACATCCCTTTGCCACTCTTCGGTTCTCCTAACCGGCGCATCAAGCGCTCTCGTCTCACATGGCCAAACCACCTTAGTCGGTTTTCTCTCATTTTATTCTCAATAGATGTGACCCCTACTTTTGTCCTAATTATTTCATTACTCACCCGATCCTTTCTCGTATGACCACACATCCATCTCAACATACGCATCTCCGCCACCGACATCTTATGGATGTGGTAGTGTTTCACTGCCCAACACTCCGTACCATATAACAATGCTGATCTAATTGCCGTCCGGTAGGATTTTCCCTTCAATCTATTAGGCATGCCGGGGTCACAAAGGAAACCCGTAGCACTCTTCCACTTCGATCAACCAGCTTTAATCCTATGAGCAACATCTCCATCTACTTCTCCATCCGTTTGGATAATAGATCCTAAATACCGGAAGCAATCCGAGGCCTGAACAACTCTCCCATCTAGGGTGATTGTCCCTGCCTCCCTACTCCTATGGCCGCTAAACTTACACTCCAAATATTCTGTCTTACTTCGGCTCAACTTAAAGCCTCTAGATTCTAGAGTTTGTCTCCATAGTTCCAACTTCCTCTCCACTCCTTCTTTCGTCTCATCAACCAACACAATATCATCTGCAAACAGCATGCACCATGGTATACCATCTTGAAGTGAACTTGTTAGTTCATCCACAACGATGGCAAAAAGAAATGGGCTTAGTGCGGAACCTTGATGCACTCCAATCGTAATAGGAAACTCTTCAGTCTTCCCAACACTAGTACGTACACTCGTGCATGCTCCCTCATACATGTCCTTTATGATGTCAATATATTTCCGCGAAATGCCTTTCCTTATCAAGGCCCACCAAAGTACTTCCCTTGGTACCTTATCATATGCTTTCTCCAAGTCAATGAAAACCATATGCAAGTCTTTCTTCTTATTTCGATAGTGCTCCATTAATTGTCTCATTAGATGGATGGCTTCCATAGTTGATCTTCCCGGCATAAAGTCAAACTGGTTTTCTGAGATCTTCACCGTCCTCCTTAGCCTTTGTTCGATCACTCGCTCCCAAAGTTTCATAGTGTGACTCATTAATTTGATTCCCCGATAGTTGGCACAATCTTGGATATCGCCTTTGTTCTTATACAAAGGGATTAAGATACTTTTCCTCCATTCTGATGGCATCTTATTGTTTCTCCAAATTATGTTGAAGAACGTCGTCAACCATTCGATTCCTCTTTCTCCCAAACATCTCCAAATCTCAATAGGGATGCCATCAGGTCCTACTGCTTTCTTCAACTTCATCTTACTTAATGCCATTTTGACTTCACCCTTTTGAATTCTCCGCAGGCATTCATGATTTATCATATCGTGATGGATACTTATATCTCCAACGTCTTGTCTGCGATCTCCATTAAATAAGTCATCAAAATAGGACCTCCATCGTTCCTTGATATCCTTATCTCCAACTAGGACTTTCTGGTCCACATCCTTCACACATTTAACTTTTCCGAGATCTTATGACATGAACCAACAACAAGAATATAAATTAAATAAAATTTAGTAAACTAGCTAGGAACCACAAAAACTGCAGCTCCCAAACATTTTGAGTTCAATTCCCAAATCCAAAAGATCCATATAGTAATTTGTTCCTAAAGATTATTTGTTGATAGGAAATTAATTAAGAGCAACGTCTAAGAGGGAAATCCCCTCATTTGGTTGGTAAAAGAGCAAGTTCCTTTCTAATTGTGCAAATAGAATGACACCTTCCTAATGGACAGAAAATGCCTTGAAGGAAAAAATTACTTAAGATGAATGTTTATTTTGCTTTATATGCTATATAATCAAGAGCTTTGTAGAATATTTGAGGGAAAAAAACAATAACACCAAGGGAGTGAAGACAGAAATGAGAAGCGTTTTTGTGTGCTCTAAGAATGGGTAAAAGCAAAGCAGGAGCAATGCTTATTGAAGGAAGGCTAAGAATGATAAACTGAAGTAATACCATGATGCAAATAGCAGTAGAGATGCATTCACGAGATCAAAGTAATTATTCTCAGCATAGGCATCGGCGAGCCTTGGCGCAACGGTAAACGTTGTTGTCGTGTGACCAAGAGGTCACAGGTTCGAGTCTTAGGAGCGGCCTCTTGCCAAATAAATTGGCAAGGGAAGGCTTGCCCCCAGTACACCCTTGTGGTGGGACCCCTCCCCGGACCCTCGCTCAGCGGGGACGCATAGTGCACCGGGCAGCCCTTTTTTTTTTTTAGGCATCAGTAGTATACTTCATCTAGTACCAACAACAAAACAAACCATAGATTAAGTATCTAGTACCTTTGTTGCAATACAAAATAATGCAAAATTGTTGTAATTTATACATCAATTAAGAATCATGAAACTTATATGATAGAAAGAATGTAATCACCTCATGGCATCTCCCATTGATGTAATGACGACAGTATGAAATAGGTTTTGGCTTTTGTACAGGGCGCAGTTTCAATCTCTTAACACCAAGCTCACGATTCTTTTGTGCTCGTAGCTTTCGTTTTTTCTCCTAGAAAAACAAAAGATATAAAATATTAAAATTTACACTTAAAATGATATTAGGAAACTTAGATCTTGAGAATGCATAGATTTAAATTTGGAAGTAGGTTAGAGAACAGAATCTGTTGAAGCTTATAAATACTCAACACCAGCTGGAAATCAATGACCTATATAGACTAAAGACTCCATTCAAATACCACCCTAAAGGAATTCAGGAAAGAAAAATTTGTAACACCTTTTTCTTTGCTTTCTTCTGCTCAGAAGGAGGCCCATGCTTTTTCTTATTGTTTTCTCCAGCATCCTGCAGTTGTTGACCAATAACAAACAACGGATTAACCTTAATAACTTCATTGTTGCAAAATTAAGACTATCAGATACTCAATATTCAACAATTTATGAAAAACATTCATGAAGCACTCTATACATAAATGTGAGTAAGATGGACAAGTTGGTCAACCATTTTTATATGTCATTTGAAACTGAGATTCTTAACTGGGAACGTCTTTGTTGGAAAATAGGAGTGCCACATATATTAGAAATGCAAAAAAGGAAGTTGCAAGAAGAATCATACCTTATCTTTGGACATTATTTTTTTATCTCCAGTTGTTTGATCTGAACTTTGGATGGATGACACTGAATTATCAGAGCAGACTATTTGACTATCAACATTACTTTGCTTTTTTCCTTTGTCTCCATTACCTTTCCTTGGTTCCTTGGTCTCGCGATCTTTCTTTTGTCTCTTATGCCGATGTGTCTCTTCAGCTAATATAGAATCTTCATAAACAACAATTTTGCGCTTACAGACCATCTCCTTTTTAACATCATTAGCTTCCACTTTTTCCTTAGTGGTTGCCTTAACAAAATCCTTCCTATTTACTTCTTCCTTCTCACTGGAGGGCAACTTATTTCTATCAACATCTTCAGAAAGTTGTTTTCTCTGCTCTTGCGGCACTGCAGCATCTCCATAAGACATAACTGATTTGTCACTAACCTCAAACTCAGCAGAAATTTCTCCTTCTTCCATTCCATTACCTTCAGTCATATGATTAGAAAAGCTGACTGCTCCAATGGCATGAACTGGCTTCTGAAAGTCCATCTCTATTTCTTGAGTTGCAATATTAGATCCAATTTCATTATTTATAATCAAGGAAATTATGTCTTCATTGTTATCACTTGACCGCTCTTTGTCAACTTGTTGCTGACCATCATTGCTGCATTCCAGCATAACAATTGATTGAAGATCAAAATATCCTTGGCTATCTGAAAATGCAACTGCGCCGCCACCACACTGGTTCCCACCAGTAGTTAAATTAGAATTATTATCTCTTGCAACTTCTTCATTTCCTTTAGAATTGTTATCTCTTGCACCTTCTTCCTTTCCTTCAGAATTGTTATCTCTTGCAACTTCTTCCTTTCCTCCAGAATTGTTATCTCTTGCAACTTCTTCCTTTCCTCCAGAATTGTTGGCTCTAGCAACTTCTTCGTTTCCTCCAGAATTGTTATCTCTTGCAACTTCTTCGTTTCCTCCAGAATTGTTGTCTCTTGCAACTTCTTCGTTTCCTTCAGAATTGTTATCTCTTGCAACTTCTTCGTTTCCTTCAGGATTGTTATCTCTTGCAACTTCTTCGTTTCCTTCAGAATTGTTATCTCTTGCAGCTTCTTCATTTCCTTCAGGATTGTTATCTCTTGCAACTTCTTCATTTCCTTCAGGATTGTTATCTCTTGCAACTTCTTCATTTCCTTCAGGATCGTTATCTCTTGCAACTTCTTCATTTCCTTCAGAATTGTTATCTCTTGCAACTTCTTCATTTCCTTTAGAATTGTTGTCTCTTGCAACTTCTTCATTTCCTTCAGAATTGTTGTCTCTAGCAACTTCTTCATTTCCTTTCATTGCATGTTCTAATTCATCCATTAGCAACTGTTTCAAGTTGCCAAATCCTTCACCTTGCAAACCAGTTCCATTAGTATAGTTGACTGTCAAATTATTTTGGTCATCCTCTTCATCTATATTCATGATGTTCTCTATCTCATCAATCACACTGTGGGTATCAGTGAACCCCCCATCTTGAACGCCAATAGCTTTAACACTTTCATTAGTGGGCAGATGGCCTTGAGCTAGAAAGCTATCCTGATCCATGCCAGGAGGACCGACCAGTTCATTGTACTTGTGTACTTCCTCTTCAGATGCGTCTCCAACCTCATTGCTACTATTATCTTCAACCAAAAATAGAAATTTTCAACATCAATTAGCAACCACTAATGGAACCAGAAATAAGTAACGACATCTCAGTTTCAGAAATAAGTTCTATTCAGCTTCAAATTGTAAAAGCAGTATCAGACGCTTAAAAGTGCAATACTTTTGCACTTAAATCTAATTAAACTTAGCCGCACGTCCAATTCCTTAGCAATGAGAGGCCGACTCGAATTAAAATTTCTCAGCACTAAAACACAGTTCGTGAATTATACAACAATAATAATAAAAAAAGGCTCTAAAGTTAAGCATTACAGAATAAATTACCTGGCCTTGGCTCTTGATGATCAATTTGAGCGGGTCGACAGAGTTGAGGATGGTTAGCGCAGTGGGAGAGTATTCGAACCAAAGTAAAATAAGTTTGGCTTTTGAGATGCGATTTACGCCGAATGGGAGGATTTGAATTCTCGTTTTGCGCTTCCTCCATTGAAGTTCAACTATTTCGAAACCCAGTGATTTCGGTTGCCCGTGCGATAGTATAGAAGCAAAATCGATTCCTGATGAAAACTAATATGGAGATACGAAGAAATTGAAGGAGTAGTTCATTTACAAAAATCAGAGGATCAAAATTTCAGGAGGTTGTACTAGTTGTTCAGGAAAAAATACCCTACACAATTTTGGAATTCCGTAATCAATCTCAACTCTCTGAAACTCACTTATTTCCTCCTTATCTTGAATTAGAACTCACCTTCAACTCTAGCCGCCTTCGATTGGATTCTGCAGATGCTACAATTTGATGAGCAAGGGAGCGGTAAAGTTTGTGGGATTTTGATTTTCAGTGAGTTCTGCTCTCGCCTTCAAAACAAAAATCAATTTATTAATTTTTATTAAATAAGGATAAGTTATAAGGTACAAAACTGTTTAATTTCGGGTAAATTACAAAATTGGGCCATTTATATATTTAAACTCATACAACACACCACATAATAGACTAGACTATATCATTTAGAAATTACCTATAATACTTTCATATATATATATATCATTTAGAAAAAAATTTATCTTTCTTCTATTTTCACCTACGAAGTGGAAGTATTTGGTTTTGTGCGAGCTCGAAGTGCTTGTAATCTCTATGTTTTTTCTCTTCGATTTTAATGACAAAAAACGGCAAAGATATGTATCTACTATGTTAATGCAATTTCTATTAGTTTTAGGGTTATGTGTTCTCTTCTTTTTTTACGATTTTAGTTTAGGGATTAAGGTATAGTTGTATTTTTTTTCATTAGTTTATAACTATATTTTGCGAAATCGGACTTAAAAATGGTAGTGAAGAGTTCAATTGGGGGAGAAAACTATTTCGCGGTTTTCGACAACTAAAACTTATCGCGGTTAGGACAAAACCGCAAATGAAACTCAAATTTGTGAAGTTTTATTCCCTTCACAGTTGCTCAACACCAGGAAGCTGTGAGTCAACTGTGAAATCGTGAAGCTATGAGTCAACTGTGACTTCGCAGTTCACTCCTACTTCGCGGTTTTGGCCAACTACGAAGGAAAATACACATGATTTGTTTTGAGGTTTTGGTTAACAAAGCCAGCCAGCTCTATTCATCCAAGAATAGAGCCTGAGCTCTCCCATTTTGAATATTTTTATGTAATTTTTTATTTTTAAATCTGTTTTTGAAATGTTTTTATGCTAAAATCAAGCAAAAATTCTACATTTTAAAAAAAGTGAGGTTAAAATAAATTTAAGTTCAAGAGGTATTTATTTTATATTTATTTATAATTTTTTTGGATTTTTATACTTTTTTGGGTTTTTTTATTAAAAATTAGATTATTTGCAAATAAAATTCTCATATTTTTTCTTGGGGTTCAGCCTAGAAAATAGGAGTTGACAGAGATGCTATCGGTCTGGAACTAATGAAATCTTTCCCTCTTGACTTTATATGAAATGGATTTTACAAGAGTCTTAGAGGCTGCTTTCTTGTCTAAATAAAAGGAATCAAGATAAGGTTTCCTCTTCGGATATCCCGGTCTCTTTCTCTCGAAGAAAACTCTTGTAATAGAAAGAATCTTTCGCTTTGATAAGAAGGATCTGAGTAAAGAACCTTTGAGCTGAGGCAATATGAAAATAGCATTAAAATGAATATTACGATCATTGGAATATTTGTTTGGATTATTATATATTTATTATAATTTCTAACTTTATTAAGCTTTAATTGTAAAAAATAGATTTCCTTTCGATAAAAATCCTATTTTATTCTCAATGGTTCCATGGGTATTCTAATGAATATTCCATTGAAATATTTTTTTGTTTTGATTTTCTTGCTTTTATAAAGCTTTTTATTATTTAAAATATGATAATTATTAATAGAATTCCACATATTTCTCAAAAATTACAGAGATATTCAAATGAATATTCAACACTTGGAATGATATTTTGGGAATATTTTAATAATTATTATAATTTCCTAATTTTTTCTAACTTTATTTAAATATTATTTTGATAAAAAAAATAGAATTTGGTTGATAAAAGTCATATTTTCATTTTCAATAATTTCAAAATTATTTAAATCAATATTCTTCAACTTGGAATCCCATTTGAAGATATGTGAGTAATTATCATAATTTTTTAGATTTTTATTGTCTTTATTAGCTTCCATTTCAATAAAAATAGAATTTTATCAATAAAAATCATACTTTTATTCTCGGAGATTCTAAGTGATATCGAAATATCCAATTTGTCTTGCTTGATGGCTTCAGATGACCTAAGAACACAGAACTTTGTCAGATAGGGGTCAGAGTCCGGCGAACCCTCTCTGATGGTTAAGTTAGTGAAGGTATTCTGAGGAGAATACTAACTTGAAAGCAGTATAGTTGAAATGAAATAATATTAGATCATGCACCTACTGTTTCCACCTCCATGCTATTTATAGATAATCTTTTACCTTTTAGTTTGTGGTCTTGTACACATGTCAACATCTTATAGGTTTCAGACCCTATAATTTCGCAATGAGCAGAGTTGAGTGTGTTTTTGAAGTCTGAAGCTTTCCTTCAACTTACGTCTTTCGGAAAGAACCTTCTTAATGGGCTGGCCCAATGTTTAGGTAATTAATGGGCATAGGGATGTAAATGAGCAGAACCGCTCATAAACGGTTCGGTGATCGGCTCGATAAAAGCGCGACTCGACTCGGCTCAATTTGTAAACGAGCCGCTCGTGAACACGATTTACTGGCTCGGTTCGTAAACGAGCCAAGCTTGAGCAGGCCAAAGCTCGGCTCGAAAGCTCCCGAGCAGGCTCGATTAGAACATTTATAAACAAATTTTAGTTTTGTAGGAAACTATACAATTTTGTGTTAGTTCACAAATATCTAAACTTAATATTATTTTTATTTGCTATTAGATGAGTTCGTTCACAAACATAATAAATGAGTAATAGACGAACTATTTGTAAGCATCTTGTTTATTTATTCACGAACTTTGCTTGTGAGCTTGTTTATGTACACAATTAAAGAATTATTTGCGAGCAAACTTCACAAATATAATTAAAAATTTACTCACAAACAATTCATGGTTAGATAATTTTCTTAATGAACCAAGTCCAAAAGAGGATTTTGGGCTCGAAACAAATTCGAAGCTCGGCTCAAGCTCATTGAGCAAGCCAAAGCTCGACTCGGGCTCGGCTCGTTAATTTTATAGCAAGCTCGGTTCGGGCTCAAGCTCGTTAATTTTATAGCGAGCCGAGCTTGAACAAGCCAAAGCTCGGCTCGGCTCGATTACAGCCCTAAATGGGCCTGAACTTTAGTTTGTTAAGCCCATAATCCATTGATGGCCATATCAGGAGCCCCCCCGAGAGTCTTTTGAATAGCTCTTTAGGGCATCTTCGGTTGATATAATGCCATCATTACTCTCACAGTAATGACATCATTTAAACGCGATGTCTTCCCAAATTCATTATTACATTAGAATAATAAATGCTATGATAACACTAAAAGACTATTCATCATCCTCCTTCTTCTATAAATCTAGAAAAGCTGGTGAACGCCTCTCTTCTCTCCTCTTGTAATTCTGAATTTTGGCAAAAAAAAAATGTAAGTTCTTTCATTCTTGTCTTACTTTTTTCTTCATATTTTCGTAATTTTCTTTGATTCGCATGGCTCCTACAGCCACCACCAAGAAAATTCACAATTCCCAAGCTCCTGAAGGTGTTGAGAAAGTTAAAAAAAAACCCATAAAAATAAAATCTATAATTCCATATCAACCTTATGTTCTGACTGATGAGCTTCTTTAAACCATTAAAGAACAATATGAATGGTTTGAGACGACGACAGTCTCACTTCTAAAAAACGACAAAAGAGCTCACAATCCTCCTTCCGAAGTAAAATTAAAACTTTTCATCCAATACTTGGAATGGGATGAATTTTCCCTTGCATGAGGGTGTCGTTGCGGTATTACAAGAATTCAACCTATGTTCGTGCTAAATTACCCCCAATGCTTGGCTGAGCTTCTAAGCTTTAATGAAGTTTACAAAGATCTCAATATCAAGTTAACTATATCCCTCTTTCGACGTTACTGGCGACCGAATAAAAAGGATGATGAAAATATGGTGTATTGGACATTTTCTCAGAAATGAAAACCCTTTATTAAGGATAAGGTTCAAAGTCGTAAGGATTTCAAGCTGAAATGATTATGGGTTGAGCCAAATGCGATAAATTCGAACAACCCCTATATCCAAGGATTTCCATTTGTCATAAAATGGAAGACACAGCCAAAATCTTCGGATACTTGGAAACCAGAGTGAGTTCAGCAACTAGATACCACCATATCCCAATAAACCCGGATGATATTGCCAATGTTTGCTTCCGAACGGACGAAGGGACTTATGGTTATAAAATAATGCCCTTCGGTCTGAAGAATGTAGGAGTGACTTACCAAAGACTGGTAAATAAGATTTTTGGTGATGTTATCGGTGATAAGGTCAAAGTCTATGTTGATGACATGATTGTGAAGAGCCGATTAGTGGAGGAGCACACAAGCAGATTTGGCTACCATTTTCACTACCTTACAGAAGCACAATCTGAAGCTTAATCCCAAAGAAACGCCAAAAGTACATTTTCAAGAAAAATTTAGCGATTTATAGGAGTCCTAACTCAGTGAATATAAGTAATCAATGAATTTACTAATCACACACAGACGCAAACAAGTCTCATATACAAGTCATACATATACAAATGAATGAACCATTTTTATTATTGTTGTGACACCATCAGCCATGCACTACCCAGGATCAAATAAAAGGTATAACATATATTGTTGTACAGCCCTGAAATCAAGTAATTTGACCTTTCGGCCCATGTAATCAAGTAGTCCATGTATTGACCATTTAGGTCCAAGTAGTCCAAGTATTGACCGTATAGATCCAAGTAGTTCATGTAAATTCAAGTAGTCATAAAAGTGACCGAACTGGTATGTCACAACGCTGTCCATTTACGTTTCATGCAATATATATTTTATATCAATTAAATCACATTTAACATATACACGTACTCCTCATTTAAATCCAACTATCACAAATAATATTTAACAAGTATCAATTTACATCCATTCATGGAAATTACAACAATTCACATCAATATGTATTCACATCAAACACCACAATTCTCAAATCACAAACACAATTAAAGTTAAATTCATATCATGTTTATACTCATAGTTAGGCCGCTAATTTTCTTATCGGCGGCTTATACCCTCCTTCGGGATATCTTCAATATTATGAGCACCTATAATTATAAATTAAGCATGTGATTAAATAAAAATTACATCCTTTTTAAACATAAAATTAATTGCTTATTGGTTTTTTTATTTTTCATTTCATTAAACTTGTTTGCATCAAATGGTATTTGTTTCTATACTAATATGACCTCTTAACATTAAAAACCTTATAACTCCTTATTCACTTATCCAAATGAACTAATTCTTATTTCATTTTACTCTAGACACATATATGCATATGATACTAAAATTTTATAAAATTTCCAGATATACATAATGTATTACAAAATTTCTCTTCAAGCCCTATTTTAAAAATGACTTGCATGTACCAGTTTTACTAAATTACTCCTAACTCGAAAGATATAACTCGAAATGATCTCATTCTTTTTCCTACTTAAACTAGACAAATAGAGGTATAGCATATCCAAAATTCAGAATTTTATGAAATTCTTTATAATTTATAATAGAATTTATAATATGACCCTATGTCAACACATATGCAACACAATACACATGAACTTATTTCCTAGTTATATCCTCACATACAGATGTTATATCATCATGTACAGATTCAATACTAACCAAACTTTCCAGAACACTAGTTAAGACATAAATGAACATTTCTTATTTGAATTACATCTCCAAATTAAGTCTTTAAAGGTTTCAAAAATATGCAACAAGGATAGCTTCATATGCAGAATTCAGCTTAGAGCTGGTCTAATAGATTATATCATATCTCCTAAAATACTTAACCAAATTGCATGCAACAAATTTTGAGATTTAACTAAGATATAAAATAAAAACTTTCTCTTATTCAACTCCCTCAAAGTCAGCTTCCAAATGCACAAAATAATTTGTGCAAAATGATATATAAACATATTTTTCTCTTCTTCTACTACTACTACTTCTTCTTCTTTTTCCCCTTTTCTTCATTTTACCTCTCTCTTGAAGGTGTTTCTCTCACTAAATTTTCGGAGATTTGATATGAACATCACTCATCTAATCCTTCTACAAAGTTATCTAATGGGTTTGGGTAAATTCTCTTATTTACCCATGAGTATTTATGTTTATTACAATCACCACTGTCTTTATTATTATTATTATTATTATTATTATTATTATTATTATTGATCTGAAATTATATATTATATTACTTAGATTGAATTTTTAACAAATTATATTTCAGTCCTTATACTTTTAATATCATTCAATTTAGTCAATATACTTTAAACACACTTAAATATTTATTTCATATACTTTCACTTATCCTAATATTATTATCTATATAAATTTATCATGTGTTCAATGACATAATGACATATAAAATGCAAATATTGGAGACAAAGAATTTATTTACTAAAAAAACATCAAAATGCACAGTCATTTAATTCTTGCGACTGATTTTAACTCAAATTATGGAGACATAAAATCAAGTGGTTGATAAATAGAATGCCACAGAACTTGAAATTGAAATCATATATACTTATTAAAGGGAAGAATGGAAGGGAAGAGTCAAAACTTGCAGTGAGCAGTGAAGATGGCGAACCCAATCACAAAGTAGTTGTCAGAGTGGCCACCAAAGTGTTGCCTTGGTGATTAACAGCAGCAATTATTAACTTAGAGATTCGTAATAGAAAAAGAAAGGAAAACACAACTAATTGAGCCAAAAATCAAAAGGAAAGGAATACCTAATTTTCCACAATCCATGTACAACCTATAATAAGAGATGAATCAAGAAGATTGCAAGTGTGAAGAAACTATTTCATTAATAGAAAATATTTCCTCGCACGCTGGTTCAATGGAGAAGATTGGAGTAAAGGATAGAAGATTGCAGTGAGAAACTCGGAGGGAAGAGTTCTATTATAATGGAGAACAAGAATGAAAAAGTAGGAAGTGATAAAACCATAATAAGACATTTGTATAATTAATCTTTTATTTAGTATTTTAGATAAAATAAAATTATGAAATTATTTTTCCTTGTGACGGAATGAGAAAAATCGCCTCTAAAAATGATAGCGCACTAAGATAGAATAATTTTCGACTCAGATTCAGTTAAGCGTGTTGGTGGTAATTCTCACGCCAATTCATTTTGACGAAAAAATTCATCATGTCTCACATTTCCGTCTCAAGCTTGAGACAGGACGGGCAGAGATGAAATTCCGCTCGCCTTTGTGACGGAAATCATTCCGTCACAGTTTGACTGTTTTCTAGTAGTGTTTTGTTGAAGAGATTTTTCTGAAATTAATGGTTCAACAAGTTTTTCATCTGAAACCTTGACTTGCTTGCGAGTTGTGACTATAAACCACATGCAACAATGAAATTTAATGCTCTCATACCACTTGATCAATTTAATGCTCTCATACCATTTTTAACGTTAGGGTATTATTGCTCTTGACTGATAACTTTAGGAGTATTTTTGTACCTTATACTATTAAAGAAAGACACATGAGTCTCAACCATACATCCTAGAAAGACACAGTTACACTTTATAAATTTATTTTAAAATGAATTCTGCACAGATTGCTTTGTCAAAATGTCTACAGAGTAGATAATATCAGAAAATCTGGTATCCTTATAATTGTAAGACTTAACCGAACCGAGAGGAAACACAAGGGTTCATAGAGCCAAAATGCTAAGAGCTTAATAATCTAGACAATATCTAATAGCTCCTTAAAGATGAAAAACAGTTCAGTCAAGAGCCTAATTCAAGATAACATGTATAAACGATTCTGGAATTGAATTTCAATAACAAAAAAAGAGTGTTTGATCTGTGTAAAGCATTTTCCGCAGAAAATGTTGAGACCAAGTCATTATGTTGAGCATGATTGTTAAACATCCAAAAGATAGGACTAAGTCACTGTTGAGCATGATTTTTAAATGAAAAAAACACAAACAGTTGAGAAACACTTTATGTTAGGTACAAGAAAATATGATTATATTGATTTAAACTATAAAAAAATCAGTACTTATATGAACACTTAAATCCAAAAATTGCGACTACAATTATCAGTACAATACATAAAACTCAAAACACATTTTCATGAATGGCATACGGAGTAAAGACGGTAAAACCTTACCTCTTACGAGATAGAAAGAACCTCAGAGAACAGAGACCACTGAGTTGACAGACTGGAGAGCCTCGAGGATAAATGGCCTATATATTTCAAGAAATTTGAAAGATTCACATGATATTTCATCATATGGCATAGAGAAAACTGAATTATTAACAAAGTTGAAGGATTTGTCAAATTTTTCTAAATTTGGACTAGTTGTCAACCTTAGGCACTTAATTGTACCATTTTTAACGTTAGGGTATTATTGCTCTTGACTGATAACTTTAGGAGTACTTTTGTACCTTATACTATTAAAGAAAGACACATGAGTCTCAACCATACATCCTAGAAAGACACTGTTACACTTTATAAATTTATTTTAAAATGAATTCTGCACAAATTGCTTTGTCAAAATGTCTGCAGAGTAGATAATATCAAAAAATCTGGTATCCTTATAATTGTAAGACTTAACCGAACCGAGAGGAAACACAAGGGTTCATAGAGCCAAAATTCTAAGAGCTTAACAATCTAGACAATATCTAATAGGTCCTTAAAGATGAAAAACAGTTCAGTCAAGAGCCTAATTCAAGATAACATGTATAAACCATTTTGGAATTGAATTTCAATAACAAAAAAAGAGTGTCTGATCTGTATAAAGCATTTTCCCCAGAAAATGTTGAGACCAAGTCATTATGTTGAGCATGATTGTTAAACATCTAAAAGATAGGACTAAGTCATTATTGAGCACAATTTTCAAATGAAAAAAACACAAACAGTTGAGAAACACTTTATGTTAGGTACAAGAACATATGATTATATTGATTTAAACTATAAAGAATCGGTACTTATATGAACACTTAAATCCCTAAATTGCGACTACAACTATCATCAGTACAATACATAAAACTCAAAACCCATTTTCATGAATGGCATACGGAGTAAAGACGGTAAAACCTTACCTCTTATGAGATAGAAAGAACCTCAGAGAAGGAGACCACTGAGTTGACAGACCGAAGAGCCTCGAGGATAAGCCGGCGACCAAACTATTTCTTCTGCTACTTAAACTAGCAAAGGCAAAGCGGCAGATAAGAAGCCCAGATAACCAAGTCGATTGAAAATCCCTAGTCCTTACTAAGAAGATAAAAAGGGCCACCAAGGCAAAGCACCATCACCCATACGCTACCATAATTCCCCCAAAGTTAGGATTTTGAAAGCAAAAGAACCAATTTGGAGAACAATAGAAGAAACCCTTTTTGCTAGACTTAGGGATTCTTTTACTTTTTGTTAGACTTACACGGTAAGTCAAGATCTGGTTGGATCAGGAGTAGGAAGACAGATGTACGGTAAGTTTTGTTTTTTTTTTTTGTTAGACTTATGGATTTTTTAGAGGGAAAAAATTGGGGGGAAAAATTGGAGGGAATGAAATTGGAAGGGTTTTTTCTTTTAGTACTTTTGGAGGGAAATTTTAGAGCCAAAAAATAGATAAAATTTTACACAATTAATTGGTTTGATATATTATTGTGATTTAGAGAAAAAAACAATTTGATAAATATTAATAACGTTTTTTAATATTTTTATTAATAATAACTATATATATATTTCAATAAATTTAATCTTCATCATATGATTTTCATTATTTTTTATATATTTAATTAGTTTACAAGAATTAATTGGGGAGAAATTTTTTAGACCCTAAAAATTAGTGAAATTTTATGGTTTTTATTATTTTTTTATTTAATTACTTTACAAGAATTAATTGGAGAGAAATTTTTTAGAGTCTAAAAATTTGGTGAAATTTTTGGGAATTAATTGGTGTACATTTTAGAGCCAAATTAATTTGAGGTAATTTTTTAAAGTAAAAGTGACATAGAATAATGAATAAAATTATTAATTAAATATAATGTATTATTAATCAATATATTTTTATCTATAAATTAGACATACTTATTTATTATTATTATTATTATTGCAACATCTAAATATTTTTTTACGTTGTTAGATGTTGCTTTTTCTAACTATTAAGTTAAATATTGTAACATTAATTATAAATATTGTGTGAATGTTACACTTGCTCAAATAAAAGAACTAAAAAAAACAAAAAAAAAAACAACACTTTTTGGAGAAGTGTTATCTTAGACATAAATGAATAGTAGAAATCCAATTAGATTAGCTAATGCAACATGTTGTGGCAACATGTTTTGAAAAAGGGTTGCACTTTGCAATCTATGGTGTAGTGTTATTGTGGAATTTTTAACAAGAATAAAAGAACAAAATGCTAAATGGAGAAACAAAGAAAAATAAATTGAATGGTTTCAAAACTGATTATTATTTTTTGCATCATCGCTTCCTGATTTTGCTGCTGTTAATATTGTTCCATGTTTGGTGTCTGATGAGATGAATTGCATGCTAATTGCACCGTTTTTTTAGGAATTCACCACTATTGTGAGCACGGACTTTTTTTGGCCCTAGTGATGAGTTTACGTTACACTCTAGCTAACAGTTGGTGTAGGTGGGCTCCATACGACGCGTTGTGCGAGATGCGAGCTAATGACCCGAACCCCGTTTTCTGAGTTATTTTTAATTCGTTTCACTTTATTCTATCAAATTCTATTTTGATCTAAGCATTTCTGAAATAAAAAATACTCGAAGTCCAAAAGGACCTTCGATCGAAGACATGTTCCTCGATCAAGGATGAGGGTCTTCGATCGAGGATCCTTGACGGTTTCGGGCAGTTTTAAGTCAGTTTTCTAGCAGTTTGCGTCCCTTCTCCACTACTAAAAGTAGAAGAAACTTCCAGGACAAAAAAGGAGGACAAAATTTCATCATTTGCAAAGACAAAAAAAAGATTTTCAAGTGAAACCCATTTGAAATCAAGTGAAAATGAGTGAAAAGGAGGGTTTTCAACACTACTCTACCAAAAACAAATCATTTTGAGAGATTCAAACACCCAAAACACATAATTTACAAAGATTTTAGTTCGAAGAAACACGTTTATCACAACTGTTCTTCACTAAACGTTAATTATGAGTTATTACACCTCCACAATTGACCTTTTGGGTCAAATCTACTCCAATTTGGAGGTTTTTCGGTCTAAGTACATGGGATACCATATTTTGATCATTGCAATTGCTTGTTGCACGGGTCTGGGTTGCTGCTCAAAGTCTCAATCACGCGTTCGTTGGCATACCTAACACAAATAAATTGGAAAAGCGTTTCAGAGATAACATTTAAAAGGTTTTAAAAGCTCATCCCCTACTATTTGCTACTTGTTTATTTTAATTTCGTACTTCTCCCCTTGTATTCTGCTTCTGACATTAAAACAGAAGTTCTGACCCGAAAGGTCTTCCTCGATCGAATATGCCTTCTTCGATCGGGGATCATCCCAGATTAGAGACAGGGAGCTTTTCGGGCAGAAACCTGTTTTCTTATCCGGGTAGATTAGGTTTTCTATGTTTCGGTAAATTTAATATATTCAGTCCACATTTGCAAATAAAGATAAAAGCAATCCCGTGATAATGGTATTTTAGAAATTTCTATTAAAATTCGTTTAGACGTCTAAATTAGGCTTCAGAATAAATGCCTGCTACTTGTTAGATCTTAGGAATAAATGAGTCATATTTGATTGAGTCCGGCATCGTAGTTTAAATCCGAAAGACGAGTCCCAAAGTACCCGCAGCTAGCGTTTATTGTCTTGCAGGTTTAATAGATTTAATTCCTAGGGCTAGATCTGATGTATTATGACTATTTGTGCCATTTATTGAAATGATGTAATAATTTATATTTCAGTATTTATTTATCGCTTTTGAACGATCAAATGATATTTAACTGAATCTGGAATAGAAATATTTGGTATTTTAATAAAAGACAAGCCTACACGTTTATTAATTAGACTATTATAATCGTTTAAGTCCCGAACCTAACTCTAAAGAGATAGCATATTGTGAGCCCGTATGCTATCTAATATTTTGATATGTTCCTGAGCATTAAATTCGGGTGGCGACTCTGAAATAAATACTTTAACCTAAAACATGATAAGAGGTTAAAATATAAAACATAAAAGAATGCATACACCGGAAGGGACATGCTAAGCGTCGTCCTTAACAATGTTAAGTGACGGTGATATGTAAAAACAGAATCCAATTTGCCGGAAATCCATCATCCCTCACAGGAGTAAAGGGTAATCGGGTTCCAAGGCCACTCCCAACTGCTATATTTCAAATGCACCTGGATAAATCCCCTAGTCCTGAACGTGCTTACCCCGAGATTTTTCCAACATTTTTTTTGTCACAAATTGGTCATGATATATTTTTGGCATGCTCAGGCTGGCTGGATCGTAATGAGTTCCCTACTAGCCTTAATATACAATCATTACGCTCATTCCAAAGTGTGATAACCTATCCCGTATGTTGAGATTAAACTTATCTTTTTGTGTAATGCACTATACAAATTGATTGCTAAGGTTTTGGCAAATCGTTTGAAATGTATTCTCCCTAAGATTATATCTGAAAGTCAGTCTGCATTCATTCTGGGTCATTCGTTAATTGATAGTGTCCAGATTGCATTTGAGTATCTATAATATATGAAAAGGAATCAGCGAGGTGGCAAGGGTGAAATAGCTTTGAAATTGACATAAGCAAGACTTATGACATGGTGGATTGGAGTTTTTTGAAAATGGTATTAATTCGGTTGGGGTTTTATGATATATTGGTGAACTGGATAATGTTGTGTGTTAGTACGGTATCTTATGAGGTCTGTGTGAATTCTGAACTTATTGGTCATGTGGTTCTTGGGAGGGGTGATAGGGGTCAAAACCCCCTATCTTTAGGTACGGTTTTTAGGGTAGTTTTAACTTGTTTTTAGCAAATAAGCAAGTATTTCTTGCACTTTTATGCATTTGTATCCGTTATTTAGTTTTCACACTTGTTTTAGTAGTTTTATAATTCTTAGACGTTTCTAAGTGTTTCTAAACGAAATGGCGTCAAAACAACACATACTTGAACTTCACCTTATTTATTTTGGCTAATTGATCCACCAAAAGTCATACCAAAAGAAGTTTTTACTCAAATCTGAAGACTGGTGGGTCAATTTAGCCTTTGTACTAATGATTTTTGGAGTTTGATGTGTGTGTGTGGGTCATGCATGGACAAAAACGGTGGAAAATCGCGTCTCGGGGACCCCCAAGAGCAGTTCGGCAAGTTGGCCTACGGAAATAAGCTTTTAAGCTAGTTTCCGGCCCCACGATGTGCCCTCTTTCACCCGGACTTCCTACCTGCATTAGAAAAAACTTTGAATTAGGTTTTGGGTCAATTATATCTATAAATAAGAGGATTTTCTTATGTATTAATCATCTTTTGCTTGTGTAAAATAACCTACCCCCTACCTTGAGAATCCTCCTCCCTTCCTCCGTTTGCTATTGAATAACTCCTCCGAGCTCCACGAGTTCATCAAGGTTATTCATCCTTCAATCCTAGGAAAATGACTGCTTGGTCAACAGGTTCCCTAAAAGGGATTTTTACTCTCTTTTATTTCATGTTTGCTTTAGATCTTTCCTATGCATCCTAGGTTGATTGTAAACTTGTGACAACAATTCTCTTTTCATCTTTGATATATATTTTTAGTATTGATTTCTCCATTGATTGTTATTTCCCTCTATTTATGCTTTACCTAATTGGTTTAAATCATTAAATAATTCAAATATCGTCTAGGTTCATATTGCGAGTCGAATTTGATTAACCCTAATCGAAGAACCTATGAGATTGTCAAACTCATAATTGGTAAGACCCAAATTCTTGAACCTTATAACTAGTTCGACCTATAACAAAGGAATAGCGGACTAGGAACCATAGAAGGATAAGTAGGTTTAATCGTCTTATGCCTAAGCAACTCAGATTAGATAAGCAATTAAGTGTTAATTTAGATTGGAAATAGTATTATCGTATCATTCCATTCACTTCCAAGTTAAATTACCTTACTTAATATCACTTAGGAGTATGATTAACTTAGATAAAACTCAATCTAAACCGCCTATCGCCTAGATAACATTAGAAGCCTAGTAGTTTGGTACTTGCGGTATAAATCCTGTGGATTTGATACCTGGACTTGTCTAGATTTATTACTTGATAACGATGGGATACACTTATCCCTTAGTGAGCTTTCGAGCGCAAGATCAGGGGTGCATCAAGTTTTTGGCGCCGTTGCCGGTGATTTATTTTCCAGCAATATCGAACCAAAGGTCAAAATTGTTAGTTTAGGCATTCTATTTGTCTATAACTATCTATATTACAACTTGTTTATAACTCTTTTATTTACTTTTCTATACTTGTTAATTTTGTTCATATATTTGTTCATAATAGTTCAATTTAATTTTGTTCATAAATCTGAATTTTCTATCTTATAAGTGTAAAATCCTGCACATACAAATACATATGGATAACTATAGCTTGTGTTTATAGCTTTAACTCGTTAATTTGTTGTTATAGCTGTAAAATTCTGAGGATATTCATAGCTTAGGTATATACAAGTGTCGATTGTTGAACATATTAGCTATTATCTATTTAGGATCTCTTTATTAATATCTTTTAAGTATATAGCTGTAAATCATGTTCGAATCCTTGTAATTTGTATTTCTATAAAGTTGTGAATAGTATGGTTAATTGTTTTAGTTGTAATTTGAATCATTTTGCAAACATTCTGAATTAGTGTTTTATTGATCCTTTTTAGCTTATGCATACTCGATCAGTGGGTGCATCTTGTCTCCATCTTAACCTTGAACTTGAACATAAAGCATATTGGGCACTGAAATATCTGAACTTTGATCTTAAACTTTCAGGTGACCTTCAGTTGGCACAGCTGCATGAGCTAGATGAGTTTAGATACAATTCTTATGAGAATGCCAAACTCTACAAGGAAAGGACTAAAAGGCTGCATGATAAGAAAGTACAAAAGAAAACCTTTCAAAAAGGTGACCAAGTAGTTCTATACAATTATCGCTTAAAGCTTTTCCCTGGAAAACTCGAGAGTAGATGGTCTGGGCCATTTATAGTCAAGGAACCTCACCCTTCAGGCATGATTGAGATAGAAGGGAAGGATGGGACAACCCAAAGAATAAACGGACATCGCCTTAAGCTCTATCTTGGTAAAGATAACTCAGACACGTATGTCATGTACCTCAAAAACGAGTAAAGGGGGAATCCCATCAGTAAGTTGTCTTCTCCATCCTAACTCTTTACATCTTTGCACTTTCATGATTAAAATTGCAATGTTGTAACTTATTGCAAATTTTAAGTGTGGGGAGGAGGGGTAGACAAACTTACAAAAATCTGTATATTTTTAAATTTTGTTGCGTCGCGTCTAGTATAGTTTTATGGTGTTTTTGAGTTATTTTTGTGTGTTTTGATTGTTTTTAGAGTCTAAAAACCCACTTCATTCGAAGTCAAACTTCGTTACTTGTCCCTAGGAATTGAGAATCGAATCTAATATTGCATGCTAACTAGTTTAGATGTAGGACACAACCCTTGTATCTGTAAAACCACGAGCTAAGATCACATCTAGACCCTACTTTAAATGAAATGCTAAAATCGTTACTTAGGTAGATAATTAAGATTTGAAGGCATGTGATATTAAACTTGAGCTTGGGAGAACTAGTAACACAAAATTGAAACCCAACGAAGAGTGAACATCAAAAGGCTCTTTATTAAATTTTTTGTGTGTATGCTTTAAACCTATGAGAAATTACAGATTTTGCACTAAATACTGAGTTGAGTCTACATGCACTGATATGAGACCGTAAATGATAAAACAAGCCTTTGTAGAATTAACCTTTTTCTTTACCTTTTTTTTGTCTTTTTCATCAACTCTAGGAAGCCCTTTGAGCCTTAATTTTTGTAGTTTATAGTTTTTCTTCTTTCCTAACCTATATTTTTTTCAAACTTTCACTAAGTTTATTTCTTAACCCATGTTTTTGCAACTCGGATAGAGTTTTGTTTTGTTATTTAGCACTTTTCCTTTGTTTATGACATTTTAAGAAAGCATGCCAAAAGGCTAAAAGGTGAACGAGCACATTTGCTTAAATAAAGGACCAATCAAACAGCCACACCTAAAAGAAAAAAAAAAGACAAGCGAAAGGGGAGACATCATTCTCTGTTTTTTTTAATTGTTAATCAAAGTCTCGAAAAAAAAGAAAAAAAAAGAAGAAAAAGAAAAAGAAAAGAAAGAAATAAGAGATAAAAGCTTGTTCCCTTTATGTTTGCTAAAAGCCATGTATACCTTGTTTTTCTAGTACTAAATCTCTTCACCTTTTTAACTTACCTTTACCCTTTTAACCACATTACAACCCAATTTTGAGGATGTTTTTAATACTGTTGGAGTCAAGTAGCAAAGTAGAGGTACTCAGATAAACGTGCAAACTCGCCGTAATTTTGAGCAGGAACACAAGCCGAGAGTAAACACTTAAGCCACCTAAATATTATGTGAATTGAGTGTGTCGCTACCGGATTTTCCGGGTACGGACGCCGGAAGCTAAATCGGTTAATAGTTTTTCCTAGTTAAAACTATTTTTTAGAGCCGCCACCAATCAAAATTAAGGCGTGATTGGACACCGAAATTGAGTAAATTTTAACGGATAAGGAGGTCTGCGAAATAGAGATTTTTAGGTTCGTTTGTCGGTTACGTGTAGGGAAGAAAAACTTGATTAATCACCCTACCCCGCCCAAATATTGGTACTAAAAATGTGATTTATGTGTTAATTATTTGTTATGCTATGAATTGTCGGTATAAACTAAGTACTCGCGCGTGTTTTAAGGTTATTTTGTTTAGGATAGATTTAATTTAAAATTGCGTATATGACATACACGTAATCATATTTATCGAATTAAAATTCAGATTTTTATTTTACGTATATCACATGTACGTTAAATAAAAATGTTTTTTTAAAGGATATTTTGAGTATATTATTGAATCCAAATGATATTTTCATATGGACTTGAGATAATTTGCTTAATTTTCATTTTATTCGAAATAACATCTCGAATTGTTTTATCTTTAACGTATGTCACATATATGCTAAAAAATATTGTGAAGGTATTATTAAATTCAGATGACAAATTTTATATCAATTTGAATTGATTAAGTTAATTAGGTTGGTTCGATTAATCATTTTTTAGAATCGTGAATATCACATATACGCGATACATTTATATCAAACTTGATTCAATTAACATATATATAATATGTTGGTTAAAGAAAATGAATTTTAATACAAATGATGATTTTTTATATATAAGGATGGACACATTAATGAAAGAGTTAATCAAATAATTTATACATGTTAAAACTACACTAGTTAAATCATATAAAAAAGAATTTTTAATGAAGGTAAGCTAATGGCTATAAGAATGTTCACACATATATGAAGATGTAGAAAACGAAATATTAAAACTGTAGGAATCGGATTTTATATTTTCTAACTTAACAAATTAATTGAATTATTATGAAATAAAACCATTCCTGAACACTACTGGTCATATAACAGGGTGGCGTTCACGGTGGGTCTTGATTGGGTCGAATTAAGATTTAAACAAGTTAATAAGAGGGTAATTGTAACATGGAAGGTCTTGATTGAACTTAAATAAAACAATTCGGGTTTAATCAGAATAGGGGGGGACTTAACCGAATGGAGTAAAATAAACAGGGTTAAGTTCACGAATCAATTAAAACAGGGGAGTAAATGTGTAATTTGTAAGGGCCAAATCGGAGCAAGTAAAAACGAAAGGAGTCAAATTTATGAACTTAAATAAACAGCGAGGGGCGAAATGTAATTAGGAGGGGTCAAATTGAGATATGAAGGGACCCGATCTAAACAATTAGGATAAATGGGGGCCGAACTCACAAAATAATAAAATGAGAAAGGAGTGAAGTGGGATTTCGCAGGGGTAATTTTGGAATCTCAAATGATGGAGTATATATTCGGGAGTTTAGGGTTTTTTCCCCATTTTCTGTGTGCAGCTGTAGACACCGGGGTCGGAGGACCGATGAAGAAAAATTACAAAAAGGGATCCAAATCAGTCGATTGGAATAAATGATGAGTCAATAAAAAAATAAAAGAAAAAACGTTGTTCGAAGGAACCGCGGAGACCGGTTTGATCGAATTCGGAAATCGAATCGAGATAACGGGCGAATCGGTTCCGCGAGTGGAATCTTAAATCGTCTCACCGAGTTCGGGGTATTTCACGCCCTTTTCTTATTAATTTTATTATTAATAAAATCTCGGGACGATAGAGGGTTTTATTTTGGTATTCGAGCAATCCAAAAAATATATATAGGGTTTTGTAAAAAGATCAATTTTATAAAAGCTAATTTTATAAAATCGGTTTTGACGAAAATCAATCGTTATTGATTTTGGCTTTTTTAGAGGTATTTTGTTTAGGTAAACAGTTTTATTTTTTTTAGTATATATAAACGCGGCCCCATCGGGGCCGGTATTTACGTCACGCTCCGTTGGACGGCCCGTGACAGCCCTCCCTGCACTTGGCATTCGGCCAAGTGCAGCAAATGCACTTGGCCGAATGCCAAGTGCACTCTTTACTTTTTATATAAAAAAAAAAGAAATACAAAATCATAAAATAAAATAATAATCATAATAATAATAATAATAATCATAACAATAAAGATAATGATGAATAAGCTCATCTAGCTTGTCTTTGGCTCCAAGTTGGCTTGGAGCAAAAAATAAATGAAGTTTGGGGCTCCATTTGCCTATAAATAGGATGGAGCCCAAGGCAAAAAGGAGGAAGAAAAAACCCGAACCCCTGGAGAAATTCGACGAGATCCGAATTCGCCCAAAAACCCAAAAAACCGACTCAAAACACTATCAATCGACTTGATTTGGCATCTCCATTACCGATTGAGAGGTAATAATCCGAGGAACTAGACCCGTTTACTCTTTCATTTCATTCTTTATTACGTTTTTATTGTTTAGATCTACTCCTTTACTCTTTTATTTGCACTTTTATTGCTTAAACTTGTCAAATTAATTTTCTTCTTTCATTCTACAAACACTTGAGTTTGGATCTAAAATAAAAACCTCGTTTTATACCCCAATACGAACCGTGACCCCATTTAGGGGTAATTCGGGACTAAAACGTTGTAGATCTAGATTTAGAAAATGTTTTAATTAACGTTTTAAAATAAAACATCGTTTTGGGAGTTTCCGTTATAGACTATGACCCGATTCGGGTAGTTCGGAGGCCAAAAATGATAGAATAGATTAGATCTAAAGCTTTTGAATAAATCTGGAAACTGTTAAGAGTTGTTTCTGTAATTTCACTTTTTCTGTCGGTAAAGGCGGTTTACCGACGGATTTTCCGTCGGTAAAGCTGTTGGAATTCGGAAAAAATGCCTTTTTAACCATTTTTTCTTAACTTTTTGATATTTGGTCCCTAATATATGTATATATAATTATGTAATTATTTTATTAAAATCATTTTGGGGTATATAACTAATAATTATCTATTATATATTTACTTATTTTGTGTTTGGGTATTATTTATATTAATCTAACTTTGTAAAAATATATATATGTATATATAGGTTTTCTTTCAGCCCATTTAAGCTATATCTAATTATTATTTTTGTGGATCATTTGCTCGGCCCATTTGGGATGATTTATAAATGCTTTTGGGTTATTAGATATTATTTTGGATATTGATATTGGGATGTACTTTTAGGTGGGTTAATTTCCATATAGCTATTGTGTAAAAACTAATTTGGGGTTAAATGTTATTTTCTCATTCATGCACTTTATTCATTATTTTTACATATTTTGAATTAGGATAAAAAGTATACTATACTTAGTGTTATTTTCCTTTTTATTAGTATATATCAATAACTATAGTACATATTATGTTTTTACCTTATTTTTAATCTATAGGTGTAATCACCGTCTTTTATTAAAAATGTATATATATATATTCCTTTTTTATTCTTTAGACATTTATATGTATATTTTAAATGTTTGGTAATTGTGATTTAATTTGTTGTGATTATGATAAGTAAAGATTCAATTGAGTGAAAAAAGGGGAAAATAAACCACAAAAAGAGATTTCAATTTGGTTATTCAAACTAAAGTTTTTCTAGATATTCTTAAAGTGTAAATAAAAGGTTTTCATCATTTCAAACGATTTCCTAAAACATCACGTTTTAAAACCTTAATTCGTTCCAACGACGGATTAAGTGAACCTTGTAATTAAAACCGTTTCTTAAATTGTACATAATGGAGTTTTGAATCGTTTTCTTATCCAAATGGTTTTGTACAAAAATAAATGGACTTGTATGCTTAATCACGTTTTCTTGTTAAAGCTTTTTATCTCACACTTTCAAACACTCGAATCGTTCCAACGGCGATTCGAGTCGATATCATGTAAATTAACGGGGTTTTGAAACGTACCTAAATCGTTCCAATGGTGATTAAGGTACGAACCATGTAAATAAACTCGTTTTGTGGAATGAGCTTAGCTTAGAGTTAGCGTATAATATGAAGTATAAATCACATTGTGAATAAATCAATTCTTTCTTCTCCCCCTCTCTCTCCTATGTACTTTAAATTTATGCAAAATGGGTGATTCTTTACTAAGATGGCTTTTAATGACATGCTCAAAACGGTTTTCAAAGCAAGAAAGAAAAGGTTTCAAATGAATTTTAAACTTAAAGAAATATGCGATTAGTCCGTTATCGCCTAACACGCTGAGTAGGAGGCCGGTGGTTCATAACCGGGCGATGTCGGGGTGCCTAGTAGCCTTTCTCCGGAAAGGAGCTAGCCTTCTCGGCTCGTACCTAAGTTTTTCGAACCCTCACCGGTCTCCCGCAAGGGATCGGTGTTCTTTTTCCCATTCGTGGGTGGCGACTCTTCCATACTCCGAGCTCCGGTCCTGCCGAGCAGCTTGATTCCACGATTGGTTGCTTTCGGCGCCAATCACCGCCTACGTCGCCATGAGGTGTCCACCCCCCGGTCCGCCCGGGCGAGGCCGTTCGGCACCTTGTCTAACAAGTGGCGACTCTGCTGGGGAAGCGAGAAATTTGATTCCGGAAGGCGTGTATTAAGCCCTTAACGGGGACGGATCGTATTATTTCTTTTCGTATGCATTCATAAGCATTATTGCAAACCTTTTGGGTAATTTCCGTGAAACCTCTAGCGAGAGTCCATTCATCGCTCGAAAGAGGCTAGTGTAAGTTCCCCCTTACAGTAAGGCGCCAAAGGGTCCCCATCCATTCGTTAGGGGCGAATTTGTGCGGTCCTGTGAGGTCCCGCGATCAGCCGTGTCAGCATATAGTAGCCTTAGAAGTTGCCATAGGATTACCCGTTACCATTTTTGATATGATGAATGAATCGGTTCGTGTTTTCAAATTGCCATGATACGTGTCTAATCCTAAAATATGTAAAGAAAATGAAACGATACGTTAATATATACTCTTAAACCGATATACAAACTACCCCAAAACATCAAAACGATTCGAACTAAAGACTGTTGAAACACCTTTCCACAAGATTTTGATTTGACAAAATTAATTAAGTGAAAGTAAATATTCTACAACACACTAAGTTTAAATGCTTTGATTTAGTGTTACTAATGTGTTTGTTTAATGTTGAGTTTATAATTTATCATAAGACATAAAGATCATAAGGCTCAAGCCCTATATGGAAATCAAGGCCCAAGTCAAACAAGCCAAAGACCACTCAGCCCGCGTATCTCCAAAACGTCGCCGTTGAAGTGATGAAACGCATGCTGAGTAAAGAAGGATCGAGAAGATCCACGTAGACAACTTCGGTATGAAGTTGCTGAGCTGTCTCGACAAAACGTGCAAGACAGCTGCTGACTATAAGACAGCTTCCAGACAAAGTATTTCCCCATTTAGTAAAGATCAGAAGACACAACAAGCTGTCTGGTTGACGTTACCCAAAATGGTGGAACATACTGACACATTGACCGAAGAACAGAAGACGCTGGAATCTGATTGGCTAAAGAGAACTGCTGGCAGACTCAGTGAAAGCGACTTGTAGCCGTTTCCCTCCAACGGTTATTTCGAAATTCGAAATAACCAGAAGCTCTCACAGCTCTCTATAAATAGTCCATTCAGAATCCACATTCTACAGAGAACTTTGAGCAAAAGCCGTTACGCTGACCAAACGTATATAAAAGTTCTCCATCAAAAGCAAAGCAAAATTCTTACACTACAAAGTCTATTCATTTGTGTAAAAGTCTAGAGTGATTGTTTTTCAATCATCTAAGGTGTTCTAGCAATTGTTGTTTAGGACAAAATCTTTATCATTTCTAGAAGTAGAAAGGAGAGGCTGAGTACTCGGTTTTAAGTACTCAGCGGAGAGATTAGGATTGAGTAGAAGTATAGAGGAAGGTACTCTTGTCATACTCAATTGCTGATATTGTAAAAGGTTTGAGGCTCTACCTTTAAAGAGCTCAGTAGAGGATTTGAAATCTCGGAAGTGTTCCGGGGACAGGACGTAGGCTTAGAAGAAGCCGAACCTGGATAAATCTGCTGAGTGAAGTTTTTCTTAAACCTTAACTCCTTATTTATATTGCTTGCTTAAAACAAACTAAAACTGACCAAGTAAAAGAGGTCAAGCTGAGTTGTGCGCTACCAACGAGCAGGTTCAGGAATAGACTCTAAGTGCTATTTCCTAACCTAAGCAACGAAGCTGTCCTAGTCACTAGTTGACTAAGCTAGTGTCTTGCTGAGTGTTAAGTGCCGCTGTTTTATAAACTTTTCTTAAAGAAAAGAAATTTGCCCAAATTATTTTAAAAAGGTAAAATAGTTCCTAACCCCCCCCCTTGGAACTATATTTGCAACCTTACAAGGGACCAACAAGTGGTATCAGAGCCTAAAAGCTTATTACTAAAGGTCTAACAACCTTGAGTTGATCCATACCATGGGCGAAACAGCACTCGGTTTCTCCCTGGAAACCAGACAACTCAGATATTACCTGAGGGGCTGTCCATTACAAGGCCTCCCCTATTCTTCGGGTCAAACTATACCTTTTGGAAGAATAGGATGAAAAACTTCATTCAAGCTACAAACATGAGTGCCTGGCTATCTATAGTCCAAGGCCCGTTTGTACCTGTGAAAGTTGTTGCTGGCCAGTCAGTTGTTAAAGTTGAGGTTGAATGGACAGAGGATGATCTTAAGAAGCTTCAAAACCATGCTTCGGCTATCAATATGCTTCACTGTGCGCTCGATGCTGCAGAATATAACAAAATCTCAGGTTGTGAGTCGGCACAAGAGATCTGGAAAAAGCTGGAAGTCACCTACGAGGGAACAAACAAAGTAAAAGAATCCAAGGTGAATCAGCAGATGAGACTGTACGAGCTGTTCGAGATGAACAATGATGAGGGCATTTCAGACATGAACGCAAGGTTCACCAACATCATTAATGAGCTCAAGAGACTTGGGAAAATCTTCACTGAGGAAGAACAAGTCAAAAAGATACTCATGAGTCTTCCAAAAGACTGGCAAGCAAAGAAGACAGCGGTTGAGGAAGCTCAGGATTTAACCACCTACAAATATGACGAACTCATCGGTTCATTGCTGACCCATGAGATATCAATGAAGAACTTTGAGGTGAAGGAAAAATCTGATGACAAGAAGCAGATGTCACTTATCATGAAGGCTGACTCCACTGACGGGAGTTCAACTGATGATGAGGAGATGGCTATGTTCACAAGAAAGATGAAGAGGTTGTTCAGGAAGAACGACAAATATTCCAAAAAGCCTTACAAAAAGTTTGATAAGTATAAGGCTGACTCAAGCGACAACAAATACAGAAAGGACAGCTCAAAGCCCATTACATGCTTTGAGTGCCACCAAGATGGCCATATTAAGTCAAACTGCCCCACGCTGAGGAAAGACAAGAAAAGTGGGAAGAAGGCAATGGTGGCTACTTGAAGTGACAGTGATGAATCTTCATCAACAGAAACTGAGGCCACCGAGTCAGCGAAGATATGCTTTATGGCTGACGAACTTGCTGAGCCATGCATTTCTGAGCATGCTGACCAATCTGATGAGTCAGATAATGAGGAGCAATCTAATGAGGTAATCTCACTCTCTCAACTCAGAAATGAAATGGGTAACGCCCTGAGTGATCTCTATACACTTGTTAAAAAGTGTAATAGGAAGATTAAAGCACTCAGCCGGCGCTGTGATGAAGTAGAAGAGGTCAAACTGAGTGACCTCAGATACCTTCTTCAAGACAACTCAGTTTTGCATGAAAATATGAAAATCATTCATGAGTCTATCTCTGAAGTCCAGTCAGTTTCAAAGAAACTGAGGAAGGATGTCACAACCATTCAAAACCAATTAAAGGTTCCAAACAAAAACAATTTTCCGTTGAGAACTCAATATCAAGGTACACAGTACCAAGGTACTCAGCAGAGAAGAAATCCCCAGCGAAAAGTCCAATGTGATTTTTGTGGGAAGTTAGGACACACTACTAAAGTGTGCTGGCACGCTCAGCACTGGGGTGCTGACAAGTCAGTAAAAAATCCTAAACAGAAGGTCAGTTGTGACTTCTGTGGAAAGAATGGCCATACTGTCCATGTATGCCGCCATAAAATAAAATATGATGCTTTACCTGTTGAACCTAACAAGTCAGGACCCAAAAAGAATTGGGTACCTAAAGGAAACTGATTACAATGCAGGTAAGCCTGAGATGTGCCGAGAAGTAAAAAATGTGGTATATTGACAGCGCATGCTCAAGGCATATGACGGGTGATGAAACTCAATTCATCACGTTCGAACGTAAACGAGGAGGAAGCGTAAGTTTTGGAGACAACAAAAAGGGTAAAATAGTAGGATCAGGCATCGTTGGAGGTAATCCCACTATTGAATCTGTCTCCCTAGTCAGCGGACTCAAATATAACTTACTCAGCGTAGCTCAGCTATGTGATAATGGAAGAAAAGTTATATTTGACGAAACTGGATGTAAAATATATGAGGGAAAATCAAATGAGTTAATTTTAACTGCCCCTCGGATAGACAATGTCTTTATGCTAAACCTCGAAAAGAAGTTTTCAAAAACTGTATGCTTAGTCACAAAGGAAGAAAATTCCTGGCTATGGCACATGAGACTTGGTCATGTAAGCATGGACCTCCTGGCCAAATTAGCAAGAAAGCAATTGGTTGAGGGACTGCCTGAACTTAAATTTCAAAGAGATCAATTATGCCATGCCTGCCAAGCTGGAAAACAAACCAAGCAATCTTTTCAAAGTAAAAACATTGTCTCAACTAAACGTCCGTTAGAAATGCTACACTTGGATCTCTTTGGTCCAGTCCAGCCGCTGAGTCTGGGTGGAAGAATGTTTTCCTTGGTTGTTGTAGATGATTTCTCTCGGTACACATGGGTTATCCTGCTGACCAGTAAGGATGAGACTTTTGAGACATTTTCAAACTTGGTTAGAAAAATTGAAAATGATAAAGACCTAAAATTAGCTCATATCCGTAGTGATAATGGTGGAGAATTCAAGAACCAAAAGTTTGTTGAATTCTGTGAAGCCAGTGGCATTGACCATAATTTCTCTGCTCCTCGAACGCCTCAGCAAAATGGGGTTGTTGAAAGGAAGAACAGAACTCTGGTTGAGATTGCTAGGACAATGCTGGATGAGCATAGGCTTCCAAAGTATTTTTGGGGAGAAGCTGTCAACACAGCGTGCTATATTCTGAATAGGGCTTTAGTTAGACCTATACTTAAGAAAACCCCATATGAACTTTGGAAAGGACGAAAGCCCAACATTGGATACTTTCGTGCCTTTG
This sequence comes from Euphorbia lathyris, assembly GCF_963576675.1. Taxonomy (NCBI): domain Eukaryota; kingdom Viridiplantae; phylum Streptophyta; class Magnoliopsida; order Malpighiales; family Euphorbiaceae; genus Euphorbia; species Euphorbia lathyris. The sequence continues at coordinate 27,696,266 of NC_088917.1, read as the reverse complement.
GCTGTAGGTGTTTTATTTTGAATACCAAAGATAGCTTAGCCAAATTTGATTCAAAAGCTGATGAGGCTATCTTTCTAGGCTACTCAACAAACAGCAAAGCATACAGAGTTTTTAATAAGAGAACTCAAGTATTAGAAGAATCTATACATGTGCAATTCGATGAAACTAACCCTGCTGGAAGATACCAGTCGCTGACAGAAGATGAACCAAACTCAGCACCTGCTGATCAAGAACCAGCCACTGAGTCCTTCATAAAACGGCTGACCAAAAGTAAGAGTGAACCTAAAATTACTTTCACTGACCCATCTACTTCTGCAGAGAATGTTGAAACACAGATAGATCAAGACACAAGTCTACCGAAGGAGATAAGAGTCCCAAGAGGGCATTCAGAAAATGCAATTCTTGACTCAGCTGGAAATACGCTGATGACAAGAAATCAACTAAGGAAATATCTCGGTAATGTAGCTTTTGTCTCAGTACTTGAGCCGAAGAACTTTGCCGAAACTGAGGATGACGAATACTGGATGAATGCCATGCAAGAGGAACTCAATCAGTCCAGGAGGAATAATGTATGGGAGCTAGTGCCACATCCTAGAAGCCAAAAGACCATTGGAACAAGATGGGTCTTCAGGAACAAGCTAGATGAGCAAGGAAACGTAGTCAGAAACAAGGCAAGACTTGTAGCTCAGGGCTACAGTCAGCAAGAAGGTATAGACTACGGTGAGACCTTTGCCCCAGTGGCAAGGCTAGAAGCTATTAGGATTTTATATGCATATGCATCTTACATGAACTTTAAACTGTTTCAAATGGATGTCAAAAGTGCGTTTCTTAATGGAGTAATAGACGAGGAGGTCTATGTAAATCAGCCTCCAGGGTTTGAGGACCCTAAGTTCCCAAATCATGTTTACAAACTCAAAAAGGCTCTGTACGGACTCAAGCAAGCACCACGTGCTTGGTATGAGAGGCTGACCAACTTCTTACTGACTAGAGGTTACGTCAGGGGTCAAGCTGATACAACCTTATTCATTAAGAGAAAGGGTAAAGATACCCTGCTGGCACAAATATATGTGGATGATATTATATTTGGTGCTACTAATGAATCTATGTGCAAGGAATTTAGCAAACAAATGCAGACTGAATTCGAAATGTCAATGATGGGAGAACTCAACTTCTTCCTCGGACTTCAAATTAAGCAAGGAAAGAATGGCATATTCATAAGTCAAGCTAAATATGCCAAGGAGATATTGAAGAAATATGAACTAGAACATTGTAAGCCAATATCCACTCCTATGGGCACTGACACTGTCCTTTGTGCCGATGAAAATGGTAAGTTAGTAGACAGCAAGTTATACCGAGGTATGATTGGCTCTTTACTTTACTTAACAGCAAGTAGACCGGACATTCAGTTCTCAGTATGTTATTGTGCTAGATATCAAGCTAACCCTAAGGAATCCCATTACATAGCTGTAAAAAGGATCCTTAGATATTTGCAAAGCTCAGTAAATGCAGGTCTGTGGTATCCAAATACTCATGACTTTACACTCATCGGATACACTGACGCTGACTATGGACGAGACAAGCTGGAAAGAAAAAGCACCTCTGGAGGATGCCAATTCCTAGGAAGCTGTCTTGTATCTTGGTTCAGCAAGAAGCAGGCGTCAGTAGCCCTGTCCACAACTGAAGCTGAGTACATTGCTGCTGGAAGCTGTGTTGCTCAAGTCCTTTGGATTAAGCAACAGCTTGAAGATTATGGTGTTCAAACAAAGACAATTGAAGTCAAATGCGACAACAAGAGTGCAATTGACCTCTCAAAGAACCCAATCCAGCACAGCAGGATGAAGCATGTCAGCATAAGACATCATTTCATCAGAGATCATGTACTTAAGAAAGAAATTAAGCTGACTTATGTCCCAACGGATGAACAGCTGACGGATATCTTCACGAAGCCACTGGCTCATGAGCAGTTCAGCATACTGAGAGAAGCAATTGGTATGTTTAATCCTCTTCAGTAAATTTATGTGCATAAATGATTATTGAATGCTGAATGAATTACATGCTGAATGATTCATTGTTTGCTGAGTATGTCATTGAAACTGAGTGAATATACAATACTGAGTAATCTTGCACACTGAGTAAATTAGTTTTCGAACTTGAACAAAAAACCATCCTTAAAGAATGCATTGACTACTTAGAATATGAAACGTTTATATCAACAAACGCTAAGTAAAAGCACTTATTAGCATTTAATGTCACTACACGCGAAGTGACACCTGTACTGCGCATGCGCCGAATAACGTCTTAATAGTGTCATAAGTGTCAGGGTTTCTGCCGATTGGACAACCCAGAGCAAAACTGGATAAAATTCAAACGGAACCCTAAACCATAAAATCTATAAATAGTAAATACTAATCCACTACCCTCGTCACATATACATTGAACCCTAAGAAAGCTTCTAAATTTTCCAAAGAGCTTCAAAACTTCAAAAATGTCTTATAACGAAAGTTATTTCTCTCCAACTCTCAAATCCTCTGACCAGGCTGGTCCTTCAACTAGCCTAATGAGAAAAATGATCAAAGTACACTCTTGGGCCAAGAATCAAGAGGTACTAAGGAGTCGATTCTTCCATCCTGATTTCATCTCTTCAGAGACTCCATTCTGTGAATGGATCAAAAACAACAAATGGACAGGTCTCTTCTCTCTTTCCGGTCAAACCTATCCCACAATGGTGAGAGAGTTCTACTCCAACCTGCATGTTGATGCAGATGACTCTGACTACCTAGATACCACAGTCAAGGGTCAAAAGATAGTGATAACCCCTGAATATCTAGCCACATTTCTAGAGATACCAAATACAGGGATCCAGTTCAGAACAACAAAGGAGCCGATACCGAAAGCCACCGCAGAGAAGATGAAGGGGTTCTGTAAACCCAGAAACTACAAGGGAGAAGTACCCAGCACCTGCATGGGCAAAAATCGGAAGATGGACCACTTCTTGCTGACCAACTTTATCTTCCCTAAACTCAGCTCTCCCTCATCTGCCTCTAACTTTGAACAGTGTTTCATTTGGCATATGCTGACCAGCACTCCATTCAATCTACCTGTATTTCTGGTAGGAGCCTTTCAACGAAGTGGAAGGAAGCTCCGTTTAGGTTCTCTCATCACCAGAATAATACAAGACTAGAACATAGAAACTGTTGATGAAATAAGTTCAACAGGAACTGCTATCACAGCACGTCTGCTGAATGGACTATCACACAGCCAACCCCTGAAAGGGTATGACGAGAATGAAACCTCTGAGGAGGAGGATCCTATGGCTGAGGGTGAGCAACCCATTGGAGAAATGGAAAATCTGACAAACCTGGATGCCATTATAGATGATGTTATGGCTGAAGCTGCACACACTACTGACGGTACAGAACCAATCAATGAACCTCCAACTGAGAATCCTTCTACTATGCCATCTGAGGTTGCTGAAGCTGAGAAGAAGAAGAAAAAGGGAGCATACTCGAAGGATATTCATACTGTCCCGAGAAAGATAAGACTGATGGAAAGAAACAAGAGGAAAGCTGATCAGGACCTAGCTGAGTCAGCTGAGAAGAAACTGAGAACAGATGAAGAACCTGTTCTTGAAGGCCATGCTGCTCCAGAAGGGTCTCCAAAAAATCAAGCCTCTGTTCCTCCAAGTGAGAAACAAGCCAAGACCCCTGCAAGTCCAAAAGAAGCTCCACTTCCACCTCAAGCTCAAAGCGACTCAGCACCTGCGGTCAACATGCCTTGTAGTCCTGTCACTACACAAGGCACTCAGTGTGAGCCCACTCCTGCCAAATATGCACATCTAGGTGCCACTGAGTCAGGACGGCGTGTCATCGCCTCAGCTAACACTCTGCTTCAAGAACAAGCCCATCCTCCACCAACTCATGCTCAGTCCTCTCATCCACCTGTCACTCACCATATTCTGCGTGAAATCCATGATTTGATCAATCACTTCTCCTCTGTCCAGCCGCAGCCACCAACACATACTCAACTGACCAAAATGACCGAACTCATGCTGACTATGGTCAGTCACATGAATTCCTTGGAGGGTCAAATACGTGTGCTGCAGGATCAGGCCAATTCTCCTGCCCCTACCGTTGATTTGCCTACTGCTGATGCTGGCAAAACGGGGGAGAAAAGTGGCAACTAAGGAGAAGGAACTCTAAGTGAAAGAAACTAGAGTGTTAGAAGTTAGGAAGAAGAAGTTTATTTTGGTATTTCGTTATCCACTAGAGTGTTAGAAGTTAGGAAGAAGAAGTTTATTTTGTTATTTCGTTATCTTGTTTGTTGTTTTGTTTTAAACAATATGCCTAACTTCTGAAATACTTGCATTCGTATTTAAATTATTGAGTATTCATCCATCAAATGCCAAGTATTATATAAATGCATGCTGCATATAAATGTTTGAACTTGTCAAATATAAACCATTGAACAAATGATTTACTCAGTGCTCCATCACTATACATCACTTCCGCTGAATACTGAGTAAAATAGAATATGACCCATAAGCTGACCTATAACTGAAAACTGATCTTAGGCTTATTCAGCTAAACCTTAGAATGTTTAGAATAAAACTAAGTCAGTAGTTCTGTCCTCACGGGGGAGTTCACTTAATTGAAAAGGTCAACTATCATGGGGGAGCTCATACTGAGTTCCTTGCTGATTAGTTTTGCCAACATCAAAATGGGGGAGTTTGTTGAAACACCTTTCCACAAGATTTTGATTTGACAAAATTAATTAAGTGAAAGTAAATATTCTACAACACACTAAGTTTAAATGCTTTGATTTAGTGTTACTAATGTGTTTGTTCAATGTTGAGTTTATAATTTATCATAAGACATAAAGATCATAAGGCTCAAGCCCTATATGGAAATCAAGGCCCAAGTCAAACAAGCCAAAGACCACTCAGCCCGCGTATCTCCAAAACGTCACCGTTGAAGTGATGAAACGCATGCTGAGTAAAGAAGGATCGAGAAGATCCACGTAGACAACTTCGGTATGAAGCTGCTGAGCTGTCTCGACAAAATGTGCAAGACAGCTGCTGACTATAAGACAGCTTCCAGACAAAGTATTTCCCCATTTAGTAACGATCAGAAGACACAACAAGCTGTCTGGTTGACGTTACCCAAAATGGTGGAACATACTGACACACTGACTGAAGAACAGAAGACGCTGGAATCTGATTGACTAAAGAGAACTGCTGGCAGACTCAGTGAAAGCGACTTGTAGCCGTTTCCCTCCAACGGTTATTTCGAAATTCGAAATAACCAGAAGCTCTCACAGCTCTCTATAAATAGTCCATTCAGAATCCACATTCTACAGAGAACTTTGAGCAAAATCCGTTACACTGACCAAACGTATATAAAAGTTCTCCATCAAAAGCAAAGCAAAATTCTTACACTACAAAGTCTATTCATTTGTGTAAAAGTCTAGAGTGATTGTTTTTCAATCATCTAAGGTGTTCTAGCAATTGTTGTTTAGGACAAAATCTTTATCATTTCTAGAAGTAGAAAGGAGAGGCTGAGTACTCGGTTTTAAGTACTCAGCGGAGAGATTAGGATTGAGTAGAAGTATAGAGGAATGTACTCTTGTCATACTCAATTGCTGATATTGTAAAAGGTTTGAGGCTCTACCTTTAAAGAGCTCAGTAGAGGATTTGAAATCTCGGAAGTGTTCCGGGGACAGGACGTAGGCTTAGAAGAAGCCGAACCTGGATAAATCTGCTGAGTGAAGTTTTTCTTAAACCTTAACTCCTTATTTATATTGCTTGCTTAAAACAAACTAAAACTGACCAAGTAAAAGAGGTCAAGCTGAGTTGTGCGCTACCAACGAGCAGGTTCAGGAATAGACTCTAAGTGCTATTTCCTGACCTAAGCAACGAAGCTGTCCTAGTCACTAGTTGACTAAGCCAGTGTCCTGCTGAGTGTTAAGTGCCGCTGTTTTATAAACTTTTCTTAAAGAAAAGAAATTTGCCCAAATTATTTTAAAAAGGTAAAATAGTTCCTAACCCCCCCTTGGAACTATATTTGCAACCTTACAAGGGACCAACAAAGACGACTTAGTCATCTCGTATGAATGAACTTGTGCGACCCGCCTGGTCCCTTTCCGTGTCCCGAAGAAGGCACATGTTCAGGAAATGCGTTATGACGTAAGCACGTATTAGTATGAATCGGTTTGGTATTGAGGATAGTTATATCTCGATTCAAAAGACTATATTAATGATAGCCGTCATTCACATTCTTTAAATACGTTGGGATAAAGCGAAATCATAACGAAACGAAAACGAAGAACATTTCTGTTTTGAACGACCCCGTTGTAACATAAAGAGTTTCGCAAACACGGCCCGTCCCTTCCGAATAAAAGACGAGCTCTTACGTTATGCCTTGTGTTGTTCTTGAGAGAAATGGACGTGTCCGCGAAAGTGACTAAGAAAATAAAAGAAAAGCAAAAATAAACAAACGACCAAAGTCATTCTGTATCTATGATATATATCCATCCCGAGGGTAGTTAAAGAAAATAAACCAATGCCGTTAAATACGTGCCTCGAGCCGGTATGTACGCCGTTTAAAATCATAATGCCAAATTAAGCTAAACCACATGATTGCACCATATGGACGAGACTGTGGGTTTGACTAATGGCTCGATCATTTCGACCGTTACCAAAATTGCAAGAAATATGGCCCGATCTCCGTGTTTGCTTAACTCGCGCCTAAATGAAAAAGAACGGTAATATCCCTGCTTCGAATAAGCATGTGATTAAACGAAACGTTGATTTTCTATAACCACGCTAGGATGATATATCCCATAAATTGGAAGAAATAAAGAGTTGTTATTAGCCGAAAGATTATCGTGCGCTCAAATAAGACTCGCCGTCTTTTCACGTAGCAAAAACGAGCAAACGGATTCTTAACGCTAAAAACAAACACGTTACGCGATGAGTCTGTTCCTTAAAAGTGCTTTCATCACTAAATAAACATGTGGTTACGTCTCTCGATAGATCCAAAAGATCCCGTCGTAATCTAAAAATCGAGACACGAACCCACGCGAATAAAAGGGAACGAGTCATTGTCAATAACGAACGATTGAACCAGAAGAATAACTCGTACCACGTTTAAATCCGAGATACGCTCAAAAGGGAATCAAAACCCGAACGAATGCATCTCGCGAAATGACAAAAGACGAGTTATTCAAAAGAACAATCCATTTGGTCGATATCTTAGTCACTAGATGTGGATGCGTCAAAACGAACCTATTGTCTGATGGATGATTTACCTTTTCCGTAATAATCGACGGCATCACGCATCCCTTGGATCGCAATGTGGGCCCCAAACCAAAGTCCTAGGAAAGAGACTTGGACCAACGAGTGTGTGGAGGAATAAGGGTGGAAGAGAGATGTTGTGATACGTGTAATTAGACTAACGTTTGTTCTTCTTATCTTATATATCCGTAAATAATAAACGCACACACCACGAATCATGCATATAAAATCATGCATACATACTAATGGATACCGTTCGCGCAGACTTCATCATTAAGCGGTTGTGGTTTCGCGAGAGTAACCGGCTAGTCAGGCAGTTTGATCAGCTACAAATTGACAATTCCGAATCGGCAGTTGTGGCTTCTGAATCATCTTCGTCCGAGTATACTCAGTCTTCTGCCAGTATGTCTGTGACCGACGAAAAGGTGGCCGAATTGGAAAACTCTGTGAACAATATTAATGATCAGTTGGCCGCAATTTTGGCCCAGCTCGCTGAGCTAGCATTGAAGCATAACAAGAGTGGTAGCAAACGCGCTGAGAATGAAGTGAACACCGGTCCCCCGCTTCGGGAACGAGGATGACTATCAGGATTATATCCAGAAACAGCTTGAGAAAGAGAAGGCTAAGGAAGAGGAGTGGAAGCAGCACATCACTCAGGAAGTGCAGGATCTGTGTGGGGGAAGTTTCGGGAGTCAAGACTTTTATAATTTGAAGAACTGTTTGTCGGCAACGGCTTTGCCCTTGAAATTCCGGCTCCCGGACATGAAGAAGTTCGATGGAACCGGGGATCCCACGGCTCACATGAATCAGTATGTCGCAGTAATGAAGCACACAATCCTAACTGAGGATCAAGTCCTGGGACTATTCAATACCTATCTGGAGGGAGCGGCCCTCGTATGGTTTCATGCGTTGCCGCTGGTGACGAAGAGAGATTGGAAGGAGTTGGCAAAGTCATTCATCGCCCAATATAGTTTCAACACTATGCTTGAGGTTACTCTGAAGGAGCTGGAGAGTACTAAGCAACAAATTGGTGAGTCTTTTTCCGATTTTGTGAGGAGGTAGAGAGCCAAGGCGGCAATCATGAAGCAGAAGCCGCTTGAGCAGGATCAGATCCGAATGGTAGTTGGTAACACGTTGCCGTATATTAAGAATGAGCTGCGATATATGCCTTTTACCGATTTCAATCAGATGTATAGTTGTGCCTTGACAGTTGAGGGGGATGGAGAGCCGAAGAAAGCTTACACTAAGTGGACGAAGTCTGGATATAGTGCCGGAGGGCCAAGTGCGAGTACAGAATCAGCCGCAGTGAAAGTTCTTGAACTTAACGCTATCGAGAAGAGGCAGTTCGCCAAGTTTGATCAAAGCTACGCAAAAGTTTTCGAACGATTGCAGAAAAGGGGATTGTTGAAAGCCCTCACTCCTAATGGCAAAGCACCGTCTACTCCTCAGATGCAAGCTAGGGGGTACTGTGAGTCCCATAGCAACTACGGGCACACTATTGAGAACTGTGAGAGGTTGAAGCATGAGATTCAAAATTTGATTGAGGAGAAAAAGATAGCTGATCCATCATCAACAAACCCTTCCACTAGGCGCAATCCATTTCCTAATCATAGGGTAAGTATGATCGAATCCGGGCTCGAGGAGAGTACGGTGGTAGAATCCTTTGAGGAGGATGAAGAGGAGCTGTTGGACTCCGATGAGAAAATGACGATAGGAAGCGGATTGTATGTGTCTTTTCTGGGAGAGGAAACAGCGGGCGAGATGATAGATGAGGAATTGGGCGATGGAGCGCCATATGACAAAGATGACACCGAAGAGACCGGGCAGGGGTCATCTCGGAGAATTATTCTTGAGTTAAAGATATTCAGTGGGATGGAGGACCCTGAGGTCCACTTGTATGTGTATATATGTGCTATGTTTGTTGAACCGTTTGGGATTAATGAGATCGCTCAGTGGTTCCACCCTTCATGGATAGGCGAGCCTTTGGAGTGGTTCCGATCCTTGCTTGATTCCATCAAGGGTGATTGGTCACAATTGGCAAGTTTATTCTTGGAAAAGTATAAGAAGGCTAAAGAGAGAGCGGCAGAAAGTAGCGCAATGCAGGTTGGGCCCATCAAGCGCCCGTTGCCAGCAGTTAGTAAGTATAACGGCAACAAAGACCCTATGGAGCATTTGCACTTCTACTTGTCAGTGATGGGGCCGTTGGGCTTCAAAGGGGAGGAAATCACGAGTTTGTTTTACAACTCGTTGGCAGGAGAATCGCTGGTGTGGTATATGTCTCTTCTGATGAATGTTAAGGTGAACTGGGCTGAAATGAGTAAGAGATTCATCAAGAAATACACCGCATGGGGACATCCGAAAGAAATGCCTAAGTCACCCGATGAGGAGACACCGGAGGCGGTATTAACCATGGCTAAGTACAAGGGAGATGAGAACCCCATCGATCACATAAACCGTTTTCGTGCCTACATGTATGACGCAGGACTCTATCGAAGTGAGTTGGTTCAGTATTTTCCAAAGACACTCACAGGAGAAGCTTTGATATAGCACCGAATGCTCTCGAGGAAGACAAAAGGGGATTGGGGATCCCTCATGGAGGCCTTTGTACGAAGATATGAGACATACATTCCGTGGACAGGGTCGTTGGAGGATTTAGAAAGGATCAAGCAGTTTCCCGAGGAAGCATTCGTGGATTACGCAAGAAGATGGAGGTTCAAGTATGCCTCATGTCAGATCTCTTTGGGCGATCAGGAGCAACTCATGTGCATCCGAAAGGGTGCTATTCCACTTGTGGCAAAGAGGTTGAGCAGGGTGTTCTTGAAGGATTATGATGAGCTTATAGGATGGGCTCGGTATGGATCGTCGGACCCTTCCTACGTAAATCCGAACGTCCCTCACGTGATGGATCTGATGGTTGTGGATATCTGGGGAAGTTCCTCGGACGAGGAAGGTATCAATCAGAAAGCTCCAATCCATATCTGGGATGAGTCTGATGACGAGACGGAAATTGCCGTAATGGTAGAGTCGGGCCGAGGCACCGAGGGAAAGAATCTGCCCGGATTTAAGATCTTCAACGATGTTACTGACTGGGGCAAAGGAAAGGCAAGCTGCTTCATAGAGGGGATCATGATGCTTGACCTGAATGCTGAGGAGCAGGTGATCACTATTGAGGCCACTGTGGGAGCGGTGGATGAGCCCAGTACCTCTAAGACTTATGAGAAACTCGAGAACCCTGTTGATGACAACTAGATTACCGCTTTGTTTGAATCTGATGATGTACTCACCAATACTATCAATGAAATGAATTCTGATTTTGCTTACTTGCTTGATGTTGATTCTGATCATTCCATGCATTCTCATTCATATAACATGCCTACATTTGAAATCAATACAATAGAAATGTCAACTTTCAATCTTGGCACGGATGAAAATCCTAAACTTATACAAATTGCTCAAGAATTAACTATTGAAGAGAGGAAAGAATTTGAGAGAATAATTAAAAAATACGAAAGAGTGTTTGCTTGGACATACGAAGACATGCCAGGAATCGATCAATCAATCGTAACCCACCGTATTCCAACATACCCCGATGCTAAGCTCGTGAAACAGAAACTCCGACGCATGAGGCTGGGATGGGCAGATAAGATCAGAGATGCAGTGAAGAAACGGTTGGAAGCAGGTTTCATCGAAGTAATCGACTATCCCCCTTGGGTCGCAAATGTAGTGCCAATCACAAAAAGGACGGTAAAGTGAGAATGTGCGTCGACTATAGAGATCTCAACAAGGCTTGTCCCAAAGATGAATTCGCATTACCTCACATCGACGTATTAACCAACAGTGCAGCATCGAGCGTCTTGCACACAAATGTGGACGGCTTCATGGGCTACATTTCAAGTTCAGATGGCAGAAAAGCACAAGGCAAAGACCTCGTTCACAACTGAGTGGGGAACCTACTGCTATAGGGTAATGCCGTTTGGTTTGAAAAATGCCGGGGCAACTTATCAACGGATGGCTACGGCACTATTCCATGATATGATACATAAAGAGGTGGAAGTTTATGTGGACGACATGATGGTCAAGTCGGAGACGAGAGATGGGCATTTCGCTGCACTTGAGAAGTTTTTGGCTCGAATTGCAGAATTCAAGCTAAGGTTGAACCCGAAGAAGTGCTTCTTTGGCGTTCCATCGGGGAAGATCTTATGCTATGTGATCAGTAACAAGGGGATTGAGGTGGATCCCGACAAGGTAAAGGCCATACAGGAAATGCCAGCGCCCAAGAATGAGAAAGAAGTGAGAGGATTTCTGGGGCAGGTTCAGTATATCAGTCGGTTCATAGCACGACTCACTGCGATCTGCGAGTCGATCTTTAAGTTGCTACGGAAAGATCAACCAATGGTTTGGAATGATAAGTGCCAGCAAGCATTGGAGAGTGTCCGGAACTATCTGTCTAATCCACCGGTTTTAAGACCGCCTAAACTTGGAAAACCGCTTCTCCTCTATGTAGCAATCGAGGAGCGATCTGTTGGGGCAATGTTGGCCCAAGAAGGGGACACCGGTGTGGAGCACGCGGTGTATTATCTGAGTAAGAAGTTCCTGGAATACGAGCTTAAGTATAACATGATCGAAAAGACATGCGTGACAGTAGTATGGCTAACAAAGAAATTATGGCACTATTTTTAATCCTACAAGGTGATCATTATTTCCCGGATGGATCCCGTGAAGTATCTGTACCGAACTCCGTCTCTAACAGGGAAGCTAGCCCGATGGTTGTTGCTCTTGTCCGAATTTGACATCGAATATGTAACGAAAAAGGTTATTAAGGGGAGAGCCGTAGCAGAATTTCTGGCCAATCAGCCTCTAAATGCGGAAGAGGAAGAGATAAATTATGATTTCCCCGATGAGCACTTGAACGCGATCGAAGTGATACCGTGGAAAATATTCTTCGATGGAGCAGTTAACTCAAATGGAGCCGGGGTAGGAGTGCTACTTATCTCACCAGAAGGAGAAAGGGTCCCAATGGCGAAGACGTTATCCTTCCCTCTCACCAATAATATGGTCGAGTATGAAGCGTGCATCTACGGGTTAGAGTCGTTAGCAACACTAGGAGCATCATATGTTGAAATCTGGGGCGACTCAAAACTGATTATCGAACAAGCACAGGGAAACTGGGAAGTAAGGGAAGAAAGGTTGCGTCCATACTTAGACCAGTTGGAGGGATTGGCGCAGAGATTCAGCGAGTGTCATTTTTATCACATTCCTCTTGATGGGAAACCAAGTTTCAATAACATCTCCTGAAGAAATATCCATTCCATCCTGTCATATGCTTTAGACATATCAAGCTTAAGAGCAGCCATACCACTTGAAACCCTTCTAGTCCTCTGATGGAGATAGTGATTCACCTCAAATGCCAGCATAACATTATCAGTGATTAGTCTGCCAGGGATAAAGGCACTCTGGGACGGAGATATAAGAACATGAAGGACTTTCTTTAACCGATTAGCTAAAACTTTAGAAACAATTTTGTAGATCACATTACAAAGAGCTATCGGTCTCAGATCAGAAACCATCTCAAGCTTCGATTTCTTAGGGATTAATACAATATTGGTTTCATGAATCTCATCAGGAAACACTCCAGACTTTAACCATAACAAACAAGCTTCAGTAACATGACCTCCTACTACATCCCAAAATTTCTGATAAAAACCAGGGTTAAAACCATCAGGTCCAGGGCTTTTATCAGGGTGCATTGAAAACAAGGCTTCTTTAATTTCCACAGCATTAAACTCACCACAGAGCATATCACAATTTTCCACAGACAACTTCGGCATCACATTTTCAATAATAGGCCCCAAAACACAATCATTCGAGGTAAAAACCTGAGTAAAGTAAGAAAGAATAACAGAATCCAAACCTGCACCCCAGCTGCGCCATTCTCCATCTGCATCACGAAGCCTCACAAAGCTATTCTTTTTCCTCCTATTATTAGCATCTGCATGAAAAAATTTTGAATTCATATCACCGCCAGCCAGCCACAATTTTTTTGCTCTTTGCTTCCAATACAATTCCTGTTGGTACAGGATATTTTCCAGCTTTTCCCGAGCTTCTAAGAGTAACACCTGACCTGCCTCATCGACGCGACAGAACCAGGCCGCAGATGCTTTGGCCACTTTGGTGTCAGTATGGGATAACCCTCGGAACCTTGCCTCGAAGCCTTTGGTGCTGAGGAGGTCCCACAAACCGTGCTATGAAGACGTAATGCTATTAGGAGTGGATGAAAAGCCTTGGTATTTCGACATCGTGAACTTCATGAAAAGTGGAACTTATCCGATGGAATCAGAACTTAGGGATCAAGCTGTGATCAGAAGGTTAGCTCAGTAATTCGTCAGTCACAACGATTTGCTTTACAAAAGGCACGCCGATGGATTACAATTGAGATGCTTGGATGAGAGAGAAGCCCGTGAAGCAATGGAGTCGGTACACTCGGGAATTTATGGAGCCCATATGGGAGGAGCAATGTTAGCAAAGAAAATCGTAAGGCAAGGCTTCTATTGGCTCACCATGGAAAGAGATTGTAACGAATATGCGAAGAAATGCCATGATTGTCAAATCCACGGAGATTATAATCACTTGCCAGCTATGGAACTGCACGTGTTGGCACCAGTTTGGCCGTTCGTAACTTGGGGCATTGATATCATCGGAGAAGTGAGGCCTAATGCATCCAATGGGCACAAATTCATCGCGGTTGCCATTGATTACTTCACCAAGTGGGTAGAGGCATAATCGTTTAGCAAGTTGGGATCTAAGCAGATGAGGAAGTTCATTGAAAAGCACCTAATCACCAGGTTCGGAGTGCCTCACCACATGATTACGAATAATGGGGTCCAGTTTCAGGGGGGAGTGAGAAGTCTCCTCTAAGAATACGGTGTCGAGCATCATAGGTCTTCTCCATATCGCCCGCAAGCTAACAGTGCGGTGGAGGCCGCCAATAAGAACCTTAAGAGGATTCTCGTAAAGACAGTAGCATCGCATCGGAATTGGCACGAGAAGCTTCCGCTCGCTTTATGGGCTTATCGCACGATGGTTAGAGCGTCAACTAGGGCAACGCCGTTCTCCTTAGTGTATGGGGCAGAAGCAGTTCTGCCCATTGAGATTGAGAAGCGATCGCTGAGAATCGCGGTAGAAGCAGAGATTCCCGAGACGGAATGGGTGAAGAAGCGATATGAACAGTTGGCATTAGTGGACGAGAGGAGGATGGAGGCTCTTTACCATGTGCAGTTATATCAGAGAAGGATGGCCCGAGCCTTCAACAAAAAGGTTAAGGTCAGTCCTATCAAAGAAGGGGACATGGTGCTGAAGCAGATTTGAATGACGCACACCGACCCTAGGGGCAAGTTTAGGCCAAACTGGGAAGGACCGTTTCTCGTGAAGAAGATCCTAAGCAAAGGGGCGGTGAAGCTAACCACGATGGATGGCATTGAATTCCCCGAACCTACTGATCTGGATAGGCTTAAGAAATACTTTTCGTAAAAAAAAAGTAAAAAAAAAGAAAATAAAATAAAAATTCCCGATAGATTGAAAACCTGCAAAGGGCGATCTATGCAACAGTAAGGGACATCCCAATGAGTGAAAACCCAAGGGGGCACTCATTTGAAAATTCCGGGATAATAAAAGGAGAGCTGAAAAATCGTTGGGATCTGAAAACCGAAAAAAGGCGGGTCCTGGTAACAGTAGTTATATCTTGAGCAATTATGAAACTAATGTATAATTGGCTAAGTATTTCTGTTGCTTGTAAATAAATAAAGGCATGAATATATTTGAAGAGAATGATTGGAATTATTATGATCGACTGAATGCATGGTATTGTAAGTCATGAGTTATACATTTCTTTTCCCCACCACCAAATAAAAAGCCTACACAAATATCTTTTTTACATATACCCGTTATACATCACGGTAGTACTAATAAAGTTGTAAACCGAAACAATGACGGGACTATCAAGGAGGAGGAATCCCAAAGTCCCAAAAGCCCTCAAACGAATCAAAGCCTCCGAAGTAAGGTGCCCACTCCTCGGCTAAGGCCTCCTCGGTGACCCGACGGCCCTCTACCGCAATCCGTAAACTCTCCTCAGCAGCTCGTCGGGCCTCTATATCCACACGGCTCCTCTATTCGACTGCCCAGATTCGCTCCTCCCAGCTGGAGCGCTCATCCTCCATATCCCGATAACGACGTCCAATCGGAGCATCATCATCCCATAGTAACTCCTCTCGCCCGGCCACCACACCCGCTTGTACTCTCCGGAAAATGGAATGGAAGTCTCCCTGCAAAGAAAAATAGGAAGGAAGCAATGTAAAAAAAAAAAAAAAAGAGAAAAATATATATACATTCATTCATAATTATGTGCATACATATCACTACACCAGGTTACATAATAAAAATACTCACCAGGTGATGGGCGTGACTCAAGTCAAGCCGCACGCGGAAACACTCGGATAGCTCCACAAAATCCGTGCAAATCTAGACAGGCCCCGCTACGGACTCCGGTCTACGGCATCATCAACTCCGGTCAAACTCAGACGATCCTGGTAAAAAGAAGCGACTGTGGTCGAAACATTTAGGACGAAGTCCTAAGTCCAAACGCTCGAGCGAGTGATAAAGCCCATATATCAAAGCGACTGCGGTTAAAAACTCTCGGACGAGTGATAAAGCCCAAATATCAAAGCGACTGCGGTCAAAACCTCTTGGATGAAGTCCCAATTACAACTCCCGGACGAGTGATAAAGCCCAGCTATCGTCAATAAAGAACGTCTACGATCGATGTAGAGATTAGTGTCGAACGATGGATTTGGAGATACGCAAACGAAAGGACGCCTGCGATCGATTTGGAGATTAGGGTTGAATGATTAATTTCAAAACGAAAGAATACCTGCGGTCGAGATAAAGACTAGGGTCGCTAGAAAAAGCAACTTTACCTGCGGTCGAGATAAAGACTAGGGTCGCTAGAAAAAGCAACTTTACTTGCGGTCGAGATAAAGACTAGGGTCGCTAGAAAAAGCAACTTTACCTACGGTCGAGATAAAGACTAGGGTCGCTAGAAAAAGCCATTTACCTGCGGTCGATTTAGACTAGGGTCGCTAGAAAAAGCTATTTACCTGCGGTCGATTTAGACTAGGGTCGCTAGAAAAAACCATTTACCTGCGGTCGATTTAGACTAGGGTTGCTAGAAAGAGCCATTTTACATGCGGTCGATTTAGAGACTAGGGGCCCCAGAAGGAGCGTTCGCCGGCAGCCGATTTAGAGGCAAGGATGGGACAACCAAAGTGGAGATTGAAGACAAGATAGGAACTTGCGACATGGAGATCATGTATTTCTCCTCCCACTCTATAGGTGTCTTTTACTTTAATATATTTCGCATTGCATGTGTTGAATTCACGAAAAGAGGTTTTCAAAAAAGCACACACGTCACTGTCAAAAATAGAAAAGTAGGGGCAACTGTAGACACCGGGGTCGGAGGACCGATGAAGAAAAATTACAAAAAGGGATCCAAATCAGTCGATTGGAATAAATGATGAGTCAATAAAAAATAAAAGAAAAAACGTTGTTCGAAGGAACCGCGGAGACCGGTTTGATCGAATTCGGAAATCGAATCGAGATAACAGGCGAATCGGTTCCGCGAGTGGAATCTTAAATCGTCTCGCCGAGTTCGGGGTATTTCACGCCCTTTTCTTATTAATTTTATTATTAATAAAATCTCGGGACGATAGAGGGTTTTATTTTGGTATTCGAGCAATCCAAAAAATATATATAGGGTTTTGTAAAAAGATCAATTTTATAAAAGCTAATTTTATAAAATCGGTTTTGACGAAAATCATATTGATTTTGGCTTTTTTTAGAGGTATTTTGTTTAGGTAAACAGTTTTATTTTTTTTAGTATATATAAACGCGGCCCCATCGGGGCCGGTATTTACGTCACGCTCCGTTGGACGGCCCGTGACAGGGCTGGGCCGCCCAGGCCCAGCCCTCCCTGCACTTGGCATTCGGCCAAGTGCAGCAAATGCACTTGGCCGAATGCCAAGTGCATTCTTTACTTTTTATATAAAAAAACAAAAAAGAAATACAAAATCATAAAATAAAATAATAATCATAATAATAATAATAATCATAACAATAAAGTTAATGATGAATAAGCTCATCTAGCTTGTCTTTGGCTCCAAGTTGGCTTGGAGCCAAAAATAAATGAAGTTTGGGGCTCCATTTGCCTATAAATAGGATGGAGCCCAAGGCAAAAAGGGGGAAGAAAAAACCCGAACCCTTGGAGAAATTCGACGAGATCCGAATTCGCCCAAAAACCCAAAAAACCGACTCAAAACACTATCAATCGACTTGATTTGGCATCTCCATTACCGATTGAGAGGTAATAATCCGAGGAACTAGACCCGTTTACTCTTTCATTTCATTCTTTATTACGTTTTTATTGTTTAGATCTACTCCTTTACTCTTTTATTTGCACTTTTATTGCTTAAACTTGTCAAATTAATTTTCTTCTTTCATTCTACAAACACTTGAGTTTGGATCTAAAATAAAAACCTCGTTTTATGTCCCAATACGAACCGTGACCCCATTTAGGGGTAATTCGGGACTAAAACGTTGTAGATCTAGATTTAGAAAATGTTTTAATTAACGTTTTAAAATAAAACATCGTTTTGGGAGTTTCCGTTATAGACTATGACCCGATTCGGGTAGTTCGGAGGCCAAAAATGATAGAATAGATTAGATCTAAAGCTTTTGAATAAATCTGGAAACTGTTAAGAGTTGTTTCTGTAATTTCACTTTTTCTGTCGGTAAAGGCGGTTCACCGACGGATTTTCCGTCGGTAAAGCTGTTGGAATTCGGAAAAAATGCCTTTTTAACCATTTTTTCTTAACTTTTTGATATTTGGTCCCTAATATATGTATATATAATTATGTAATTATTTTATTAAAATCATTTTGGGGTATATAACTAATAATTATCTATTATATATTTACTCATTTTGTGTTTGGGTATTATTTATATTAATCTAACTTTGTAAAAATATATATATGTATATATAGGTTTTCTTTAAGCCCATTTAAGCTATATCTAATTATTATTTTTGTGGATCATTTGCTCGGCCCATTTGGGATGATTTATAAATGCTTTTGGGTTATTAGATATTATTTTGGGTATTGATATTGGGATGTACTTTTAGGTGGGTTAATTTCCATATAGCTATTGTGTAAAAACTAATTTGGGGTTAAATGTTATTTTCTCATTCATGCACTTTATTCATTATTTTTACATATTTTGAATTAGGATAAAAAGTATACTATACTTAGTGTTATTTTCCTTTTTATTAGCATATATCAATAACTATAGTACATATTATGTTTTTACCTTATTTTTAATCTATAGGTGTAATCACCATCTTTTACTAAAAAGGTATATATATATATATATTCCTTTTTTTATTCTTTAGACATTTATATGTATATTTTAAATGAGTTTTTTTTTTTTTGGTAGACAAAAGAAAGAAAACAACAAAGCACAACTTAACTTGGGATCAGTCTAGGAAAGCTGACCCCGACCCTATCTTCAAGAAGAAGAGAAGAAAGAAAAGAAGGAGGACTAGAAAGAGTGGTAACTCCCAGCATCCCCTCATGTCCAGCAGCAGCCAGGCGATCAGCAATTCGGTTTTACTCTCTGTAGATATGTCTGAAATCAACAGACTCAAAGACAGAAACAAGCCTCCTAATGGCTTTAATGAGGTTTTGGCTATTCAGACAAATAGCATGATTATCGGAGATCATATCAATGGCCTCCTTATTGTCAGACTCCACAGAGAGCCTTTTGACACCCAGACTCCTGGCAAGCTTGATACCAGAGAGGATACCCCACAGCTCAGCTGAAAAAGACGAGCCCATACCCAGGTTATGAGTGAAACCAAATGTCACACCCGACCCTAAACGACCTCAATCGGCATCGGGCGTGAAATAGAAAGGTCATAATCAATACTTAGGAGTCTCCAATTTACTATGACGACCTCAATATATATTTACCAACTCCATTATATTACAATTGCAATACCAAAGTTCTAACCATAATTCTAACAATAAGCAACCAACTTCCAAACCTCGCCTAAACGGTCGGTAACCTTCTCTATATCCTGTACTTTATCACCTAAAAACAGTAAAACATTTAAAAACGTGAGACAAAAATCTCAGTAAGAAACTATCCGCTATAAAACCAACTTTACTTAACATAGCTACATATATACCTTTAGAAAAGGATTTAATCAAAACATTATTAAATATACTCAAAACCAAAGTTCATAATATAGTCAAAGTAATAAACCAAAAACCAAAAATATATAATCTTGTATCGACTCTTGAGTTCAAAACCTTATTAAATAGTATAATCAAATAAGCGTTTTATCAAACCCAAATTGTAATCAATAAAACGTAAAACCTTATACCAAAATCAATCATAACGGAAAACATAATCCAAATGAACTTAAAACATTGTATCCATCCTCGAGTTTCTCCCCTTAAGTATCAATCCATAGCCACATATATAGTCGAGACGTCTCTTAACATTGCCTATCCCATATGGTCTTACCCGACACTTCTTTGCCATACCCAATAGGTCTTTCAAAATGTGTACACAGGCCATGTCCCTCACTGAACATGGTCTTCAAATATGGAACCACCGATCCGGATAGCTCTCGATGGATATAAAATCATAAAATCATAAAATCATAACGTGCTCAAATATCCTTTCACAATCAAATTCCAAACTATTTCATAACCAAAAATATTTGGCTACAATTAGCCATTTTATATCATAAAAATCATATTTGGACTTCAATCCAAAATAATAACAATAATAACCGCAACCGTATTTTGTATCATCAACTTCATTTTGTTCAATATAGATTTATATTGAAACCAAAAACATATATGTATATATGCAAATCAACCAAATTAAGCCTTAAATCAACATAATCGAGTAAAATCTGAAATTCACATAGAAGCATAAGCAATAGCTTCATTTGAACCGTAATTTCACAATAAAAAGCAAAATCAGGAAAAACCCCAAGTTTACAAAATACCCGTATAAACCCTGAAATATCAATTTCTGAAACTTCTTTGATTATATATATATATATATATATATATATATATATATATATGTATACATAAAACTCAAAATATAGGTGATAGTTACTTACTGAGATTTTTGTCTCACGTTTTTAAATGTTTTAATGTTTTTAGGTGAGAAAGTACAGGATATAGAGAAGGTTACTGACCGTTTAGGCGAGGTTTGGAAGTTGGTTGCTTATTGTTAGAATTATGGTTAGAACTTTGGTATTGCAATTGTAAAATAATGATATATTGAGGGCGTCATAGTAAATTGGAGACTCCTACGTATTGATTATGACCTTTCCATTTCACACCCGATGCCGATTGAGGTCGTTTAGGGTCGGGTGTGACACCAAACAACCAGGCTCCCCCTCCATCCCTCAAAACCCCTCCAGCCGCGATTCTCCCACTACTGAGACAAGAACCATCCGTACTAAGCTTCACCACCCCATCTTTAGGCCTAACCCAACCGACAAGATGAACCTCTTTCTTCTGAGTAGCTCTGGCCAGGGAATCCCCTTTAAAACTATCAATAACAGAAAGGAGCTTTTTCGAGAAAAACTCAGATAAGTTATGATTAAGAACCTTCCTCTCACCAAAGATTTCCTCATTCCTCCACTTCCAAATTTGGTGGCAAATAATAGCAAAGATAATATCCCCATGCTCCAAATTGGCCAGTAACTTCCCACTCACCCCAAAGTAGAACCAGTCAGTCTCAGGATGGGCAAGGAAGGAAGGAAGAATGTGAGGAGGGAGAACTTTCTTCCAAACCTCAATACTCTTAGAGCAATCCCTAAGAGCATGGCAAAGGGTTTCAATATGGCCTGTACACCTACTGCAGGCACCTGAGACCGCCAGATGCCTTCTGTGTCTATCAGCATTGGTAAGCAACCTATCCTTCACTCCTAGCCAAAGGAAGCTCCTAATTCTGTAAGGGATCTTCAGGGCCCAAATGGATTTCCAAGAAATCAAGGGATGAACAGACCCATTACTGGAGAAGGCTTCAAAGGCAGATTTGCATGAATAAATGCCATTATTGGACAGGACCCAACAATGTCTATCCATGTCTTCCTCTTGAGTGCTTATCTTGACTCCCCTGATTTTAAGGAGAATCTCCAGGCTAAAGAATGACTCAAACATAGGCCACATCCAGTCCCCATCAGAGTCAACCACGTCGGCAATCCTCCAATTATGGATACTGGAAGGCGGGGGGGAGCAACAGACTTCCATAAGAGGTCTATCCCCAATCCAGGTGTCAAACCAAAAGCTAATGGATTTACCATTTCCCACTTCCAGACCAACGCCTGAGCAGAACTCGGCAAAGACAGCGCTAAGCCCTTTCCAAGTAAACGAGCAATTAACCACTCTTTCTTTCGGTCCTCCAAAAATCTTATCCTTTCTGTATTTACCATAGAGCAATCGCACCCAAAGAGAAGAGGGGCACTGCCACATACGCCAGAGGAGCTTCATCAATAAGACTTTGTTGTTATCCTTAGCCTGTCTAATACCGAGACCACCCATGGTCTTAGGCTGGCACACCTCCTTCCAGGGAACCAAGTGGATCTTCCTACCTTCTCCAGACTCACCCCAAAGGAAGCGGCGGTTAATCTTGTCCAGATCATTGAGAACCGGCTCAGGCATTTTACAGGCTTGCATGATATGATTGGGAGCCGCGCAATTGACAGATTGAACTAAGGTAAGGCGACCAGCCAAGGAGAGAGAATTGGCTTTCCAACTAGCACATAACCCATTAGTTCTATCCAGAGTCTCTTTAAAGGAAGCTTTGGACACTCTGTCACTGTGGAGCGGAACCCCCAAATACTTACCCGAGGAGTGAGTAAGGGGAATACTAGACAAATCACTAAGCCTTTTGCAAACACTCCTATTCATATTCTTAGAACAGAGCATCCGAGACTTATGGATATTAATCTTCTGGCCCGAGGCAGCACAGAAACTATCAAGAATATTCATGATGACACTAATTTGCTCTTCATTCCCTTCCACAAAAAGCATCACATCGTCTGCGAAAAACAAGTGGGAAATAGGAGGGCAAAACTTATTAATAGACACAGGATGGAGGGTCCCATTATCCACTGCCTCTTGAATAAGGAGGGCCAGCCTCTCCATAGCTATAACAAAAAGAAAGGGGCTCATAGGATCTCCTTGCCGAATACCCCTAGAAGGAGAGAACTCCTCAGACATATCTCCATTAATCAGGACTTGGAAGACCGGAGAAGAGATACAATCTTCAATCAGCCTTCTCCAGTTCTCAGGAATGCTAACTCTATTTAAGCTATCCATAAGAAAACTCCAATTCAAGTGGTCATACGCTTTCTCCAGGTCAAGCTTAAGAGCCACAATCCCTTTCCTACCTTTTCTCACCTTCATAGAATGAACCATCTCCTGGGCGATAACCACATTATCCATCATTTGCCTGCCAGGGACAAAGCTACCCTAGTTCTGGCTAATAATCCCAGGAAGGATAATCCGGAGTCTATTGGCTATAATCTTAGTAACAGCTTTATAAATAACATTACAGAGACTGATTGGCCGCATTTGCAAAAAAGAAGAAGGTTTCTCAACTTTAGGGATTAGAACCAGGAGGGTTTTATTAACCAGACTGATGTTAATGGAACCCCCAAACACCCCTAGGACAAAGTTGTAAATGCCTTCCTTGACCGTATCCCAGTGTTTATGGTAAAAACTCGCAGGAATACCATCGATCCTAGGAGCTTTAGTAGCTCCAATACTGGAAAAGGCGAGATCAATCTCTTTCAGGCTAATAGGACGAAAAGCTTCTTCCCTAACATCCTCCTCTAACCTTGGAAAGGGAATCCCAGAATGGGCTCTATTCAGATCCACCTCTTCAGCTTCAAAGAGGTTTTTATAGAAATCGAGAGCAAGGCGGCGAATGATTTCCTCCTCATAAATCCAATCTCCCTTGGAATCTTTAATAGCGTCGATTCGATTTCTCTTCCTCCTGATAATAGTAGAAAGATGGAAAAATCTAGTATTCCGGTCGCCATCCTTAATCCAAGCTTTTCTAGACTTCTGGAACCAGAGGAGCTCTTCCTGTCTGAGCACCGCTTCCAACTCATTCTGGAGAGATCTAAGCTGACAGCTCAGACTGTGCTCGAAACGAACCTCCAAACAACACTGAATCCCTTCCATCCTACTTAACAGATTATTTTTCCTCCGGATAATATGGCCAAAGATGTTTTTATTCCATCTTTCCACCTTCCTTTTGAACTCCTCCGCTGCCAGAAGAGCATCATAATGGGGTTGCCAATTATCTTTAACAAAGTTCCCAAACCCAGGATGGGCATCCCAAGCAACGAGGTACCTAAAAGGTCTATTCCCTTTCAGCCTATTACTCTTCACCATTCTAACCAGGATATGACAGTGATCAGAATGCCGGAAGGGAAGATTCAGCACGTTTAAATCAGGAAATCTGTAGAGAGCAGCCACATTCACATAAGCTTTATCCAATCTAACAAACACACTATTCCTTCTCCAAGTGAACTTATGACCAGCGGCTCCCAAATCAGACAGCCCGCATAAATCCATATTTTGCTTATGATTAAGGCACCGGTTAACATAATGATTACCCCCCCTCTTTTTGATCACTCATGAGAGCAATATCATTAAAGTCAGCAACAACTATCCAAGCATCCACCATGCTAGTGTTGATAGTATACAAAAGCTCCCAGAGACGTTTACGGTTAGAAAGAACCGGATCAGCATAAACAAAAGTCACATAGAAGGGATTATTACCTGGATAACAAACCTTACTATGGATGCATTGTTTATCCAGATTAATAATATCAATTCTAATCCGATTTGGCTTCTAAAAAAGCCAAATCCCCCCAGCCCGACCAGTAGCCTCTGATCTGATACAACTCCAAGACTTAAATTTACTCACCACCTCATCAGCCTTGACCCCACTAACCTTGGTTTCGAGTAGGGCAAAACAAGAGGGATTAAACTGCTTGATAAGATCGTTAACATGAATGCGGGTAGCCTTACTAGCCGCACCCCTAACATTCCAAACGCAAAAATCCATCAGAAAAGAGGATACTGATCAAGACCCAAACCTTAAGCAAGGTATTTGTTAGGGGCTCCTGAGAGCCTAGAGGAGGTGCCCGCATGTCTCCTCTTATCCCAAGACCCCAAAGAATTCTGGCTCTTTTTAGGGTTAGCATTAGGTTTCTTCAATTTCATCTTGTTAACTCCCATAGTTTTCAAAGAAGCACAATCCATAGGAGTTTTAGAAGTATTGACTTTATTGGTTGTTGCTCCACCTCTAGGGCCAATGACCAGGGAGTTTACCTTACTAGTAGCTTTAGGATCGAAAAGAGGGTTGATAGATTCACCCAGGATGGAGTCATGCTCGGCAGATTCCAGGCCCGACATACTTAACTCCAAATGCTCATTAGATAAAGCATTATCCTGACTCACATCCAGAGCCAGGACACCAAATCTCGACCCTGATCCGGAAGTAGAAGCAACCTCAGCACCAGACCTGGAATCAGGGGGCCTAACCTTGATTTCAGGATTAATCTGCATAGAGTACAACTTCTTACTGATGTCAGAGCTCTGGTTACGAACAGTAGCAACATGAGGCTTACGTCTAGCCGTCCTTTTAGCCAGCATCCAAGGGCCAAAATTCTTTTCTTCAATCTGAGGCTCATCTCTACCTATGATAGGCACCACCACCTCATCAACCGCCTTCCATTTCCTAGGGCATCCCTCAAAGGTATGACCAAACATGCCACACTCAAAACAAATATTGTGAATCCCTTCATATTCAATATGAAAGACTTTATTTCGAACGTTGAATTTGGACAGAAGAGGCTTAGCCAAATCAATATCTATACAAACCCTGGCAAACTTGCCTCTTTCTGCCCCAACAGTAGTTTTATCAATATGGTGGACTTTCCCAACCAGACCACCAATTTTATTCAGGAATCTTTCATTATAATACTCAAAACATCACGTTTTAAAACCTTAATTCGTTCCAACGACGGATTAAGTGAACCTTGTAATTACAACCATTTCTTAAATTGTACATAATGGAGTTTTGAATCGTTTTCTTATCCAAATGGTTTTGTACAAAAATAAATGGACTTGTATGCTTAATCACGTTTTCTTGTTAAAGCTTTTTATCTCACACTTTCAAACACTCGAATCGTTCCAACGGCGATTCGAGTCGATATCATGTAAATTAACTGGGTTTTGAAACGTACCTAAATCGTTCCAACGGTGATTAAGGTACGAACCATGTAAATAAACTCGTTTTGTGGAATGAGCTTAGCTTAGAGTTAGCGTATAATATGAAGTATAAATCACATTGTGAATAAATCAATTCTTTCTTCTCCCCCTCTCTCTCCTATGTACTTTAAATTTATGCAAAATGGGTGATTCTTTACTAAGATGGCTTTTAATGACATGCTCAAAACGGTTTTCAAAGCAAGAAAGAAAAGGTTTCAAATGAATTTTAAACTTAAAGAAATATGCGATTAGTCCGTTATCGCCTAACACGCTGAGTAGGAGGCCGGTGGTTCATAACCGGGCGATGTCGGGGTGCCTAGTAGCCTTTCTCCGGAAAGGAGCTAGCCTTCTCGGCTCGTACCTAAGTTTCCCGAACCCTCACCGGTCTCCCGCAAGGGATCGGTGTTCTTTTTCCCATTCGTGGGTGGCGACTCTTCCATACTCCGAGCTCCGGTCCTGCCGAGCAGCTTGATTCCACGATTGGTTGCTTTCGGTGTCAATCACCGCCTACGTCGCCATGAGGTGTCCACCCTCCGATCCGCCCGGGCGAGGCCGTTCGGCACCTTATCTAACAGCAGCCTCCATCTTTTTCTCCTTCTCTTCTCTCTTTCAGAGAAACCGTAACTCCCTGCCATGGCCGCCGACATCTCCTTGCTCCGCCGCCTTACTCTTTTTCTCTGTTTTCCTTTCCTTTTCTTTCAAAACGGCACCAGTCCCAAGCTAGAGGAATCCCACGGATGACCGTTCGAATCACCATCGACCTCGTTTCTACGAGAACTTCTCTCGGATCTCTGCTCGTTTTCGTTCAGATCAGTTCACACCGGAGGCTGACGAAGCAGTTAACGACGGGGATGGTGTAATGGCAGTGCTATTCTGGTCGACGGTCCGATTCCTCCCAAACGCGGCGGATTTACGGTGAGTTCTCGCCTTTTTCCTCCTGTTCCCTCTCTTCGCTTCTTGGTTTTTTAGCGCGATGTTCTGATACCATTTTCTTCAGTGTTTACAGGTGAAACGGAGCCGAACCGCTTCCGACCTGTCCCGTTTAAGGGGTTTATAGGCGGTTCGGCCCCCCTGTGGAGGGCGGACAGCCATAGCTCGGCTCCTGCATGTGGTTTTTCTAAGGTAAATAACGTTTATTATGTTTTTTTCTTTTCATATTTTCGTCTTTAACGAAAATGTCACTGACTTATTGCTTTTCTTGTTCGTTGGACCCGCAATACAGGTCGGTGGTGACTCATGGGTTTGCTACAGATTAAATAAAACAAAGACGCTTATTTGCGATATTCTGTGTTTTTCTTTTGGTAAAAAGAAGCTTTCCGGGACTTGCTGTTGATTTGAAACGGAGATGGTTTCTTTTCACGATTCTGTGTTTTACTCCTTTCAGAGACCTTTTTATCTTTTGGTTTTGGTTTAGTTGCAGATTCTGTTCTTTTCTTATTTTTTTGGTCTGGATCTGAGGAAGAGTATAACCTCATTTTTGGTTGCATTGTAAATGTATTTTTAGTGTGAAGGAAAAAAACAGTACAGTGAATGAATGAAAGAAGAAGAAGAAAATGGGATACAGTGCATAAGGAAATAATAAATAAAAAGATCTAAATAGTGAAAATGATGGTTTTTCCTGGAGATTTCCAGATCTGGAAAATATAATCTATTTTCTAGGTCTTTTGAAATCCCTTGCATCTTTAAGGTTTTTTAAGAAAATAAGATACAATAAATAAGAGACTGAAATGATAAAAAAAGGATGATTTTTTGAGAGACTGGGACTTTCCAGATCTAGAAAGTAGAACTTATTTTCCAGATCAGTTGGAATCCCTTGCATCTTTAATGTTTTTAAGGAAAATGAGATGAAAATGAGATACACTGAATAAAAAAAATTGAAGTAATAAGGAGGATGGTTTTATCAGAAGCTAGGGACTTCCAGATTTGGAAAGTAGAACCTATTTTCCAGATCTATTGGAGTCCCTTGCATTTTTTAAGATTTTTCGTTTCCAGTTTTCAGAACTTGGATACTGGTTTTTAAAAAACTCAGCTTTTAGCTTAAAAGAAGAAAATAAGTGCTATTTTTAAGAAGGTAGAAAGAAGTAAATGAACGACTGAGCCAGTGTAATGAAGAGAGTAGAAGAAAAAGAATTAATAAAAATGACAGTTTACCTGTTGGATCAAGAGAGTATAATGAGGAAGAAGCACCTCTCTTTATCTACATTTCTCTTGTCTGCTTCCTTCTCCCCCTCTCTTCTCCTTTTTTTGTCTCTCATTTTTGCTTGGGCCCCTCTTCTTTATATAGAGAGTTTTCTAATTAATTAATGATTAATAAAGTGCTAATATTGTAATTAGAGTTGATTTTGATTTGTGCTTGATTAGTAACTGCCAACTTATTAGGATAGACTTGGGCTTGAGTTTTGGATTCGGAATTGGGCTTCATGCTTTGGGGCCATATTTTGGGGCCATTAGTTGTAAATCTATAAATTGTTAATAAACTTTTATTTACTTTCATCCATTTCATATTTTTTGTTAAGAATAACAACATAAAAATTAATCGGTATTTTATAACTAAATAACACGTGTTTACATTTTGAATATAACTCTAGCAAATAAAATTAAATACCGTTCCATTCATATTTAATCAAAGAAATGACATTCCCTTAATTAATAATTGTCATCCTAATCAATCGACTTAGTTTTTATAACATAAACATTCAATCGATTATAGGGATTTTATATATAATTTCAGTTACTTTTTCGCAAAATATTAGTTTATTTAGTAAATATCTATAATAAAAATATTTATGAAATAAATTGGTTTAAAAACGTAAAATTACTAAAAAACGAGAAATTACCCCGGACAAAATGAGTATCTACAGAGTGAACCGCCAATGGTGAGGTGTTTACTTAGCTATCCATTAACCTCGTTTAATTGAACATGTGTCATTTTCTTAAAAATACGACCTATGCTAACTGAATTGCGGCTTTTGGATATTGTGTCTCTATTTTGTGCTTCTGAATGCATGTGATTATAGCTGTTTGAGATTGTGTCAGGCACCTAGTTAAGCCAGAAGGGTTTTTCTAGCTTGGCTAGTTAATTGCGGGTTTAGTTTTAAGATTACTTGGGGACCAGTAAAGTTTTAAGTGTGGGGAGGTTTGATAGGGGTCAAAAAACCCTATCTTTAGGTACGTTTTTTTAGGGTAGTTTTAACTAGTTTTTGGCAAATAAGCAAGTATTTCTTGCACTTTTATGCATTTGTATCTGTTATATTCAATTTTCGCACTTGTTTTAGTACTTTTTATAGTTTTTAGACGTTTCTTAGTGTTTCCAGAAGAAATAACGTCAAAACAACACACACTTGAACTTTGCCTTATTTATTTTGGCTAATTGATCCACCAAAAGTTACACCAAAAAGAGTTTTTACTCTGTTAAAAAAAATAATTTTTACTCAAATCTGAAGGCTAGTGGGTCAATTTAGCCTTGGACTAATGATTTTTGGAGTTTGATGTGTGTGTGCAGGTCAAGTGTGGACAAAAACGGTAGAAAATCGCGTCTCGGGGACCCCCGAGAGCAGTTCGGCGAGCTGGGCAAAACCAGCCCGCCGAGTTGAATAAACTGGCAACAGCTCTGATGGATGAAATAAATCATTTGGTAGTGGTACTATAGGCGATTTGGTAGAACCGTAATGCAAAGCTCTGGTCGGCGGTGGAGGAAACTACAGAGACTGTTAGTCGATAGGCGAAGCGTATGGTGGCAGATTGGCGAGCAACGAACCATCGAGTACATCAACAACATTTTGCCTTGAGTATTGCACATCTTCTCGACTGGCAGAAACCGCCATTGGGACGGGTTAAATGTAACGTTGGTGCGGCTCTATTCGTGGACATAGGAGGGTACGGTGCTGGAGCTGTTGCTCGAGACTGTTCTAGCAATTTTATTACGTGTTTCAGCAAACATAATTTGGATTCTTTAACTGTATTATTGGCTGAAGCTCTTGCCCTTTGGGAAGTTATGAAGTGGTCTCTTTCGGTTCAACTTCAAAGTGTAATATTCGAATCTGATGCGAAGATAACTGTGGAGATGGTAAATTCCAAGCAAACTGACTTATCTGAGTTAGGTGGTGTGATCGAAGATATCCAGTCATTTCTGATGGAACACCCAGATTTTATTGTGGCTTTTACTCCCCGATTAGCGAACGGTGTGACTCATTCTATGACTCATCATGCTCGTTTCAGTGCTAATTATTTCAGTGATTTTAGAATTCTTGCTTATATTTTTTTGCTCTATGTAATAACCCTGTTTCGGTTTAATTGATTAGCATTTTTTCTCAAAAAAAAAGATCCACCTCAATCATGAATTCTTTATTGAGAAGTCGACTTCACCATTCTGCAATCCATCGTAGTTAAACCCCAGACCTTCCATTTTTACGAGAGAATGTTATAACTAAGTAAGAGAACATTACATAATAGTTGTTTCAACGATTAATGCGAATTAATTTATTACGATTTTAGATAGACTTAGTTACTAAAATAGATGCTACTTTAGCTTTTGGATCAGTTAATGTAAATTAATGTACATTCTAATTGTACAAACATACTAGTATAACTAATATATCTATTAATACAAATTAATTTATTATGATTTTAGAACGACTTAGTTACTAAAATAGATGATACTTTAAGCTTTTGGATCAGTTAATGTAATTTAATGTACATTTTAATTTTACGAACATACTATAACTACTATATCGATTAATACAAATGAATTTATTATAATTTTAAAACAATTTAGTGTCCGTTTGGTTTTATTTTTTGGAACTGCTTTCTGTCTTTTAATTTTAAACATAAGATAAAAAATGTTTTTACCAAAAAAATTAACTAACATATATTATCTATCAACAACAACAAACATCAAATAACTAACAATTTAATATAAATTAATGTACATTTTAATTTACTTACAACTATAATTAATATATTAATCAATGCGAATTGATATGATACGGTTTAAGCGAAATATAATAAATGAAGGTAACAAATATGCATAATTTATACAAATAAGAAGAGGGAAAAAATTCAGTCAAATAAAAGGAAAAATAAAATCCATAAAAATCCATAAAAATTATTGTTGTATTACACAAAAAAAGGGATTAAACCTTGAATAAGAAAGATTCTTTTTGAGTTTTTGAGTAAAAAAAAAAACCCTAAAACAATTGCTCAGCCAAACAGTGTCTTACCTAAACTATTAAACTAGTTTAAATACATCAGTTTGTTATTAGGTTTTGGAGAGAGAGGACATCTTAAGTTTCGCTTCGGTCTATACGCCTCTCTCTCTCTTTCTTTCTGTGTGTTTTCTTCTTTCTTTCTCCTTTGCTTTTCCATTCTGTCATACAGTTCTCAATCTAGGGTTTTAGCTTCAGCTATCTTTTTCTCAACATGAGCAACGACAACAAGGACAGCTTTGCCATGTCTGATCTCACCGCCGGTAACTTCTTATCTTCAAAAACCTTTCACATCTTATTGTTAATTTCCCCCTAATTATGGTGTTGTTTGTTATCTGTACTTATTTTGTGTGTCTTTGATTTCTGTTTGTTGTAGCTCTTAACGAAGAAGACCGACAAGGACTTGTTAATGCTCTCAAGGTTAGTTTTGGTTCATAGGCAGTACTAGTTATGCAGACTTGTGTTGTTCACAATTCAAGTTTAGTCTGGGGAATTAGGGTTTTATTTGCTTCTTTATGTTAGCTAACTCAATTTATTTCTTACCTATTTTAGTTCCTTTATTGTATTTGTATTAGTTTTTAGGTTAGGAGTGACGAATCTCATTACTGATTATTTTTTGTTGCAGAATAAGCTACAAAATCTGGCGGGCCAGCAAACTGATATGCTTGAGAATTTGACTCCCAGCGTGAGGAAGCGTGTTGATGCTCTCAGGGAGATCCAGGTATGATCTTTTTTAACCTAACCTGACTTATTTTGCTGTTGCTTTGATTTGGATATTTCTCGTGTCTGAATTTTATATAATTTTTGGGCCTGTATACGGCATGTTTGGTGCTGATGATACGCTAGTGAAATGTTGTTTGCTTCTGATAATATGTAATATTGATTGTGGCTGTTTTAAGGTTTTGATATCACATCATAATAGTATCAAAATATACGCAAATAGTATTTAGAAATGCACGGAATTGCTTTTTGAGCTATCTTTTCATAGAAACCATCCTTTGTACTCGACTGGCCATGCCACTCCTAATCAAATATCCTGATTGAATTTTTTGGTGCTTTTGATAAGAGTTATTGTTGTGTGTGTTCCTATCTTCTGCTGAATGCTGATATTATAGCCTCTTAATATAAGAACCTGGAATCTTTTCAAGGAATGACTGCATTTTAATGTTATGGGAACTCCCTACCCTATCTTGGGATTCCTGTTTCCCCTTTTCCTTTTGGCAAACCATTACAATATCTTGGAATTTGAGTACGGTGTAGGCAAGTGCATTTCACATCAGAAGGGTTCACTTTCCCTATTCATTCAATTGTTGTTCTTTCATTTTGGTAATGGTTATCTTTTTCCCCTTTTAATGTGAGCATCTTGGTTAGGTGCTCTTCTTTCTGTTAGTTTGTTAAGAAAAGATAAGTAGGATGAAGTTGATCACATTTATAACTTATCTGTTGATGTAGAGTGAACATGATGAATTAGAAGCGAAGTTTTTCGAGGAGAGGGCAGCACTCGAGGCCAAATATCAGAAATTATATCAACCATTGTACAACAAGGTAGTAACGTATTTCAGTGTGTTACCTTCCATTTGAATATAATGGAGCTCTCTCTTTGTTTTTGAATTAAGTTTGTTTTTTGCTGTTGTTACAGAGATATGACATTGTCAATGGTGCTGTTGAAGTTGATGGCGCTGCAAATGAAGCAGCAGTAGACCCAGAAACAGGCAAACCTGCTGAAGGTACCCTTGCACATTACCCAATGATATATTTATTCTGCCATTTGCGTGTTGTTGTTGGCTTGATAAGTACTCTTTTGATGTAGAAAAAGGTGTTCCTGATTTCTGGCTCATTGCATTGAAAAACAATGAAGTTTTAGCTGAGGAGGTAAGTCGTATGTGCTGCATTATTTGTTATAATGTTGAATTATGTTTGAATAAGAGTTAACGATTTCTTTCATTTGATTTTAGGTAACTGAGCGCGATGAAGGAGCTCTCAAGTACTTGAAAGATATTAAGTGGTGTAGAGTAGATGAGCCCAAGGGTTTCAAGCTCGATTTCTTCTTTGATACCAATCCTTACTTCAAGAATACAGTCTTGACTAAGACATATCACATGATTGATGAAGATGAGCCTATCCTTGAGAAAGCAATAGGGTAACTTCTATTCCGATTTTTTTTTTGTGTGCAGAGAAGTCTCTCTTAGCTAACTTTTCCCCAGTTAGGCTCTTAAGCTGACCCTTCCACAAATAACTAAAATTTTTGTTTTTTGCCTGACATTCTGTAGGACTGAGATTGAATGGTATCCAGGAAAATGTTTGACCCAGAAACTCCTTAAGAAGAAGCCTAAAAAGGGATCAAAGAATGCTAAGCCAATTACTAAGACTGAGGAGTGCGAGAGTTTTTTCAACTTCTTCAATCCACCTCAAGTACCCGAGGATGATGAAGATATTGATGAAGATACCGTATGACATCTTTCTATTGTAGACATTTAACAATTTATTTGTCCGCTTTCATTTTCTAATTTCTTTGTTCATCTGTTTGACTAGGCTGAGGAGCTTCAGAATCAAATGGAACAGGATTATGATGTTGGGTAAGCGCTCTATAATAAACAATATATTGTTGGTTTTTAGTTCCCCTGTTCTTCATTAAGTTATCATGCATTCTCTTACTAATAAAATTACTTTTTCAGGTCAACCATTAGGGACAAAATTATCCCTCATGCCGTGTCATGGTATACTGGCGAGGCTGTTCAGGGAGACGACCTTGGACTAGACGATGATGACGATGATGATGATGATGATGAGCTTGATGACCTTGATGATGATGAAGATGATGAGGACGAGGAAGAAGATGAGGACGAGGACGATGAAGAAGACAACAAGACCAAAAAGAAGGTATAAAGATGCTCTTTTTTTCCTTTTCCAAATATTATTAGTATTACTTACTTGGTTTTGGATACTGATAATTGTTTGTTTTTCCGACTATGGATGCAGTCCTCAGCTGGAACCAAGGTAGCGAGCAAGCGTCCCTGATTCATATGCTTTTATTTAGCGAACCTTATTCCCAGATATCGTATCTTATAAATGTTTACGTTTGTGGTTGTGCAATGTAGAAGAGTGGAAGAGCACAAGCCGGAGAAGGTCTGCAGGGAGAGAGGCCACCTGAATGCAAGCAACAGTAGGAGTTCAATTTGATCGCCACAGGCCCACAGCAGTGTATTTGAATTTGAAGTAGGTGAATTTATGTTTTGGAGGAGCACAGGAAGGGAAAGGAGAGATACTCTGGCTTGAAGTTTTGGGTGGCTATTTATTTATTTATTTTGGTCATGTTATGATGAAGGATTGATTTAGAGTTCTCTTCTTTCTCTTTACCCTCATGGTTTGGAATTAGTAGTTTTTTTCTTTTTTCTTTTTTTGTTGGTGTTTGTGGGATTTACTTAATGTCGATGTTTTATGAGTCCTTTATAGGAGAGATTTATTTATCACAGTTTTAATCTTTCTTGTGATCATACCTGTATGTTTTTGCTCAGTTGGATTATGTCAGAATATTATTAGCCTTTTTTATTTGCCTCAATTTTGAAATTTAGTCCCATCATAATTTTCAAAAGATTTGGAAAAAATAGAAAATGTTTAATGCGCACCAACTCATACATGCTGGAAAGTAGAATTGGAAAAATAATTAAAGAAATAAGTAATGCTATTAAAGATACAGCCATAGTCAAATTTTTAAATACATCTGTACCGAAATTCAAATTTGTTTTAATATTAATAGGGTTCCAAATTTGACATACACAAAATAGGTAAGTCATAGCTTAGATGGATGAATTCTTAGTTGGCTTTTTAAGGTTACTTGCCGATTTAAACTTCCCTCTTTTGGAAACAAGTCATTTTCAACTTCTGACCCCATAATATTTGTGTATTATTTTCCATTTTTGATAATCCTTTTCAAACTGTATTCTAATACATCCCATCAAATTAGTTTTTGCTTTCTGATGTATTTGGGCTTGGGCTTAAAAAGCACTATTGACCCATAATGGGTCAATAATGCTTTTAAGGAGAGCCTGTTCGAATATAAGTATTAATTTAAATTGGAAAAGAATAATATAATTCGACGGTGCCTTCTATGGTTACTTTGTACCCATAATGGGTCAATAATGCTTTTAAGGAGAGCCTGTTCGAATATAAGTATTAATTTAAATTGGAAAAGATCTTCTATGGTTAGTTTGTTTTTGACAAAGTAACCATTACTTGGTGGAGATTGTGGTTTATGCATCGAACCTTGTTACAAAGTACGGAATTGCACAACTAACGTTTATAATTGGCAAGGGAAGGCTTGCCCCCAATACACCCTTGTGGTGTGACCCCTCCCCACAAGTCAATAATGGACGAAAAATGGAATGTTGGAGTTGTGGCAAGCCCGAACATGTGAATGTTAATTGTAAACTACTAAATAAGGATGACAATAAACAATAAGCAAATATTGTAACAATTGAGGTACAGAGGATATATTATGTCTTCGTGGTTTTGTATTAGCGTCTCGTTGTTGTCTATGTGGCATTGCCTAGGAGACATATGATCATCCTGCAGTTTTGCCCAAACTCTCTAGCACTCAGTTGCGGATGCTTTTTTGACGAACCTGGATACGCCCCAGACGATTGCTGAACTGATTCACAAGGCGTGTAACCTCCATTTTGGCTCACAGGTAAGTCCGCTGTGGAAAAGTGCGATAGTTAATACCATCTGAGTCATTTGGAAGGTCCGTAATGACTGCATATTTAATTCAAGTTCTCTTGATATTTCCTATACTTTGCGACTGATATGGATGGGGGTAAAGGATACCGATTTCCTCAACACTGGTTCAATCTCTTCAGACCGAGATGAACGAATTTTGCAAAACTTTGGTATTCAGGGTCGCTTTACTCGAGTGCCAGCATGCTAGTTAGTCTCTTGGGTTCCTCCTTCGTCCGATTGGACGAAAGTAAACACTGACGGCTCGACCTCGACAACATCCGCAGGTGCTGGTGGAATTTTTAGAATCGCAAGAGGATTTCCGAGGGGTGTTTTGCAGTAAAGTTAGAGACTTTTGACACTTTTCTTGCTAAATTGCAGGCAATGGTTCCCACTCTAGATAGAGTCTGACTCCTTGGTTTTGGTGAATCTTTTGAAGGAAAAACGTAAAGAAGTTCCCTGGAAGTTCATGCTTGATTGGTTGCACTATTTGGATATTCTTAACACCATAACTGTATTCATCTCTCATGTTTCCAAGGAGAATAATACAGTTGCAGATTGCCTCTCCCGCACAGGTGCGACTGCCTCAATGGATTAGTGGTGGGATAGGTATCCCCTTTTTGTTCCTAATTCGTGTTTTATGATGCTAATGGTACTGTTTATAGAAGATTTAACTAGTCTTATAGTCTGGGACATGTTGTCATTTTCTATTCATTTATTGGTTTTTTTATTATTTTTTTCAATCTTTGTATTCTTTCTTTTTATATTAATAATTTTGGATTGCATGAGTTTGATTTATTTTGTCTTATGCCAACTTAGTTGCAGGGCCGGCTCTAGGGGCAAGCCGCATAGGCGGCCGCCTAAGGCCTCCGATCGGAATTTGTTTTAAATTTGATAATTATTAAGATTGCTATGGTTAAAAATTATGAAAACTTGGATTTCTAATAAAATGTAGAGCTATATTGATTGGCAAAGACATTGTGGAGTTGTTTGTGAAGTTGAGAGTTCGATTTTTGGATTTGTATATTTTGATTCTCATTTTTTTTTATTTCTGATTTTCTTTATTATTTCTTATTATTATATTATATAAATTTCTTTTCTCATATATGTTTTTGTTATTATTATTATTATATAATTTTAATAAATTTTTTTAATAATCTTAAAGTTCTATTCTTGGATTTGTATATTTTGATTATCATTTTTTTATTTCTGATTTTCTTTATTATTTCTTATTATTATATTATATAAATTTATTTTATTTTTTCATATATGTTTTGTTATTATTATTATTATATAATTTTAATAATTTTTTTAATAATCTTAATTTTTTTATTAAATCAAATTGATAATATATATTCAATCTAAAATGACTAATATATTATATATTGATTTACTTGTTACAATATATTTTAGAAGACAATTAATTTTCACTAATTTACTCATACTATTGAATTAATTACATAACAATCTGTATCGATCAATTTTTTTATGGTGAATATTTTTACAAAATCAAAATGAAAATTATAATCTAGTAGGACAACAATTTATAAGAAGGTCCAAATATTTATGGACCACTGCAAAACATTATGGACCACCGCACACCATTTCTTATCCTTAAAAATAATATATGTACTTTTTTGTGGGCTTATATGGGTTGTGCTCGGTATTTGAGTTTTATGACGTGATTTATTAAAAAAAATTTATAATATAACATATTGAGTTAATTACATAACAACATGTACCGATCAATTTTTTTTATGTCTAGTATTTTTACAAATTCAAAATGAAAATTATAATTTAGTAGGATAATAATTCATAAGAAGGCCCAAATGTTTATGGACCGACCCTGAGCATAGACAAAGAGTGTGACCGTATAGTTCCTGAGCCAAAAGGGGTTTAAATTATTTTTTACTATATAATAATTTTTTCAAATGTAGTTATAAAACTCATTCATAACTACAAAATGACCAAATAATATGATATTTTAGTTCTAAAATATATATCCAACTTTTTATTTTAAACTTTTAAATACAATTTTTTAATTAAGAGCTTCTTTATCTTTTTTTGCCTAAGGCTTATAAAAATGTTAGGAGCGGCCCTAGTTAGGACCTCTAAAATACTGGAGACGGCTCTGCCTAGTTGGAATAAGTCGAGTTTCCCTAGCTTCCTGCTTTTACTTAAAAAAAAAAACTAATTAACCAATACTTGTATTAATTTCAAGGGTTAAGGTGCAAAAATACCCCTAACGTTTTTGGTCAGGAGCAATTTTACCCCTAACGTCTAAAATGGTGCAATTTTACTCCTAACGTTTGTAGCCAAGAGCAATTTTACCCTTAACGTTGATAATTTGGATCAATTTTACCCCTATTATAAAACACATATATTTTTGTTCCTTATTTTGCACCAATTGCATATCAATTCGTTCTAAAACAAAGGATTTCATGTTTTTTTTGTAATTTAATAATAGAATTGGAGATTAATATTTATAAATTCGGTGAATTTTTTGATTTTTTTTTGTCTAATTCACATATAACATTTTTTTTTATTTTTTTTGTTATATTTTTTCACATCCCTATATGTTTGTGATTTGTTACTGATAAAATGACGCACTTGTAAAGTGTAGATACAAGATTCATGATCGAGAAGACAGTTTGATGAATTATTTATCAAATTAACTCAATTTACCAACGTTAGGGGTAAA
Organism: Euphorbia lathyris; assembly: GCF_963576675.1. NCBI lineage: Eukaryota > Viridiplantae > Streptophyta > Magnoliopsida > Malpighiales > Euphorbiaceae > Euphorbia > Euphorbia lathyris. The sequence continues at coordinate 27,657,929 of NC_088917.1, read as the reverse complement.
ATTGCTCTTGGCTTCCAACGTTAGAGGTAAAATTGCACCATTTTAGACATTAGGGGTAAAGTTGCTCCTGACCCAAAACGTTAGGGGTATTTTTGCACCTTAACCTAATTTCAAAGAATATTTCATAAATAATAATAAAAATCTTAAAGTTGAAATTACCTTGACAGTAATTTTAGTGATTTTAATAAAAAAATAAAAATAAAATTACTTTATTATCCCGAAGAAAATATTATTATGTCTGTCTTGTCCTGTAAAGCAACACAGTATAATTGACCTTTAATTACAGAGCGCACAAAAGGAGGGAAACCAAAACATCAAAGAGCTAAAACCCTAAATACTCAAAACAGAGCAGAGTCTCTTTCTCCCTCCATTCTCTGCTCTTTCTCTTTTTCCCTGAGCATTTTTCTTCTCTTCAGGAGAGTGTAGAAGCGTTCTGTTTTAGCTTCACTTGCTCTCCCTATATCTTTGACACAGGTGCTTTGCTTATAGCCTTCCATGGCCAGGCTTCTTCGAAACGTTTCTTTGCTGAAAAGCTCCTTACTGTCACCCGAGGTAGTTTACTCCTTGAATGTCATTCCTCTAATCTTTTGGAACTGTGGAGTCTGATTTTTTCTGTCTTTGTGTATCTGGAAGTAAGAAAAGTTGAATGTATATATAACAAGCACAACTTACTCGGATGAGTTAAGCTCTAGTCTGTCGAGGAAATGTATTTTTTCATTTGACCTATCCCGTTGTTTACTTCTCCTGGAATTAACTTCACTTCTGTAATATTTTCTTTACCAGGGATTAAGGAGAGGAGTATTGGGAGCATCTTCTCAAAGTTGTGGTTTCGCCACTAAAGGTGCTGAAAATTCATGACCTGATGCTATTATTGTTTTTATTGTTTGACTTGAACACTTTAAAAGAGACGTAAATAAGCTAACAGGTAGTTAGACCCTTATTTACAACTTCCTGACATGATATCGAACGTTGAAAATTGCATTAGCTGGAAAATGTTGCCATGGAAGATATGTTTAATAATAGTTATTTGAAGGATTCAAATGGTTCACATTATAATCTATTCACATACTTGAAAAATGTTGATTGTAGTAAGTTTTGAAATTATGTGTCCTCTGATTTTGAATGGTATTGATTAGAAGTTTCTCTGGTGATATACTTGAACCCGTTGACTCTTTATGTGAGTTTAAGTTTTCTTTGGTTGTCATATGATTATTTGAGTTTACAGCACTATTGTTTTATTCTGAGCTATTAGTTAACTTTGGCTTTTGAATGATTGGATTTTTATGCTGTAATATGCTTGATTGGGACTTGGGCTAATGATGCTGCAGTTCATTTCTGTTGCAATATTGAAACAAAATCTCAACATCCTCGTATTTGAAGGTAAAAGAAAGTCAAAGTCAGATGGAACTGGAAGTGAGTCCAATGAAGATAATATGTCCAAGAAAGAGGTGGCTTTACAACAGGCCCTAGATCAGATTACTACCACACATGGAAAGGGTTCTATCATGTGGTTTGGCCGATCCTTGTCTCCCCAAAAAGTTCCAGTGATATCCACAGGTTCCTTTGGTCTTGATGTAGCACTTGGAACTGGTGGATTTCCAAAGGTATAGGACCCTTTTTTCATGCTTTTTTTCTTTTCTTTTCTTTTCTTGTGGTGCATGCTTATTGGCCTTAAGTTCTTATATGTTTTATTATAGTAAGTTTGAAGTTTCTTGTAAAGAATATTCTCTCTCTTCCTTCCTCTTTTAATTATTTCTGGCTGCTGTATCTTAGCATATTAATTTATTGAAAGGAAATAGTTATGAAAAGTTGTATTATAGTTATAACGCCTTAAACCTTTATTGTTGTAATGGTTTTATGAAAATCAAGATTTTCTTTTTTCTACTCTATTGAGCCAAAAAATTCTATGGTCTTAGACCTATTAGTTTCCTCTGCTTATGGAATCTGTGGATTGAATTTCTGCAGGGTCGTGTTGTGGAGATTTATGGTCCAGAGGCTTCTGGGAAAACCACCCTTGCTCTGCATGCTATTGCTGAAGCACAGAAGCAAGGAGGTTAAGTGACGAGACTTCTTTAATATATCATTTTTATAAGTTATTGGTAATTCTGATCGGTGAGGGCGAGCCTTGGCGCAACGGTAAACGTTGTTGTCGTGTGACCAAGAGGTCACGGGTTCGAGTCTTAGGAGCGGCCTCTTGCCAAAATAAATTGGTAGGGGAAGGCTTGCCCCCAGTACACCCTTGTGGTGGGACCCCTCCCCGGACCCTCGCTCAGCGGGGACGCGTAGTGCGACCGGGCCGCCCTTTTTTTATTGGTAATTCTGATCGGTACCTGGTTGTTACATTCTCATTCCAATCCTGGCAATAATTGGGTTATTCTGTGAGCTTGAGGAAGTAATTTAGACAATTGTTATTAAGTTGGCAAAAATCAATTGAAACTGTGTAAGGTTTTCACTTCATGCATGATTTTGATACATACCATTCTTTGCAGGTTACTGTGTTTTTATTGATGCTGAGCATGCTCTTGATTCATCACTGGCTCAGGCCATCGGAGTAAACACTGAAAACTTACTTCTTTCACAACCTGATTGTGGTGAACAAGCTCTCAGTATGGTTGACACTCTTATTAGAAGTGGTTCAGTGGATGTTGTGGTTGTTGACAGCGTAAGTAAAGTGCGTTTTTTATTTAGGCTTAGCGGTGTATTATACTAATTTCAGCTATAGTTTTTTGTATGTGCCAGATCATGTTTATGTTTTTCTTGATCATGAAACTGGTTGTCTTTTTCCCATTCTCAGTTGTGGTCATGTTTTGGAATTGGCATTTTGCTATATCTTTTCTTATATCAATAGATGCTTCATATAATTGAGTTGGATTATTTATTTGGTTTAATGTCCTATGTTTGGCAATAACAGGTTGCTGCCCTTGTGCCTAAAAGTGAGCTTGATGGTGAGATGGGCGATGCTCACATGGCTGTGCAAGCTAGATTGATGAGCCAGGCACTTCGCAAATTGAGTCACTCTTTATCTTTATCACAAACAATACTGATCTTTATAAATCAAGTATGACTTTTGTTCTTAGCTCTTATCATATTCCATTTATACCTGTGTGTGTATCTACTTCTGATTCCTATATGCCTAATAAACTTAATAGCATTGTCTATTCCTATTTTTATCGGATAGAATTCCTCATATTGAGATAAATAAATTAAAAAAAAGAAATTAGTTACACTAGCTGGACGCAAAGCTAGTATGGCATTTTTTACCATATTGATTCCGAAGGCACATTTCTGGTGCTTTTGTTGGTAGTTGGGACTGTTAATTTAGCCTCACAGAGTCTAATCATAATTGCCTTGCTACTGGCATTTGGATTTGAGGTCTGTGAACATTGTGGTTTCTCTAAATTTTGGAAGCATATGGTCGAAACTAGGAGCATCAAGCATGAGAAGCCAGTGCAAATACTTCGAGCATCACAGTCCCTAACGAAACCAGGAATCGACAACCTCTGGAACTGTGGAGATCTGGATCTGGAGATCAAAGAGAGAGGAAAGGAAGAGAGGGCGAGAGGAGCCTAAAATTATTATTTATTTTAAATTTTTTAATTTTACAGACTGCCACGTGTCTGACACGGGGTGGCCACTTAGTAGTCAAATACTATGTGGTGCTGAGCTGGCAAAGAGGAAGGGGATTGACTTCCTATGTTAGGTTTCTGATGGTTTCTTTGCCTCAACTGGCCAAAATTGACTCCATTGAAAACCAAAGTTTAGTGATTTTATTGACATAAAATTAAGTTTAGTGACCTCAGTAAAATATTGTCTAAACTTCAGTGCCTGTAGTTGCTTTAATCTGTTGTTTGCGTTTTAACAATAAGAGTTGCTGTGGACCCCATCTTGAGCCATATAACAACTATATTTGTATTTGATTGGTGGTTAGATGCATTTTTAATTTACGAACATTGATACCTTTGATTTTGATCCAAGTAAACTCTGTTACTTGTCACCTCAGCTGAGATGCTGATTTGCTGGAAGCCTTTTAGGGTTTTCCTTCTATGGGACTTGCTTTTGTTCTGTTTCTAAAATTTGCTCATGCCTGAATTTATTTGTTTTTTCGAGGTATGCAATTAAATATCAGTCTGCAATTTCTGTATAGTGCGGTGGATGTATGCTTAATTATCATGCTGCCTCATTGTTTATATCTCTATACAGGTAAGATCAAAACTTAGTACTTTTGGAGGATTTGGTGGGCCTACTGAAGTAACGTGTGGCGGTAATGCTCTGAAGTTCTATGCTTCAGTGCGTCTAAATATAAGAAGAATAGGTTTCGTAAAGAAGGGAGAAGAGGTAGGCATTCTATCTTATTATTTTATTTTAAAAGAATGGAAGAATTGGGTGTTCTATTTGGAAAAAATGGGTTTTGTGATTTTACTACATGCTCACTGGAGATGGTGAAAGAGTGCATATGACCTGTTGGATTCCATTCTGTTGGCAATCTATAACAATAGTCTAAAGCATGCTTAGTTTGACGTGTATCTATTTGCTGAGTGACTAGAAAAAGTTAGTTTGACGTGTATCTATTTGCTAAGTGACTAGAAGAAGTAATGTTGAAACACAGTTAACATGTGGAGAAATTTCATCGAAAATGTCCGAGATACATTTTGTAATTTTATGTAACCATGCTTGCGTATCTAATATTTACTTGAGGATGATATGGTCTTGCTGCATGAGTGGTGCAAAAGGGAAGGGGGCAAACCAAACTTTAGAATAGAAGGGAAGAAAATGTTCTACATTGCTAATTGTTGTGGTGATTCTCATCATATGATACAATTTTTCTCGATTTCAACATGTCCTCAATAATTGTTAGTTTTGCAGACTACAGGAAGTGTAGTTCAAGTGAAGATTGTAAAGAATAAGCTCGCCCCTCCGTTCAAAACTGTCCAATTTGAACTTGAATTTGGCAAGGGAATATGTCGGGCTACGGAGCTCATAGAGTTGGGAATAAAACATAAGTTTATGCGCAAGGCGGGTGCATTTTACTATTTGCATGGTCAGACTTACCATGGCAAAGATGCCATCACCCAGTTTATTAATGGAAATCAGGTTGTGCGGGAAGAACTTATGGCGAAGCTCAAGGATGTGCTATATGGTGTCCACACAGATAAGCAGCAGGAAACAGAAGCTATTGAAGAAGTTGTAGGAGAAGTTGTTTCGCCCGATTCTACCGATGAAGAAGCAATTACTGCAGTAGAAGCATAGTGTCCAAATGCATAAAAAATGTAAATTGAGGTTATCCTGCTAGAATCCATGGTTTTTCCCAGCTTTTTCTATTGGATCTGGCAGTGCCCTGATGGACACAGATTGAAGAATTCATAGCGGCATGGTTTTCGGTCACGGGTTATGAGTTCTGTGGTTTGATTGTGCCAAATGATCATGTATATTTTGGGGTAAAGGCGATGAAAGTTTTGCAAGTAGCAATTGCAGAGAATGTAGCAAGATATTTTGAAACCATTTTGTAACAAACCTACCTAATTAGTATTGTTAAAGCCAGAAAATTGATGTTGCCCTGTTGGTCTTGTAGCTTGGAGCAGGTAGAAATGTATGAATGTATGAAAACGTATTAAACTATTTGCTATAAAAGTTAGTTGTTAAACATTAAATTCTTTTTGAAAAGCAGTTTTAAGGAATTAATAAAAAAAAAAGATTGAAAAAATAAATCAAGGGTCTGCCATGGATTATGATTTTAAAGTCTATATTACTATTTACTATAAACTCGAACAAGTTTTACTATTTATTTTCTACACCTTTCTTAATTTTGAGAGCTTAATTTTTATTTAAGCTTTCTAAATTTAATTTTCTTTATCTTGTATAATATCGAAAAACTTTTCTAATAAGGAATAACAAATAATATAAAGTTTTAGATTTTCTGTTTATGATTAAAATAATTACCAAGATGTCATATTAAATAGTGTTTTTATATTAAGTTACCTGGTTTTTTATGTCGCTTTGAGAATCCTCAACATGTGTATTATGATCTTACTTAATAAAATAAATAGTGTGACTTTTTATAATATATATAAATCTATATTACACATACAAAATATATATATGGAAGCTATTTCATTTGGAGTACTTTCAGCCATTAAGAATAAGGATATAAATGGGATGATGATTTTCTATCCCCGTTGATGTCTTGATGGAGATGAGGAATCCACAATAAGAATCCCTATGAAATGGGGATGAGGAAAGATATCTCCGTCTTTTTAATTTCCGACGGGATCCCCGGTTGAATATACAATAGAGATATATTATTTAATGAATTTCCTTCAATTAGGGTTGAGCATAAAGCTTTGTATATATATAATGGATTACATGAGTTAGAGTTTAACTAGGATTGACAATACATAATATAGATAAACATAAACTCTAGTTATTAAATAACTCTAAACAAGTCCAATAGTTATCTGTTAGTATCAGTACTAACAGATGATAGGTAAAGAGATAATTAACAATAATTATCTCCAACATCCCCGATTATACTCCCCTTGATAATTGAATTTATAATTTTTATTATGTTTATAATTTTACTATTATAATTTACAAGCCTTAGCAACTAAATAGGTTTATAATTTATAAGTCTTATAAACTAAATGAGTGTATACTTATATGTTTATAAAATATTTTTTTAATTAAATGGGTTTATACTTAGACTGCACTGTTTTTTTTTTTTTTTTTTTTTTGCAACATAAACTTGTCTGTAAATGGCTTTTCAAATCTAAATAAAATGGGTCAGGTGTTTTTAACCAAATTTAATATGATCATTGACTGTCTTGTTAGTCAAGATTCAATATGTACAATTATAAATTAATTAAGAAAAAGAAAATTATGATGATAATAAAATAAATAAATAAAAGTGAAAGATCTGCGCATTTTCTTTTCTTTCGATATATGTGTGGTGTAGCCAACTTCAAGAGTTAGGGGAGCAATTTTCTAACGGGTTGGATATATATATATATATATTTTTGGCTCTAGTACGTTAAAACTTCTTGTTTTGGTATATTAGGGGTTCAAAAATTAAAAGCGTCCAAATATTTTTGATTTTTTAATTTTTAAACATTATAGTTTCTTTTATCTTTTTATTTTTAATTATAAGTTTTTTTTTTTTTTTTTTAAATTTGCGCACAATGTAATGTAAGCAAGAAAGAAAAATTCCCACCAGACCCGGATGTGATTCGAACCCATGACCTCTCTAGTCATAGGTAAGCTCTCGACCACTAGACTTAGAGCTTCACCACAATTATAAGTTTCTTCTAATTTTTAAAAATTAAAATTTAATTAAAAAATTAAGTTAATGAATTTTAAAAGTGAAAAAATTAATTTAAGAAAAAATAGTTAAAAATGCTTAAGAAGATAAAGAATCCATTAAAAATAAATAATTATTTAAAAATAAAATTCAAACACATAAAAGATGTTTTTGCAATTTGAATCAATGAACCCTTACATTAAAACAAACATCTTAACCAATTCAACCAAATTGAAATATCGAAATTTTATAAATATATATTTATATAAATAATTATTAGGGAATTTTTATAGAACGACACCACTGCTATCTAGAAATGGAGCTGACGCCGGAGAAGAAGGGGCAACTACAACATTTTAGAGGATATAAGCTATAGTTTTTACACTATATTTTTTATAAATTGAAATTTAACTAATTTTTTATTGAACCAAGAAAAACAAAATAAAAACCAAACATTTGAAATAATATGTAAAGAACAAAATGACTTCCGGCTATATAATTATTAAAGTAAAAAAAAAAACGTTGTTTGACTTTTGTACAAATGCAGTCTCATGGTTTAAAATCTTTGTCATATCCGTGTCTAAATTTCTAAAATTTATATTTTGGTATTAATATATATTATAATTATTAGGTGTGTGATATTAATTCGGTGCTATAGAGAAAATTTGGAGTTAATTCGATGATTTTATGTGTAAGGACCTCAACATATATTTACCAACTCCATTATATTACAATTGAAATACCAAAGTTCTAACCATAATTCTAACAATAAGTAGCCAACTTCCAAATCTTGCCTAATCGGTCGGTAACCTTCTCTATATCCTGTACTTTTTCACCTAAAAACATTAAAACATTTAAACGCCCGATGCCGAATGAGGTCGTCTAGGGTCGGATGTGACAATCTTAGAAACACATGAGTCTGTGATTTGTGTGCTATGCAAATTCAAGCACTCCGTCAAAAAATTGTTATTGTAGCTATTTGTCTCTAAAGGAAGCGAAAAGGAAGCAATTTAGAGAAATTAAAAAGTTATACATAGGGTTTGGTTTTGCAAATTAACTAAACTACCAAATACTTTTTGACTAAAACATTGACCTACAAATCTTTCAGCGGCAAGCTTTATAAACTAGAAATCTCCGTTTACAAGTCTATATAAATCGTGGGATTATGTTTACAAATCAGACATACCACAATTTTTTTTTTTTTATACTTTACCCTTAAGACAAAAGTTGTGGCCTTGTATTGTGCTATTTCTGTTGAGATTCGGGGATTGAAAAAAATGATAGTGCGAGTTATTGTTGTCGATTATCGATTTCATTTTTGTTAATTTTTTCGATTCCATTTTAATTGACTACATCTTATTTATATATGATTACTATTATATTCATGTAGGGTTAATAATTATTTATAAATATAATTTTTAATAATTAAGATTTCAATAATATAATTGAAATGTATTTTAGATTGAACACTTCTCTAAATCGAAAGCCCTAGATGGTCGCGTAGCCTGGCTCCGCCCCGGGGCCTAGGGCAGCTATGCCCCTGGTTCCATTTGACTAGCATAGATTGGAGTTTGATAGATGTTGAGAGAAGAAGTTTATTGAGAGTGTTAATTGACTAATTGGAGATGAATTGAACTGAGCCTTGTCTGTTTTCTTCAAAAGGGTTATATTGAATTTTGATTATGGACTTTTTGTTTTGTTTTGTAATATTATGTGTTTGAGTTAGAGAAACTTCTTCTTTGACAAAGTTGATTATATATATATATATAAAATAGTTTGTCCGATTTTTTGGTTCGAGACTTGTCAGACACTTTTTAGGTAAATGCGCTCTCCCAATTAAAGTTTTTTTTTCTGTATATTAAAACTCAAACTCGAGATCTAGTTTAAGCGACTCTGATAAAATTGGATGTAATTTCCTTTTTATTGGTTGAGAAATTAAATATATTTGTCCAAAAAGTTAAAATACAATTCAATAATGCCTTGTATAATTCCTAATCATAAGAATATAATTAGTTTTTTAAGTCTTATAAAAATTATAAAATAGCATTATATATATATATATATATATATATATATATATATATATATATTTGTTTATATAACAAGCTTTTTCTCTACATAAGTTGGCAATTAATAGCTTATTTTTTCATCCTAGAAAAAAAAGAGCTTATTTTTTCATGTTTTCTTTTTCAACTTTTCTATTTAACTTGAAAATTAAATAACTACTTAAACATGAATATAAGTATTATTAAAATAATAGTTAATTTCAAATAAATGTCACGTGGTTTCACGAATTTGCAGATAGATACTTATGGTATTTTCGTTACAAATCCGAACCATGTAGTTTGCACCGTTAACAAATTCGTGGCAACGCGTCCTAACTCCTCTAACTCTAACTCTATTAAAAGACAAGGGTAATTTCTCTCTTCACTTCCACCTCTTCCTGACCAACAACATTGGAAGAATTAGAAAGACGCATCTAAATATAGGGCGCACCATCAATAGAAGTGGATGTCTCAGCGTTAACACATTCCTCAACCACTAGACGATTATTGCCAGTAGAATTTTCTTTGGCGATGGCTTCCTCCACCCTAGTGGCATCTCCTTCTTGATTGGCCTCTTCCAAAGTGCGAAGGTGAGCTAACATGAAGGAACAGACAAACATATTAACAGATGCACCCATACCCAAAACGGAAAGAAAAGAAAGTTAAAATGCTAATGACCTTCATTAAGACTTAGGTAGCCTTTGGTGTCCTTATAAACAATCTGCCCATTCCTATTGATCGGGGCATAATGGATATCAGACCAAACCATGACCAACATGGTGAGATAATGCCACTTAGTGAAATATTTGATTAAAATCTCAAGACCATCCTTTTCTTCTTTAGTCAATTCTTGTGCTAGCCTCTAAGTATTTGAATTACAAGGATCTTTGTTCCACCGTGTTTGAAAATGGAATCCCTTAGAATAAACATCTTCAAAAATCGATGAATTACCCTTCAACCACAATCATTTCGGCTTAAAGTCCTTCACATTTTACATCTTGTTAGTGAGGAAAGCCTTTCGGTGACTAGTCATCTGCTAGTAAATCATATCTTCAGTGGTCCTCTTTGTGGGTTTCCAGGATGACCAGAACATATGATCAGTCAGGTCTATATCCTGGTTTTTACAGATTTTTACAAAAGCTAAGAATTCCTCCAACCAGGCGTTGGGAGAGATTTGGTAGGGAGCAAGATCGAATTCCCTCAATACATTAAACATTACGTCAGAAATATGAAATCGCAGCCCACAGTTCATAATCTGGGTGAAAACTCCCAAGATACCTTATGGAGGATCAAACACCTTTTTCTTATCCGTTCGGAGTTGGGAAGCCATCTTGTTTAATTTAGGGTATGTGGCCATAATGTTTATAAGCTATCCGACCGCCATGGTGGAAGGATGATCATAGACCAAAGGATTCATCTGCTTCGGAAAAGAGGCTTTTTTTGTGGCCTGAGTTTTTCGGTAGTTTTAGAAGGCTGAGATTTTTTGGGTGCTGTGATTGTATTTTGTATGTTCACCAAAGGAGCAAGATCTTAAATGCTTTCAAAGTTAGGAGATTTCTCTTTGAGTTATTTCATTTAAAGCCTTCCATACAACAAAAGCAAAAGATAAAAGAAAAACACAAAGACTTACTATTTTAAAAAACTTGGAAGAATGGGAAGAAGGAAGCAGGAAGTAGTATAGAAGTTTTCCAAACACTCCTCTACTTATTTTATAGGCTTTTGAGGAAGAAGATGAGACAACATAGTTAATAAAAATACCCCCAATCATCACTCCCTATCCAAAAAGTAGCCTATACGTCTAAAATGACGATAGTAATGATATTGATTAACGAGAAACAATATATGAAAGCGACATATTTCAGAAATTTAAAAGGTAGTCGTAAAAATAACGAAAATACAACACGTATATCAGTCATGTGATATGAAAAAACCTGATGACATCACATGGCATTTTTCACCCTACTACAAGAGTCAATCGTCAGAGAATTGGGCATGCATAACACCCAAGGAAATTCACTCTTGGGCCATGTTGTGTTAGCGAAGCCCTAAAGCACTCCAGAGGGACATTTAATATCACACCATTCATCATGAATACACGTGGACCAATAAGACATCATCTCTCTTAATAATAACTGCTAGAGCCACATTGACCAGTCAAGATAGGCATTAATATAACATACATACTACCCATTAACTGTTTCCTCACTTACTTAGGCACCAGGATCATGATTCTCAACCCCTCTTTAACAACTTTTGTGTCTTATCTAAGGCACCCTGAGAATACATCAAACTCAGCTTAGTTCAGATTTCTCACATCATAGAGCTTATGAATTGGGCTCAACGGTAAGGAACCGACTCTTGTAGTACTCTATTTGGATTCGATTCGCACTACCATTGTTGAAGTCCTCATAGATGAACCAATATTTAAATTCTCTCGTAAATTCCTCCATGGCCTTCGAAAATTTTACTGATTCTGAAGTGAGATACCTCTCTCCCTCCTCTCTTGTAAACTTTTCCTTAAAAAATGTAATAATACAGAGATTGCACAAAGAATATTCAAAAGACAAAATTAAATGGAACTTTTCTCCCATTTGGGTGGGTGAGGACAGCCATAGTAGCAAATCGAATTTTATTTTTGGATTGAAGTGAAAAACAATGTGATTCAAGTATGTATTTCGGTCTAAATTTAAGCTATTCATCACGTGCCCGACATTTGGACTTTTTTTCATATAAAAAAATAAAAATAATTTTATTTGAGTCAAATTGGAAACATTAGGAATCCAAAATTAAAAGGAAAGGTAGGACCTTTGTTTCCTGTATTGGTCTTTAATTAGTAGGAATTGAGTCCATTCAAATGACAATTTTTTTTTTTTTTTATTTGATTCCACTTTGAGATTTTGAAATTGGACTTTCACTTTGGAGAATAGTCCTTGTTTCTTTAAGAAATATTATAAAATCCATTATTTTTTTAAAAAAAAATGAAAGTGTAAAATTAGTTAATTTAAACACCAAATTTGTTACTTCAAAAAAAAAAAAAACACCAAATTTGTTACTGTACCAATATATATATATATATATAGATAACTCTACATAAGAGCTTACCTATAACTAGGGAGGTCATGAGTTCGAATCACATACGGATTTGGTGGGGATTTTTTTTTCTTCTTTAATGTAAGTGTGCGCAATTTAAAAAAAAAACTCTACATAAGAGTTAAATTTCGTATTGATTGTTAAAAACTTTTAAGGTCTATTTCATTGTGTAACGTATTAAAGTGCTAACTAATCGATTAAAATTAGGCTCTGTTCTTTATCGTTGAAAAAAACTGAACTGAACTTAACCTAACTGAATACTACTGAACTTAACTGAATGCTACCGAACTTAACAATAAAGATGATATTAGACTTTAAAATAATTTTAATGATAATATTAGACATTAATAAGCTTATAATAATAATAATATCAATAATAATTAAATATATTATTAAAGATAAAACTAAATTGAATATCAAATAAAATCTCGGCTCGATAAAAGCCTATGAAATTAAATAAAAATGAGTCTAATTTAAATTAAAAATATAAATTACATAAAAAACGTTAGGAGTATTTTTGTACCTTAACTCTACAATTAATTGTAAAGCCTATCCCATAAATCTAGTTTTGTCCATTAATAATTGAAGAGAAAAAAAGATGCAATTCTTAATTTTCAAATATGGATGCATACTTTAATTTTATTTTATTTATCAAACGATGTATACTTTAATAAACTACTATTTCTTGACTTTTATAATTTATAGATAATGATAAATTATAGATAAATAATAATAATAATAATGATAATAAATTATATATAAATAATTATAACTATAATAAATAATGATAAATTATTGGATGCTGAACTGAACTGATTGTTACTGAATTGAGTGATAAAGAATAAGGCCTTAGTCTTTCCTAATGCTATATATGATAGCTAGTCTATTTTTGTACCGTGTCGATCATTGATAGATAACATCCCGATAGCATTTGAATATCTGCATTATAGGAAACGAGAGAATATGGGTCATATAGGTGAAGTTGCCCTTAAAATAGACATAAGTAACGCATATGATAGAGTCGATTGGGACTTTTTGAAAGTTGTTACGATGCATATGTGTTTTAATGATAGATGGATTGAATGGATAGTATTGTGTATGACTAGTGTATCATAGTCAATTTTGTTGAATAATGCTTAGATTGGTCCTATTGTGCCGGGACGGGAGCTTAGCCAAAAGGATCCCATATCCCCGATCTGTTTATTATGTATGCTAAAGTGCTTTCAAAATTGATAGAGTCTGCTGAAAATATTAGGGACATGACATGGTGCAAGATCTGCAGGGGGCCCTAAGTGTGACTCACATAATTTTTTTTTACAGATGACAACTTCCTATCTTTTAGTGCTACAAAGGAAGAGAGTACTAAAATTTCCAGTATTCTAACTACTTATGAGATGATGTCCAAGAAAACAGTTAATCTAATGAAATCATGCATTTTCTTTAGCATGGATGTTCGGGAGGATACTAGAGTGAAAATTTGTAACACCCTCAGCGTCTCTGAACCATTAGAGACTGACAGATATTTAGAGTTACCATCCTTAATTGGGCGATCAAAGCGATCTATTTTCAATTTCCTCCAACATAGGATGAGGAAGAGACTTAACATTTATTGCGAGTGAGGACGTGTTGTTAAAATCTATAGCTTAAGCTCTACATGCATTCTATATGAGTACGTTTCTACTTTCGAAATCCACTTGTGACGAGCTTCAGAAAATGATGAATTCATTCTGGTAGGGCATGAAGGAAAACGAGAAAGGGAATCTTCACTGGTTTGATCGGGCAAAGTTGTCATTGAGTAAGGATATGGGTGGGTTAGGGTTTCGAGACCTTCAGGGCTTCAACCTTGCCTTACTAGGAAAGCAGGGTTGGAAACTCATCAATAATCCCCACACATTAGTAAGCTGGATGTTTAAATTGAAACATTTTCCAAATGTGTGTTTCTTTTCTTCTAAATTAGGAAATAATCCAAGTATGGATTGAAGGAGAGTGTGGAGTTCCGTTGATGTGTTGAACCATGGTATTAGGTGGAGAGTTGGGTAAAGCGAGCTTGATCTCGATTTGGAAGGACCTGTGGTTACTAAATGACGAGAGATGCCTTGTGATCTCAAATACCTCAAATGAAAACAAGTTGACAAAGGTGGAAGACCTCTTTGTACCAGGCACTCCTATCTGGGATCGTGGTAGAATTGATTAATGGCTCCTCCCATAAGATATTAAAATCATAACGGATATAGACTGCTTGCTGAATAACAGGACTGATTATCAAATCTGGCATTTTAAATAAGAATGAGGACTATTCAGGTAAGTATGGCAAAAAGTTATTTGAGCAGTCCCGATCGGAGATATCATGTATAAAAGGTTGGATAGTCCTCTGGAAAGGTTGCTGCTAAAAATTAAAGTGTTTCGTAAGCGACTGTTATCAAAATTGTTGCCTATAAGGAGTAGACTTGCTTGCGCAAAGGCATATCATTGTTCCTTTTTCCTATTTAATATGCATGAACGATGTTGAGCATCTGTGGCACTTGTTGGCCGGATGTCGCTTTTGCAAGAGTTGTTGGTCTGAAGCATGAATGGAAGCACCAAGGGAGGAATGAGAACATTTGGAGGACTGATTCCTCAATCTGTGCGAGGAGGCTGAGGGTATCAGAATAGATATTGCAGCAACTATTCTCTAGGCGATATAGGTACAAAAGTGCAACATCAACAAGAGAATATCACTTACTAGAAAAAATTAATTATGAAAACTTAATTAAATAATTTACATCAAGCAAAGCTAGAAAAATAGATTATATACATTTAAAAAATTTAATTTTTTTTGGAAGAGTTAATTTTTTAAGTATATAATTTTCAAAATTCTAATTAAATAATTTACTTTACCCCTCAGAATCTTGAGCAAAGGCTTTGCCCTCCTTTTCTCCACCAAAACTATATAAAATGGAATGATCTAGTATTATTATGACAAAAAGAGTCATGTGACTGCACTGCTCCTTAGTCTTTCATATATAAAATTAAAATCAGACCAATAAATTTTTTGACATGTGGTTTAACTAGATTTTCTGATTTTCAAAATTTGCTTCCTAAAATTAGACAGTAGAATTCAAAATAGATCCTTAGCTAGAAGTCTAGCTTGAGAGGGACTTAAAATTATTTTAAATCAAACATTTTAGATAATTAATGGATTGGTCACTAAAAGAATTAATTAAAAATGTTGGGATGAAGAAAATTAGTGAATTAAATATGAATTTACTATGTAAGATTCAATGATTAATTTCTAGAAGTTGGGAAGGTTTCAAATTTCAAAGATAGAAATTCTGGAAAATTATGCCTAAATAAAGATTGTCTTTTTAATGTTACATCAATTTGATTTGTAACAACATCTCCTTGCTAATTGATTTGCAAGAGGATTGTTTATTTTATTTTATTTTGTTCGTTCTTTAGACGAGTTATCTCCCAATTAAAAGCTTCATGCACATGTTAGGATTCGAATTCGAAATCTAGTTTAAGCGATTTGAAACCCTTAATTACTCAAGCTAACTTTAATTGTTTATTTCTATGTGGCATATTTTATGTATTTCTTTTGTGGAGAAAAAATAAGGCTTAATATATCATTCGCCTTTTGAACTTGTTCAAAAAACTTGATTGACTTCCTGAACTTTTAAAGTGTCTCCATAACCTCCTGAACTTGCATAAAATATTTAGTTAGCCCCCTCAACTTGCGTAAAATGTAATCAATTGATCAATCGGTTACAAAAAAGTAAGTTAAATGCGGAAGATGTATTCCACGTGTCTTACAATGTTATTATATAATTAAAGAATAGAGTAAAAATGAAATTATTACATGCTCAACTATAAACCTTGTATTCTCTAATATTACAATCACAATACCACGATCTTGATTGTTTTATTTTTCTAAGACACGAGCAATATATTTTCCGCATTTAACTTACTTTTTTTTTTGCAACCGAGTGATTAATTGATTATATTTGATTTTCGGGAATGTGGACCTCGACAATGCTTTTCGAAAAAGTTAAAGTTGCCTTTGATTCTAACATGAGAACCTCCGGATATCTTTGACATTAATGAGTAGGCTTTTAGATCCGCCAATTTTTTTGAAATAGAAATACAAAGAGAGGTAGAGGAATATTTGTCATAAAATGTAAGAGTAAATTTCATCAATGGTGTACAACCTTTACCCTATTTCACACTTTGGTGTACAACCTTCAATTTGTCTCACTAATATATACGAACTTATAGGTGACCTCCCACTTTAGTGTACAGTAGGTAAAAATGACTGGTCAAACTGGTCAAACCTGCCACCTCATTATTTTTTATCTCTTCCATTTAAAAATATGGGACCCTTAAGATTGAAATGTCTCAAATACCCTTATTATTTACCCCTTACTCCATCTTTCCATTTCTTTGTAAATTTTTTCTTTCCCTGTCTTTTTCTCTCTCTAACTTCTCTCTCTTTTTTGTTTTCATTTGTAATAAGTTTTATTAGATTTGATGCAAATTTAGAACTCAAGCAACCACTTCACCTTCATATTCATTTTGGGAAAATACTTGGGCTGGAACTAATCTTGGCAAATCGTTCTCTCTCTTCATCCTGGGAAAATTAATTTAGTAAGAGACAAAATGGGGATTTTTTTGGAAATTTTTTTTTGGAAATTCTTCTAATTACATCTGCTTTGCAGAGGTAAAACAGCTTAGGCAAATGTTTTCTGAGTTAACGTTTTGGTATAATTATGAGGATGGTGATTGGTGGTGCGGTTGAAAAGGCGGTGAAGAAGTTTAGAAGTTTAGAGAGACGATCCGTCTTCAGAGGATAGCCATGAAATAATAGACCTGTAAGAAATTTAGATAAAAGAATAATACACAAATAACCATATCTGAAATTTGGAGAAAATGTAATGTATATTATATTTTGAATGATTAATTGTTCTTAGTAGACATTGAATGCTACTGGAAACTTTGTTAGTTTTATAAATATATATAACAAACTATGATGAGTAACTCTTAATTTCTTCAAGATATTGCCAGAACCTTTTCGTCTCCTCCATTGGCAGATTGAAAAGCTCTTGAACTTGGATCTTTATTATCCAATAATGAAGAACTCTTGAACTTCGATCTAAACTAATACCAAAGTAACGAAGAGAGAGCAGCTTGAAAGAGGTGTTAGGGAGAGAGAAATTTGAAGAGAGAGAGGTTAGAGAGAGAAATTTGAAGAGAGAGAAAGAAACAGAGGGAAGAAGATGAAAGGATAAGGGTAAAAAAGAGAATAGATAAAAATTAATTTTTTTTTATAATTTGTGGGTCCAATTTTTACTAATAACTTGAATAAAAAATGATGAGGTGGCAGGTTTGACCAGTTTGACCGGTCATTTTTACCTGCTGTACACCAAAGTGGGAGGTCACCTATAAGTTCGTATATATTAGTGAGACAAATTGAAGGTCGTACACCAAAGTGTGAAATAGGGTAAAAGTTGTACACCATTGATGAAATTTACCCTAAAATGTAATATTGTTGATTTTTTTTGGTAGGAAAAGGAAAGAAAAGACAAACAAAACCCAAAGAATTAATCCGGGATTAGCCTCGGAAAGCTAACCCCAACTCTATCATCAAAAAGTGAAGAGAAAAGGAAGACCGGGGGCGACGAGAAAGTGGAGACTCCTAGCATCCTCATATGGCCCTCAGCAGCAAGGCGGTCAGCAACCCTGTTCTGCTCCCTGAAGACATGTCCAAAGCTGATTGTGTCGAAGGAGGAGCATAATCTTTTGATCCCTTTTACTAAATTTTGGTTGCTCAAGCAAAAAGCATTATTTTCAGAGATAATTTTAACTGCTTCTAGGTTGTCAGATTCCACGAGCAGGCATTTTACACCCAGACTTTTGGCGAGCCTATGCCTAGAGAAGATTCCCCAGAGCTCAGTGGTGAAGGAAGAACCTATGCCAAGGTTCTGAGCAAAGCCAGACACCCAAGCACCCCCAGCGTCTCTCAACCACCCCAGCCGCAATCCTCCCATCCGACAGACAGGAACCATCAGTATTTAACTTAACAGTCCCTTCACAAGGTTTACTCCAACCCACTAAGTGAACCTCATTCCTCTGGCTAGAAATAGAAACACTCTCCTCCTTAAAACTCTTAATAATAGTGTTAATTTTTTTTAGAGAAAAACGTAAGTAAATTGGGAAAGATAAATGCGCCATCTCCAAAAATATCAGCATTCCTCCATTGCCAAAGCTGGTGACAAACAACGGCGAAGAGAATAGCACCATGCTCCAGCTCAGGCAATAACAAACCTTTAATACCATCAATAAACCACTCATGACTAGGATAAGCCAGGAACTTTGGCAGCAAATGATCTGGAAGAATATCCCTCCACACATTCTTGCTCTTCACACAGTCTCTAAGAGCATGATAGGTAGTTTCAGTCTGGATTCTGCACCTACTACAAGTATCAGCCTCCACTAAATGGCGCCTTTTCCTATCCACATTAGTAAGCAACCTGTCTTTAGCACCAAGCCACATGAAGCTCCTAATGCGATAGGGAACCTTCAAGGCCCAAATATTCTTCCAAGCGACTGAAGGAGGAGAATCTAAATTTATATAGAACGCCTCAAATGCAGATTTACAAGAATAGGCCCCGTTATTTGTAAGGGACCAACTGTGAATATCCCCATCTTCCTCCTTACTGCTAACTTTCACTCCCCTAATCTTCAAGAGCGTTTCCAGATTAAGGTAGGCTTCAAATTTTGACCAAATCCAATCTCCATCCGAGTCCACCACATCAGCAATATTCCAATTATGAATCTCCAGAGGCGGTGGCGAGGTACACACTTCTAATAAAGGCTTCATCCCCAGCCAAGTGTCGTTCCAAAAACTAATAGATTTGCCATTGCCCACCGACCAACCAATCCCAGAGCAAAATTCTGAGAACACAATGTTAACACCTTTCCATAAGAAGGAACAATTAAGAGCTCTCTCTTTAGGGCCCCCAAAAACCTTATCCTTTCTGTATTTACCACACAATAACCGAACCCAAAGAGCCGACGGGAACTGCCACATTCTCCAAATAAGCTTCATTAATAGAACTTTATTATTGTCTCTGGCTTGTCTAATCCCTAAACCTCCCCTATCTTTAGGTTGGCAGACTTCCTTCCAAGGAACCAGATGAACTTTATTTCCCTCTTCCGAGCTTCCCCACAGGAAACGTTGATTGATTTTATCAAGGCCATTAAGAACAGGTTCCAGTAATTTACAAGTTTGCATTAAGTGATTGGGAGCAGCACATTTTACCGATTGGATCAAGGTAAGCCGGCCCGCCAGAGAAAGGGATTTAGCCTTCCAATTAGCACACTCTTTATTAGTTTTATCAAAGATTTCTTTAAAAGAAGCTTTCGAGACTCTATCACTATGGAGAGGAACCCCCAGATAGTTACCAAAAGCCTTGGTTAGAGGGATACCAGAAATCTCACTCAACTTCTTACAGACTCTCTGGTCCATATTTTTAGAGCACAACATCCTAGACTTTTGGATGTTAAGCTTTTGACCTGAGGCAGAGCAAAAGTTAGTAAGGATATCCATGATCACACCAATTTGCTCCTCACTCCCTTCCACAAAGATCATCACATCATCTGCAAAGAATAAATGAGTGATATGGGGGCAGAATTTATTAATGGAAACTGGATGAAGCCTCCCAATGCTAACAGCGTCTTGGATAAGATGAGTGAGCCTCTCCATTACGATAACAAATAAGAACGGGCTCATAAGATCCCCCTGACGGATTCCCCGGGAAGGTGTAAACTCCTCAGATAAATCCCCATTAATCAAAACTTGGAAGACAGGAGAAGAAATACAAACATCAATTAAGTTTCTCCACTTATCCGGAATCCCAGCTTTCTCTAAACAGTCCAGAAGAAAACTCCAGTTAATCCGATCATAAGCTTTTTCCAGGTCCAGTTTAAGAGCCACAATCCCACGCTTACCCTTTTTGACCTTCATCGAGTAAACCATCTCCTATGCGATAACAATGTTGTCCATCATATGTCTCCCTGGGACAAAACTACCTTGATTCTGGCTGATAATCTCGGGGAGGATACACCGAAGTCTATTAGCCACAATTTTGGTAACTATTTTATAAATCACATTGCAAAGACTAATAGGTCTCATTTGTAAGAAAGAGGAAGGTTTCTCCACTTTAGGAATCAAGACAAGAAGAGTTTTATTCACAAGCCTAATATCCTCCGATCCTTCAAAAACCCCTTTAATAAAACTGAAAACACCCTCTTTAACCGTTTCCCAATGCTTCTGATAAAAGCCAGTCGGGAGCCCATCAATCCCAGGAGCTTTAGAAGCACCTATGCTAAACACTGCTTGGCCAATCTCTTTTAGATCAATAGGGTGAAAAGCTTCCATAACCTTATCCTCACAAATTGTCGGAAACGAAGACCTAGATAGAGCTCCATCCAAATCCACCAGTTCTTCTTTAAATAAATCCTTATAGAAATTGAGGGCCAAAAAACGGATCTCCTCATCCTCATAAACCCAATTACCATTAGGATCTTTGATAGCATCAATCTGATTTCTCTGTCTTCTGACAATCGTAGAAAGGTGAAAATACCTTGTATTCCGATCACCATCCTTAATCCAAGTCTTCCTTGATTTCTGAAACCAAAGTAACTCCTCTTGCTTCAGCACTGCTTCTAACTCATTCTGGAGGGATCTAAAGAAACAACTCAGATTATGATCGAACCTGGTTTCTAAGATGCGTTGGATTCCTTCCATTCTACTCAGAATTTTCTGCTTCCTTCTGACAATATGGCAAAAAATGTTCTTGTTCCAGCTCACCATATTACTTCCGAAACCCTCCGCAGCCAGTAAGACATTAGAATGGGGCTTCCAATTATCATGCACAAAGTTCTTGAACTCTGGGTGAGATTCCCAAGCCATAGGTATCTAAACGGTCTTTCCCCTCTCGGACGAGGAGCCCTCACCATCCTGACAAGGATCGGACAATAATCTGAATGACGGAAGGAGAGATTCAACACAAACGCTTTTGAAAACCTGCTCTGAGCCACAATATTGGCATAGACTTTGTCCAAACGAACAAAGGTACTATTACGCTTCCAAGTAAATTTATGGCCGACAGCACCAAGATCCGTAAGACCACACAAATCCATATCCTTTTTATGATTAAGACACCTATTGATATAGTGGTTCCCTCCCCCTCTTTGATCACTCATGGCCGCGATATCATTAAAATCTCCGGCAACAAACCAGGCCTCCACCATGCTTGTACTTAACGACAACAAAACCTCCCAAAGATGTTTACGATTGGCCAGAATAGGATCAACATAGACAATAGTGATAAAAAGGGGTTTATTTCCAGGATAAGTAACTTTACTATGAATAAATTGTTTATCCATTTTAACGATATCAATATGAACTAGATTAGGCTTCCAAAAAAGAAAAATTCCACCAGCACGGCCAATCGCTTCTGACCTGACACACTTCCAACTTCTAAATAATTTAACCACCTCATCTGCTTTAGCTCCACTGATCTTAGTTTCCAGTAAAGCAAAACAAGACGGGTTAAACTGCTTAATCAAATCCTTAACATGGATACGGGTCGCCTTGCTAGCCGCTCCTCTACATTCCATACAAACAAATCCATCAACAGAGAGCAGCAAAATAGGCCCAACCAAACTAAACCAGATACTTGTTTGGGGCTCATATGAGCCTAGAAGAGGACCCAACATGCCCCCTTTTTTCCTTGAAACCAAAAGAAGGTTGGCTAGTTTTAATACTACCCTTAAGCTTCTTCATATTCATCTTATTAATCCCCATAGTTTTCCCATTTCTAGCTTCAATACTAAGTTTAGAAAAACTAACCTCTTTATTCATCTCTGAACTTTGAGGAATTTGGACCAAAGGATTATTCTGGAAGGCTTCTTTGGATTCAAAGAGAGGGTTGACAGTATCCATTTTATTATCAGCTGGATCTGCAGGCTCTAAGTCTGGCATATCCAGCTCTGCTTGATCCTCAAAAGGAATATGGTCTTGCTCTTCATCCATAGGAAGAACCCCAAATCTGGAGCCAGAACAAACCTCCACAGGCCTGCTGGAAGCCACCCCTTTCTTTGAACTAGCTAGCTCCTTACTTACAAAATCACTCTAGAGCATGGTCTGATCATTAACAATGTGAGGAGGGAGATTATTGGCCACCGGAGCTGATGAGGGCATCTTATCCCTAAGCCCGAGTCCGGAACTACTAGAGGCCACCCGGGAGAACCCACTCAAAGAGAGCAAGGAACGACCCAAAACAGAGAACACGCGGGGCGTGTCCAACCTGACGCAAGGCGTGGGAATGGTGGTCTTGGATGAAAGACCAGGTCAGTTGGTGATGCGGGGCGCATCCTTTGCCACGCGGGGCGTGATTGGTCACATTAAGCAAGAAAAGTTCCAGGAGGTTAAACACGCAGGGCGCAACCCTTGGACGCCCCACGTAGATTCCACTCCGCAGGTCTGCCAGTTCCTGGAACCTCATAACGCGGGGCGTGGTCCACAGGACGCCTCGCGTGACACCGAGCAACCAGGTCAGGAGCTTTTTAACGCGGGGCGTATTCCGCAGGACGCCTCGCGTACTGAACTCGAGCCAACCTCCTGAAGTCCAGGAGCATTTTCACGCGGGGCGTAAGATCCGATACCCTATTTACTAGACTACCATTCTCCCTATTTTACCCTCTTAGCCAAGTGTTAACCAAAACCCTATTCATAGGCTTTTGGGTCTTTCTCTTTGATTTGAGGGATAGTATTTAAACTCCCATATTTTGTAATGTTCTTAACTTTGATGAATTAAAACTTATAGCCTCCTTGAGAGCTTGGATTTCTATCCTTTGGGTTAACTCAACCTTCAAGTATAGCTTGAGAAGATTGCATTCTTTGTGGATTTACGATTAAAATCCTCAGTCGATTTCACCCTACATCAGTTGGTATCAGAGCCGAGTCGTTTTCCTTGATCGAAGACTTCTTCTCGGAGATGGTTCAACCACGTATCACCACCGACACCATTGGAACTCAAGAACAAAGGCTTGAAGCTCTAGAATCAAGCTTGAAAGCCATAAATGACAAGATGAGTGAGTTGGAAGAGAGGCAAGAAACGGAACGAAGAGAAAGACGTCTTGATACAGAGAGACTTATTCTTGAGTTTCAGAATAGTCAAATCCAACCCGCCGGAGAGCCTCACCGGAGACAAGAAGAACAAACCCACCGTCTACTTGAAAGGCAACCAACACCACCACCACGGATAACCTATGCACCACAAGTAATAGACCCTCGGGTTCAAGAGGTAAGGCGGACTAATGCCATAACCATTAGAAATGTGGATAGTGATAGTGATGGGGAATTCTTTGATGATTATGATATGCCTAGGATTGCTAGGAATATGGGGATTAGAATTGATGAAAATGCCATGAATGGTAGGCCTAGACATGATGTGCATGTGAATGATATTGTTGGTCCCGCGCATGTGCATGCCGGGAATATGGATATTGTGCATAATGATGTTGTAGGTGGTTACGAGAGGGAAAATGTGGGTTTGAATGATCAATATGAAGGCCGAGGTAATGGGAGAGGCGGATATGTTAGAGAGCCGAATATGAGAAGGGAGTATGGTGGTAACTTTGAGCGGGATGACGCTTTCAAACTGAAAGTGGACTTACCTTCATTTGGGGGAGAACTTGATATAGAGGGCTTTCTTGATTGGCTGCTAGAAGTGGAGCGGTTCTTTGATTATTCGGGAATACCGGAAGATAGAAAGGTCCGTTTAGTTGCTTACCGATTGAAAGGGGGAGCGTCAGTTTGGTGGGATAATGTTAAGGAAGGGAGAAGAAGAGGAGGAAGGGAACCGATTAGGTCTTGGTTGAGGATGAAGTCGATGTTGCGGGAACGGTTTCTACCACCCGATTATAAGCAGTACATCTACAGTTCCTATCGGAATTGTTCTCAAGGCGCTAGAAGTGTGCACGAGTACACCTCGGAGTTCTTGCGGCTTTCGGCAAGGGCTAACTTGTCGGAAACCGAAAGCCAAAAGACTTCAAGGTATCTTGAAGGATTGAGGTACAACATCCAAGATCGGATTGGGACGCAAATGGTCATTCGGGTGCAAGATGCTCGTAACTTGGCATTGAAGGCCGAAGCACAACTGAGTTTGAGGGGTCGAGAAGGTTATAGAAGGGCTAGAACCGAGAGTACCTATGGAGGGAGAGGAGCTCCCAAGGGGATCGATAAGGGTAAGGGAATCGCCAGTTCAAGTGATTCCAAGACGCCAAATACGGGAAAGGCACCTAGCGGAGATGTGAGGCCTTTTAAGGCGACACAACCCCCTAGAGGCAACAACCCTTATGCTAAACCGGCTCCATTCAAGTGCTTCCGATGTAACGAGCCGGGCCACCGTTCCAACGAGTGTCCCAAGAGAAGAAGTGCCAATATGGTTGAGCGGTATGAGGATGACGAGGACTATGATGACGAGGGGGATGTTTGTTGTGATCCCATTGAGGATGAGTATGGGGAAGAGTATGATGGGGGCCATGCCATACATGTAGTGAGGAGGCTCCTAGTCTCAAGTCGAATAGCTTCGGATCAACGACACCAATTGTTCCGAACCCGATGTCTAGTGCAAGGGGTGAAGTGCAATGTGATCATTGATAGTGGGAGCCAAGAGAACATTATTAGTGATACCGCTGCCAAGAGGTTTGGTTTGGAGTTTGAGGCGCACCCTAGTCTGTATAGTGTGGGGTGGATCAAGGATGTCGGAGCAATGAAGGTCACTCAAAGATGTAAGGTCCCTCTTGAGATATGAGAGTACTGGGATGAGGTTTATTGTGATGTGGTGGAGATGGATGCGTGTCATTTACTGTTGGGACGCCCGTGGCAATTTGATAGAGACGCCACCCATACCGGGAGAAAGAACACTTATCGTTTTATGAAGGACGGCATCAGATATGTTCTAACCCCTCTATCGGGGGAGTCCACAGATAAAGGGAAATCTACCTTGATCGTTTGCCCAACTCACAAGGCGTTTATTAACGAGTGTGAGGAAAGTCAAACGGTTTATGTAGTAATGGTGAAGGTGAGCACACCGACGGGAAGTGTGGGGAGTGAAACTGAAGAGGTTCCGGAGGAAGTGGGGAGATTACTCAATGAATTCCGAGATGTCTTCCCGGAAGAATTACCAGATGGATTA
Organism: Euphorbia lathyris; assembly: GCF_963576675.1. Taxonomy (NCBI): domain Eukaryota; kingdom Viridiplantae; phylum Streptophyta; class Magnoliopsida; order Malpighiales; family Euphorbiaceae; genus Euphorbia; species Euphorbia lathyris. The sequence continues at coordinate 27,632,259 of NC_088917.1, read as the reverse complement.
CCACCCCTACGGAACATCCAACACCACATTGATCTAGTGCCGGGAGCTAGCTTACCTAGTCTTCCCCACTACCGGATGAGTCCCAAGGAGAGTGAGGTAATGAAGGAGAAGGTGGATGAGTTGATTAAGATGGGGTATGTTAGGGAAAGCATGAGCCCATGTGCTGTGCCGGCTTTATTGACACCCAAAAAAGATGGGTCGTGGAGGATGTGTGTGGATAGCCGAGCCATCAACAAGATTACAATTCGGTACAAGTTCCCGATTCCCCGACTTGATGATATGCTCGATCAGTTGAGTGGTTCCAAGGTCTTTTCGAAGATCGACTTGAGGAGTGGATATCACCAAATCCGAATCAAGGCAGGAGATGAATGGAAGACGGCGTTTAAGACGCGGGATGGGCTATATGAATGGCTAGTGATGCCATTCGGGATGACCAATGCTCCGAGTACTTTCATGAGATTGATGAACCAAGTGTTGCATCCGGTGATTGGAAAGTTTGTGGTGGTCTACTTTGATGATATCCTTATCCATAGTAAGACCCTAGAAGATCATGTTGATCACTTGAGGACCGTATTAACCTTGCTCCGGGAAAACCAACTCTTTGCCAACACTAAGAAGTGTGATTTTGTGATGGAAAGTTTGGTATTCCTTGGGTATGTGGTCAGTGGGAGTGGGATTCGAGTGGATGAAGAGAAAGTGAGAGCTATCCGGGAATGGCCGACTCCGAAGACAGTTGGGGATATTAGGAGTTTCCATGGGTTGGCTACGTTCTATAGGCGGTTCATCCGGAATTTCAGCGCTATCGTGGCTCCTATGACCGAATGCTTGAAGAAGGGTAGAGGTTTCAAGTGGGCAGATGAGCAAGAGAATAGTTTTGCCTTGATTAAGGAGAAGTTAAGTACCGCTCTGGTGTTAGCTTTTCCGGACTTCGAGAAACTCTTTGAGGTGGAGTGTGACGCTAGTGGCATTGGAGTTGGGGGAGTGTTAATGCAAGAAAAGAGGCCCATAGCGTATTTCAGCGAGAAATTGTGTGACTCAAGGCAGAAATGGGCCACTTATGATAAGGAGTTCTATGCGGTGGTGAGGGCTCTCAAGACGTGGGAGCACTACCTTATTGGGAAGGAATTCATGCTGTACACCGACCACTAAGCCCTTAAGTACTTGGGAAGTCAAAAGCAAATCCGAAGCTCCATGCATGCTAGGTGGTCCGCATTTGTGGATAAGTTTTCTTATCGACTTCTACACAAATCGGGTCAACAGAATAAGGTGGCGGATGCTTTGAGCCGGAGGGTTGCACTTATGAAAACTGTGGCATTGGAGTTGACAGATTTTGAGCACATCAAGGGAGAATATGAGGATGACACCGATTTTAGTATTGAATGGGAGGAGTGTAGAAGAGGCACCGAAGAGGGTGGATATCAGCTTGTGGACGGATTTCTCATGAAGGGTAGTCAGCTGTGCCTCCCACACATGTCTATACGAGAAAGGGTGATCCGAGAGCTACATGGTGGAGTGTTGGGCGGTCATTTTGGTAGGGATAAAACCTTGGAAGCGGTTAGTTCCCGGTACTTTTGGCCCAAGATGAGGAAAGATGTGGCATATATCGTTGAGCGATGTGAGAATTGTCAAGGCTCCAAGGGGCATGCCACCAATGCCGGATTACGTATGCACTTGCCAATTCCGGAAACTATTTGGGAAGATCTCTCGATGGATTTCGAGTTGGGGCTGCCAAGGACCCAACGGGGGATGGATTCAATCTTCGTGGTGGTGGATAGGTTCTCAAAGATGGCTCATTTCATTCCATGTCGAAAGACTAATGATGCCACCGCCATTGCTAAGCTCTTCTTCCGTGAGGTAGTGAGATTACATGGGGTTCCAAAGAGTATAGTGTCGGATCGGGACACGAAGTTTGTTAGCCACTTTTGGCGAACTCTTTGGGCTATTTTAGGAACTACCCTGAAGTTTAGCACCACAGCTCACCCCCAAACGGATGGACAAACTGAGGTGGTGAATCAGACTTTGGGAAATCTATTGCAGAGCAAGTGCCGAGATCGGCCCAAGATGTGGGATTATGTGATCGCCCAAGCCGAATTCGCCTATAACTCAGCCGTAAGTTCAACCACCGGGAAGTCACCCTTCGAAGTGGTGTACACCAAGGCCCCTAACCATTCACTTGATTTGGGGGAGATTCCGAAGGTAGAGGAGAAGAGTGTGGCAGCTCGGAATTTGGCCAATGACTACCACCTAATGCACCAAGAAGTACGGAATAGTATCGAGAAGAAGAATAGTAAAAACAAGGCCAAAGTTGACGAGCACCGAAGAGATGTGCAATTTAAAGTGGGGGATGAAGTAATGGTGTATTTGGGGAAGGAGCGACTCATGCACGCCCCTAGTAGTAAATTGAGGCCGAGGAAGTACGGTCCGTTTCGGATCATCAAGAAGATGAGTGCCAATGCCTACCAACTAACCCTTCCCAACTGGCTTGGGAAGATGTATTCTTCTTTTAATGTGCAAGACCTTAGCTTGTGGAAGCCGGAGGGAACGTTGCCGACCAAGGTCACCGAGGCGGGACCCGAATCTTTCGAAGAAGGGGAGAATGATGAGGGCATCTTATCCCTAAGCCCGAGTCCGGAACTACTAGAGACCACCCGGGAGAACCCACTCAAAGAGAGCAAGGAACGACCCAAAACAGAGAACACGCGGGGCGTGTCCAACCTGACGCAAGGGGTGGGAATGGTGCTCTTGGATGAAAGACCAGGTCAGTTGGTAACGCGGGGCGCATCCTTTGCCACGCGGGGCGTGATTGGTCACATTAAGCAAGAAAAGTTCCAGGAGGTTAAACACGTAGGGCGCAACCCTTGGACGCCCCGCGTAGATTCCACTCCGCAGGTCTGCCAGTTCTTGGAACCTCATAACGCGGGGCGTGGTCCACAGGATGCCTCGCGTGACACCGAGCAACCAGGTCAGGAGCTTTTTAACGCGGGGCGTATTCCGCAGGACGCCTCGCGTACTGAACTCGAGCCAACCTCCTGAAGTCCAGGAGCATTTTCACGCGGGGCGTAAGATCCGATACGCGGGGCGTATCATGACCTAGAGACTACTTCTCCTCCAAGTTCTTACATTGGGGGACCATTAATGTGACACCTTATTTACTGTATTGCCATTATGACTTATTTACTAGACTACCATTCTCCCTATTTTACCCTCTTAGCCAAGTGTTAACCAAAACCCTATTCATAGGCTTTTGGGTCTTTCTCTTTGATTTGAGGGATAGTATTTAAAATCCCATATTTTGTAATGTTCTTAACTTTGATGAATTAAAACTTATAGCCTCATTAAGAGCTTGGATTTCTATCCTTTGGGTTAACTCAACCTTCAAGTATAGCTTGAGAAGATTGCATTCTTTGTGGATTTACGATTAAAATCCTCAGTCGATTTCACCCTACATCAGGAGCGCGTGTCCTTCTTCTCCCAGAACGCTTTGCAACCATCTAGGGACCGAATCAATTGATTAAGTTGAAGAATGTATTAAGGAAAGTTAACCGTTGCAAATTGAATATGAGGGTCAAATGGGATAACATGGAGGCAATCATGTTTCACCTTGAAGATGCAGACTTTAATGTAAGAATGCATTTGTGATGGTGGTTCTAGCTTTTGGGCGGGACAAGAACTTTTTTTTCAATAAGTTGGTCAAGTCCGTGTTACCCCAAAGGGTGAAAGACATGTTGACTGAATCTTGGATGAAGAGCGGCCACAACTATAAGACGACCATTAAACTTTTTCTCGAGCAATTGAGTAGCTTACAGGTTGAATCCCCCATTGTTCATTCTGCTACCAAGCTAAGGTGCGGGAAATGTATCCAAAGACCCTAGTTTGAAAGGGAATCCATCATTTATAAAATGGAAGGATACCACAAGGTTTTAGAGGCCATATCGTTCATGATTAAATACGTATAAAGCTTGACAGTTAGCTTTTTGGAACTATCTTAATTAGTTGAGTTGGTTTTGGATTTTATGAAACTTTCAGTTACATTGTTGGATATTAGTTATAATATGGTTTTGAATGTTAAATTTTTAATGTTTAAAGATATTAATTATGGTTTATTATTGAATACCAATTTATTATTTTGTGAAGGATTAATTACTCAAAGCTTTAATCATGTTTTCAAATGGAACTAATAATGCTTGCATAATAAGCTGAAAGTCACCATTAAATTTTAAATGACATCTTTGTAATACATTACGAGATAAGTTACATCCCGTAATTTAGTTCTCTATGCATAAATATCTAGTTGATTAGATTGAACATTAGAGTGTAAGTGGTAATTTGAGCTGCAGAAGGTCTTATTCCAATCGAAATATAATTCTAAAACTAAATTAGTTAGATATAAGTTGTGTAGAGAACTTGCATTCTTGAACTGAAAAACTTCTTAATAAATTGTGCAATAAACCATTATAGATTTGACATCAACAATGACTTCAACTAGAAAAATGACAGTGGATGAACTCAATGAGGACCTCAAACTTAATGGGGATAATTATGAGATTTGGATTATAAAGACCAAGTATGTGTTGGAGGAGCAAGATGACCTCAAATCCTTGGAAAGAGTCATGGATGAACCCGAGAAAGATACTAATGCTCGACATAGGAGGGATAATAATGCTTATATCGCATGGAAGAAGAAAGACTCCACAGCCCACATGATCCTCCTTAGTGCGATGAACGATGATCTTACTAAGCAATTCTGTAAGTGTGATAATTGAAAGGATCTACGGAAAATTTGAAAAGGAAGTTCATAGGAGTGTCTATGTCTAGGTTTCGATCTTTCATGACCAAGTTCGACATTTATAAGAAGTGACCTGATCACACTATGAAGAAACATCTTAAAGAGCTGATGATCATAAAAGAGAATGTTATGTTTGATTCAAAGTTTAATAATTAGTTATTTGTTCACCAAAAAATAATTAGTTATTTTGATTTAATAGTTACAAAAAAAATATATTTAATATATTTTAATTAGTAGACTTACTAAAATTAATATGTAATAAATAAATTAAGGGTTACTACAGTTAATAGCTATTTTTTTTGAATAAAAGTTGGGACGCGAAGGAAGGCCGGACATCCCAGCTAGGTTGGCATCCCCAGCACAACCAACAACCCGAATATTATTAGAAAAAATGAAAAAATACAGAGGGGGAGGAGGAAAAGGAAAAAAGAGAGAAAGAAGAAAAACAAAAGTAACAGAACACAAATGTGAGCTACATTGCAAATATCGTCAAACACGAAGGACTGACAGAAGTGCGGCGCACAGCTCCACCAGCAAGGAGAAGAAGCAGACTTTCCGTGATTAGCTAACCTATCCGCTGCTTGATTCCCTTCTCTGTAGATATGAGTGGCTTTCCAATTCATCTCAGTCAGCTGAGATAGACAAACCTGCCAATCCCTCCGAATCCTCCATGGCACGTCTGTTCTGTTATCATTAAGAGTCTGCACCGCAAACGCTGAATCAGATTCAATCCATAAGTGTCTCCAATTTCTTTCCCAAGCATGGTTGACAGCCAGGGATATCGCCTTTAGTTCAGAAATATGGGCTGAAGTGAAAGAAACAGGAGCTGCAAAACAGCCAACAACGAAGCCTCTCGAGTATTATTACAGTTAATAGCTATTAAATATTCGGTTTATCTGTTCTTTTATTGACCTATATATAAACTTGTTGTTTATGTTTTAAATGAAAAACGAACCACCAAAATCAATAATAAAAATAGAAACCAAGTGCAGATGTAGATCCTCTAATTTTATTATTTCCACTATTTATTTTATTTCTCTATTTCTATCTTACAAAAATCCAACAATTAGTCTTCTTCTTCACTCGAATCATTTTTATTTTCACTATAACATATTAAAAAGACTATACCATATCTTTTATTGATCAAAACATGTTTCAACCTATTCAAATTTCACAAAATTGCTCCAAAACTTTCTAGAATTTTATACATGGGTAATTTAACCATATTTTTAAATTTTAGAAAATTAATAATAAATATATGGTTCACCAAAAAATTAATTAAGAATCACGAGAAAATTAAACCTACCCGCCACGAGTAATTTGGTATGAATAATCTCGTACCCGCCACGAGTAATATTTTTTATTCCATAACCATCTCATATCCTTTTATATATGGTATGAATAATTTCTTTAGGATCGGATAGTATCAGATACCCTACCACTGCCATTTCTACACATGTACTATTTATAAAGGTATTGTGAGAAGCACACATCATAACCAATTAATAAGGTTGCACATTTAAATGAAACCTGTCATGTATGATAGCTACGTGCATGGGTTGGTGAGTGTTTATTCGTTGAAAAATGAAAAAGTGACACTTTCTCTTGTTTTTATATGTTGGACCATCTTTGAATACATATCATTAATTAGTTTTCTTTTAAAAATTGGAGTCAAATTGGGCGACACATATTTTAATGCATTATAATTCTAACAAGTACTCCATTTTTCCATAATATTTATTTTTAAAGTAAGGTATAAAAATTAAAAAATATAATTAATTTTTTTATTATCTTTATATTAATTGTATCAACTAATTAATTTTTATCTATTTCTAAAATAAAAAGACAATTTAAATAGAGGTATATTTGGTAAAACATCAATTAATGTACATCGTCAAATAATATGGAACAAAGAAATTTTTCTAGAAAAATAAATATGGTAGAATGGAGGGAGTAACAATTAATACTAACTAGTCGAAGAACCGCACGTTGCGCGGATCATATAACATAAGTAACTATTTTGATAATTGGTTATCTATTAGTATATTATAATTATTGTAATTATTATTATTATTTTAATTATAATGTCTGGATTATTATAAAAACGTTTATTATTTTTTGACACTATTTTTAATATAAGATATACAAAATAAAAAGTACACGTCAAAAAATAAACATGTAATAAAATAAATATATTTATAACAATAAAACAATAATAAAATACTCATATTTTAAATTTAAAAAATTTATAACACGCATCACATTTACCATGAATAGATTTTTCATAATGTCAATATGCTTAAATTAACGGTATATCAACTGAATAAGAATGAAGTGAATGTCGCCGCAGTCATGTAAAACTCAATATCAAATGAACAATAATTATGACTTTTATTGGGAGAAATATAAAATTCATGAATAAAAAATTAAAACGAATGATTATAATTTGATTCTAAAATTAGTATGAGACTGCATATGATATATCTCTATATCACACACACATCAATCTACTTAAAAAGTTATATCAAGAGACAATAAATGAAAAGGACATGACGATCCAATTAAATAATTTTCATTTGAAATAAATAAAAATTACAATTAATAAATTTTAAGAATTTAAGATAGTAGTGAATATATCAAGATGTTAAAATTAACTTATTATCATTTATGGTACACATAAAACTGTTATAAAAAAAGATAAGTAATTATAAAATTACAATCAAGAAATATATCAGAAAAAGTTTGAATCTGTGTCTTCAATATCATAGATCGTGATGTAAACGAGGGTCGGAGATAAGAGCTAAGGAGAGACCTGGAGGCCCCTTACCGTTAGAACTACCCCTATTATTGATGGTTTCGGCCTTCCATTTCCGACAAATTAAGGTTCAGTGGTGAATTAACTCATTGAGATTGTATTTAATTACAAAACTAACTTGATTGATATGTGATAGGCAATAAATTTCTCTAAATTTGTTCAAAACGACTCAATCTTACTTTTGTAGTCCGAATCTAGCTTAATTTTGAGAAGTTTTATATTGGTACGTAAAAATTGGTTCTGGACCACTCAGATGATAACACATATATACGAAAAAATTTTTGAGCAATTTTGATTTAGCACAAAAAAAAATTACGTGCAAATGTAGAATTGGTCCCCCAACAGATCAATCATGTATTCGCCACTAATATAGACTGTTTGAAAATATTTTTGACCCAATGACGAGAAACACACTCTATGCAGAATCAACTTCATAGTCTTTTTCTCTAGAAATGACTTTATGACATTTCAATGAACTAGATCTATGTGATGATAGATAAAACTATTTTGTTTTTCCATGAAAGAAAGATGATAACACTCGTATATGGAGATAAATGACAAGCATACGTACCACAACCACCCATAAACAGAGAAAGAACAAAAAAAACAATAAATAAAGATAAAACTATCAAATCTACCATAATAGACCAGTAAAAAAAATTGAAAAGAAAAAACAATACAAAGTAAAGAATAGGTTTATCTTCCGGTTATAAATTGGAAAAAAATCCTAAAACCTGAATGGAGAAGACAAAATTTTTTTAACAGCTAAATTTAGCTCTCAGCCGTTGAAAATATAGTTGAATAATTAAATTCACATCTCTAAAATAAAATAATTCAATAATTACTCTAAAATATAAAATACAAGAAAATTGTAACAATCACTCATTAGAAAGGGGCCTAAGAATAATAAAATTGGCCTACCATTTGAATTTAAATAAGTGGATGAAAATGTCTTTATGCTAAGTCAGCAACAACCCTTTTAATTGCTTCCTGGAAGCCAGACTCGTCCCATTCATTTCCCTGCATTCAAACATATTTTAATTAATTATCCTAATCACTCCACATATCTATATATTTAATAAATTTTAATTACTTTTATAAAAAAAAAAGAAAATTTTAATTAAAATAAACCACAGTTTCCTCCAAGTTTCCCAGTGCCCAAATATCAAATCTGCCTATCACTTTATACCCTCTTTTCCCTATAATTTCCGTCATAGAAAATTAAAAGGTCTTAATTATTATATGTGGTACCCATACACATTTTTATATACATGTTTTAAAAGATAAAAAAAACAAAAAATAAAAACCCCACTGGTAGACCTTCATTTCCACTATCTTCAACAGCATGCATTCATCCCATGTTTTGAAAAACCTAAAAAGAAAAATCCAGCTTTCGTCCGGTATTTTTCGGTGGATTCTATTCCAATTAAAACTTTATATTCGTATGCATTTGAATTCGAAATATAGCTTAAGCGATTTGAGATCGTTAATACCAATGTTAATTGGTGCACATTAAATTTCTTACTTATATTTTATAAAAATAAAACTATAAACATCAAAATACATGTTAAAGAGACGTTATTTGTTTGTCGAAAAATACTTTGTAGAAAAATATTTTCTTAATTTTTGGATATTTGTTGGCTTAAAAAATAAGTCAATGAAATTGTTTAAGTTAATCAATAAAAAAACAAACGAAAAATGTGAGAAAAATGTTTTATCCTTTTGAAAACAACAGCTACTCATCACTTTTTCTCGTTTTTCAGTATCATAGTCGAATGCCGACAAATATTTTATTTACCTATATTTTCCGATAAATAACGGAGCCTCACTTTATTTACATCTAAAATTGAATGTTTTACAATTAAAAAATGAAGTTGATATAGTTTCTTTATAGACATAAAAAAAACTTATTTTGGAACCCTAAAATAAATAGATTTGAAATGCAAATAAAATAGGTAATGCATTTTTAATCAAGATGTTTATAGTTTACTATGATAATTTCATGTGCTGAATTTCATAAGATTATATGATAATGCCGTGTCTTTATGGCATGAAACCGATTGAACTAAAATCTCAAACGGATAGTTAAAACCTAATCATATATCTTATATTAATCTCCGACATATATATGATGTATAATTAGGAGACAAACCTCAATATTGAGTCTCAAGATTACACGATTTGATGATCTTGATTCTTCAAAAACCGTAGAAGCTTCCATGGATAACAAGTTCACATTCTGATCTAGTTTCAAGAACTCAAGTATCCGAATCACCATGTCTGAAACTGAACATTCTCCTCCTCGTAAAACAACTTGCAAGTTAATGATTCTTTGTTCCTCCGATGTTGATTCTCTCACATGTCTAATCCGTACATCAATCCTTTCACCTGAATCTTCAACCGGAATCAACAACTGTCCCTCTAATTGCCTATTTCTTCTACTAAGCTCCTCAATTTGATCTCTCAAAGATGTCAAGTATTCCCTTGTTCTACTAAGCACTGAAGCCTTATCTTTCTACATGAAATAAAACAAAAACATAACTATATGTCACGGCGGATAGTGCAACTACGTATACTATTCTTAAAGATGCAAAATATTTTTACCTTGGCTTCTGGAGGGAGAAGTTTCCGCAATGCTTCGAAGCTTTCATTGATCTTTTCGCGCCTTTTGCGCTCCGATATCATATGATGCAACTGAGTGCTCGTCGGGCGACTAGCGAGCGTGTGTTCCCGTCGCGCTATCTTTAGGTTTGTGTAATAAGTGATTGATCTTTTCAGCATTGTTTGCCTACGGAGATTATATCTCACTGGAGCTGTAGGAGCTAGGTATTTCTTGAAAGCGCTAGCTCTGCGGTTTGACTGGGGAAGACGGGGCCAGTTAGGCATCGAAGAAGACGTTAAAACTGCGAGAATAGCTCGGGTTATCGCCTCATCCTCAATCTCTTGGTCAGGTAAATGAATGCTTCTATTAAGTGCAGAAGCCTGCATTGCTTGCTGGGGTTGTGCACTAGTACTTGCACTATAAGTACTTGATTGCTGCAAAGATTGCATAGGCTGTTGTTGAGGATGAAGTTGAGGAGTAGATGATGTTTCAATTGATTGAAAAAATTGCAGAATTTGGTTTGATGAGCCTGGTATTGCCCGTGATGAGGCGGCCGGCTCGAGAGTCACTGCCTCTTGTATGTGTGGAGTTGAAGAAGGATTGAGATTGAATAAAAGAGATGAACTTTCTGGGCTGTCTAGTGATAATGAAGATGATGTTGGCGAAACTCGGTTCGGACCAAGGGCTTGAGAAAGTTCTCTTAATGGAGATTGTTGCTGCCTAGATATTATATCATCTGAAAACCACTTCCTGATTGAACTTTCCAGGTTAACCTGGATGTCATTAGACCATCCCATTTCAATTTCTCCACTCCTGCACCCCAGAAAGACTGCAGTCTGCAATCATCATGTAAAAATCGTGTTATGTTATCTACATGTTCGATATGATATAAAGAAAAATGATAATCGTGTCGTGTTAATCTGCATGTAACTGGAAAATGGTGAAGTGAGCATACCTTAATCCTGGCTTCCTGCAACAACAACAATGACAGCACTAAATCAGCTACATTTATAAAGAATTCGATTCGAATACATTATAAGATGAAACCCTATGTTGCACAGATACAGAAACAGATACAGACACGGACACATATAAAATGCTACTAGAAAGGAGTGTCCGTGCAACATAGTATGAAAGTAATGCATAATACCATATAGAAATGTCTCTGGACACAAATAGACGCCATTCGTTGAAGATCAAATTGGTTAAGCTCTCGGTAGGGCTGGTTATTTACGAAAGCCATTCCAGGAACTCGGCTGATTGATTGATCAAAAAACGAAATGTTTCAATCAATGTAACATGTTGTTCACGTAATTGAATGAATGAAAGAACATACTCATTGATGAGGAAGAACATTTCTTGACAGTAATCATCAAACAGCCTCCGAGCTAAGCTCCCTGATGATGAACCAGGTTGTTGGGTGCTATCTTCACAGTAATAACCATCCAAGAAGAACATATGACTGAACCACCAGAGAGATCAAGAATCAGTGATTAAACTAATTAACATTGAAGAGATTAGGGATTAGAGTATAGAAAGTTACTCAGTTGGCTGAGGGAGATACAACCAAAGGCAAATGTAAGAGCAGCCAAAAGAGTGAAGTAATGAGCGGAGATAAGTGTTACGATCTGATGAACTGAGCAGGGAAAAGACAGTATCCATTTGAAGAAGAAGATGAAGAAGAAGAAGAAGTTGAGGTATAATTTGATGTCATTTAATTATACCTCGGCCTTTGAAGATCTCCATGGAAGTAAGATGATGATGGTGGTTAATTTAGAAAAGTAGAGTAGGTGTGAACAAAGGAAAGAATCAACTGATCATGCATCCATACATCAAGTGGAGGTTGAAGTTGATAGATAGGTTAGAGAATTAAGATTGAAAAATAAACAAGAGATTAAAATAATTAATGGAGAAGTTAGGGTTTTGTTTTGTGGTTTGAAGAAGAAGAGGAAATTTAGTTTGAAAAGTAGGAAAGAGAATGTCTAAAATGGTGAAGTAGAAAAAGGACAGAAGAAGTTAGTAGAGAGAGATGAGAAGGGCAATCACAGCCACAGGCAAGCATAGATAGAAACTCTTGAAAAGTATGTATAGGTCAAAAGTCCATGCTTTGAAAATAGTCAATCCAGGAAGGCAGACTCTCTCTTTCCTTTTTTTTCATCATCTTCTTTTCTTAATTATATGTCTCCAATATAAAATTAAGAAAAGTAACCGAAAAATATATATAAAATCAAGAAATTTTAGGTAAGAAAATTTAATAATATTGTTAAATGTGAAGGTTACCTTTTTCAAAATATACAAATTAAGGAAAATAATTTTTCATTTTAACAAACACTTTTGTTGTAGGAAAACTTATCAAAAGACCAATTGGAAGGTGGTTCAAGGTTGTGATAGCCTGAAATAAAATAAAAAATGAGTCAAACGAGGGGTTACGATCCAACAACCTCACTCTGATGTCTAAGTTACCAAAATTCTGAGCATCAAGATATGTAAATAGTGAAATTCTAGGGTTAGAGACGAGATACTTTGGATACACAACTTTATGTTCTATTTATAAGTGTACTTCTTGAAAATACCGGTTTCTATACCCTAGTTGATGCTTTGTATATGTGTAGTGTGACCACTTTGATTTGGCATGTGCTAATTGCAAGCTGTGTGAATCAGGATAATGACTTTTGGGATCAACGTGCCTATTCTATTAGTCCACATGTTTAGGTGGATATTTTTTCATCATTTTTTTAGTCGGGACATGTGATTGGTCCATGTGGTGTGTTCATTTATTCAGAGTATAGCCAACCATATCCATACTTGGCACCCTGTTAGGGCCTGATAGGCGTATGTCAAAGTATATATTATGTCTCATCTAGGAGCCATAATAATTTTGCGTCTAAGAATTCGTATATAAGCATTACACGAGATCCACTTATGACCCATGACCATATAGTGTTTTCTTTAACAAATCGATCCAATAATCCATAGTCTTTATGAGTACTTATGCCATTGATTGACATCTCATGTCCATGATCGGTAAAACACCATCATCACCCAAGACATATATTGGTCTTTACTCTATCATTGTTCTCATGGTGACAATAGACTAGAGACATTCAGAATGGTGTCCTTATATGCTTTAGGTTTTACTGCCCAAATCACGCATCCAACAAACATGAGCAAACACCTATTTTTGGACACTCAGTTAAGTTGATTTCATAAGTAAACAACATAATAGATTATTTCCTCTAATTAATGATAAAATTTCATAAACAATGTCTCCAGACTAGGCATACACCAACAAACTATGCCAATTTTTTTTGAATGAAGGTTGGGTAAAGAGTTAAAATTAGATTCTGACATCCCGACTAGGTCGGCACCCCAGTCTCTAACAAAACCCAGACCCTTATATATATAAAAAAGAGAAAAGTAGTACAGAGAAAGCTAGAGAAAACGAATGTGAGAGATATTGCAAATGTCAGAGAAAACAAATGAATTACAAAATGAAGGTGACGAAGGCCACCATGTCAATCCAGCTGCGGAGGTTCCGTGCCGAGCTAAAGAGTCCGCCGCTTGATTCCCTTCCCGGAATATGTGTGTGATGACAATGTTCATGGTCGCACATTGATCAAGGCATCTTAGCCACTTCTGTCTGATTGACCAAGGCACAACCTTTGAGCGGTGGCGGAGCAGGTTTACCACGAACATTGAGTCTGCTTCTATCCAGAGGTTCCACCATTCTTTTTCCCAAGCCAGGTCTACCACAATTGTCCTATCACTCATTGTAATAATTAGTTACGGTATATTTGTTGGAGAGTCTCGTATGTCTTGGAAGGAAAATAAATAGGTTATGGTGGCTGGCTCATCTACCGAAGGTGAATATAGAGCCATGTCACTTACCACATGTTAAGTTACATGGCTTTATGCCTGCTTAAAGACATTAGTCTTAACAATCTGCCCCTTATTATTCTTTACTATGATAATCAGCTGGTTCCAGCTATTGTTGCCAATCTAGTTGATAGCTCCCATTTGTATAGGGTTTTTAGGCCCCTTTTAGCTTCCTTTTGCTTTATTTCCTTTCAGTTTTATTATTGTTTTGTTATCTTTTAGTTAGAATTAGTAATTTCTCTTATTTTTGGCATTTTTTGTGTTTTCAGGTGTTTTTGGGCCTATTTGAGCATTCCCGAACCAGACCGAGCCTTTTGGAGCAATTCTGGACAATTCAGGGACCGTCGGAGCACTTTTGGGACTCGCCAGGGACCATTAGAGCATATTTCGGATAAAAACCAGAGTTCTGCCCCATTTTGGCACTTGTCTCGACGAGACACAAAAGCGTCTTGGCGAGACAAGGCCTGTCTCGACGAGACACATAAGTGTCTCGATGAGACAGGTCCTCGTCTCGACGAGACACTTCCTGTCTCGACGAGACGAGGCGGGAGAGGCGCAAAAACGCCTCTCCCTTACTGGAATGTCGAACTATTATGTCCAAAAAGCCCCTGTTAATATAGAAAACGACCTTTGTACCCCCGGAGACACTAGGGTTTCGCCCTATCTCTATAAATAGGGAGCTCCTCTCAGTTATTCGGGGACGGATTCAATAGGGAGCCGTCGTAATGTAGATTTTTAGTTTTATTTCCTTGCTTTCTAGATTAGGTTTATTTTCTGTTTTGTCTTTTCTTTCAAGAACAATTGATGGGAGAAGCTCCAGATCTTCTATTTTTGTAATCGGATCAGACAAAGCGGGTTTTAGCTTTCTATCTCTCTTATCTTTTGCTTTTATATTCAATTGAAGATGTTTTTCCATTATTCATGATTTCCTCCTATTATGATTAGTTTGTCTATGAACTGATCTCCATCCAATTTGGGATGGGGATGAAATTGGTTGTATGAATATGTATGATTAGAGATCTAGGACCCTTGATTGATCAGTTTATGCATGCTTAATGCCTAGATATTGTTAGAAACAGGATTTATGCTAGAATGAACATTGATAATGATCAACTAGCCTGTTTATGTATATAATGTGCCTAATGCCTGTGACCCTGACATTAAATAGGATTATAGATAGATGAGAACCTGACCACGGAATTGTCTATACCGAATTTGTATAAACCTGACTTCGCTAGAGACCACTAGGAATGAGGCTTTGTGGCTGGGCTACGGCTTTAGCCTTAGTTGTCAATAAACCTAATGCTTTGCATGACTTAGGGTATATACCTAATCAAGCCGTCACCCGAATGCATGTGAATAGGAAGGACAATTCTGATCAAATTAGTCTTTCACTTAGGACAATTACCTTCAATCATTGGTAAAACATAAATCTGAACTCCCTAAACCCATACATAAGATTCAATCAAAGGATTCCTCAGCTTAGGTTGTGCCATCCATTAATTCACCTTCTACCCTGTCAATTGTTCCCTTTATTTTGTTATTTCAATTAGTTTGTTTATCAAAAACCCAAATCTTTATCCAACCCTCTAAACAATTAGATCATTCTAGGTAGATTTGCTAGTTATAACGAATAGTCCTTGTGGTTCGATCTCGTGCTTAGCACAATATTACTTGTTGTGATAGGATACACTTGTCCTATTAAATGCTATATACTTTACGAGCATCAAGTTTTTGGCGCCGTTGCCGGGGACTATTTTGTTTATAATTAGATTAAATTTGCTTGGAACTATTTTATTTATAATTAGATTATATTTCGAAATACCCGACAACAACACCATCAAGTTTTTGATTAAATGTTGCCGGGACTAATTCGATTATAATCTGCGTAAATCGAATAGGTTGAAATGATTGTTTAGATTTGTATAAAAAAAAATCATTAATTTTTTTCTTTTTCTTTTTCGTTGTTTTCTTTTTATGTTTATTTCTTTCTTTTTTTTTCTAATGGCAGGACCCTATAAGCAAAACACTCGCCAACGCTAAATTGATTTCTATGACAGTCGTTTGGATTTCAAAGCTTAGCATCGGACATTCGGGGTTGGAGTGACAGCCACCCCTGAGGGAGTTTTTCTATCATATTTCTTTTCTGCACTTTATGTTTTGCTTTTATGGATTTTATGAAGTAAATGCATGGGTAAGTGTGGGGAGGAGATAATAGGATAGAATGGCTTTAGATTCTTGCCATTAATTTCTTATGTTTTTGTTTTAAATTTTAGGATTTCATGCTTTCTGTTTTTGTTTGCTTTTTATTTTGATTCTAGGAATAAAAAGAATCCTAGGCAGTTGAATTTGATACATTTAGCTATCCCGCAATATAGTTGACAATGCGCTTAAAAATTTGCACATTCTAAATGAAATTGATGCATGAGAAAAATCTTGAACAACGTTTGAGTCTCCAAAAAGTATTGTTTGCCTAAAATTGACATGGAACGGAACGTTAGTTGAGGCTAGGATTGATACAAATAACCCTTAAATTGTGAGTTAGAGCCAGAAAGATCAATATTTTAGACTCATGATTAGGAACAATTGATCTATTAGGTGTGGGATTACATTTATTGTCTTTGTGCTCATAGGAATTGCATCCAATACTGGTTGAATTTTGTGTTTCTATTAAACTTAAAATGATTAGGCAACCTAGGTATAACCCTTTGTGAAATTTAGCCTATTTCTTTGTTTAGCCAAAATCCCTTAACAATTCCACTAGATAAGCCCCTTTGAGCCTTTTACCCATTTCTTTGATCAACCCTGTTACAAACCTTAGCCTTCTTAAATACCATTTCTCACCCAAGTTAATTGACTCAATTTAGTTTTGCTAAATCCTTAGACACACATCTCCTTCAAATTCTCGCTAGCAATCATTAAAAGGTTGTAATTTTAATAGAAGAAGCAACCAATTTTCACTCTTTATCCCCTCTATTCAAAAGAAAAAAAAATGGTTAAAAACCAAAAAAAAAAAAACAAAAAAAAATAAAAAATAAAAAAAAAACAAAATAGAGGAAAGGATAAAAGACGTGTTTATATTTTTAGTTGCTTCCCGAATACTTCACTGATTCACAAACACAACCTTGAGCTTAAACCTTCTTTTACATAGCGGAAAACGTGTCCCTTTTGAATTTCGACTTGCTTGAGGACAAGCAAGATTTTAAGTGTGGGGAGGTGGTTTATAGCTCCCTAATGCTGAAAATTTGTCCTTTTTTGCAAAATTTTTAACTATTTGAGTCATTAACTTTTTGCCTATAAATTCCCTTTTTCCTACCCCAACCTTTAGCCAATGTTACAACCCTTAAAGACCTATGATTTTGTTTAATTTTAATGCATTAATTTTGACCGGATGGATGATGCAATCCCAACGTGACCACTTTGTGCAATAAAATGTAGAGCGTTTCCAAAAAAAATTTACACCCAAACACTTGAGCGTTAGAGTGACCACTTGTGAGCTATCAATTTTAGTTCTCTTTTTTCGTTTTCATGAAGTGTTGATTGATAAAACCAATTAATCAGTTTTGGAGACTCGTCTGAGGTTCATTATGTTTTTAATTGCAAAATGAGTAGTCTGAACTGTTGTGAATAATAAAGTGTAGAAGATTCTTGTTTTTGTAAGGGAGCTATTTGTTGATTTTTCTCTGCTTTGGATTCTGTCTTGCTTGAGGACAAGCAAGATTCAAGTGTGGAGAGGTTGATAGCTCCCATTTGTATAGGGTTTTTAGGCCCCTTTTAGCTTCCTTTTGCTTTATTTCCTTTCAGTTTTATTATTGTTTTGTTATCTTTTAGTTAGAATTAGTAATTTCTCTTATTTTTGGCATTTCCTGTGTTTTCAGGTGTTTTTGGGCCTATTTGAGCATTCCCGAACCAGACCGAGCCTTTTGGAGCAATTCTGGACAATTCAGGGACCGTCGGAGCACTTTTGGGACTCGCCAGGGACCATTAGAGCATATTTCGGAAGCCCAGGGACCAAAACGGATAAAAACCAGAGTTCTGCCCCATTTTGGCACTTGTCTCGACGAGACACAAAAGCGTCTCGGTGAGACAAGGCCTGTCTCGACGAGACACCTGTCTCGACGAGACGAGGCGGGAGAGGCGCAAAAACGCCTATCCCTTACTGGAATGTCGAACTATTATGCCCAAAAAGCCCCTGTTAATATAAAAAACGACCTTTGTACCCCCGAAGACACTAGGGTTTCGCCCTATCTCTATAAATAGGGAGCTCCTCTCAGTTATTCGGGGACGGATTCAATAGGGAGCCGTCGTAATGTAGATTTTTAGTTTTATTTCCTTGCTTTCTAGATTAGGTTTATTTTCTGTTTTGTCTTTTCTTTCAAGAACAATTGATGGGAGAAGCTCCAGATCTTCTATTTTTGTAATCGGATCAGACAAAGCGGGTTTTAGCTTTCTATCTCTCTCTTATCTTTTGCTTTTATATTCAATTGAAGATGTTTTTCCATTATTCATGATTTCCTCCTATTATGATCAGTTTGTCTATGAACTGATCTCCATCCAATTTGGGATGGGGATGAAATTGGTTGTATGAATATGTATGATTAGAGATCTAGGACCCTTGATTGATCAGTTTATGCATGCTTAATGCCTAGATATTGTTAGAAACAAGATTTATGCTAGAATGAACATTGATAATGATCAACTAGCCTGTTTATGTATATAATGTGCCTAATGCCTGTGACCCTGACATTAAATAGGATTATAGATAGATGAGAACCTGACCACAGAATTGTCTATACCGAATTTGTATAAACCTGACTTCGCTAGAGACCACTAGGAATGAGGCTTTGTGGCTGGGCTATGGCTTTAGCCTTAGTGATCAATAAACCTAATGCTTTGCATGACTTAGGGTATATGCCTAATCAAGCCGTCACCCGAATGCATGTGAATAGGAAGGACAATTCTGATCAAATTAGTCTTTCACTTAGGACAATTACCTTCAATCATTGGTAAAACATAAATCTGAACTCCCTAAACCCATACATAGGATTCAATCAAAGGATTCCTCAGCTTAGGTTGTGCCATCCATTAATTCACCTTCTACCCTGTCAATTGTTCCCTTTATTTTGTTATTTCAATTCATTTAATTCAATTAGTTTGTTTATCAGAAACCCAAATCTTTATCCAACCCTCTAAACAATTAGATCATTCTAGGTAGATTTGCTAGTTATAACGAATAGTCCTTGTGGTTCGATCTCGTGCTTAGCACAATATTACTTGTTGCGATAAGATACACTTGTCCTATTAAATGCTATATACTTTACGAGCATCACTAGTCCTACATGAGTGCACCAAACATGTGGAAGTGGACTATCATTATATGCATGATCAAATCCAACCCGATTCTATTGAAACTAAAGTTTCCTCCACATAACAAGTTGCAAACATCCTCGCCAAGATTCTACTCGTGAAACTTCGTCGATCTCTTATTCGCAAGTCGGGAGCTTCTCATTTCTCTCATTCTCCATTTTGAAGGGGAGTCTTAAGGGATACAATAGTCTTTTATATTCAATTTGTTTAGCCTTTTCATTTTCATGTAGCATTGTTCTCCTTTTACGCAAGTCTCTTATGTTGAAACACCTTTCCACATGATTTTGATTTGACAAAATTATTTAAGTTAATCCCATGATTGAATAATTAAATTTAAGTGCTTTGATTTAATTGTACTAATGAGTTCGTTCAATGTTGAGTAAGTTAATTAATAAGAACAGGAATTGAACATCTATAAAAGAAAGCCAAAAGTCAGCAGGCGCAAGTCACACAGCAAAAGCTGAGTAAACTGCAACTCAGCTTAGCGAAAGAAAATGTCTTCCTCAGAAAGGCTTGAAGGCGAAGCCGCTGAGTCAAGCTGAGTAGTCGTCAGGTTAGCATCAGAAATCCGTCAACTTGGAAGACAAGGTCTGACCATTTTCTGAAATAATCAGAAGACTCAGAAATCTGTCGGAAGGACCATTTCGAGAAGCATGGACCATCTAATATTTACTAGAAGACAAACCTGGCGCAAAAAGACAAACCTGGCGTTAGAAGACAAACCTGGAAAACCTGGCTCCTGACGAAAACAGAAGACAAGATTGGCCTGCAGCACTGAGTGCTGACCAAGTGATGACGAATGAAGACCGTTTCCCCACAACGGCTATGTCAGGATTCAAATCATTGGCGCCTCAAAGATCACTATAAAAAGGCCAATTCATCACTTGGATCATATACAAGACAGACAAGCAAATCTTCATCAAGTCAATTGCGAAATCCAAAATAGAAGCTGTCTGAAAAAGAAAAAGCAAGCTCTTACACCAACTCCTATTTTTGTGTAAAAGTCTAGAGTGATTTTATTCATCTAAAGTGTTCTTCACTAAGTGAGAACAAGTCTTGTATCATCTGTAAAAGGTTAGAGAAGCTGAGTACTCGGTTATAGTACTTAGTGGTAGAGAGAAGCTGAGTACTCGGTTATAGTACTCAGTGGTAGATAGGATTGAGTAGACGAATAGAGGATGGTACTCTTGCATACTCAGTTGCTATTGTAAAAGGTTCGTGCTCTACTTTTAAAGAGCTCGGTAGAGGATTGAAAAAGCTCGGAAGGATTCCGGGGAATGGACGTAGGCGGAGAGGCCGAACCAGGATAAGTCTGCTGAGTAACTTCTAACCCTATCTCTTGATATATATATATATATATGTATGTGTTGCTTGCTTAACATTACTTAATAAAATAATTTGTACACGCTGACGCTGAGTAATCTGAGTGCTGAGTTGGAAACTGACTTAAGTGTTACTTCCCAACTCACGATTGAAATAGCTCTAGTCAGTGTCTGTCTAAAGCTGTCTCACACCATACTCAGCCGTGCTGACCTAAAACTGAGTTAAAGCATCAAATCTTAAATTAAGTCAGTATTAATTAATAAAAAGTTATAATAGTTCCTAACCCCCCCCCCCTTGGAACTAACTCTACTACGTTACACGAGACCAACAAGTGGTATCAGAGCTAATAGCTCACTATTCAAGATAAAACTATCTTAAGCTGATCCCTGTAATGGCTGAGAACAACACTCGTTTTCTTTCAGGAAATCAAACAACTCAGATACTTCCTGAGGGATTATCTATTAGTCGGCCTCTGCTGTTCTTCGGGTCAAACTATACGTTCTAGAAGAATAGGATGAAAAACTTCATTCAGGCAACAAATATGAGTGCATGGCTAGCTATAGTCCAAGGCCCTTTTGTTTCCTATGAAATTATTGATGGTGTAAAAACTGTCAAAAGCGAGGCCAAATGGTCAGAAGATGACCTTAAGAAGTTGCAAAATAATGCTTCGGCTATAAACATGCTTCACTGTGCTTTAGATGCTGCAGAATACAATAAGATTTCAGGTTGTGAGTCAGCACAAGAAATCTGGAAAAAGCTGGAGGTAACCTATGAAGGAACCAGCAAAGTCAAAGAGTTCAAGATGAATCAACATATGCGGCTGTACGAGCTGTTTGAGATGAATGACAATGAAGACATCTCTGAGATGAATGCAAGATTCACTAACATAATCAACGAGCTCAAAAGACTCGGCAAGAACTTCACTGAAGAAGAACAAGTGAAGAAGATTCTAAGAAGTCTTCCCAAAAGCTGGCAGGCTAAGAACATAGCTGTCGAAGAAGCTCAGGACCTGACTACCTACAAATATGATGAACTCATTGGATCTCTGCTGACCCAAGAGATTTCAATGAAGAATTTTGAAGTAAAAGAAAAGTCTGAAGACAATAAGCAAAAATCTCTTGTCATGAAAGCTGACCCAACTGATTCTGACTCATCAGATGATGAGGAAATGGCCATGTTCACCAGAAAAATGAAAAAGATGTTTCAAAAAAATGACAAATACAGCAGTAAGTCATTTAAGAAAAATGATAAATACAAAGCTGAGTCGAGCGACAGCAGACACAGGAAAGATAGCACAAAGCCCGTTACTTGCTTTG
The DNA here is from genome assembly GCF_963576675.1 of Euphorbia lathyris. Lineage (NCBI taxonomy): Eukaryota > Viridiplantae > Streptophyta > Magnoliopsida > Malpighiales > Euphorbiaceae > Euphorbia > Euphorbia lathyris. Next base: position 27,610,174 of record NC_088917.1, on the reverse strand, counting down.
AATGCCATCAAGTTGGTCACATCAAGTCAAGCTGTCTAACCCTGAAGAAAGACAAGAATGGCAGTAGAAAGGCAATGGTGGCCACGTGGAGTGATAGTGATGAGTTAACCTCGTCAGAAGCTGATGCAACCAAGTCGGCAAATATTTGTTTCATGGCTGACGAATCTGCTGACCCCTGCCACTTTGATCAAGCTGATCCCTCTGGTGGGTTTGACCATAAGGAACACTCAACTGAGGTAATGTCCCTACCTTTGCTCAGAAATGAAATGATAAATGCCCTGAGTGATCTCTATACACTTATCAAAAAGTGTAACAAGAAAATTTGAGCACTCAGCAGGCGGTGTGATGAGATTGAAGAGGTCAAACTCAGTGACCTCTGACATCTTCTCTAGGACAATATCAGGCAAGATGAAAATTTAAAAATCATGCATAGGATTGTCTCTGAAGTCCAATCAGATTCTAAGAAACTGAGGAAGGACATCACATCCATACAGAACCAGTTGAGTTCATCGGCAAAGAAAAGGTTCTATCCAAAAGCTGAGTACTTAAGTACTAGTCAGCGAAGATGGAATACTCAGCAGTATGGTCAATGTGACTGTTGTGGAAAGAAAGGACACACCATAAAGGTATGTTGGCATACTCAGCACCAACGTGCTGACCAAAAATGGAAATACCCCCAAAGGGAAGTGTATTGTGACTTTTGTGGGAAAATGGCCACACTATAAATGTATAAAGGGCGGACCGGTCGCACTACGCGTCCCCGCTAAGCGGGGGTCCGGGGAGGGGTCCCACCACAAGGGTGTACTGGGGGCAAGCCTTCCCCTGCCAATTTATTTGGCAAGAGGCCGCTCCTAAGACTCGAACCCGTGACCTCTTGGTCACACGACAATAACGTTTACCATTGCGCCAAGGCTCGCCCTCGCCACACTATAAATGTATGCCATCACAAAATTAAGTATGATGCATCACCTGTTGACTCTAACAAACGAGGACCCAAAAAGACTTGGGTACCTAAAGATAACTAGTTACATTGCAGGTGAGCCTGAGGTGTGCTGAGAAGTCAAAGCTATGGTACATTGACATCACATGCTCAAGGCATATGACTGGTGATGAAACTCAGTTCATCACACTTGTGCATAAATGAGGAGGAAATGTAAGTTTTGGATACAACAAAAAGAGTAAGATAGCAGGGTCAGGTACTGTTGGTGGTAATCCTACTATTAAGTCAGTCTCCCTAGTCAGAGGACTTGAATATAACCTATTGAGCGTAGCTCAGCTGTGTGACAGCGGTAGAAAGGTTGTATTCGATGCCACTGAGTGTAAAATACTCGAGGGCAAAACAAATAAGTTGATTTTAACTGCACCTCGTGTTGACAACGTTTTCATGCTAAACTTAGAAAAGAAGTTTTTAAAGAATATATGCTTAGTGTCAAAGGAAGATAATTCCTGGCCATGGCATAGGAGACTTGGTCATGTAAGCATGGACCTCCTTGCCAAATTAGCAAGAAAGAAATTAGTTGAGGGATTGCCCAAACTCAGGTTTGAAAAGGATCAATTATGCAATGCTTGTCAGCAAGGAAAACAAACTAAGAAATCTTTTCAAAGTAAAAATGTAGTCTCAACCAAGCGTCCATTAGAGTTACTACACTTGGATCTTTTCGGACCAGTCCAGCCGCTGAGCTTGGGTGGTAAGAAATTTTCCTTGGTCATTATAGATGACTTCTCTCGGTACACTTGGGTCATCTTGCTGAGCAGCAAGGATGAAGCATTTGAGTTGTTCTCAACATTGGTTAGAAAACTTGAAAATGATAAAGACCTCAAATTGGCTCACATCCGAAGTGATAATGGCGGAGAATTCAAAAATCAACAATTTGATGAATTTTGTGAAGTCAGCGGCATTGACCACAATTTTTCTGCTCCTAGAACTCCTCAACAAAATGGGGTAGTTGAAAGGAAGAACAGAACCTTAGTCGAAATAGCTAGGACAATTCTGAGTGAGAATAGGCTTCCAAAGTATTTTTGGGTGAAACTGTCAATACAGCTTGCTATATACTCAATAGGGCTCTAGTCAGACCTATACTTAAGAAAACCCCCTATGAACTTTGGAAAGGACGAAAACCCAACATTGGATATTTTCATGCCTTTGGTTGCAAATGTTTTATTCTAAATACTAAAGACAACCTTGCTAAGTTTGATTCAAAAGCTGACGAAGCTATATTCTTAGGCTACTCAACAAACAACAAAGCATATAGGGTGTTCAATAAACGAACTCAGGTCTTAGAAGAGTCTATAAATATTGAGTTCGATGAAACTGACCCTGCAGGAAAGATAAGTCAGCCTACCGAAGATGACCCATGCTCAGCTTCCGCTGACCAAAATGGAGCCACCGAGTCACTACCTCCAGGGCTGACCCAAGGTAAAAACGAACCTCAAATTATCTTTGCTGACCAATATAATCCTACAGAGATTGTTGAAACACCTACCCTGAAGACACTACATTGCCAAAAGAGATCAAGGTTCCAAAAGGACACTCTGAAAGTAGCATCCTTGATGCCGCTGAGAACACCCTGATGACCAGAAATCAACTCAGGAGATATCTCAGCAAACGTAGCCTTCGTGTCAGTTCTTGAACCAAGAAACTTCTCAGAAGCTGAGAACGATGAATTCTGGATAAATGCGATGCAAGAGGAGCTCGATCAATTCAAAAGAAACGAAGTATGGGATTTAGTGCCTAAACTAAGGAATCAAAAGACCATAGGAACAAAATAGGTATTTCGTAATAAGCTAGATGAACAAGGAAACGTAGTCAGGAACAAAGCCAGACTTGTCGCTCAAGGTTACAGTTAGTAGGAAGGTATTGACTATGGTGAGACATTCGCCCCTGTAGCTAGATTAGAAGCTATAAGAATATTGTGTACATATGCTAGCTTTATGAATTTTTGTTAAGCCCAAAATATACCTAAAATATCATATATAAATACATTAAATGTACATTGAAATCGTGCTAATTATATTCATTTAGAGTACTTTTACGTCTTTATTTACTTCTTTGATGCAAGGTACTTAATTATTTGGTTAAATCCAAATAGGAGCTAAAACGGAGGAAAAACGGAGGAAAAACCTAAATTATGTGCCAAGAATACGTATCAATCAGTAGACCGACTCAAAGAAGACAAGAAGCAGCCGAGAGACGGGGAAGAAAGCCCCTGTCGTGACTGAATTTTTTAGAATCTCAGTCGCGACATACGATCACCAGTCGCCGGAAATTTGAAGTCTTCAGCTCGCCCCTTCACCCCCTGTCGTGACTGAGATTCTCGGAATCTCATATGAGACAGCGAAGAATTCTGCACAGATTTCACATGTTTAAATCCAAGAAACGCGTCTGTTCGTTTGGATAAAAGCGACCCTTCACCAGCGGACATGACCCTTCAATTACAACCCTTCACCAACTATAAATAAGTGATCCATTTCAGAAATCAATGTTGTTGGCTAAGTTAGAAAAGATAGAGAAATCAGAGATTTATTATGTTGAGTTTTTTATTCAGAAAGAGTCAGAAAGTTAGATTTCATTTCTGTGTAAACAAACTTGATGTACACAAGTTGTTATTAGATTAGCTATAAACACAGTAGTATTAGTTTAGTTTCAAAGGTTGATCAGAGACAAGTTTTCATTCTGGTAGTGGACCTAGCTGTCTCTATTCCGAAGATTCGGTGAGAAGAACTAACGGCTGAAGTGCAAAGAGGTCTGACAAGCCTACAGAGTTTGAGGGAAAGATTGACAACCCGGATCTCAAAGTTTTCGTTAAAATGCTATCCATGTTTCTTCTTCTCTGTTAACTTGTGAAGATTCACAATCCATTAATGATATATTTATTTTATTCAATACATTCTTCCTGTTGATTATTTTGATATTGTTCTGACAAAATGATTTTCAAAATGATAAATTGGTGTTTTTATTAAAACGTTTTGTACAATCATATTTATATAGAAACTTTGTTGAACACTTGAAAGAATTAGTTTTTATGGATGATATGATCGTTAGCGCGGCTTATCGGATATAAAATACTAATTTGATTAAGGTAGAAATCTGCTCCGATCCAGAGAGATTTCTACGGTTCAAAGCCATTTAATTGCATAAATTCTTGTATTATTGCATGTTCATAATCTTACCAAAGTTATAGTTGCTTTCTTTGCTTAATGAAAATAAGTTTTATACCTTCTATTTATTCCAACTACGGAACCATCTGTCTTGTAATCAAAATCTCAAGACAGAATTGTTCTCTAAATTCAATATAATATTCTCATCTAATCCTAATTTATCCGAACCAATACAATCAATTAAACGATTTTCTTTAGTTAAACCTAAAGACGTGAATAAACCCGAATTAAATAAGTTCTTAGTTAAAAAGCGTTCCATGTGGGTTCGATATCTTTTATTACTACAAGCGTATACCGTGCACTTGCGGAAATCGCTCAACAAGTTTTTGGCGCCGTTGCCGGGGATCGCCAATTTTTTTAACAAAATTTTAGATTTTTCGTGTTTTATTTTGAATCTAGGTTTAAACATACTTATTTTAATTTTTGTAATTTATTAATTTTAATTTACTAATTTATTTATTTTTCAAATTCTGTTTTGAAGGTAGTTTCGGTTCGTGCAAGATTTCAAGTTCATGCGCAGTTCTCGAAGTTCAGGCATTCCACCAAAACCACTAGATCCAGAAATTGATAGAACCATTAGGAAGAACAAGAAAGATAAGAAAAATAAAAACAAAAACAAAACCCCAGTAAAAACACATACCGAGCCGGAAAAAATGGCAAACCCACCAACACTTATGGATTATGCTAGGCCAGGTGTGGCCGGTGTAACCAATAGTGTAGTTAGACCCAGAATCACCGCAAACCAATTTGAAATTAAGCCAGCTTTGCTTAATATGTTGCAAAATAATGTAACATTTTACGGGTTACCTAACGAAAATCCTAACACCCATTTGACAAATTTCCTTGAAATTTGTGACACTTTTAAAATACCAGATGTGACTGCCGAAGCAATCAAACTTCGCCTTTTTCCTTTCACTTTGAAGGATAGAGCCAAAGAGTGGTTAACTTCAATGCCAGCCGCAACTTTTGAAACTTGGGAACAATTAGCGCAAGCCTTTTTATCAAAATATTTTCCTTTAGCAAAAACCGCAAGAGTCATAAAAGAGTTAACATCTTTTTCTCAAAATGATAATGAGACTCTTTATGAGACTTGGGAACGTTTTAAAGAACTTCAACGTTTATGCCCACACCACCAATTACCCGCTGAACTTCTAATGCGAACATTTTATAATGGACTAAATCCCACAACTAGAAGTTCATTAGATGCTATATCGGGAGGGCTATTTATGAAGAAAACATCAGCCCAAGCAAGAGAACTTTTGGAGGAATTGGCAATCAACAGCAGTATGTGGCCTGCGGAACGTGGACATATACCGGTGGCGAAACCATCATCCTCAACCACATCATCAATTAAAGGTATAGTGGAACTTGATCCAGTTGCGATGTTACAAGCCCAATTTTCTGCCTTATCGCACAAAATTGATAGGTTTATGACACCGTGTGATACCAATGGTAATCCAATCCAAACGGATGTGGATTATGAAAATATGAGTGAGATCGAACAGGTAAATTTTGTCCAAGGGCAAAACCAAACTAATAATCCTTATTCTGCTACTTATAATTCTGGATGGAGGAATCATCCTAACTTTAACTGGAAAAATAATAATAATGCAAATGCTAATCAAAATCGTACTAGTAATGATCAAAATCAGTCAAGAGATACGATTAGCACTTTATCTTCTAAAATCGACAAATTCATAGATGCTATCAGTGGAAAAATAAGTAATCACGACGATGGTTTTAAACGGATCGAAAATAAATTCGATCAGCTTATTAAAAACCACTCATCTAGCATCCATAATTTGGAGGTCCAAATTGGTCAACTTGCTAAATCAATTCCATCCCGAAAAGAAGGAAGTCTTCCCAGCCATACGGAAGAAAATCCGAAAGAGCAGGTAAAGGCTATCACTCTTCGTTCAGGGAAAAATTATCTAGGTCCGGAAATGCCCGGAGATGCAACATTACAAGGAACTGATTTACCAAAGCCCAAAGAAGATATCTTAAACACAAAAAGTTCACCAATAGACTCAAGTACAAAATTTTTTGTACCCAAACCACCTTTTCCGCACAAAGTCCGAAATAAGGACTATGACAAACAACTCTTAACGTTTTTAGACAAACTTAAAAATTTACACATTAATTTGACGTTCAGGATTTGGTAAATCTCAGTTGAGATTCCGAAAATCTCAGTTGAGATTTTTAGTATTTTAAACATTTTGATGTAACTGTAAGAGATTACAGACATCACATTTTAAAACTTCAGTCAGTTAAATCCAAAAGGTATCATTTATTTTTTAACAGACACAACCTTTCACTTATGTATCTTATATATTCCTATAGGTTCTGAATTATTCCATTTCATTTCATCTTTCAGAATTCTGAATTTCTTTCTTCAATTCTTAAATCCTATAGACACCATCTTATTTCACAAACATGACCAAATCTCTGAAAAATGTTAGGAAGAACACTTCTGCTCGAAGCAAGAGAGTTGATATCTCTTCTCGCTATGGAGCATGGTTTCCAATCTACAATCATGATGAAGGGAAACATTTACAGTTTAGATATGCATAATTCTGTGGCATGCTGTATCTGGATGAGTTCCTGAACGAAGAACTCGGGATAAGCGATGACATGAATCGCTATCTGAAAAATTTGGGATGGACCAAGTTTGCTTCTATGAAGTTTTCTATAATTGGAAACTAGGTACTAGAGTTTCTGTCTACCGTTCGTTTCATCAATAAGAGGCGTGTTCATCTCAGTTTTCGATGTGAGGGTAAGATGTTCACTTTTGGATACCCTGAACTTCATTCTTGGTTTGGTTTTCCACCACGGGACACCACTCCACATCATCCTGGCAGAGATATGACTTCTACAGATATCTGGAGAATGTTGACGGGATTTTGGAGATTCAATCCACGTCTTGCCTACAACAAATCAATAAATTCTAACTCCATGCTGTTTTTGCACAAATTTCTCTGTCATAGTCTATTTGGTCGAGTCAGAAGCAGTGTTGTCTAGGATACCACTTTATATGTGCTAGGTGATATTTTCCAAGGTAACACAGTTAATTCCTCAAAGATTTTGATGGAGGGATTAGTTGCCGCTTCCCGTTCGAAGAATCGGACAATAGGGTTTGGGAATATTATATGTGGAATAATCCTAGGAACCAAAGGATCAGTTTCTGTTCCTTGGACTGATAAGGAACCATTTCCCATAATGAATTATGAGTTTCTGGAAAATAAGGGACTTGTAAAGAGAGAGTTTCGTTCTGGTCCAAAATTTCTTTCTCCTACAGAAAGAGAAATCTTCATTCAAGCGAAGATTGACCGAGCCACTGTTCGTCGTATTCCAATTCATAGGGATACTATTTGAGTTTATGTAGTTTGTTTATAAATAAGTGTATATATGTTTGTTGTTTTTCTGCATAGATGTTTTTATGTAAATATGTACTAAGGTATTTTATTGTATTTCCTTTGATTATGATTAATAAAGTGCATTAATTCTTTATTTCATTTCTTTTATTTAAGGAACAACCCTTGGTTTTCCTTTAATTTAATGTTTTAGTTTTGTTTATATCAGTTTCAGGAATTAAAATTAGTATTAATGTCACTTAATTACAAGAGGAGTTGAATTAGTCATGCTAAATTTGTCAAAAACAGTCCACTTTTTACCCAAAAATTCCAGAATCTCAGTTGAGATTCTGAAATCTCAGTTGAGACAGCACAAGAGCAATTTTCAGGAAAAATCCGCCCCCTTGCAAGCTTGCTGTCGCGACTGCTATGACGGGAATGGGGCTGATTTTTGCATTTAATCCTTTTCCTACTCTAATTCAATACCTATTACTCTATCCTAATCAATACCTATTACTTACACCTATTTATATCACCTCTATTTTCACCAATCACTCATCTTTTACTCTTCCCAACACAAAGATTCACTCACCTTCCCCATAAATCTTTACCCTATTCATCTTCTTCTTCCCTAAATCACCACCATTATCTTTCATTCTTTCAAATTTCTTCATCTCTTTCACCAAATTTCACAAACAAAAATGCCTAGACAAAAGACCGTTGCTAACAAAACTAAAGCCTCCGAGATCACTAGACTACATGTTCAATATGGAGCGCCGTTCGATATTGCGACGGAGGCCGAAGGACGAAAATTTCGCCGATTTTCTAATAGCGAAGTGGTGTTCGTCGACATGCCTTTCCTTGACACAGAAACGGTAAATATATTTTCTTTTACCGACCGTATTGATGAATATCTATCCGTTCTTGGTTGGACAAGATTTGCTAGTATGCGTTTTCCTAGTAATAAATCGCATATTTTGGAATTTTTGGTCACTCTCACTTATGATAAGAAGAAAGGTATTATCTCTTTTCGAAATAATGGGATTCGTTTTGAAGTCGGGTATGCGGCAATGAACCGATGGTTTGGTTTTCCTACTCGGAATTTTTATTCCAAACCAAAGACTTTTAATGCACACACGGTTTGGCACACTTTAACCGGGCTAGATGTTTTTCATCCGAAGAACACTTCTAGTAAGTTACTTAAGGATAATTGTATCTTTTTCTTTCACAAGTTTTTATCCTTTTCTTTATTTGGTCGGGTTGAAAGTTCAAAGGTGCAAGTCCGTGATTTGTTTGTGTTGGATAGTATTTTTAAGAATTTGACCGTTGATAGTATTGAGATGATATTTACTAATTTAGTTCGAGCTTCCAAGTCCCGCAATAAGCAAGTGCCAATGGGTAATTTAATTACCGACATTGTTTTGGGTGCTCGGGGTGAATTAGCGTATTATCAAAATATGCCTCATGTTGGTTTACCTTCCTTGGATATCACGGCACTTCAAAGAGCCAATTTATTGAAGAAATTGGGCCCACCTGCATTTACCTCCTATGAAGATCGTACAAGACGTGTTTTTGCTACTTTGGGTGGTGAAGCTTCAAGTTCTCAAGGTTTAGGTGCCCAAGATGATGATGAAGAAGATAATGAGGGATTTGATGATGAAGAGGAAGAGGAGGACAATGTTGATGTTAATACCAACGAGCAAGCAAATGTGGAACCAAATGTTGATGACCAAGTTGGATGGCAACGTGTTTTGACACAAATGAACAAGAATAACCGTCAAATGAATTTGTGGTTAGATGAAGTCATTGCCAACAATACCGAAATGAGTTCGAGGATAAACACGGTGGATGCCAATATCACTACATTGAGACATGAGCACAAATCTACTCGTCGCCGGTTGCTATCTTTCTTCCGACGCCAAGGAGTTGAGACTACGCCTTCTCCACCGAGTTCACCTTGATAGGTTTTATCCTTTCTATCTTTTACCTCATTTTCGTTATTATGTTTTATTCGGTTTGGTACATTATTTTTAATTATGTTTGGTACAATTATTTTTCTTATTCTGTTTGAATGTTATCGTACTATATTTTTCAATTCTAATTCGTATGGTTTATTTCGTACTATTTTTCGTGTTTTATCGCTTTTTGCACCAATGAGGACATGGTCCAAATTAAGTGTGGGAGGAAATATTTCATATTCGTTTTAACTTTAAGTACGAATGAATGCAAAGAATGAGATTGAATGCTATATTATTTAAGTATAAATGCATATTGTTATTCAATTTTAGTCAAACAAAAATATGCAACATTTTTAACAATTGCAACATTTTTATATAAGGTGCAACATTTTTTTTAATAGCAATTTTTCATAAACGTAAAATTTTTGTTAACTATATATTTCATATGTTTCAAACAATTTAATTTTAAAAAATAATGTTAAGCATATTTTAAGGTTATCATTATTGGTAGAAATGATATTTCTATATGGGCAATATTTTTACAAATATTTTTACAAATCTCCGATACGATTTTATCAAAAACGTCTCGAGTAAATGTATATAAGTAAAATTTCTTTAGTTTCAAATCTCTATTTTATATCATGAATCCATGATAAATATAAATCTTATTTTCAATTTTCAATTAGGTTTATAGGCATAAATCAAACTAACAACTTTAGCTTTTTAGCTCGGTATGATTTTTCGTCTTACATTAAGAACCAATTGAAGTTTTTAAGGAAACTTTAGCCATAATACATGTTGAAATTCAAGTCAATATAGGATGAATGTGCTATTTTTCTTTTCCCAATTTATAATTTTCAATTTTATTTTCGTGTTAATTTAATCAGGTAGTCGTATTCTTAACTTTTGGCCACGATTGAGACCAGCCTTATCACAATCGAGGTATGAAAGGGAAGAACATTAAGTACCGTTTACTTTTGGCCACGATTGCGACCACCCTTATCACGGTCGAGGTATGAAAGGAACGTTAGAAATTAAAGCAAAATTAAACGTGTTTAAAGTTTTAAGTAACGATTGCGTCCACCCATGGCATAGTCGGTACCTCTTAAACGAACACAAAAGCAAATTAATTTATATAAATTCACGGACGAGACCACCCTTATCACGGGCGTGACTAAGTAAATATATCAAACCTAAGTCCTTAATAAATCTATATTTGTAATAGTTTAGGTTTGGGAAAGGAAATTTTGTGCTTTGAAATGCCTTGAGACGAAAGATTCAAAAACATGCGTGCTTACACCGTCCCGAATACTTCAATATAAAAATTGAAATACAAGACGAATGATATATCTCTTTTACACTAGCTAGTTTGATACTTTGCGTATAAATTTACCATGAAAGTTTTTCTTTCGGTTTAACTAATTTAAAGAGGAATATGTGGATATATGTTCTGTTTATAAAGAGATTGATTAAAGAATAAATTCAGTGAAATTTTGCTCGGGAATAGCAAAAGCTTAAGTGTGGGAGTTTGTTAAGCCCAACAACAACAACAACAACAACAAAGCCTTAGTCCCGAAATGATTCGGGGTCGGCTAACATGAACCATCATATAAAACCGTGAAAGTCAAGTCGTGTCAGCGACACAGATTCGCTCCCTCCAATCCGTCCTATCCACTACCATATTTTCCTCAATTCCCAGTAAACTCATATCACTCTCGATCACCCTCCTCCAAGTTTGCTTAGGTCTTCCCCTACCCCTCACCACTACATCCCTTTGCCACTCTTCGGTTCTCCTAACCGGCGCATCAAGCGCTCTACGTCTCACATGGCCAAACCACCTTAGTCGGTTTTCTCTCATTTTATTCTCAATAGATGTGACTCTACTTTTGTCCTAATTATTTCATTACGCACCCGGTCCTTTCTCGTATGACCACACATCCATCTCAACATACGCATCTCCGCCACCGACATCTTATGGATGTGGCAGTGTTTCACTGCCCAACACTCCGTACCATATAACAATGCTGGTCTAATTGCCATCCGGTAGAATTTTCCCTTCAATCTATTAGGCATGCCGGGATCACAAAGGAAACCCGTAGCACTCTTCCACTTCGACCAACCAGCTTTAATCCTATGAGCAACATCTCCATCTACTTCTCCATCCGTTTGGATAATAGATCCTAAATACCGGAAGCAATCCGAGGCCTGAACAACTCTCCCATCTAGGGTGATTGTCCCTGCCTCCCTACTCCTACGGCCGCTAAACTTACACTCCAAATATTCTGTCTTACTTCGACTCAACTTAAAGCCTCTAGATTCTAGAGTTTGTCTCCATAGTTCCAACTTCCTCTCCACTCCTTCTTTCGTCTCATCAACCAACACGATATCATCTGCAAACAGCATGCACCATGGTATACCATCTTGAAGTGAACTTGTTAGTTCATCCATAACGATGGCAAAAAGAAATGGGCTTAGTGCGGAACCTTGATGCACTCCAATCGTAATAGGAAACTCTTCAGTCTTCCCAACACTAGTACGTACACTCGTGCATACTCCCTCATACATGTCCTTTATGATGTCAATATATTTCCGCGAAATGCCTTTCCTTATCAAGGCCCACCAAAGTACTTCCCTTGGTACCTTATCATATGAAAACCATATGCAAGTCTTTCTTCTTATTTCGATAGTGCTCCATTAATTGTCTTATTAGATGGATGGCTTCCATAGTTGATCTTCCCGGCATAAAGCCAAACTGGTTTTTCGAGATCTTCACCGTCCTCCTTAACCTTTGTTCGATCACTCGCTCCCAAAGTTTCATAGTGTGACTCATTAATTTGATTCCCCGATAGTTGGCACAATCTTGGACATCGCCTTTGTTCTTATACAAAGGGATTAAGGTACTTTTCCTCCATTCTGATGGCATCTTATTGTTTCTCCAAATTTTGTTGAAGAACGTCGTCAACCATTCGATTCCTCTTTCTCCCAAACATCTCCAAATCTCAATAGGGATGCCATCAGGTCCTACTGCTTTCTTCAACTTCATCTTACTTAATGCCATTTTGACTTCACCCTTTTGAATTCTCCGCAGGCATTCGTGATTTATCATATCGTGATGGATACTTATATCTCCAACATCTTGTTGGCGATCTCCATTAAATAAGTCATCAAAATAGGACCTCCATCGTTCCTTGATATCCTTATCTCCAACTAGGACTTTCTGGTCCACATCCTTCACACATTTAACTTTTCCGAGATCTCGCGTCTTCCTATCTCTCATCCGAGCAATTCTATATATGTCTCTTTCCCCTTCTTTCGTATCCAATCTTGTATACAGATCCCGATTCACCTTTGCTCTAGCATCTCGTATGACCTTCTTTACTTCCCTTTTAGCCTCTTTGTATTTTTCGTAGTTCTCGTCACTCCTACATTTCCCCAATAGTTTATAGGATTCTCTCTTACTCTTTACTGCTTGTCGTACTTCTTCTGTCCACCAAGATGTGTCCTTACCCAGTGGCATGCTACCTTTAGATTCCCCTAGAACTTCCTTCGCTACTTCCCTTATACTCTGCTCCATCTTATTCCATATCGAATCTATATCTGAATCCATATTGCAAGTCCAAATATCTTTTTTGGTCATCTCATCCACAAATTTTTGTTGATTCTCCCCTTGCAATTTCCACCACTTAATCTTAGTCTCTACTTGAGGTGTTTGTTTTCTTATACATTTCCTACTTCGAAAATCTATCACCACTACTCTATGTTGGGTTGTCGTACTCTCACCAGGGATCACCTTACAATCAATATAACTCTTTCTCCAAGCACTCCTTACTAAGAAGAAGTCAATTTGGCTCGCATTACCGCCACTCCGATAAGTCACTAAGTGGGATGTTCTCTTCATAAACCATGTGTTCATGATACTCAAGTCATAGGCTGATGCGAATTCCAAAATATCATTTCCTGCTTCATTCTTATCTCCAAAACCATACCCTCCATGAACACTCTCAAACCCATCTCGCCTAGAACCCACGTGTCCAGTGAGATCACCCCCTAGTACCATTTTTTCATCCCTAGGAACCTGTTGCACCACTTCCTCTAAGTCATCCCAAAAAGCTTGTCTTATAGACACATCTAATCCTATTTGTGGCGCATATGCACTAATGACATTCACAACCTCATCCCCTATCACTAGCTTAACACTCATAATTCTATCGCTCTTCCTAGACACCGCTACTACATCATCAATATACTCCCTATCAATAAGAATACCTACTCCATTTCTAACCTTATCCTTTCCTGAGTATCAAAGCTTATAACCCCAAGGAGCTATCTCTCTAGCCTTGGCTCCAACCCACTTGGTTTCTTGTAGGCATAATATATTTATTCTCCTCCTCTTCATAACATCTACAATTTCAGCTAATCTTCCTATCAAAGAACCTATGTTCCATGTCCCAAAGCGTAACCTACTACCCTTACCCCTACCCCTACCATTACCGTGGACTAGCTTATTTACCCGCAACCCTTGCATATTTGACACCACCCCCGGGTCCTGGGGTGGCGCGCCGCTTCGGGGCGACGACCTAGCAACCCTTGCACATTTATCACTACACTCGGGTCTAGGAAGTGCAGTGCGTCGCTGAGTAGGGAACGCCCCAACGATATTTATATTATGGTTCATGTCATAAGATGTGGCTAAGTTTTACGCTGGCCGCCACAAACCTACCGCAACCCTCCTCCTTTGTCCGGGCTTGGGACCGGCTGTAAAGGCCACCAAGTGACCCTCACAGGCGGAGTTAGTTTGTTAAGCCCAAAATATACCTAAAATATCATATATAAATACATTAAATTTACATTGAAATCGTGCTAATTATATTCATTTAGAGTACTTTTACGTCTTTATTTACTTCTTTGATGCAAGGTACTTAATTATTTGGTTAAATCCAAATAAGAGCTAAAACGGAGCTAAAACGGAGGAAAAACCTAAATTATGTGCCAAGAATACGTATCAATCAGGAGACCGACTCAAAGAAGACAAGAAGCACTCGAGAGACGGGGAAGAAAGCCCCTGTCGCGACTGAGATTTTCAGAATCTCAGTCGCGACATACGATCACCAGTCACCGGAGATTCGAAGTCTTCAGCTCGCCCCTTCACCCCCTATCGCGACTGAGATTATCGGAATCTCATATGAGACAGCGAAGAATTCTGCACAGATTTCACATGTTTAAATCCAAGAAACACGTCTGTTCGTTTGGATAAAAGCGACCCTTCACCAGCGGACATGACCCTTCAATTACAACCCTTCACCAACTATAAATAAGTGATCCATTTCAGAAATCAATGTTGTTGGCTAAGTTAGAAAAGATAGAGAAATCAGAGAGTTATTATGTTGAGTTTTTAATTCAGAAAGAGTCAGAAAGTTAGATTTCATTTCTGTGTAAACAAACTTAATGTACACATTGTTATTAGATTAGTTATAAACACAGTAGTATTAGTTTAGTTTCAAAGGTTGATCAGAGACAAGTTTTCATTCTGGTAGTGGACCTAGCTGTCTCTATTCCGAAGATTCAGTGAGAAGAACTAACGGCTGAAGCGCAAAGAGGTCTGACAAGCCCACGGAGTTTGAGGGAAAGATTGACAACCTGAATCTCAAAGTTTTCGTTAACATGCTATCCATGTTTCTTCTTCTCTGTTAACTTGTGAAGATTCACAATTCATTAATGATATATTTATTTTATTCAATACATTCTTCCTATTGAAATTTTGATATTGTTCTGACAAAATGATTTTCAAAATGATAAATTGGTGTTTTTATTAAAATGTTTTATACAATCATATTTATATAGAAACTTTGTTGAACACTTGAAAGAATTAGTTTTTATGGATGATATGATCGTTAGCGCGGCTTATCGGATATAAAATACTAATTTGATTAAGGTAGAAATCTGCTCCAATCCAGAGAGATTTCTACGGTTCAAAGCCATTTAATTGCATAAATTCTTGTATTATTACATGTTCATAATCTTACTAAAGTTATAGTTGCTTTCTTTGCTTAATGAAAATAAGTTTTATACCTTCTATTTATTCCAACTACGGAAGCATCTGTCTTGTAATCAAAATCTCAAGACAGAATTGTTCTCTAAATTCAATATAATATTCTCATCTAATCCTAATTTATCCAAACCAATACAATCAATTAAACGATTTTCTTTAGTTAAACCTAAAGACGTGAATAAAACCGAATTAAATAAGTTTTTAGTTAAAAAGCGTTCACTGTGGGTTCGATATCTTTTATTACTATAAGCGTATACCGTGCACTTGCGGAAATCGCTCAACAATTTTAAATTGTTCCAAATGGATGTCAAAAGTGCATTTCTTAATGGAGTTATAAATGAAGAGGTTTATGTTAGTCAGCCTCCAGTGTTTGAGGATCCAAAGTTCCCAAACCAAGTTTATAAACTCAAAAAGGCTTTGTACGGCCTGAAGCAAGCACCACGTGCTTGGTATGAAAGGCCGACGAGCTTCCTGCTGACCAAAAACTATGTCAGAGGAAAATCATACACAACCCTATTCATTAAGAAAATGGTAAAGATACCCTACTGGCACAAATATATGTTGATGATATTATTTTTAGTGCTACTAATGAGTCAATGTGCAAGGAATTTAGCAAGCAGATGCAAACTGAGTTTGAGATGTCTATGATGGGAGAACTCAATTTCTTCCTTGGACTTCAAATCAAACAAGGCAAAAATGACATCTTTATCAGCCAGACTAAGTATGCCAAGGAGATATTGAAGAAATTCGAAATGGAAAATTGTAAGCCAATATCTACCCCAATGGGTACTGACACTGTACTTTGTGCTGACGAAAAAGGTAAGTCAGTAGACAGCAAGTTGTACCGAGGTATGATAGGCACTCTACTCTATCTAACGGCAAGTAGGCCAGATATACAGTACTCAGTATGTTATTGTGCAAGATATCAAGCTGACCCTAAGGAATCTCACTATATAGCTGTAAAAAGAATCCTTAGATATTTGCAAAGCTCAGTGAATGCAGGTTTATAGTATCCTAATAAAAATAACTTCACACTCATTGGATACACTGACGCTGACTATGGACGAGACAAACTGGAACGGAAAAGTACTTCTAGAGGATGTCATTTCTTTGGAAGCTGTCTAGTATCTTGGTTCAGTAAGAAGCAGTCGTCAGTTGCCCTGTCAACAACTGAAGCTGAGTACATTGCTGCTGGAAGCTGTGTTGCTCAAGTCTTGTGGATCAAGCAACAACTGGATAATTATGGAGTTCAAACTAAAACAATTGAAGTCAAATATGACAACAAAAGTGTCATTGACTTATCAAAAAATCCAATCCAACACAGCAGGATGAAGCATGTCAGCATTAGGCATCACTTCATCAGAGATCATGTACTCAAAGGTGAGATCAAGCTGACCTATGTTCCAATAGATGAACAACTTGCGGATATCTTCACGAAGCCATTGGCTCGTGAGCAGTTTAGCATATTAAGGGAAGCTATCGGTATGTCTAATCCTCTTCAATAAATTTCTGAGTAAAATGAATGTTGAGTGATTATAATATGCCGAGTGATTATCTTATGCTAAGTAACTGTCATATGCTGAGCAAATATGAATGCTATGAAATCACTATATGCTGAGTTGCTATGCATGTTAAGTGATTGCTAGATGCTAAGTTACTACACATGCTGAGTATCCCTTCTACACTAAACTATACACTCAGAACTTCAAACGTTTAGTATCTTAAATGCTGAGTTAAATAACTTGAACAATTAATGCTTGCACACGTATTTAAGTAGCTACCTAGGGTGACGTAAGCTAAATGATTAGAAAATCATGCGCCGAATGTGTCATTAATGTCAGAGTTAAATGACGTTGATTGATTCAAATTCCACCGCCATTCTGACCTATCAGATCAACACGCACCGGCTATAAATAGTGGACGATTTCTCACTATTCACCTTACGCTTGAAAAATTTCGCACTCGATCTCTCTCTCATATCCCCAAATCTTCTGCATTTCTCAAGAACTCCTCAAGAACACCATGTCGAATGATTCCCAGAACAATTCCAGTGACCAGTACGATAACAACTGCTCCGACATTAATCCTCCTTCTCCAGCTGAGCAGGAGTATCAAGAAACATCTTCCTCCGAGTCTCAACAACAAACCCATGGTCAGCTTGACCAGCCTATGGCCGAGGTCAGCATCCTCGATGAAAACCCCTGTACTGAGCAATCAACTCCTTCAAAGAAGAAGAAGGAGAAGAAGAACAAGAAACCAAAGGAAAGGAAGTTCTTTCCAGTCTTTAGCAGTATCAAGAACCTCAACGTCTTCCATTCCCGATGGTTCTCTAAAAGCTTCGTCGAAGCTGAGAAACCCTTCTGCGAGTGGATCTCAAAGAACGGATGGACTACCCTCTTCTCTCTCCCTGGAACAACCTACCCACAACTAGTGAAGGAATTCTATGCAAACTTGAAAGTAACTGACGATGACGTCGACTATATGGTGACTCAGGTCAAGAACAAGGAGATCACCATCACCCCTTCTTATCTCGCTATACTTCTAGATCTGAAAGAAGAAGGTGCAGAACTATGATGCACCAATGATTATAAGCATGTTGAGTACGAGGCTGAGTTCTGTAAACCCAAGAACCACGTTGGTGAAGTCTCCAGTACTAATTTGGGTCAGCCTCAAAGACAAGCACACTACATACTGACCAACTACCTTTTCCCAAAGGTCAACGCTGCCTCCTCCACATCTAACTTTGAATAATGCTTTATCTGGCATATGTACTAACCACTCAACATGCCCGTCTTTCTTATTGGGGCTTTCCAACGCAGCATCGGGATCCTCAGGATGGGTTCTCTTATCACCAAAATTCTTCAAGATCACAAGATCAGCTTAAAGGGGGGAATAGATGTAGAAGGCACTGAGATCACCTCAGGAATCCTGTTCGGGTTAGCTCACAGCCTTTCTTTCAAATCTAAGAAAGGAAAGGAAACTATGGTTGAAGAAGCACCTGCTGAGCTACCCAAGAAGGACAAGAAGAGGAAAGCTGACCCATACTCAACACCAAAAGCCAAAGACATCAATAAAGTTGTGAAGAAGATTAGGCTGGTGGTGGGTGAGAAGAAAGCTGCTCCTGCTGAGTCAGCTCAAAAGAAACCAGAGTCAGCTAAAAGAAAGAAGAAGAGAGCTGAGCTTGAGGAAGAAAATGAGGAGACACTTAAACAACCCCTAAAGAGGAAGAAAACCTCTGGGATGACGCCGTTGGATGCTTCTCCACTCGATTTCGTCATCTCAAAGGATTCCTACTTCCTGCAAGCTTAGGAGATCGACCTAGAAAAGACTCCTTGTGGTCAAGAGGAAGAACAAACCCTTACTGAGGAACAGCCTGAAGCGGGCAAGTCTAAATCTGCTGAACCCAGTAACACAGCTGCCGCTGAGCACGCTGTTGAACAAGGAGCTGAGTCTCTAGTGAAGAACAAGGTTGTTGAGGACCTTTATGCTGACTTTGGACTCAACTCCTCTCCTGAGTCCCCAGAACCTACCTCTGTTGTCTCTTCTCCTCCAACCAAAAATCATAAGGGAAGTATGGAAAAGTGGTTCAAGCGGAAGGCACAGAAGCCTAACCTCATAGACATCTTAGATGATTCTCCGCTAAGGGACCCCATCACTGACCTGACTGGGCCTCAATTCAACTTCTTCACCAACATCACTGAACCCACTCCAAGTCAAGTCAAGGAAAATCAAGCATCTGTTCCTCAGACTCAGGAATAAGACGACTCCCAAATCCAAAAAGGGAAACCTTCTGTCGACACCGCTGGTCCACCTTCAACTGAGCAACTGCTCGAAGTTCCAGCTGCTCAACACAACGAGCTAGCAACGGAAAACACTCCTGCTAAAGATAGTTCTGAGTTGCCTCAACCTCAAGTTTCAACTCAACTCCAGGCTGACACTGAGCAGGTAAATACCTCTGCTGAGCAAACACTTCCAACTCCTACCGAGCAGATAGTCAGCCATTCAGCTCCTGCTGCTGGCGTTCATAATAAGGATGCCACTCATGACCAAGCTGACACTTCTACTTCTGGTCAACAACCTAATATCAATATCCCGGCTGCTGACAAAGAAATGGCTCTTGAGACTTCATAGAACCATATTGAAGATGATTCCTACAACTTTCTCAACGCCTCTGAGTCAGGACGTCGAATCATCAACTCAGCCCATATGCTTATACAAGCAATTGATCAGTCTCAAGCCACTGCTGCTGGGTATACTCCTGCTGAGCCAACTCAACTTTCATCCATCATGCAACTTCTGACCGAACTCAAAGGTCTGAAGGAGCTGATGAACGTTATGACCTCTTTGGTCTCTCAGCAGCCCAAGCAAGAATTTATGGTCAAGTTGGCAGAGCTTTAGCTTATGATGGTAAATCACATGGACTCAATTGAAGGGAAAATCAATGACATATCTACCATGAACTCATCATTCGCAACTTCTGCTGAAATCACTCAACATTTCACCCAGCTGACCACTGAGCTAACCAGAGCTCGAGACCTTGTTTTCTCCTCTTCTCAATGCACAATTGAACAAGTAGCTGAAGTTGTGCGCCTACTCAGCCTAACCAGAGAGAAAATGGAAACTGACCAGGTTAAGACCAACGACATCCTGCACTGTACCAGAATGACTCTTGATCATGTACGTCATCTGAACGCTCAGCGTCATATCTACGATGCTTCCATGCTCAAGATGTATTATCAGTCGTATGCTAGGATGACCAATTCCGTTACTTGGATTGGGAAGTCACTTGAGTTTCTACTCAGTATGCTCAGCGCTCATATTAAGATCCCCGCATCCAGTAAGGCAGATGGCATCCAGTCTTCAATGGTCTCAAAGAAAGTACGAGTCACATACAGCAATATTCAGCTATCTTGACTCGTGCTGTTCAGAGGGGTCAGTCTTATGCTTCTGCCCCTCAGCCTGGTGATGCTGGCAAAATGGGGGAGAAAGATGCACAACCAGCAGAAGGAACTCAACAAAAGAAACATCATCCCAGCTCAACTTCTGCTGCCCCCGGCAAGCAAACCCAGCAACAAGACCCTAGTCAGCAACCGAAATCCAAGTCCAAACAAATTCAAGTCAACCTTAGAAAATAGAATTGTTAGTTAGCTTGATTGTTTCAATACTTTGTTGTTGACACATTTCCTTGTTGCTGAATACTATCAATACAAGCATCTTTTCACATACTTATATTTTATCTATGATGCTTTATAAGCTGTGCTAAATGCTGACCTTTCTCATATAACTACTCATTGAACAAAATAAATTGAAACTTGTGAACATAAAAAATTATACAAGTACTTGGCCACTGAGCAAAACTACTCAGTCCAAATTAAAATACTCAGCTTACCTTAACTCTGATACCTAAACTTGACTAAGTATTAAAACTGAGTAAAAGAAAAATATTCCAAGTATTGACCTACTTTTGAAGCTGACCTTAGAACCATTTTGATTAAATCTTAGAAGGTTTAGAATTGAACTAAGTCAGTGGATTCAAGCTGTAGTTTCACTCGATTAGATCTTAGAAGGTTTAGAGTTGAACTAAGTCAGTAGATCCAATCCTTACGGGGGAGTATTTTCAGAAGTATAAAAGGTCAACTATCATGGGGGAGCTCAACACTGAGTTCCTTGTTGAATATTTTTGCCAACATCAAAATGGAGGAGTTTGTTGAAACACCTTTCCACATGATTTTGATTTGACAAAATTATTTAAGTTAATCCCATGATTGAACAATTAAATTTAAGTGCTTTGATTTAATTGTACTAATGAGTTCGTTCAATGTTGAGTAAGTTAATTAATAAGAACAGGAATTGAACATCTATAAAAGAAAGCCAAAAGTCAGTAGGCGCAAGTCACACAGCAAAAGCTGAGTAAACTGCAACTCAGCTTAGCGAAAGAAAATGTCTTCCTCAGAAAGGCTTGAAGGCGAAGCCACTGAGTCAAGCCGAGTAGTCGTCAGGTCAGCGTCAATGATCCGTCAACTTGGAAGACAAGGTCTGACCATTTTCTGAAATAATCAGAAGACTCAGAAATCTGTCGGAAGGACCTTTTCGAGAAGCATGGACCATCTGATATTTTCTAGAAGACAAACCTGGCGCAAAAAGACAAACCTGGCAAACCTAGCTCCTGACGAAAACAGAAGACATGATTGGCCTGCAGCACTGAGTGCTGACCAAGTGATGACGAATGAAGACCGTTTCCCCACAATGGCTATGTCGGGATTCAAATCATTGGCGCCTCAAAGATCACTATAAAAAGGCCAATTCATCACTTGGATCATATACAAGACAGACAAGCAAATCTTCATCAAGTCAATTGCGAAATCCAAAATAGAAGCTGTCTGAAAAAGAAAAAGCAAGCTCTTACACCAACTCCTATTTTTGTGTAAAAGTCTAGAGTGATTTTATTCATCTAAAGTGTTCTTCACTAAGTGAGAACAAGTCTTAAATCATTTGTAAAAGGTTAGAGAAGCTGAGTACTCGGTTATAGTACTCAGTGGTAGATAGGATTGAGTAGAGGAATAGAGGACGGTACTCTTATATACTCAGTTGCTATTGTAAAAGGTTTGTGCTCTACCTTTAAAGAGCTCAGTAGAGGATTGAAAAAGCTCGGAAGGATTCCGGGGACTGGACGTAGGCGGAGAGGACGAACCAGGATAAGTCTGCTGAGTAACTTCTAACCCTTTCTCTTGATATATATATATATATATATATATATATATATATATATATATATATATATATATGTATGTATGTGTTGCTTGCTTAACATTACTCAGTAAAATAATTTGTACACGCTGACGCTGAGTAATCTAAGTGCTGAGTTGGAAACTGACTTAAGTGTTACTTCGCAACTCACGATTGAAACAGCTCTAATCGGTGTCTGTCTAAAGCTGTCCCATACCATACTCAGCCGTGCTGACCTAAAACTGAGTTAAAGCATCAAATCTTAAATTAAGTTAGCATTAATTAATAAAAAGTTATAATAGTTCCTAACCCCCCCTCCCATTGGAACTAACTCTACTACGTTACACGGGACCAACATCTTATGCTTTCATCTCTTTATATAGGGTTGTAATGGAGTGGAGTTGAGCCGAGCTTTGGCCTGCTCAAGCTCAGCTCGTTATAATGTTAAAGAGCTCAAATTTGCGTTTGAGCTCAGCTCATTTAGAAGCTCGTTTGTTCACGAGCCGACTCGTTTATCTTGTTCACAAGCTTAGCTCGCGAGCTGCTCATTTATTTTATTTATGAGCTTTGCTCGTGTAAGCATGTTTATGAACAAGCTCGTTATTATATTTTCAAATTAGAAGCACAATTTTATCAGCATATCAAATATATACAAACAACTTTTCACAAAAAAAAGAAGATTCTATTGGAGCTTTTCATGAAAAGCTCCAAATGTGGCAGTTTTCGTAAAAAATGCTAAACGTTGTTGTTGTATAAACATAACCAAACATTATATTTCTTAAAATTTAGAGTGAAACGCTAAATGCTCATTTGAAAAACTGAAATAAACACCCACTTAATATATTTGTCAATTAGAATGAGTTTGTGCGGGTTAAATAATTTTGAGCTTTTTATAATAAAAGTAAATATTAATTTTATCCAAAACTTAAACCTGATTAAGGCCCTGTTTGGTAACCAGTTTCAACATTTAAAATTAATACACTAAGGTGACATTTGGTTCACTGAAAGGAATATAATAAAACAAAATAGTTAATCCTTAAAAATAGAATAAGAGAGAATAGAATAGAATGGTGGTTGGTTAAAAGAATGAAATATATTGGAATAACTAGTTTTGTAAGTCAAAATATATCTTTACCCACAAGTATAGTTATTTTAAACATTTAAGTATGATAATAAATTATTCAAATATATATTAGTTTAGAGAAAATATGAAAAATGGTAGAAAAAATACGAAAAGCACACAAAAAAAATGTGAAAACGCAAAAATAAAAGAAAAAATGAAATAAAAGTGGAAAATGGTGAAAACGCGAAAAACATATATACGAGTTAACATAAAAAATATACAAAACATGAAAACGCAAAAAAAAAATGCAGAACGGTAAAATGATAAAAAACGTAGGCACGTGGAAAACTATGAAAATATGAAAACCAGTAAAAACTTGATAAACATGAAAAATTATAAAAATGCGAAAGTAGAAAAAACTGTAGAAAAAACTCATGAAAACACGAAAAACATGAAAAACACCAAAAATGTGAAAAAAAAATGGAAAACACGAAAACGTAAAAGAAACGTTAAAAACACAAAAACCTGAAAAAAGATGGAAAACAAGAAAACATAAAAAAACGTTAAAAACATGAAAAAATATGGAAAACATGAAAACGTGAAAAACCGGAAAAGGCGTAAAAAACACAAAAAAAAAACGTGAAAAACATTGAAAACGTGTAAAAATGTATTTTTAACATTTCATTGTTTTTTTTTGGCGTTTGTTCATGTTCTCGTGTTATTCACATTTCTTGTGTTTTTAGCATTTTCGCACTTTCGTGGGTTTTCACGTTTTGTATTTTTCGCATTGTCACTTTTCAATGTTATTCACGTTTTTTCATGTTTTTCATATTTTCGTGTTTTTTTTTTGCGCTCACGTTTTTGTGTTTTTTTATGTTTTTCATATTTTCATGTGTATCACGTTTCTCACGTTTTTATGTTTTTATGATTTTACATTTTTCATGTTTTCATGTTTTTCATATTTTTCATATTTTTGTATTTTTCGTGTTATTCCCGTTTTTATGATTTTACGTTTTTTCACGTTTTCGTGTTTTTGCGTTTTTCATGTTTTTGCATTTGTTTACGTTTTCATATTTTCACGTTTTTTTCTTTTTTTGTGTGTTTTGTAATGTGTCCGCATTATTTATGTTTTCATATTTTTCGCATTTTTACATTTTTTTAACAATTCCCCATTTCTTCCATTTTTCACTTTTTTTTTAAATAAATTATGGATTTGGCAATATTTATAGAATTTGAGAAATTGGCTAGAGAGAAGATTAGGTATTTAATGGAGGGTGATATCGCACTTCTTGTAAACGACGCTTTTGATGACACTCTGATGACCTGAGATCACAAGAGATGTTAGAAAATGGGGTCGGAGTTCTAGTGAACCCTCTCCAATGCTAAAGTTAGAAGATATTAGGGATAATATCTAGCCAACAAGTAACAAAGAGTGAAATATAAAATAATTAAAGTAAGATACCTGAGCTTGTGGATGTCTCTGCTATTTATAGATAAAATAAAGTGTACATGGATACGTGGCAACACCTGATAGGTCATCAGACCCTATTTTTCCGTGTCACAATATTTTTGAATGTGGGGAGCATGCATTTGGAATCTAGCATGCTCATTGGTCCACGTGTTTTCAAATGTAGTTTCCGAAGACAACCTTCGGACATAAGGTGGCCGAAGCCATAACTTCGGCTAAGAATAACACTGTAATGGACTTTGGTGGAATTGGACCCATTTGATGACTTCAGATCATATCGGGACCTGACTTAAGCCGAAATGATTTAGTACCATATCAGAGAGTAATTTTTATAAATTATAAAAATACGTAGAAGGAATAACTATTTCTAAGTTAAAATGAAGAATGACTTTTCCACAAAAACAAGGAATAGAAATTCCATGGAACAACTATTCCATTAAAAAAAAAACTCAACTAAATGTGAGAATATCCATTCTTTTAGAAAAAACTATTTTATTCTCCTTCTATTTCGCGAACCAAACAAGCCCTAAGTGTTTATTGAGTTTAAATTTGTTTGATAACACAACTTAAATATTTTAGATAAGTCACATAATCACTTATTCTGATAAGTCAAAAGATTTCACTTAAATATTAAGTTCAATATTACTAATTAATATTTATAAATTCAGTACCATCAAACACTTATATCATTTAATATTTTCATTATTTATAATATTCAGCACTTAAAATTTAGTATTTATTTTTTCAGCATTTAACTGTACATTAATTCTAGTGAAAACAATCAAATCAACTGTTGTAATGGATTGGACGGAGTAATTTTTATATATAAAAGAATTGTCTATTATTTATAATGGACTAAAATAACAAAATTATTACCAATTAAGGTTGGCTTTAGTGGCTATGGGTTTCAGATCGTTTAAACTAGATCTCGAGTTCGAGTTTTAGTATATGTAAAAAATTTTAATTGAGAGATGATCCACTTAAATGAACTCTAACAAGCCTCGAACCAAAAAATCCAACAAAATGAAAAAATAAAAAAATCTTCAATTAATATTAAATGTCTTCAATTTATGAGATAGGGAAGTGACATATATACCTTTAAGTTTCCTACCTTCTAATGTGAACGGCTAAATATCAATACACACTTTCATTCTTTACAAAGATTTATTTAGAAGGTGTTTGTTTCAGCTTTTCGGAAGAGCATTTAGTGTTTCACTCCAAACCGCAGGAAATATAGCGTTTGGTTAGGTTTATATAACCGCAGCATTTAACATTTTCTCTGGAAACTGCAGCGTTTTGGAGCGTTTCATGAAAATCTCCTATTTAGAGCTTTTTATAAACAGTTGTTTGTTGTTATTGACAAAATTATCCTTCTTTTTTCCACAAAATATGTTTATTCTTTAACCTTACTTATATTTCTACAACATAATTACGGGAAGAATAAGGTTTTGTTGTGTTTAATAAATTTTTTATTTTTTATATAGATTATTTTTATTAATTTGTATGGTTAACACATTTTTTATTTTATAATAGGATAAGGTGCAAAAATACCCCTAACATTTATAACTTGGAGCAATTTTACCCTTAACGTCTAAAATAGTGCAATTATACCCCTAATGTTGGCAGCCAAAAGCAATTTTACCCCGAACATTGACAAGTTTGGTCAATTTGAGAAATAATTTATCAAACTGTCTTTTTAGTCATGAATATTATCATCTACACTTCACATGTGCACCATTTTATAATCGTTAGTAACAGATGACAAACATATGATTAGACATGAATTTTTTTTTAAGAAAATAAAAAATATATATATATTGTCTTTTATACGAGTTGGACAAAAAAAAATTCAAATATTTCACCGAAATTATAAATATTAATTTTTAATTTTATTATTAAATCATAAAAAAGTATAAAATCTCTTTTTTAGAACTACTGATATGTGTAATTGGTGTAGAATGAAAAATAAAATATCTATGTTTTCTAATAATATCTGAAATCGACCCAACTTGCCAATGTTAGGGGTAAAATTGATCTTAGCTGCCATCATTATGCGTAAAATTGCACAATTTTAGACGTTAAAAGTAAAATTATTCCTAGCTGTAAATTTTATGGGCATTTTTTTCACATTTTTCCTTTTATAATTTCATCGTTGATTAATTTAAAACATGTCCATTTTAGACAATTTATATCCGAACAACAACAGTTTAATATAATTTTACCAAACACTAGTAATTAAACAACTAATAACAAACAGCTAACAACAACAACTAACAGCTTACTGCAACTGCAAACAGCTAACCGCAACCGCAACAGCTATTAGTAAACAGATGAACCAAACATACCCTTAATTTAACGATAGGTAAATAATTATAAAGATTTTATGTTTTCATCTAATATATTATTCAGTTTCTGGGTTTTTAAAAAATAATTATATAATCATCAATCTTTGTTTTAGTAAACTCTTTAATATTTAGGTTTTGATTCAATGGTTAAATAAGATTAAATAAATTTAAAACACTAAAATTACTCTTTCTCTATATTTTAATGATGAACCATTTATTTTTCATAATTTATATTTTTTTCATACATTATTATAATCTCCAAGTAATTGAAATAATATTTAATATTAGTTTTAAAATATTATATTAAAGAAAAACGAACAATGACAATAAAATTTTAAAAGAATAAATAATAGTTTTTTTATATAATCAGTATACTACTATACACAAATTTTATTAAAACTATTAAAACTATTTTGATTAAATTTGAAAACTAAAAGATAAACTTTTTGTATTTATAAAACTAGGGACAGTTTTATATTTATATATATACAAAAATTAAAATATGGATTAAAGAGTTGACTAAAATAAAATTCAAGGATCTTGATTTTACTAAAGGTCCGTTTGGTACGCTCTAATGCTCATTGTAGTGGAAATTCATTACCATGTTTCGTTAGTTATATTGTTGTTATTATAATATAATCATAAATACACCACTACATTTTTTTTTTTTTTGCAATTTTATGTAATGAGCATTACTAAAAAATATATACGAATTATCATCACGACTAGTTCTTGTATTTTTATTATTAATGGCAAAAAACAGAAAAAATATGAAAACCCAAAAAAAGGAAACCCGGGAATATGTGAAAAAAATGAAAAAGAGAGCAATGAAAAAAAAACACGAAAAAAATGAATAAAACCGAGAAAAACACGAAAAAACAAAAAAAATGCAAAAACGTAAAAACGCAAAAAAAAAAGGGGAACATGTTTTAGCATGTAATACTCGACTACTCGAAACTAGACCTGAGCATGGACCGGACTGGACTGGGCTCGGATCGGGCCTATCGGGCTTTTAATAAAGCCTGGCGAGCCCAGGCCCAGCCCAGCCCGTAAGAAATTTAGTCGGACTCGGACTCGGGCCTAAATATGGATCCCAAACCCGCCCGTCCAAACCCATCTATATATTAAAAAAAATCTAATTAAAATATATTATAATTTATTACAATTAAAAATACAATTAAAGTATATTATAAATTTATAATTTATTAATTAAAAAAATAGATTACAATTTATCAAACTTAAAGTTTGCTGTAACAGCAGCAAACTTTAAGTAAAAATAATTTATATTTATAAAATTATATTATAATTATAATTTATATTATATATATATATATATATATATATATATATATATATATATTATATAGTATATCGGGCCGGGTCGGGCCGGCTTGATGTAAAATTCGTTGAGCCCAAGCACGTCTAGTTTTTGGCGGGCTTATACGGATTTGGACCGGGCCGGGCCTGACAACATTTTCATGTGTCCAAGCCCAGTTAAATGGGCCTGGACCTGGACGGGCCAGACGGGCTCACCGGCCCATGCCCAGGTCGAGTCGAAACACTTGTAATAGTCAATTAATTTGTAAACATTAGTCTAAAATTTATGTAAAATGAAAAAAGTTTGTATCTGAAATTTGAAATTTGAAATTTTCACCAAGATAATGATGAAATTGATATTGAAAAGATATTTTGTACGGTTGGAAAGAAACTAATAATTCTTATTCTCATTCTTCAATCTAACATTGGGTAAATTACATACGTTGTGTACAACTTTTACCTGTTTTCACACTTTGGTGTACAATCTTTAATTTTGTACACTAAAGTGTACAAACTTCAGGTGACCTCCCACTAAAGTGTACAGCCGGTAATTGTGACCGGTCAACCCAAAGTCAACGTGCCACATCATCATTTTCATCCTACCAATTATAAAAAGTGAGGCCCACTCCTTATGAAATTATAAAAATACCCTTCATCCTTATATAATTACTAAAATACCATTGTCTTCTTCCTTCCTCCAATTTTTCTCCATCTTTCTCTTTCCCTTTCTCTCTCTAAATCTTCTCTCTCTAACTCCTCTCTTTAAGTCTCTCTCTCTCACTCCTCGCTCTGTCTTCGATCATCACAACATACATGAATTTCATTTCCATTTTCCTTCAACCCAACTTTAATTTCTTCATCTTTAACTCCAACAAGAGGTTCATCTCCGATTCTCCTCTTCTTGTTCTCATCTCTGAACCCCATTGGTGGTAGATAAAAAAAATTGAGGATTATATTAGTTAGTCAGGCTTATCAAAGTAAAGTGTTGATATATGGAGATGTGTGTTTCATAATTAAGATTCTTGCATATTTAGTATAAAAGTGTAATGCTTAATATGCTTAATATGTGTTTATTATATAGATGAGTTCGAGACAACCAAGTGGTCAGTCGTGTGAAAATGAAGAAACCAAATTTAAAAAGTTTACAGATGGTTTAGGTAGAAATGTCTGGAGAATTGATAGGGTCGGTGAAGGATCATCTCTTAATAGGGTTCGAAAGTGTGTTCAGTGTGGGAAATATCACTCAGGTATATGTAGGAAGAAAACTATGATATGTTATAAATGCGGAGGTATGAGTCATATAAGGAGTGTATGTCCAACAGGTAGATTGAGTGGACCTAAAAGGAAAATTGTTTGTTATAGATGTGGTGAGGAAGGGCATGTGAAAATAAACTGTCCTAAAATGAACACTTCTGGACATAGTGAGGAACTATAGAGAAGTAGAGGATATAAGAAAAATATGGTTAGAAAGGCTAATAGCCAAATTAATGATGTAGATAGTACTGTAAAGGGAAAAAAGGGTAATATGTCACAAGGAGCTAATGATCACAGTGAAGTTGTTGCGCTAGCTGAAGTTAATGCTATGGTTCCAATTTCGAGTGATTCGAACGGTCGAATTTTCGTAAATCAAAGAAACGATAAAGAAACGGTTCAGAGAAAACTGATGATAAAAGAAAAAGAATAAGAATAAGAAAAAGAAAGAAATGAGATAATGATGAATCGAAAGATTTGAGATATATATATCTCCAATCTGGAAAATATCAGGTTTAATCCTTCTTCTTTCTATAATCTTTTAATAATTACCCTAAACTTTTAATTTACACCTAAACACATCGAATTAATTCCAAATTTTTTCTATAGCACCAAATAAAAATCATACACCTAATAATTATAATATATAGTACTATCAAGATATAAATTTTAGAAATTTAGACCCGGACGTGACACCCAAATTCCTATCACTTGCATTCCTGAACCAATTACCTGGCCTGGACACAAGAGGACCCATTTCCTGCTCAATTTCTGATCCTTTATCAGGCCTGGTCTGACCAAGAATCGGGTAGATTTCGATTTTGGGGGAAGACCTGCCATTCTTGTTCAAATTAATTTCAGTGCTGGAAGCAACCTTGCCGCTGTGGCTGGTGGTAGTTTCACTAGAAAAAGTGGAGACAAAACCAGTTTTCTTAGCCCAGGATCTCAACTCTCTTGGATTATGATCAGTTCTAGGAACAAAAGGATCTATCTTCGGCAGCATAGAACCTAGTTTGGTAGCAAAGTTAGATCTTTCTTTTCGCCGCTCTGACTTCCCCGCAGTTTTTGAGCTCGACCCAGTTTCCATTGCAGCTCTTTCTCAAATAGAAGCCAAAAACCGAAGTAAAAGCTCAAAAATTAAAGTGTAGAGTAGAAGCAAAGAAAAGAAACACGTGTGAAAATAATTAATTAACGGCAATTGCTAATAAATAATCAATCGTAATAAACTTCAGGTTGTGATGATCGAAGACAGAGAGAGGAGAGAGAGACTTAGAGAGAGGAGTTAGAGAGAGAAAGGGCAAGAGAAATATGGAAAAAATTGAAGGAAGGAAGAAGATAATGACATTTTAGTAATTATATAAGGGTGAAAGGGTATTTTTATAATTTCATAAGGAGTGGATCCCATTTTTTATAATGGGTAGCATGAAAATGATGATGTGGCATGTTGACTTTGGGTTGACCGGTCACAATTAACGGTTGTACACCAAAGTTGGAGGTCACCTGAAGTTTGTACACTTTAGTGTGCAAAATTAAAGATTGTACACCAAAGTGTGAAAACAGGTAAATGTTGTACACCACGTACGTAATTTACCCATCTAACATTCAATATTTTACTTTTTTTTTTTTTTGTGTACTTTCTCATTTTTCAAGTTTCACGTTTTTTTATTAATTTTAATTATATAAATAAATGTTTATGATTATTTTTAATTAAGCAAACCTAGATTTTATGTGTATGATAGTAATTACATTTTTTTTTATTTATGAACCAAACATAATAAAAATCACTATCATTCTATTATATATCATGTGCCAATTTGGATTAGTCACATAAATATTATATAACAAATTTTTATAATATAATTATTATGAAATTCTCTGTCCATGAAAATAGTAATATTCAAATTGTTCACATTTAATTACCAATACGAAATTTGTCACCAATTTTTAAAACAAAGCAGAACCACTGGTTATATATTGAAAGAATGATAGGTAAATTGCGGGAAAAATGATCTGCCTCTTCATTCATTAACATCGTATATATATACAACATATGTGCCGCAGCCCTAATAGGAGTAAAATACAATTCTGCCCTTACTTACTATAAACAGAATATACTAACACCCCCTCTCAAGTTGGAGCATGCAAATCACAAATGCCCAACTTGCGTAAAAGAAATTCGAATTGACCCTTGCCCAAGGCTTTGGTAAAAATATCTGTAAGTTGCACCTTAGTAGACACATATGAGGGGGCAATCACACCTTCCTGAATCGCATCACGAACAAAATGACAATCAGCTTCAATGTGTTTAGTTCGCTCATGAAACACAGGATTGTTTGCAATGTATAACGCAGATTGACTATCACATTTTATCCGCATACCCTTCGAATGCGACACTCCCAATTCACCTAGCAGTTGCTTAAGCCACTTCAGCTCACAAGTAAGTGCCGCCATTGAACGATATTCTGCCTCCGCAGACGACCGTGACACCGTATGTTGTTTCTTCGTTTTCCAGGAAATAGGTGAGTAGCCAAGCAAAACTAACCAACCTGTCAAAGATCGCCTGGTGAGTGGACAACTAGCCCAATCTGAATCACACCACCCTTCAAGATTGAACTCACTATCAGCTCGTAGCAAAATACCTTGACCCGGACTCTGCTTCAAATACCGAACCACCCTTAGTGCCGCCTCCCAATGCTCCACACGGGGCTGTTGCATAAATTGAGAAAGGATATGGACAGAATATGCTAAATCCGGTCGTGTAACAGACAAGTAGATAAGCCTCCCAATCAAGCGCCTATATTGAGCCACATCTTTTAACAATTCTCCGTCCGCCAAAGCCAACCTATGATTCGGTTCCATAGGAGAGGCTGCAGGTTTGGAACCAAAAAGTCCCGTTTCTGCTACAATCTCAAGAGCATATTTCCTTTGATTCACAAAGAAACCCTCTTTACTTCTAGCAACCTCCAGTCCGAGAAAGTATTTCAGCACACCCAAATCCTTCATCCGAAAACATTTACTCAAATACGCCTTGAACGTATTGATAGCCACCTCATCGTTCCCTGCAATGATCATGTCATCCACATAAATCAATACTTTGATTTGTATACGCTCTTTGTTAAAAATGAATAAAGAGTAGTCTGAATAGGACTGGGTAAAGCCAAATTTTTTCAATGCCTGGACCAACTTTCCAAACCAACACCTTGGAGCCTGCCTCAATCCATACAATGACTTCTTCAATTTGCAGACATAGCCTGGCTGGCTATTTGCAAACCCCGGCGGAACACGCATATAAACTTCCTCGTCCAAGTCACCATGCAGAAATGCATTCTGCACATCCATCTGATGAACAATCCAACATTTAACTGCCGCGACAGCCAGAAATGTGCTTATCATCACCATCTTTGCCACTGGAGCAAATGTCTCGTTGTAATCAATCCCCTCAACCTAGTGATTACCAAAACAAACCAAACGGGCCTTGTAACGCAACAATGTCCCATTTTCATCTCGTTTCTCTGTGAAAACCCAAGTACTACCAAGTGCCTTCTTTCCAGGTGGCAATTTAACAAGTTCCCAAGTCCCTTGCTCTTCAAGTGCACGTATCTCCGCGGCCATAGCTTCTCTCCACTCCCTTCGCCCAACAGCTTCTTTAAAATTCTTTGGAGTATTGTCTGCATGAATTGCTGCAAGAAACTTCCGGTGTTTGGCAGAAAAATTATCGCAATTAACATAGTGAGTGATAGGATAAGGAGTACCTGAAGAGGATGTTGGGGTCGGTACAACTGAGAATGGACTATTTTTCTTGACTGTATGTGAAACATAATCTCGGAGCTTCGAGGAGGGTACCTTGGTTCTTTTTCCACGGCCTAACTGATCCCTTGTCTCGGCTTCTGTTCCAGGCGCAATCTGTTCCTGAGGAATCGCAGATTCTGCCCGAGTCTGCTGCAGTGAAGAACCCGGTGATACAAAATCCGGGTTCACTGCAACAGGTTCGTCTGCCACATTCACGGCAAGAGGAGCATGCCAGTCATCTGCAACTAGTGGCATCTCTGCTATAGGTGGTATTTCATCAGTTAAATCAGTCACAGGAGGATGAATGTCATCTTCCAAAACAACATTATCCTCACGTATCATGGACTCAATTTCCGCAGGCACACTATCATACCGAAAAGGAAATTCCTGCTCAAAAAATTTCACATCACGACTCACAAAAAATTCCTTCGTGCGCAAATCATACAACCGCCATCCTTTTTGACCAAACGGATACCCAACAAACACGTATTTACGACTCCGACTCTCAAATTTATCATCTTTGGTCTTTTGATTATGTGCATAAGCTAAACAACCAAACACACGGAGCAAATCAAAAGATGGGGGTTTATCAAATAAAATCTCATAGGGTGTCTTACCATTCAAAATCTTAGAAG
The DNA here is from genome assembly GCF_963576675.1 of Euphorbia lathyris. Taxonomy (NCBI): domain Eukaryota; kingdom Viridiplantae; phylum Streptophyta; class Magnoliopsida; order Malpighiales; family Euphorbiaceae; genus Euphorbia; species Euphorbia lathyris. Next base: position 27,576,065 of record NC_088917.1, on the reverse strand, counting down.
GAGTTCGATTAATGAGATGACACGCAGCTAGAACACATTCACCCCAAAAAAAATTTGGCAAATCCCCTTGAAACCGCAATGCTCTTGCCACATTCAAAATGTGCAGATGTTTTCTTTCAACTCGACCATTTTGTTGTGGAGTACCCACACACGATGATTCGAATAAAATACCATTATCGCGAAAATATTGACCAAGACTCCGGAATTCAGTCCCATTATCACTACGAACAATCTGAATTCGTTTATCAAACTGACGTTCAATTATTGCAACAAAGTTAAGAAAACAACTTTCAACTTCAGTTTTATTGGATAAAAGATAAACCCACACAACTCTAGAAAAATCATCCACAATTGTCAAAAAATAAGTCGCACCACAAGACGACCTAGTTCTATAAGGTCCCCACAAATCACAATGTATCAATTCAAAAATTCTACTTGCTCTACTTTCACTCAATGAAAAACTACTTCTAGGCTGCTTTGCATCAAAACATGCATCACATGGTTTATTAATATTCCGGCGAGAATTACTCACTCCCGGAACCAAAGTCACTATATCCTCTGAAGGGTGCTCGAGTCTCCTATGCCACAACTCCACTGTGTCATTCCCTGCAACTGTCAGAGCTTGAGCTTGAGGTACCCCCCGAAAGAAATATAGTCCATCCCGCTGTTCACCGATTCCAATCATCTTCCTCATCCTTTGGTCCTGTATCACACATAAATCACTTGTCAATTGGACAATACTACTAGAATCATGTAGTAGCTGATGTACAGAAATTAAATTGCAATTGAGGGATGAGACATATAAAAAATTTTGCAATTTCAATCCACCCGGCAAAGTCACCACACCCTCATGTTTTGCTGCTGCCGTATTCCCATCCGGCAATCCAATGGGACACGTTACAATTTTCCGCACATCAGTTAAAACAGATAAATTCCCTGTCACATGGTGCGTGGCACCTGTGTCAATAATCCACTCAAACGCATCATTCTTACCATGCAGACGATCAGATGATTTTGCAGTATTAAGGAGTTCAATTAATTGTTGAAATTGGAGAGGCGTGATACCGGCCAGCCCTGCTCGCTCGGGATCTGAGCCCATCTGTGACTCTCCTGCCCCACTGGAACTGCCTGCTCCTCCCTGACCAGCGATGGTTTTGTTCGCCCGAACTGTTCCACCTCCTGCACCACGACCGCGCATTCCGACTACACCACCTCCGTTTCCACCGCGTCTAGAACCAGTGCCGCCCCTACCAGCTCCTCGGCCTCCACGGGGTCTGTCACCCTACCAATCCGGAAATCCCACAATCTGAAAGCATGTACTCTCATCATGTCCTTCCCGATTGCAGTGACGGCAAAACTTTGTCGAATTATCGTTCAACTTGGTCTTGTTCCATTGTTCGGTTTGCACCTTAAATGCCATCACGTTCTCTTTATCATCACGCGCTTTAGAAGCATCTCCCTTGAACAAACGTTCCTCTTGAATAATCCTTGCATAGCTTTGTCAATTCCCGGCAATGGATCGAGTGATAGCAAATTTGATCGGACCTTTCCATACAAGGTTGAGTCCAACCCGAGAAGAAAATGATGTTGCATATCCTCCTCTTGGGTGGCTGCAATTTTCTTTCCCAAATCACAGGTGCATCCGTCACATGTACACAACGGTATGGTGACATACGTTGTTAACTCATCCCATATTTTGGAAAAACGACCAAAATATTCTTCCACAAATTCATTCTTTTCTTGACGACACTCCCCAAGCGCCGATTTCAGTTGGCAAATTTTCGTTCCACTCACAACACAGAAACGATTTTTGAGGTATTTCCACAGTTTCTGCACATCACTGTAATAGGTGAGAGTAGATCGAATTTTTGGATCAATTGTGTTGAGAAGCCACGAAACAAGCATCGATTGAACGGCTCCCCAATCTTCTAATTCATCTTTATCTTTCGGTTTTGGGATTGTTCCTTCCACAAAACCATACTTCCTCTTGGCTTTGAGCGAAATCTGAATTGCCCGCGCCCATTCATCATAGTTTTCTCCTCGTAATTGAACCGGAGTAATCACGTTTCCTGGATTGTCATTAGAACCAAGGAAGAACACATCCACCTTTTTCTTGCCACTGCCTCCGGTATTGCCGCCTTCCTCCTTCGTCATATCTCCGAACAGTAGGCAGAAAATTTTCACGTTCCAATCTCAGCCGAACTCTCGGCCGGATCTGTGTTTTTCTGTTTGGGTTAATAACCTGCTCTGATACCATGAAAGAACGACAGGTAAATTGCAGGAAAAATGATCTGCCTCTTCATTCATTAACATCGTATATATATACAACATATGTGTCGCTGCCCTAATAGGAGTAAAATACAATTCTGCCCTTACTTACTATAAACAGAATATACTAACATATATACCACATCAATAAAGTCTCCACTCCCTTTTCTCTATTTTTGTGGTTTGAATCATTTTATTTTATTTTTATTGTCTTCTTGCAATTATTAGCTTATTATACATGTATATTTATTACAATTTATTCAATATTACAACTTAAATACATATCATTTGGCCATGACTTTTTTTTTTATATATAGTTTCTAAGTGGATTCTTTTAATTAAATCTTTCTACATGCACTAAGATTTGAATTCCAAATTTAGCTTAAACAATAGAAAAAATCACTCGAATTAATCTTAATTGGTATTTGGCGATTATTAATGAATTACATCTGTTACGTTTTATTTTAATGTTAGTATAATTTAAATTAAAAAACTTTTGTATCATATATTAAAGTTTATGTACTATAATATTAAAAACGGTATTTTACAAATATATATTCTCTTCCAAAAAAAATAGATCAAATAACTCTCTTTAAATGTTGCAACTGCTCCCTCCAACTTTCAATTGTAACAACTTATCAATTAAACTTGTCCAATTATAAAACATAACCCCAAATTGGAAACTTTTTTACCATGTACATGTACTTGAAGCAACCGTAAAAACGTTTTTCAGGATTTGTATCACGCCAAACATCTGATTATCACACTCCACGAGTGTTGCAGCTTTTGTATTTCACGTGTTTCTTCAATTGCAGTTTATGTCAGCAATTTTGGGTTATGTTTTACAATTGGACAAGTTTGAGGGGTTATGTTTTACAATTGGACAATTTTGAATGGTAAGTTGTTACAGTTGAAAGTTCGGGAGGCAATTGCAACATTTGAACAAATTCAGAGAGTTATTTGTGTATTAGGCAAAAAAAAAAAAATATATATATATATATATATACATATATAATTATATTAAAAGCGTTATAGTTTCGATTTATTACCTTATATTGGAATTATCTTGTTTTGTTTTGATTTGATTGTGATACAATAGTAGATTGTCTCTTTTGAATTTTATTAGATACTTTTACGCTTAATACATTAGTTTCCTCTAAATTTGTTCAAAAAGTTTAATTGTTACCTGAACTTTGACAGTGTCTTGATAGCTCTTTCAATTTACATAAAATATTTGGTTAATCCCCTGAAATTACGTAAAATGTAACCAATTAATCACTCTATTTAAAAAAAAAAAAAAAGTTGTATGACGAATATGTATTGCATGTACCTTAGAATGTTATTGCATAATTCACATAATAAATTAAAAAGAAAGTTTTTACTTGCTTAAGTAGGGGTGTACGTGATCGGTTAACCAATCCATTAAGATTAATTTGGTCGGTTAACCATTTGATCAATTTTTAAAAACACTAACCATACACTAAACCACTAATTCGGTTAACTACTAATAGGTTTAACCAATTATTTCGGTCGGTTAACCTTTTATTTCGGTTTGTAACCATTAGTAGTGACGGACCAATGGTGAGTTGAAGAGATTAACTGCGGAGAAGGAGATGTACATGCATTATGTCCGTGTGGTTTTACATATTACACTAATTATTAACCATTATGGTTTTACATAATAAACTAATTGGTCTCTGACTTTTTTAAAATAATTATATGATCCCTCCGTTTTGGATTCCGTTAAATTGTTTAGTCCCTATATCAAATTTTTGTCTACAAATATGTTAAAGAACAATTAAACGGATAAAAATAAATTTCTAAAAGGTAAAATTGCCCCTAATAAAGTTTCTGGCTATAAATTTTTAGAAAACAAGTAATAAAATCATATCCTTGTTTCTATATCTAGAAACATAAAAGAAAAAGAAAGTCGCATAAACTGAAATTAGAGATACAGTAACAAATAAACTGAGAGTTATTTAGAGATCTTATAATTAAATAGTGGATTGATTAGTGGGTTATGTAAAACTATAGGGACTAAAGAATTGTTTACCCATATAAATAAATGTATTTTTATATTTTTTTAATATTTTATTGACATTCAATCTGTTTCGGTTAACCGAAGTTTTTGGAATACCGAAACCGTAACCACTAATCACTATTTTTAAAATTAAAAATTGCACACTAGTCCTTTGGTTTTTCAGTTTTCCGGATTTTTGTCTGCACCCATATATTCAAGTATAAAACTTGTTTTCTCTAATATTAGTACTGCATACTCCGATCTTGGTTTATTCATCAAATTTTTGGAGAAAAAAAAAAGCAAATGGACATATAGATCGATTGAGACTAACTATAGAAAAATATTTGGAGTTTGAAGTGATGTATGAATATGAATAAAGAAAAAGTCAATACCACATCTATCCAATTCAAATTTAATAATAGACATCATTTTTTTTGGTTCGTAAGTGTATCCACCGCCGCTGCTTACCACGGAAATTCTTTCCATTCCCAAAGGCGAGGATCGAACCCTGGACCTTTGGTTAAGGGAGGAGGAGCCTTTACCACTCTACCACAACCCCGTGGTTAATAATAGACATCATTTTAATACGAGCTACAATGTCCAAATTCGAGTCCATAATATGTATCCAAAACTGTAATAAGTAAGCTCACATAGTTACATAATATATGCATAGATTGACAAATAAAAGGGCTTAATATATCATTTGCCTTTTGAGCTTGTCCAAAAAAATATTGATTGGCCCCCTAAACTTTTAAAATGTTTCGATAACTCCCTCAATTTGCATAAAATATTCAGTTAATCCTCTAAACTTGCACAAAATGTAATCAATTGATTAATCGGTTGCAAAAAAAGTAAATTCAATACGGAAGATGTATTAAACGCTTCTTAAAAAAGGTAAAACGACCAAGATCGAGGTATGCTGTTCTAATATTAGAGAAGATTAGTTTTATAGTGGAGCAAGTAATAACTTCCTTTTTGATGTATTTTTTAATTATGTATAACATTCTAAGATGCGTGGAATACATCTTTCGCATTTAACTTACTTTTTTGAAACCGAGTGATCAATTGATTATATTTTACGCAAGTTCAGGGGGCTAATTGAATATTTTATGCAAGTTGAGGGGGCTATCAGGACACTTTGAAAGTTTAGGAGTCAATCAAGTTTTTCGGACAAGTTCATGGGACAAATGATGTATTAAGCCCAAATAAAAGTATGACTTAATACATTATCTCTCAATTTGTCTAAAAAAATTTGATTAGCTTTTAAACTTTCAAAATATTTGGATAGTTTCCTCAACTTACAAAAAAAATGTCTAGTTACCCTCTTAAACTTACGTAAAATGTAATCAATTAATCATCTAGTTGTAAAAAAGTAAGTTAAATGTCGAACATGTATTGCACGCATCTTAAAAAAAAAATAGATTCATGCTTGTAATTTTAGTGAAACATCATGTATGTTCATTGAATTAAATCAAATAGCCTATAATCTTTAGTATTATTAGTAAAACCTCAAAAAAAAAAAAAAAAAAACAACAACGAATAGCACTAGGTTCCAACTTCATTTTATGACCACTAATTAGTGTAGCATAAATAAAAGAACCAAAAACTCGCATTACTTTCTACACAACATATTCAAAAACGATGTAAACACAAATGATTGCTGCGTTTAGTGACAAATACAGGATAGTTCGGTGTGGAGCGGGAGACGGGGGGCGAATTTACACGTGGTGTGCAAAAAAAAATTTGTTAAATTGAACTTGTTTAAAAAAAATTTAGTATATATATGTGTTATAATCGAAGTGGTCAAGAACCAATTTTTAAGTATCAATGTAAAACTTTTCAAAATTAAGCTATATTGTGTTTAAAATTCTTAACATGTAAAAAAATTGTGTCTAATAGAAAAAATTGGATCTAGGGACCGCCTGATAGACCAAAAAATTAGAAATTTGAATTTAAGAATGAGGGTCTAATAGGCCAAACAAATTAGAAATTTGGATTTAATGAGAATCTAATAGAAAAAAAAATTGGATTTTTGGATTTAGAGATGGCCTAACTGGCCAAAAAAAATTGAAATTTTGGATTTAGAGAGGGCCTAACATGATCTGGGCCAATTTAAGGGTGCTAATTTAGCACCCGATAATTATTTCTTGGAAATAGGGGGTTGGAACTACCAAAACCTCAAATTTTGTAGAGACAATGGGTCGAAACTACTCGTGGTCATGGTGGTTCCGGCGGCCGGAGGGCCCCGGGCCCCCTTGTCTCCGCCCCTGGCTGCATTGAGAAATGATAGAGCCCATGCCCGAGTCTAGTAATACGAATCATGTCACACCTGATCCTAAACAACCTCGATCGGCATCATCGGATGTGAAATAGAAAGATCACAATCAACACTTAGTAGTCTCCAAATTATCCAAATATCATAAATATCACACTTTTCAAAAATTCCTCTTAGATATATATAAAATAAATCCATATTTCTAATACATTCAAGTCTCAAAATATTACTCAATACAATCAAATCTCCAAATGAGAGGCAAATGTCCTAACTAAGGACAAAACCGATGACTTGACACTTCAACCTTGTCTATCAACCAGTAACTTCTCTTATACATTGCTCTTTCTCGCCTAAAACATTAAAACATTTAAAAACGTGAGACAAAAATCTCAGTAAACAATTATCAATTATATTAAGTACTTATACTCAAAATAAGTATATATATATATTACTTTTCAAAAGGCAACATATAAAATTCATTTTTATAAAACAAACATATAAAATTCATATTCTTACAAATAGACATTTTATGAATTAAACCATAATAGAATACTCAAATGATACTTTTAACAAAACTTGTTAAAAATCTTAGATTTCATCATAATATTAGATAAACATAATTGCCCAGATGTTTGAATAAGATGATTTTCACAAACACTTAATAACAGCCAGAAGAGCGTACCTTGATCCATGATGATTATAATCGAGTTCTGCAGGAATTACCGAGAATTGTGTACCTTTTCGTTAATGAACCAATGGGATTCAACATACCTTTTCATTAATCAATCATGATGATTGATCGTACCCTTTCGTGTATTTGATCCATGTGAAATTATATATATACGGTTTAATAACAAACATAAGGCGCGAACTAAAATAAATCCATTATCATACTGGTCACAATATAAAGTCATTATTAAGCATAAAACTAATAAGGATCATAGTGGTTGTATGTCAGTTTATCGACATAGTCCCTTCCATGTATCACAATATAAATCTTATACTTAAAATGAACTATAATAAGGTTTTTCATGGTGGTCCAACAATAATATCTTTGTTAGAGACTATATCCTGTTTAATTCCCATAATGCATTCATGTATATATACTATTCATAAGAAACATGATTCATACAAAATTATATCAGAAACAATATGTAAATGAGCTCAGAGTGTCAAATATATTATGACATAAGATATAATTATAACATCATTAGTGATATCCGATAATCCTTATTCTTTCAACATGTTCACTAAATACCTTAGGGGATAATCCTTTTGTCAACGGATTCGCAACCATAACATTTGTGCTAATATGTTCGATTGACACTCTTTGTTTCTGAACTTCTTCTTTAACAACAAGGTATTTAATTTCCATATATTTAGCACCTTGAGAATACTTGTCATTTTTTACAAAAAGAAGGCTGCTGTAGAATTATCACAATAAATTTTCAGCAGCTTGGCAATACTGTCGACAATTCCAAGTCCTGAAATAAAGTTCTGCAACCATAATCCATAAATCGTGGCCTCAAAGCATGCCACGAAGAATCCTTTTAATATATGCTTTCTGAGACAATCTCAATAATCTTTGTGATCTGTCACGAAATATTTCTATTCCAATCACATAGGATGCCTCACCCATATCTTTCATTTCAAAGCTTTTAGAGAGAAATTCTTTGGTTTGGCGTAAAAAGCAAAGATCGTTAGTTGCAAGCAAGATATTATCAACATACAGAACTAGAAATATAAACTTACTCCCACTGATCTTCAGATATATACATTGATCAACAATGTTTTTCTTAAATCTAAAAGATGTGATGGTATCATTGAACATAAGATACCATTGTCGGGAAGCTTGTTTTAGTCCATATATTGACTTTTTAAGTTTACACACCATATTTTCTTTTCCTTCAACCACAGATCCTTACTGGTTGAACCATATAGTTCATATGAAATGGACCATACTCGGGAAGTAAGGAATTAAGAACAAACGTTACTAGGAAATTTTCATTCACTTCCATTCCCATAGATTTTAGTCTTGTAGCAATATTAGACATTTCAATAATATGTTGATGCATGGTACGAGAACCATCAAACTTAATGGTGGTTAAAGTACCCATTAACGTCCCAGCAAGAGACTTATCAGCAGACTCATACTGGGAACATTCTTCCACAAATTTCATAAATTCCTTAGCACTTTCAGTTTTATTTATTGTGGACTTGATGTTGTTTGCTACTGTCATTCGCATAAACATTAAGCTTAGTCTGTTCGACACTACTAGTATCGGTAAGTGCATCAGGTGCATCAATTGAGAGTGCCAAATCAAGATCTAAAACACCAAGGTAAAACTGGATTTGTTCACACCATTTAGAGAAATTAAGCCCATTGAATTTAGTTACAGACGTTGCTTGCGAATAAAGAGAAACATGAACAGATGCTGCAAATATATAAATACGCTCATTCATTAATGCTTTAAGTAAGAATTTAATTTCAATAATAAAGATTCAGAATTTTATAGCATCATCAAATGTACATTGAAATTCTCCTTTGGGTAAAACAACAATATACAACAATGAAATAAAACATAATTGATGTTTAATTTAAATACACGTAATTTGTAATTAATATACTCTAATTAGATATATTTGTCATCTTTGGATATACTAAACATGTCTAATCAAGCATATCAATTAACACATAATGTCCATAAAATTGTAAAATAACTAATCAACTTTTGGGCAATCCTATACCATCTCAGCTATAAGCATCACGTACACATGAGTAATTGAAATTGTTTTAACGTGATATCTATGAAACCTTTCTAATTCGGTCACTTTGGTGACTAACAAATTATACATATTATAGATATCAAATTAAAAATAATAATATACGAATTGATATATATATATATATATATATATATAGGAGAGATCAGGTGTGACACATCTCTTATGATGTGACAAGCCTTATTGTGTGACAAGAACCAATTTTGTAATTAACCAAAAGGAGGTGGCAAATTTGTAAATAAAAGGAAAGAGAAAGTTGTTTTATTTTTTTTCTTTAAAATGCATTTTCCCGACTTTTCCAACCTCGTTTTTCAAAAAAATTTATACCGTTGGACTCGTCTTAATTAAACGGTCATTTTAAGATCCATGAAGCTCAAGTAAAAAAAATTCCGGTGAACGGAATCCGGGTGGGCGTTTTCCGGCAAGAAAAAAAAAGTATCTAGAAAATTCTCAAAAAATGTAAAACATTATTCTAAGAAACTTTAATTCTTGGGTAGAAGTGAGATTTCTTACGGTTTAGTCCCAATAAAACTGTTTCTTTAATTTTATCCATTTTACATGCTTCAACAATTTGTTGGGTAAAAACTGTAAGGAATCTCGCTTTGAGCCAAGCATTAAAGTTTCTTAAAATAATGTTTTACATGTTTTGGAATTTTTTGATAATTTTCTGGACACATTTTTTGTCCTACTTACGTTGTTCCAAAATCAATGTACCATTTGTTCCAACATAATACTTGTATTATTCCAACAGAAAATTGTTTTATTTCATTTCTTTAAAATACATTTTTCTGACATTTCTAACCTCATTTTTCGAAAAAATTTATACTATTAGACTCGTCTAAATTAGACAGTCATTTTAAGATCCCTGAAGCTCAAGTAAAAAAAATTCCGGTGAACGGAATCCGAGTGAGCGTTTTCTGGCAAGAAAAAAAGTGCCAAGAAAATTCTAAACAAATTCCAAAAAATATAGAACATTATTCTAAGAAATTTTAATTCTTGGGTCGAAGCGGGATTTCTTACGGTTTAGTCCCAATAAAACTTGTTCCTTAATTTTATCCATTTTACATGCTTCAACAATTTATTGGGTCAAAACTGTAAGTAATTTCGCTTTGAGCCAAGAATTAAAGTTTCTTAAAATGATGTTTTACATGTTTTCGAATTTTTTGATAATTTTCTGGGTACGTTTTTTATCCTACTTACATTGTTCCAAATCAGTGTACCATTTGTTCCAAATCAGTGTATTATTTGTACCAACATAATACTTGTATTGTTCCAACAGAAAAATGTTTTATTTCTTTTTTATTTAAAATACATTTTTCCAACATTTCTAACCTTGTTTTTCGAAAAATTTTATACTATTAGACTCGTCTAAATTAGACGGTCATTTTAAGATCCCTGAAGCTCAAGTAAAAAAAATTCCGGTGAACGGAATCCGGGTGGGCGTTTTCTAGCGAGAAACAAAGTGCCCAGAAAATTCTCAAAAAATGTCAAAAAATGTAAAACATTATTCTAAGAAACTTTAATTCTTGGGTCGAAGCGGGATTTCTTACGGTATAGTCCCAACAAATTTTTGAAGCATGTAAAATGGATAAAATTAAGGAAAAAGTTTTATTGGGACTAAAACGTAAGAAATCATGTTTCGACCCAAGAATTAAAGTTTCTTAGAATAATGTTTTACATTTTCTGGAATTTTTTGAGAATTTTCTGGGCACTTGTTTCTCGCCGGAAAACGCCCACCCCGATTCCGTTCACCGGAAATTTTTTTACTTAAGCTTCAGGGATCTTAAAATGACCGTCTAATTTAGACGAGTCTAATAGTATAAAAATTTTCTAAAAACGATGTTAGAGATGTCGGGAAAATGTATTTTAACGAAAACAAATAAAACAATTTTCTTTATCCTCTCTTTCATTTTATTTACCAATTTGCCACCTTGCCCTTTTTAATTATCATCAAAACTACGTAGTTTTGTTATGTCACACAATAAGCTCCTTGTCACAACTTAAACCCTTGTCACGCTGGATCTCACCCATATATATATATATATATATATGTAATATTTAGACACTTTGATGACTAAAACCATTATTAAACATTAAATTGTATAATAAAACTCGAATATGGCTACTTTCTTTTTGATGCAAGTATCTGGTTACTTTAATTTGAAAAATAATTATAATTTAGGATTGTCTTAATAAATACAATGGCCTTTCACAGATAAATATATCAAAAGACTATGGCCAATGAACATATAAATTAATTAAATTCAAAATTACCTTTGACAGATAACATATAAAACCGTCCTACTTCAAACTATTAATTTTAATTTTCATTATACTGTAAAAGGAAATAGTGTTAGCATGAATCAATTCTTGATTTTTCAGAAACTACCAAAGGAAGAACAACACTGAAAGACATTATTTTACTATCAGATGCAAACCTCAATGAATCTGTTAACAAAAAAAAACAAAGGCTTTTAATTTATATCATCGCCAAAGTAACACTTAGCCATGGAAACCAATAGCTTAGATTAAAACCTTGATCAATTATAGAAAATATCTAATCATTAACGCATATAGAAATCAAACCAGTAACGCAACGGATAAACATCTTAAACATAATTGGAAAATCATTTATTAAAAAACAAACTCTGATACCACATGTTAAAAATCTTAGATTTCATCATAATATTAGATAAACATAATTGCCCAAATGTTTGAATAAGATGATTTTCACAAACACTTAATAACGGCCAGAAGAGCATACCTTGATCCATGACGATTATAATCGAGTTCTGCAGGAATTACCGAGAATTGTGTTTCTCTCACTTAATCTTTAGATTTTACAAACTTTCTAGATGGAGAGAAAATAACTTTTAGACAGGCTAGAGAGAGGACCAATTCTGATTTATATTCTATAAATATACATCCAATCAAGGTATCTCTTCATCCATAAGGTACCTTTTCGTTAATGAACCAATAGGATTCAACATACCTTTTCATTAATCAATCATGATGATTGATTGTACCCTTTCGTGTACTGACCGATAGAATTTATTCTTTTGTTTTATTAATCCATATAAGTATATAATATACTATGACCATATTCTAACTTGATGTAAATTATGGAAATCCAACATCTGCAGCTTAAAATATCAAGCTTCCTATCATTTCTCGAAATACCACATATAGTCAAAACGTAAATCACTGTATTAAAATACTTAATATAAAACTCATGTTCAAAATAGCTATATATATTTATGTGTTTAAAATCTCAACTATACAAAATAAATAGGTTTGCAATCAACCATTTACTCAATCCAATCGTAAATCAATAGTTACTTCATAAACCGTATATCAATAAATACTTCATAACTCGTATATTAATAAATACTTCAGAAACCGTATATCAATAAATACTTCACAAATCATATATCAATAAATACTTCACAAATCGTATTCATCCGAGAGATAATCCTCGTATGTATCAATCCCCATAATATAATAGAATCGAGATATCTCATAATTTTGCCTAACCCGCATGGTCTTACTCAACACTTCTTTGTCATACCCGATAGGGCATTCAACTATGTAAACATGTCATATTTCTTACTAAATACGGTCTTTAATAAAAACTACCTATCCGGATTACTCTTGACGGATACAAAAATATTTATAGTTTCATAATATAACTTAAAATCAGAAATATATACATGTAAATATATAACTCATAAATCAACATGATAAAGTTTTCCAAGTACTTTTCTAAATGAATTTCCAAAATATTCAATCACAACTCATTATTGAACTAAAATCAAGAAAAACTTAATTTATTTATATACTTATCAATACTAACTTCAATTTCTTAAAACTAATTAGAGACATAAATTCATCAAAATTACTATTTTAAAAATCTTTAATTAAAACTAAAAATTTACTTTGAGAAATAAACTTATATAAAATCACTTAATATATATACATATACCTTTGTTCATAAAAAAATTTCAATAATGTTTCTCAATACATTTTTCTTTAAATTCTACTCTTCAAAATATCAAATCTTATACAACTATGGATCAAATATACTAAGTTCATCAAAACAAAACCCGAATTATATATATATATATATATATATATATATATATATATATATATATATATATATATATATATATAAAATAGGCTGACATTTTGCATGCAAAGACATATATATGTATATTCTTGAACATAGCTGAAACTCATACGAAAACTAAATCATAAAAACACCATTTAATTAAATGCATGGTAAAAACTCCCCCCAAAAAATCAATTTCTGGAAAACATAAAGTGGTATATACATATATATATACATAAAAACTCAAAAGGGTAGTTAATAGTTACTTACATTAGCAATAATTGAGAAAATAAACACATTAAGCCTCAAATCTGCCCATCTAATCTGTATAATTCTAATAATAGAATGTGTATTAGGATATCTAGAACCTACTGTAAAAAAATCAGCTCGATCGGTACATGCAAACTTCGGATATCTTCAGATTACTAAAGCTATGTAAATTTGGGTGTATGAAGAAGTTGATTTCACTCTTCTAAACAATCCATTTTTTTCAATTCTTCTCTTCCTTATCATTATCCCACTTGCATGAATTCAATGTCTTGAATTATGTAATTTATGTTCCTAATAAGAGAAAATATCCTTTTTAGTCCCTCTAAACTTTAACTTCTTTTAAAACTTACCATAAACTTTTAATTTTACACTTAAAACATGAAATTAGCCTCCAAACTATATCCATAATACCTAATTAACTCTCCAACCAATAAATAAATATAATATAACCTAATATTAGAGTATAATAACTAAAATTAAGGGTACTGATGTGACACATCATCTTCTTGCTCAAGTGGTCCTAAAAGACACGCTCATTATTTCCAAAGATAACATCATAAGAATTATCTTCTAATAGTTTGCCTATGGACATTAAATTACAAGCAAAATCAACTATCCAACACCAATGCTAATCATGAAGTTCCAGCTGATGTTCATGAAGATGCTGCTCATGTTCAGATGGAGATAGATTCTAATTATCAACAATTCAACCATAAAGGCGTGGCTGAGTTTAACCAATATTTTGGCAATAATTATGTTTTTGACCAGGTTCATAATGTCAATTACCTTCCTGAATACAAATATCAGCAACATCAACAACAACCGTCATCATCATGCAGTTTTGATCCTTATATTGACTTAGCTGCGGCGGAATATAATTATGTTGACGTAGCTGCAGTATATGCTTCTATGTAGGGGTGCACATAAAAATCCGGAAAACCGAAAAACCGGAAAACCAAACCGAAAATAAGGTTAACCGAAACCGGTGGACTAGTGTACGGTTTTTAATTCTAAAAATAATGGTTAATGGTTACGGTTACGGTTTCTTTATTCCAAAAACCGTGGTTAACCGAAACCGACCGAATCTCAATTAAATATTAAAAAAATATAAAAATAAATTTATTTATATGGGTAAACAATTATTTAGTCCCTATAGTTTTTCATAACTCATTAATCAATCACTATTAATTATAAGGTCTCTAAATTTTTTCACTTTTAATGGTTTAGTCCTATCAAATATTAACATCAAATGAGATGAAAATATGTAAATAACTCTCAGTTAATTTGTTACTATCTCTCTAATTTCAGTTATTCGGGTTTTTTTTATGTTTTTGGATATAGAAACAATGATAAAATTTTATTACTTGTTTTTCAAAATTTTATAGCCATAAGTTTTATTAGGGGCATTTTGTATTTTTTTTTATCCGTTTAATTGTTTTTTAACACATTTTTAGATGGAGATTTGATATAGGGACTAAACAATTTAACAGAATCAAAACTGAGGGATCATAATGCACGTACATCTCCCTCTCTGCAGTTAATCTCTTCAACTCGCCATTGACCCGCCGTCTCCCTCACAATAAAAATTAGAATTCTTTTATTATTTTTATTTTTATTTACTAATGGTTAGAAACCGAAATAAAAGGTTAACCGACCGAAATAATTGGTTAACCGATTAGTGGTTACCCGAATTTAATGGACTAGTGTATGGTTAGTGTTTTTAAAAAACCGATTAAATGGTTAACCGACCGAATTAACCTTAATGGACTGGTTAACCGACCACGTGCACCCCTACTTCTATGAGTCTGCATTATAATCCTATGCACGACATAGCTGCAGAATATATTCTATTAATCTGCATTCTAATCCTATGTACGACATAGTTGCCGAAGGTACTTCAATGAATCTACATTCTGATCCTATGCTTGGAAATATTGGGTATGATTTTCAAGTTCCAAATGGAGAATGGACTATTATGGAATACCCAGATGATGATGAGTCCTATAAAGATATTGAATACTGATTAGAGGATTTTTCCTTTTAGGATTATTTGCTTTTGTTAATATTAATTGCTATGAATTGTGATTAATCTATAAAAAAAAATATTTTGCAGACTCTATAATTTGCTTTTCTTTTTATCTTGGTCAATTATTGTATTATTTTGAATAATTGGGTTTGAATTTTATATCGTTGTTATCATTAGATGGTTAATATAAATTTCAGCCTATTATATATATATATATATATATATATATATATGCATGGTAAAAAATCCCCCAAAAAAATCAATTTTTGGAAAACATAGAGTTGTATATACATATATATACATAAAAACTCAAAAGGGTAGTTAATAGTTACTTACATTAGCAATAATTGAGAAAATAAACACATTAAGCCTCAAATCTTCCCCTCTAATTTATACAATTCAAACTAATGATAGAATATGTATTAGGATGTCTAGAACCTACTGTAAAAAAATCAGCTCGATCGGACCATGCAAACTCCGGATATCTTCAGATTACTAAAGCTATCTAAATTTGAGTGTATGAAAAAGTTGATTTCACTCTTCTAAACAATCCATTTTTTTCAATTCTTCTCTTCCTTATCATTATCCCACTTGCACGAATTCAATGTCGTGAATTGTGTAATTTATGTTCCTAATAAAAAAATATCCATTTTAGTCCCTCTAAACTTTAATTTCTTTTAAAACCTACCATAAACTTTTAATTTTACACTTAAAACATGAAATTAGCCTCCAAACTGTATCCATAATACCCAATTAACTCTCCAACCAATAAATAAATATAATGTAACCTAATATTAGAGTATAATAACTAAAATTAAGGGCACGGATGTGACACATCATCTTCTTGCTCAAGTGGTCCTAAAAGACACGCTCATTATTTCCAAAGATAACATCACAAGAATTATCTTCTAATAGTTTACCTATAGACATTAAATTACAAGCAAAATCAAGTATCCAGCACCAATGCTAATCATGAAGTTCCAGCTGATGTTCATGAAGATGCAGCTCATGTTCAGATGGAGATAGATCCTAATTATCAACAATTCAACCATAACGACGGGGCTGAGTTTAACCAATATTTTGGCAATAATTATGTTTTTGACCATGTTCATAATGTCAATTACTTTCCTGAATACAAATATCAGCAACATCAACAACAACCGTCATCATCATGCAGTTTTGATCCTTATGTTGACTTAGCTGCGGCGGAATATAATTATGTTGACGTAATTACAGAATATGCTTCTATGAGTCTGCATTCTAATCCTATGCACGACATAGCTGCAGAATATATTCTATTAATCTGCATTCTAATCCTATATACGACATAGTTGCCGAATGTACTTCAATGAATCTACATTCTGATCCTATGCTTGGAAATATTGGGTATGATTTCCAAGTTCCAAATTGAGAATGGACTATGGTGGAATTAGAGGTGTCAAAATGGCTAAAAAGATTGACCCAATCTATTTAATAATTGGGTTGACCCAATCCAACCCATTTAATAAATGGGTTGAGATAACCCTTTTATATATGGGTTGAAATGACTCAACCCATTTATTAAATAGGTTATATGGGTTGACTCATTTAACCCAATTAAATAAATCTAATTAAAAATTCAACAAAAATAAGAAAAAAATGTAAAAATATAAAAATGAAAAAAATGTTAAAAATGTAAAAAGCGTAAATAAAATAGGAAAAAACATGAAACGAGTTACATGGATCGACTCATTTAACCCAATTAACTAAAATATAATACAATATCTGATTGGTTCTTCATATAATTAACATTCAACTTTACCAATTTAAATTCAACTAAAGTACAAAAAGAACTAGCGTCTTCATTTGAAGTCACTTCATTGGAATCTAGTTGAAATTAGGGGTGTTCAACGGTCGGTTCGATCTGAAAATCGAACCGAACCGAACAGAAATAATCAAAAACCGAATAACTAAAAAAATAAACCGAACCTAACCGAATAACAATAATAAACCGAACCGAACTGAATCGAAAAATATCACTTCTTTGAACTCCGAATCTCTTAGTTCTAGCATCTCTGAAATATTGAAAGGCTAGTCACTCTAAAAGTACAAGTTAATATATGTAAAACTAGAAGAATAAGTTTTATTATCTTTACTGATGAAGATATACTCGACTACTCTCTCTATTAATATTTTTGATTATATGTAAAACTCATGCTTAGTGTTTGTGTTTCTTATTTTAAAGAATTCTATTATTTCTGTAATTGTATTTATTTTCTCCTACCATATGGAATATTTCTAGAAACTATCTTATACATACATGTGGATCAATCTTACCTTTTGGGTCGAAAAGCCTCACACGAACCATCTGATTCAAAATAAGTAATATCTCCTAAAAATGCTCACATTACCCTTCGGCAACGTGAATCAAGATCTACCGTTCATCCTGGTAACAGTACAGTGGAACAAGAAGAGCCTTTGGATCACAAAGAGACGGTTACAATAACATAGTAAAGAAAATCATACTTCGACTAGATGTGTGCGCAGTTTTTTTTACGATTGACACGAATTAGAATTTCATTTTTCCTTTACTGTTGGGTTAATGAGTTGAGAGTAATTAGTTTTATAGTATAAATCTTAATAATTATTTATAGTTATATGCATGGGAGGATATTCTTAATATTATCTTATAGTTATAAGTCTTATATCTTTATATATATATATATATATAATTAAACTTTATTTCGGTTTGTTCGGTTAATCCGGTCATTTTGTCATAAAAAACCGAATCGACCATGGTTTTAGTTGGGAGCCGAATCGGCGGAATGAATCGGAGGAATCCGCTTTTGGGAGAACGTGGAATCGACCATGGTTTTAGTTGGGAGCCGAGTTCGTGTTTTAAGTCTGAGTATGAAATTAATGGGTTAATGGGTTGACCCTCTAAAAAACATATCCAATCCTTTTATTATATGGGTTAAATAACTCAACCTATTTATAACCCAATTTATAAAAAGGTCAACCCTAACCTATTAAATGATTGGGTAAACAAGTTAATAAATGGGTTATGACCTATTTTGACACCTCTAGGTGGAATACCCAGATGATGATAAGTCTTATAAAGATATTGAATACTGATTAGATGATTTTTCCTTTTAGGATTATTTGCTTTTGTTAATATTAATTGCTATGAATTGTGATTAATCTCTAAAAAAAATATTTTGCAGACTCTATAATTTACTTTTTTTTATCTTTGTCAATTACTGTATTATTTTGAATAATTAGGTTTGAATTTTATATCGTTGTTATCATTAGATGGTTAATATAAATTTCAATATATATATATATATATATATATATATATGGGATTGGTTTTAATGGTGAGCACTAAATTATCTCCATGCATGGTGAGTGTTTAATAGCCGTTAGATCAAAATTCAATGGTCTAGATTTAATTTATTATTTAATATTATAAATTGGCTACCTGATGACATGTCAGTTATATATAATTTAATTAAATAATTAAAAAATAAAATTTTATTTTTGCAAATTAAAAAGGTTTCTCTCCCATCTCAGTCCATCTTCTTCCTTTTTCTGTCTACCCTCTCAACCCACCTCTATAATCTATCTCACAAAACACCACTGTCGACTACTTCTCAGTCGTTCTCATTTTCCGGCTACCACCACTGCTCCCTTCATTCTCATTTTCCGGCTACCACCACTACTCTCTACTCTCCTACGGTAATCACAATGTCTAACAAACTAGGATGGTGGCTATCCTGGGTCCGATCCAAATCGAGTTCAAAAGATGTCGACTGATTTATCATTCTAGACAAATGAAATTTTCTCATCGGAAGCAAATAGATCTTTCTGCGTATACTCTTAGATATGATCAAAATTGATATGGATTTTTAAGCAAGAACTATATAAATACAGTCGGAACAAACTAATAATTCAAGTCCTGCAAATAGAAAATCAAATTCTCTGTAATTTATTCATGTCCACTCAATGAAAGGGCAATAAATATTTTAATTAAAATAATCAATTAATTAGTTCAATTGGACTTGCAATAATAGTTTAATTTTGTAAACCATAGAACCTAGCCACTCAATCCATTAAAATTAAATCTTTACCATAAAAAAGAGAATGGACATAGAAAAAGCACTAGCGGGGCAAAAAAAACCTATTCCAAAAGAGGGAAACAGGAAGGAAATAGTGAAAAGTTTAATAACTATTATAAAGGTTATATATTATTTAACATGTGTCTTTATTTAATTGGCTCTGGCACTGTATAATTTCTCAAAGAGATGCTATGTTCAGAAAAAATAAAGGAAATGCTGCAGCATTTAATGCTGAGCAGATAAATTTGACACTGTTGATACCAATGTCAAAGCACTTAAATTACTTTTTTTTAAATCACTTAATATAAATATCTTCACTTAGTTTTTTTAAATCTATATCTATTGCTTTTTTTTGAAGAGTATATCTATTACTTATTACATGAATGATGGAACCTTAAAACAAAAATAAAATAAAAGGGTTAAGGTGCAAAAATACCCCTAACGTCCAAAATGGTGCAATTTACCTCTAACCTTTGTAATCAAGAGTAATTTTATCCTTAATATTGATAAATTGGGTCAATTTGATAAATAATTCATCAAATTGTCTTCTCAGCCATGAATCTTATCATCTACACTTCACACACGTGTCATTTTATCATTAACAAATCACAAACATATATTGGGATGTGAAATAATATAAAAAGAAACATTATGTCTTGATCGATTTGCAAAAATAGTAACATAACCTAACTTAATGTAACTTAGCATAACTAAAACTTAACGTAATATAACTTAGCATAACTTAACGTAACGTAACGAAACGTAACGTAACTAAGCGTAAAGTAACTTAATGTAACTTAGTGTAATGTAACGTAACGTGGTATAGCATAATATAGCATAACGTAATGTAACTTAGCATAAACATAACTTAGTGTAACATAAATCAGAGTAACATAACGTAACTTATATTAATGTAACATAACTTAACGTAATGTAACCTAAATTAGCGCAACTTATCGTAACATAATGTAATGTAACGTAATGTAACGTAACGTAATATAATGAAAACATAACTTAACGCAACATAAATTAGAGTAACATAACTTAACATAATGTCATAACGTAACGTACCGTAATATAACGTAACTTAAATTAACGTAAAATAACATAACCTAAATTACTGGAATTTATCCTAATGTAACTTAACATAATGTAATGTAACATAATGTAACTTAGTGTAACGTACTATAACTTAACCAAACTTAACATAATATAAGTTAGCGTAATATTACGTAACATAATATAAGTTACCGTAATAATGTAATGTAACATATTGTGGGTGGAGGGAGAAATCAGAACTTAATGGAGTATTACTCAACTGAAACATCACTGAACTAAAATATTACTCAACTGAAATATCACTGAACTGAAATATCACTGAACTGAAATATTACTCAACTGAAACATTACTGAACTGAAACATTACTGAACCGAAATATCACCGAACTGAAATTTACTAAACTGAAACATCACTGAATTGAAATATTACTAAACTGAAACATTATAAACTGAAAAATCACTAAACTGAAATATTACTGAATCGAAACATTACTAAACTGAAACATTACTAAATCAAAACATTATTGAACTGAAATATTACTAAACTAAAACATCACGGAACTGAAACATCACTAAATTGAAACATCACTCTGATCTGAAACATCACTAAATTGAAATATCACTAAACTGAAACATCATTGAACTGAAATATGACTAAACTGAAACATCACTGAACTGAAATATCACTAAACTGAAACATCACAGAATTGAAATATTACTCAACTAAAACATTAATGAACTGAAACAATACTAAATTGAAACATCATTGAACTGAAACATCACTAAAATGAAACATCATAGAACTGAAACATCATTGAACTAAAGTATCACTGAACTGAAATATTACTGAAGTGAAACATCACTAACCTAAAACATCACTTAACTAAAACATTACTAAACTAAAATATTACTGAACGGAAAAATCACTGAACTGAAACATCATTGAACTGAAACATAAATAAACTGAAACATCCCTGAACTGAAATATTACTGAACTGAAACATCACTGAACTGAAATATCACTGAACTGAAACATCACTGAATCTGAAACATCACTGAATTGAAACATTACTAAACTTAAACATCACTTAACTGAAATATTACTCAACCGAAACATCATTGAATTGAAACATCACTCAAGAGAAACATCACTGAATAGAAACATCACTAAACTGAAACATCACTGAACTGAAATATCACTTAACTGAAACATCACTGAACTGAAATATCACTGAATAGAAACATCACTAAACTGAAACTTCACTCAACTGAAATATCACTCAACTGAAATGTCACTGAACTGAAACATCACTTAACTGAAACACAACTTAACTGAAACATCACTGAACTAGAACATCACAGAACTGAAACATTACTAAATTGAAACATCACCGAAATGAAACATCACTGAACAGAAATATCACTGAACTGAAACATCACTGAACCAAAATATTACTGAAACGAAATATTACTGAACTGAAACATTACCAAACTGAAACATTACTGAACTGAAGTCGCACTGAACTGAAATATTACTCAATTGAAAGATTACTAAACTGAAATAATACTAAACAGAAACATCACTGCATTAAAATATTACTGAACTGAAACATACTGAACTGAAATATTACTGAACTAAAACATTACTGAACTAAAACATCATTGAACTAGAACATCACTAAACTGAAATATCACTAAACAGAAACATCACTGAACTGAAATATTACAAAACTGAAACATCACTGAACTGAAACATCACTGAATAGAAACATGATTGAACTGAAACATCACTAAACTGAAACATCATTAAACTGAAATATGACTCAACTGAAACATCGTTGAACTGAAACATCACTGAACTAAAAAATCATTGAATTGAAACATTACTGAACTGAAATATTACTAAAATGAAACATCACTGAATTGAAACATCACTGAACAGAAATATCACTGAACTGAAACATCACTGAACTGAAATATCACTGAACTGAAACATCATTGAACTGAAATATCACTAAACTGAAACATCACTGAATTGAAACACTATTGAACTGAAACATTACTGAACTGAAACATCACTGAACTGAAACATCACTGAACTGAAACATTACTGAACCGGAACATTACTGAACCGAAACATTACTGAACTAAAACACTACAGAACTGAAACATCACTGAACTGAAACATTACCGAACTGAAACATCACTGAACTGAAACATTACTGAACCGAAACGTTACTGAACCGAAACGTTACTGAACTGAAACATTACAGAAATGAAACATCACCGAACTAAAACAGCACTAAACTGAAACATCACTAAATAGAAACATCACTGAACTAAAACGTTACTCAACTAAAAGATTAATGAACTGAAACAATACTAAACTGAAACATTACTGAAATGAAAAATCACTGAACTGAAATATCACAGAACTAAAACATTATTGAAATAAAACATCACTGAACTGAAACATCACTAAACTGAAATATTACTAAAGTGAAACATCACTAAACTAAAACTCGACTAAACTGAAATAATACTAAACTAAAATATTACTGAACTGAAACATCATTGAACTGAAACATGACTGAACTGAAATATCACTAAACTGAAATATCACTGAATTGAAACATTACTAAACTGAAATATTAATAAACTAAAACATTACTAAACTGAAATATCACTGAACTGAAACATTACTAAACTGAAATATCACTGAACTGAAATATTACTAAACAGAAATGTCACTAAACTGAAATATTACTAAACTGAAATATTACTGAGCTGAAACATCACTAAACTGAAACATCAGTGAACTGAAACATTACTGAACTAAAACATCACTCAACTGAAAGATTACTGAATTGAAACATCACTAAACTGAAACATTACTGAACTGAAACATCACTGCATTGAAACATCACTAAACTGAAACATAACTGAACTGAAACATTACTCAACTAAAAGATTACTGAACTTAAATAATACTATACTGAAACATTACTGAATTGAAATATTATTGAACTGAAATATCACTGAATTGAAACATCACTGAACTGAAACATCACTGAACTAAAACATCACCGAACTGAAATATTACTGAACTGAAACATCACTAAACTGAAACATCACTGAATATAAACATGACCAAACTAAAACATCACTGAACTAAAACATCACTAAATCGAAACATCATTAAACTGAAATATGACTAAACTGAAACATCACTAAACTAAAACATCACTAAACTAAAACATTACTGAACTGAAATATAAAACATAACTGAACGGAAATATCACTAAACTGAAACATCACTGAGTCGAAACATCAATGAACTGAAACATTACTGAACCGAAACATTACTGAACTAAAATATTACCGAACTGAAATATCACTGAACTAAAACAACACTCAACAGAAACATCACTAAACAGAAACATCACTGAACTGAAATATTACTCAACTGAAAGATTACTAAACTGAAACAATACTAAACTGAAACATCACTGCACGGACATATCACGAACTGAAACACCACTAAACTGAAATGTCACCGAACTGAAATATCACTGAACTGAAACATTACTGAACCGAAGCATTACTGAACCGGTACATTACTGAATTGAAACATTACCAAATTGAAATATCACTGAACTGAAACAGCACTGAACTGAAACATCGCTAAACAGAAACATCATTGAACTGAAACATTACTCAACTAAAAGACTACTGAACTAAAACAATACTAAACTGAAACATTACTAAACTAAAACATCACTGAACTAAAATATCACTGAACTGAAACATTATTGAACTAAAACATCACTGAATTGAAATATCACTGAACTGAAATATTACTAAAGTGGAACATCACTAAACTGAAATATTACTAAAGTGGAACATCACTAAAGTAAAACATTACTGAACTGAAACATTACTAAACTAAAATATTATTGAACTGAAACATCATTGAACTGAAACATGACTAACTGAAACATGACTAAATTGAAATATCACTGAACTGAAACATTACTGAACTGAAACATCATTGAATAGAAACATCACTAAATTGAAACATCACTGAACTGAAATATTACTGAACTGAAATATTACTAAACTGAAATATTACTGAACTGAAACATTACTAAACTAAAACATCACTGAACGTAACGTAACGTAACGTAACGTAACGTAACGTAACCCTAAAACTAACTCTAATTCTAAAACATAACTTAACATATCTTAACGTAAAGTAACCTAACGTAACATAAAGTAACCTAATGTTATGTAACTTAGCGTAAAGTAACATAACGTTCTAGTTATTTTATTTTTTTATCTTTCTTCTGTGTTTCTCTTTTCAAATTTATTGACAAGCTAAATTTGGGTTACCTAATATTTTATACTATTTCCATTTCAAAATAATTGTCACGTTTGTTTCTCTTTTGATTAAAATGTCACGTGAAAAATGATGAATTTTCACTCAATTTCACTGAGTTTCAGATGCTTTCACTCTCTTTCTTTCGTCTCTCTTTTCTTCTTCTTTTTTTTTTTTATTTCCGTAAGCTGTCTGCCCTTCTCTCTATTTCTATTTCACTCTCCTTGCGCTTTTTCTTTTCTATAGAATCCATCGGCTCTCTTCACAAATAATTCCCCTCTATCCTTTTGCCCGCTCTCTCTAATTTATTATATTTTTTTATTCTTGTAACACTTTCTTTTTTTTTTAATGGTCTTTCTCCTTCCAAATTAATTTTTATTTTATTTTGTCTCTTTTCTAACTAGCTCAATTCCCTATACTGTACCCTCTATTCTTTTTCTTTTATTTGTTTGGTCTCTCTTTATTGACCCACCAACCTTTTCTCTCTTGTCCCTTCTTTAATCCGTAAAGCTGCCTTCTAATGGTAATTAGGTTACCTCAAAGGCATGATAATTTAAAAAAAAGTATTAATTTATGTGTTTATTTTTGTGGAATAACTTATGGATTGCTAAACATCGCCCCTACTTTATTTACCGTCGCCTCCTGTTTGACATTTTTGCCCTTTTTATTTTTCATTCAAAAAAGTGAAATTCTCTTAACCCCGAAGAACAAAACGAAGAAAAATCATGCCTCCAAAACAATTAAAAATACTTGAACATCTAAGTTTCGTATTTGCCAATAATCTGAAATTTAACGAATTTAACTTGAAACGATTTTTTTTTCGTTGAATTTGCTCTAAACGGGTAGCCCATATGATCCGGTCCATGGACCGGTAGTATGAACTACCAGTTTTGCCTAGGCAAAACGGGTAGGCTACGCAAAAACGGGTAGCCTACCCGTTTTGCCTAGGTAAAAAGGGGTAGGCTACCCGATTTTGCCTAGGCAAAAACGGGTAGGCTACCCGTTTTCCTTTAGAAAAAACGGGTTTATTTTTTTTAATTATAATAAATATTAAAAATTGATTGGACGCTTCAATACGTATTTTTTTATTTCCAATTTATCTTACGTTTTTTCTATCCAATCAATACATAATTTATCAATAATTGAATTTACGTTCTAAAAGATAAATAAATATAAATTAACAAATAAAAATTAATTGCACGCATTAATACGTATTTTTTTTATTTCCAATCAATAATTTATATATACGTTTTTTCTATCCAGTCAATACATAATTTACGTATAATTAAATTTACGTTCTAAAAGGTAAATAAATATAATTTACCAAATAAAAATTAATTGGACACTTCAATACGTATTTTTTATTTCCAATCAATAATTTATCTATACGTTTTTTCTATCCAATCAATACATACTTTATCTATAATTAATATTTATTATAATTAAAAAAAATAAATAAACCCGTTTTCCTAAACGAAAACGGGTAGCCTACCCGTTTTTGCCTAGGCAAAATCGGGTAGCCTACCCCTTTTTACCTAGGCAAAACGCTACCCCGCTTTTGCCTAGGCAAAACTGGTAGTTCATACAACCGGTCCATGGATCGGACCATATGGGTACCCGTTTAGAGCAAATTCAACGAAAAAAAATTCGTTTCAAGTTAAATTCGTTAAATTTTAGATTATTGGTAAATACGAAACTTAGATGTTCAAGTATTTTTCATTGTTTTGAAGGCATGATTTTTCTTCGTTTTGTTCTTCGGGGTTTAGAGAATTTCACTTGTTTGAATGAAAAATGAAAAGGGCAAAAATGTCAAACAGGAGGCGACGGTAAGTAAAATAGGGACGACGTATAGAAAAGTTAGTATAGAAAAGTTAGTTTCAGTTATACGAAATGATAGAAAAGTTATTAATTCAATTAGCTATAACTAAAGGCATGAAATTTAAAAAAAAAAATAAAATTCTTTAATGATAATTAGTTATAACTAAAGGCATGAAATTTAAAAAAATTAAAATTCTTTAGTGGCTCTGTACTTGTATTGGTAATTAATAGAAACAATGATTAGTAATTGTAAAAGTTGTTTTGAACCACTAAATGAGCTCCATTACCAATACATTTGCAGGGCTTCATTTAAGCAGATTTCACATTTCTACACAAAACCATCATTAACCAATATACTTATATAATTAAAAAAACAATTCTCAATGCTTCTCTTTTCTCCTTGTGCGTCTCTTTTCTTCTCTTCTCTTTTTTGTGTCTTCTTTTCTTCTCTCCTTCTGCATCAGTTACTTTGAAAAGGAAATGAACAGAAAACATGAAATAATTTTTCTCCCATATCACCGTCTAAACAACAAACCTTGGAGACATTTAAACCTTTTTTTAGAACATTGCCAAGGCATGGAAGAGCATTGTGGACAAGTCTCTAACTGAAAATTTTAATCCGAACTCAGAGCTGCCAAATCAATTTTCAGATTGAATCCCATTCACCAAACTTTAATTCTCAATTCCTCTTCCTCGCTTCGTCTAAGGACCACCCCAATTCGAAGTGGTTCTTTGACATGAAAAAAACAAAAAACAAAAGAAAACACTCGACTTCATCTTCCTCAGCATGTGGAACAGACTAAACCTTTTAGGTTTTCGGCAACTCTTCACATTTAAGGTCTAAATACTTATGTTTTTGACTGGAAACAAGAGAACACAAAAACATCCACTGAGAGGCTGGTGTTGAATCCGTGATTAAAAAAAGCAACAATTGAAACAAGAAGAGGAACAGATTTAAAAAAAAGCTCAACAGAAAAAAAAAGCTGAGTTTTAAAAAAATGGTGTTAGAATCCTTGAGGGAGAGAAGAGGAACTCTGAAAAAACCGTGATAATTAATAAGAAAGAGGAATATTGTAATTTTGATTTTATTATGGAGAGAGAAATATGTTTTTAGGTAACCTAATAATTTTTTTGTAACCTATTATAATAGGTCATTTATTAGTCTCCATGAATAGAGACTTACCATTGAAAACTATTCCATATATATATATATATAAACTCAAAAGGCTAGTTAATAGTTACTTACATTAGCAATAATTGAGAAAATAAACACATTAAGCCATAAATCTGCTCATCTAATCTGTATAATTCGAACTAATGATAGAATGTGTATTAGGATATCTAGAACCTACTGTAAAAAAAAATCAGCTCGATCGGACCATACAAACTCCGGATATCTTCAGATTACTAAAGCTATGTAAATTTGGGTGTATGAAGAAGTTGATTTCACTCTTCTAAACAATCCATTTTTTTCAATTCTTCTCTTCCTTATCATTATCCCACTTGCACGAATTCAATTTCTTGAATTGTGTAATTTATGTTCCTAATAAGAAAAAATATCCCTTTTAGTCCCTCTAAACTTTAACTTTTTTTAAAACTTACCATAAACTTTTAATTTTACACTTAAAACATGAAATTAGCCTCCAAACTATATCCATAATACCCAATTAACTCTCCAACCAATAAATAAATATAATGTAACCTAATATTAGAGTATAATAACTAAAATTAAGGGCACGGATGTGACACATCATCTTCTTGCTCAAGTGGTCCTAAAAGACACGCTCATTATTTCCAAAGATAACATCATAAGAATTATCTTCTAATAGTTTACCTATGGACATTAAATTACAAGCAAAATCAACTATCCAACACCAATGCTAATCTTGAAGTTCCAGCTGATGTTCATGAAGATGCAGCTCATGTTCAGATGGAGATAGATTCTAATTATCAACAATTCAACCATAAAGGCGTGGCTGAGTTTAACCAATATTTTGGCAATAATTATGTTTTTGACCAGGTTCATAATGTCAATTACTTTCCTGAATACAAATATCAGCAACATCAACAACAACCGTCATCATCATGCAGTTTTGATCCTTATATTGACTTAGCTGCGGCGGAATATAATTATGTTGACGTAGCTGCAGTATATGCTTCTATGTAGGGGTGCATTCTAATCCTATGCACGACATAGCTGCAGAATATATTCTATTAATCTGCATTCTAATCCTATGTACGACATAGTTGCCGAATGTACTTCAATGAATCTACATTCTAATCCTATGCTTGGAAATATTGGGTATGATTTCCAAGTTCCAAATTGAGAATGGACTATGGTGGAATACCCAGATGATGATGACTCCTATAAAGACATTGAATACTGATTAATTAGTTTTCTAAGTTAGGATATTAGTTTTCTAAAGATCTTGAATATTGATTAGATGATTTTCCTTTTAGGATGATTTGCTATTGTTAATATTAATTGCTATGAATTGTGATTAAGCTATAAAAAAAATATTTTGCAGACTCTATAATTTGCTTTTGTTTTATCTTTGTTAATTACTGTATTATTTTGAATAATTGGGTTTGGATTTTATATCGTTGTTATCATTAGATGGTTAATATAAATTTCAGCCTATTATATATATATATGCATGTTAAAAACTCCCCCCAAAAAATCAATGTCTGAAAAATATAGAGTGGTATATACATATATCTATACATAAAAACTCAAAAGGGTAGTTAATAGTTACTTAAATTAGCAATAATTGTGAAAATAAACACATTAAGCCTCAAATCTTCCCCTCTAATCTATATCATTGAAACTAATGATAGAATGTGTATTAGGATGTTTAGCTCCTACTGTAAAAAAAAATCAGCTCGATCGAACCATGCAAATTTCGGATATCTTCATATTACTAAAGCTATGTAAATTTGGGTGTATGAAGAAGTTGATTTCACTCTTCTAAACCATCCATTTTTTTCAATTCTTCTCTTTCTTATCATTATCCCACTTGCACGAATTCAATGTCTTGAATTGTGTAATTTATGTTCCTAATAAGAGAAAATATCCCTTTTAGTCCCTCTAAACTTTAACTTCTTTTAAAACTTACCATAAACTTTTAATTTTACACTTAAAACATGAAATTAGCCTCCAAACTATATCCATAATACCCAATTAACTCTCCAACCAATAAATAAATATAATGTAACCTAATATTAGAGTATAATAACTAAAATTAAGGGCACGGATGTGACACATCATCTTCTTGCTCAAGTGGTCCTAAAAGACACGCTCATTATTTCCAAAGATAACATCACAAGAATTATCTTCTAATAGTTTACCTATAGACATTAAATTACAAGCAAAATCAAGTATCCAGCACCAATGTTAATCATGAAGTTCCAACTGATGTTCATGAAGATGCAGCTCATGTTCAGATGGAGATAGATCCTAATTATCAACAATTCAACCATAACGACGGGGCTGAGTTTAACCAATATTTTGGCAATAATTATGTTTTTGACCACGTTCATAATGTCAATTACTTTCCTGAATACAAATATCAGCAACATCAATAACAACCGTCATCATCATGCAGTTTTGATCCTTATGTTGACTTAGCTGTGGCGGAATATAACTATGTTGACGTTGCTGCAGAATATGCTTCTATGAGTCTGCATTCTAATCCTATGCACGACATAGCTCTAGAATATATTCTATTAATCTGCATTCTAATCCTATGTACGACATAGTTGTCGAATGTACTACAATGAATCTACATTCTGATCCTATGCTTGGAAATATTGGGTACGATTTCCAAGTTCCAAATGGAGAATGGACTATGGTGGAATACCCAGATGATGATGAGTCCTATAAAGATATTGAATACTGATTAATTAGTTTTCTAAGTTAGGATATTAGTTTTCTAAAGATCTTGAATACTGATTAGAGGATTTTATCTTTTAGGATTATTTGCTATTGTTAATATTAAATGCTAGGAATTGTGATTAATCTATAAAAAAAATATTTTGCAAACTCTATAATTTGCTTTTTTTTTATCTTTGTTAATTACTGTATTATTTTGAATAATTGGGTTTGAATTTTATATCGTTGTTATCATTAGATGGTTAATATAAATTTCAGCCTATGATATACATGCGTGGTAAAAACTCCCCCAAAAAAAATCAATTTCTTGAAAAAACTTTAAAGGGTAGTTAATAGTTACTTACATTAGCAATAATTGGGAAAATAAACACATTAAGCCTCAAATCTTCCCCTCTAATCTATATAATTCAAACTAATGATAGAATGTGTATTAGGATGTCTAGAACCTACTGTAAAAAAAATCAGCTCGATCGGACCATGCAAATTCCAGATATCTTCAGATTACTAAAGCTATGTAAATTTGGGTGTATGAAGAAGTTGATTTTACTCTTCTAAACCATCCATTTTTTTCAATTCTCCTCTTTCTTATCATTATCCCACATGCACGAATTCAATGTCTTGAATTGTGTAATTTATGTTCCTAATAAGAGAAGATGTCCCTTTTAGTCCCTCTAAACTTTGATTTCTTTTAAAACTTACCATAAACTTTAATTGACACATCATCTTCTTGCTCAAGTGGTCCTAAAAGACACGCTCATTATTTCCAAAGATAACATCACAAGAATTATCTTCTAATAGTTTACCTATGGACATTAAATTACAAGCAAAATCAAGTATCCAACACCAATGCTAATCATGAAGTTCCAGCTGATGTTCATGAAGATGCAGCTCATGTTCAGATGGAGATAGATCCTAATTATCAACAATTCAACCATAACGGCGAGGCTGAGTTTAACCAATATTTTGGCAATAATTATGTTTTTGACCATGTTCATAATGTCAATTACTTTCCTGAATACAAATATCAGCAACATCAACAACAACCGTCATCATTATGCAGTTTTGAAACTTATGTTGACTTAGCTTCGACGAAATATAATTATGTTGACATAGCTGCAGTATATGCTTCTATGAGTCTGCATTCTAATCCTATGCACGACATAGGTGCAGAATATATTCTATTAATCTGCATTCTAATACTATGTACGACATATTTGTCGAATGTACTTCAATGAATCTACATTCTGATCCTATACTTGGAAATATTGGGTATGATTTCGAAGTTCCAAATGGAGAATGGACTATGGTGGAATACCCAGATTATGATGAGTCCTATAAAGATATTGAATACTGATTAATTAGTTTTCTAAGTTAGGATATTAGTTCTTTCAAAAAAAAAAAAAGTTAGGATATTAGTTTTCTAAAGATCTTGAATATTGATTAGATGATTTTCCTTTTAGGATGATTTGCTATTGTTATTATTAATTGCTATGAATTGTGATTAATCTATAAAAAATATTTTGCAGACTCTATAATTTACTTTTTTTATCTTTGTTAATTACTGCATTATTTTGAATAATTGGGTGTGAATTTTATATCGTTGTTATCATTAGATGGTTAATATAAATTTCAGCCTATTATATATATATATATATAAAATAGGCTGAAATTTTGCATGCAAAGACATATATATGTATATTTTTGAACATAGCTGAAACTCATCGGAAAACTAAATCATAAAAACACCATTTAATCATATGCATCATAAAAACTCCCCCCAAAAAAATCAATTTCTGAAAATCATAGAGTGGTATATACATATATATACATAAAAACTCAAAAAGGTAGTTAATAGTTACTTACATTAGCAATAATTGAGAAAATAAACATATTAAGCCTCAAATCTGTCCATCTAATCTGTATAATTCAAACTAATGATAGAATGTGCATTAGGATGTCTAGAACCTACTGTAAAAAATCAGCTTGATCGGACCATGCAAACTCCGCATATCTTCATGTTACTAAAGCTAAGTAAATTTGGCTGTATGAAGAAGTTGATTTCTCTCTTCTAAACAATCCATTTTTTTCAATTCTTATCTTCCTTATCATTATCCTACTTGCACGAATTTAATGTCTTGAATTGTGTGATTTATGTTCCTAATAAGAGAAAATATCCCTTTTAGTCTCTCTAAACTTTAACTTCTTTTAAAACTTACCCTAAACTTTTAATTTTACACTTAAACATGAAATTAGCCTCCAAACTATATCCATAATACCCAATTAACTCTCCAATCAATAAATAAATATAATGTAACCTAATATTAG
Source organism: Euphorbia lathyris (assembly GCF_963576675.1). Taxonomy (NCBI): domain Eukaryota; kingdom Viridiplantae; phylum Streptophyta; class Magnoliopsida; order Malpighiales; family Euphorbiaceae; genus Euphorbia; species Euphorbia lathyris. Next base: position 27,542,742 of record NC_088917.1, on the reverse strand, counting down.
AGCATAATAACTAAAATTAAGGGCACAGATGTGACAAATCATCTTCTTACTCATGTGGTCCTAAAAGACACACTCATTATTTCCCAAGATAACATCACAAGAATTATCTTCTAATAGTTTACTTATGGACATTAAATTAAAAGCAAAATCAAGTATCCAACACCAATGCTAATCATGAAGTTCCAGCTGATGTTCATAAAGATGTAGTTCATGTTCAGATGGAGATAGATCATAATTATCAACAATTCAACCATAACGGCGAGGCTGAGTTTAACCAATATTTTGGCAATAATTATGTTTTTGACCATGTTCATAATATCAATTACTTTCCTGAATACAGATATCAGCAACATCAACAACAATCGTCATCATCATGCGGTTTTGATCCTTATGTTGACTTAGCTGCGACGGAATATAATTATGGTGACGTAGCTGTAGAATATGCTTCTATGAGTCTGCATTCTAATCCTATGCACGACATAGCTGCGGAATACGTACTGGGTATGATTTCCAAGTTCCAAATGGAGAATGGACTATGGTGGAATATCCAGATGATGATGAGTCCTATAAAGATATTGAATCCTGATTAATTAGTTTTCTAAGTTAGGATATTAGTTTTCTAAAGATCTTGAATACTGATTAGAGGATTTTTCCTTTTAGGATTATTTGCTATTGCTATTATTAATTGCTACGAATTGTGATTAATCTATAAAAAAATATTTTGCAGATTCTATAATTTGCTTTTTTATCTTTGTTAATTACTGCCTTATTTTGAATAGTTGGGTTTGAATTTTATATCGTTGTTATCATTAGATGGTTAATATAAAAAGGAACGTGATAGAGTTAATTATGTATAGTGATGGATATAGGATTCACTTAGAGGGAGTGCTGGATGCAAGAAATTATCTGTTTATGGTATGTTGTTAATTACTGATTGCAATTTGTTATTATTACTAAACAAGAACCAGTTGATACTGAATGAGGAAAAATAAAATAAACAAAAGGCAAAGAAAAGTGAAGCTTGGATATGTTGTGAGGTAAGGAAAAGATTTTAAATATTACTAGATATTGTAGTATAAGTAGTAAAAAATACTAGACATTAGTCAGACAGATATAACCATCTGGTATTAATTGAGATGTGGATTAATCATGTTTATATTTTTTTGTCTTTTCTTTGTTAATAAAAATATTATTACATAAATATAATATCATATTATTTAGAAATAATGATATAAAATGATTTAATATAGAAAATAAACATTGTTACACATATTATTAGAAATATGTTCCTAATTAACATCAATATTTCATCAATAATGTCATTAAAGTAGAAATAACATTTGGCTCAAAAGCTTTTAAGGTCTCAGATGAGACTTTCTTAGATTAGAAGCAATCTATTTTAGGTAGGGTTAAAGACAACACGGATGACGCTAGGAAACTACAGGCCATGCTTAAGCTGGGATCTTGTTATGGACAGCCTGGTTGTTTCGTGTGGAGGATTCATGGTTAACTTTGGTATTTGCAATGTTCTCCTGACCAGATTGTGGGGTATTTATTTTGGTCCCAAGTTGGCTTGGAATAAAAGTTATTGGTAAGTTTTTGAATAAGGTTCAAATCTTACTCTAAGCTTCATGAAGACTACAGTAGATTCTCATCACCTTTTTTCTTAGCTTATTTGACGCTGCTAGAACCTTAGGAATAAGGCTTGGGACATTGGTTTTATCCTTGAGTACTGTGAAGGCAACCACTCTACTGATTTAATAGCGATTTTTTCGTATAATTTTTTTTACTTTAGGTCATCACAAGTGTGGTATCTTTTATCCAATGTATTTTATCTAAAAATTGTATTGACACTATCTCAAGTGAATAGTTCTTTGTTGTTAGTTTTTTGTCTTTTTTTATTGGACTTTAAGCCCTCATGCCTTACAAAAAAAAAGTTCAGATAAACATTTGTTTTAGGATTTTGTCTCTTAAGAGTTTAACAACTCAAAATCGCAACTACAATCCAACATCTTATGTCTTTCTGTTTGGTTCATGAATCTATCTAGAAACTGAAACTAACAAAAATTAAAATTAAGATTAGACATAGATGAAAGATGTAGAAAAAGGAAAAGCAATTAAACTAGTGCTCTTTGAAATCAAAATCAAATCACTACTCTTTATATCTAATGGAAAAACCTTCTAAATGTTGGTATTGAGTACGAGTGTCACAGGGAACAAATTCTAGGTTACTGAGCACATATACTTGCAAGATAATCTAAAATTCAAAGGAAAATTTCACTCATGCACAAAATGGAAACTTAATCGAAGATTTATTTGACATCCATCCAGAACACCTGTAGTGTCAGAAAAAAGGGAAAATAGTGGATTTCGTGGGGGTGAGTCAGGTGCATTGAAATGCACAAGTATGGGGTTTGTAAAGCTAGGAATAGAAAGGAATCACGACATCCACCAGAATAGAGGTCTGCAAACGCTAAACCGAAAATAAGCAATTGCATAACTTAAATCAATTAGAAAAAAAACTAGAGAACTACTTTAGTCAAGACATCCAAAGCACAAAATCAAGAGGTAGATAGAGGACCTAAGAGAATACATGTAAAAATTGACGTGATCGAGAATGTAAAAACTACAAAGAACTGAGAACTCACCCATTTTCATAGGATCCTTTACGAACAGATCCGTGAACCGATTAAACACCAAAAACTGTTGTTAGAAGGTGAAATCAAACCCTTCATAGCCACCTGAGAGCAGTAGAGAAAAAATTCAGTGTTAAAAGAGAGATTTAATAAAATTACATCGCATATCAGTTTCAATTTCAATAGATTTGAAGGGAGTATGAAAAGAAGAAGACGACAGGTTAGCTTCTACATAATTTTGTTGTTGAGAGGAAGAAGTCGATGTAAACAAGGTGAAGGGTTGGATGTGTGGTCCCCAAAAGTATAAATTGTCTTATGGGAAAACAAACCAGAGAGGCAATATCTACTTCCCCATTCATAACCTTTCTCATTGTCTAAGCTCACTGAGAATGACTTATCAGAGAATTCCATGTCTACTCCATCATATTTGGATATGTTAACTGTTAACCAAACAACAAAGGAAATGCTGGTAATAATGAATAAAATTTCTATACATCATGAGTCCCTATGGAAATATATGTGCTCTCACAATAAATCTCAATTCAAATGTTGTTATATATGGTTTATACATTTGCAAATAAAGCAGCATGATGTTTTCTATTAACTTTTTATCCATCATAATAGTCAATCTTTGTATTAACAAATACATTATAAGGATCTTTGAGTCTGTTAACAGTTTACTCCGTCTAGTTTAAAACTATCTATGAATCTTCATATGCAAACAATGGAGCCATAACTACATTTTACAATTGTAGGAGAGGACCAATTTCATTAGGCACTAAAAACATATCAAACATGTTACAAAATTCTTACCAATTTAAGGTGATTACAAGTAGGGATGACAACGGGTAGTGTACCCACGGGTACCCGGCACTATCCGACCCTAATGGGACTACCCGTACCCCCTAGGGTACCCGGTACCCGTTAGGGTAATGGGACGGGTATGGGAATACCCCCTAGGGTACCCGGTACCCGTTACCCGTCATAAAAAAAAATTATATTAATAAATATAATTGTTTTTTAGATATAAGACGTGAAATTTAAACCTCAACCATTTATTTTTCAACAATTGAGTGATACCACTAAGCTACTTTATTCTCATTAATTAAGGTTCAATTTATTCAATTTTTAGATTGATGATTTATTAAATTTATAGTTTGTTAAATTTGTAATATTTTTTTTATTTATTGATTCTTAACGAGTAAGGGTACCCGTGGGTACCCGCGAATTAAATGGAAAGGGTATGGGATGCAAAAAGTATACCCATTAGGGTAATGGGACGGGTACGGGTAATTAAAAAATAAAAGGGTAAGAGTTTGGGAATGTCATTACCCGTGGGTACCCTACCCATTGCCATCCCTAATTACAAGCTTCAAAGATGCCATTTGGTTGATTTTTCGCCACTCCTCTTTGAAAGGGTTCTGATATTGGATTGCATTTACAACATCACTTTCACTATAGAACTCTTTAGCATATGAGCCACCCAAATAAATAGCGTAATGTGTTGAAATGAAAGATCAATGGTGTAAAATTCAGGAACTCAATGCACCAATATCGTAATGATGAGCCTCATTGATGTTTTATGACAAGATAAAATTGGCCACTTCCAATAATCCTACGGATAGAATTAGGTATTATCTAATAATTAAAAGTGCAAATTAGGGCATGTTTTCTTTTAAAAGTTTCACCTCAACAGTACTTGGCAAACTACTACTTCATTAACTACTGCTATAAAGATTATAAATAACAAAATCAACCTACCCATTTTGATCAACAACTACTATTTTTTGTAGAATAGTTCTCTAAATCTCTTTTCTATCTGCATCTGAAAACCTGTTATCATAATGCTTCCTTATATGTACAAGCTCATATTAATTAATGTTAATAAGATGTTTTTTTTAAAAAAGATAATAAAAATGACAATTACGTAATCATTTTGTTCCTATAGAGCTCGGTTGATTTGTGCTAGTACTAGTTTATTCGTTTTGGGAAATAATGCTCTAAACTAATACGATTAGAAAAATAAAAGCATGTACTATATACATAGGGTAATGATCTGGATGGTAATAGGAAGGATGAAGGATTCCCAGGTCGATGTTTTAGCTTCTAATCGCATTCACCAAGAGCATAACATAATATTAATTTGTTCAATTTTCCTCCAAAACACTGGTAAGTTGAACGCATTGGGTAATGGTCCTAGACTAATCAAATTCTAACCTAGAGATTTCAAATACAAATTAAACAAAAATCAACTAACCTTTAGGGATGGACGATGGACGTCGGAGAGGAAAGACATCGGTGACTGGTGGAGGCTGGGTTCTCAGGGCTATTGTTGTCTCTAGCCTTAGTCTCTGGTTGGGTTTTAGGGATTTCTCAGATTTTCTGCTGCTAACAGATAGAAATTGGAAGGAAGAAGGAGTCAGATACTGGATGGAAGGAAGATTCCAATTCAAAACGGCATGAAATCAAACGTAGTTAATATATTTACATATTTACCCCCCACTCATGAATATGTCCCATGTATATTTACATATAAAAGTATAATTAGTTTCTATTCTTCCCCCTATTACATATTAAAAAACAATTGGGAACAATTAGTAAAAGTGTCCCCCGTGTTAATTTCAAAATTATAATAAGGGACAAAAATTCTAAAATGTCCCTAACCATTTGTACCCAATAACCATTTCTTTTGTAATGTATATATAACATATTTCATAACACTAAGCCACTGCATAAGAGACAATAATGGTAACATTACTAGGCAAATGCACAATCCTAGACCTTACAACTACAAATAAAGAGAAATATTTTAGACTGTTGACTACATGATCAATAGCTCTAGAATCAATAATACATTGAAAAGAAATAGTGGCAACATTTTCCTTAATAGAAGCAGTAAAAGAATTTAGTAAACAATGTATTGATATAGCTATACATGTGTGCTCAAAATTAGATTTGAGAGCATGGACAACATTACACTGAGTAGCAATAAAATTCAAAGATCCATCTATTGTAGAAGAATCAAGATGCTGCAAAAGAGGCATAAGCTTTGCATATTGTTCATGAGTAAACCTACAGAAACTTGAGGACCTTGAGAAGGAAAACTAAAAGTTTCACATTATATAATAATATTAACAACATATCTCTTCTTTTTGAAGTTAGGAGGATATCCATGTGTTGAGTATGCCATAATCCTGAGACATCATGTCTAATGGAAATGTTAACCTATAAGACAATAATTTGTTAAGTCGGCTTACTTGTGTAAACTGATTAATAAAGTGTCCAAGCTTAGTGATCTACTCATGTTTGACAAGTTGATGATCTGGTTAAGTGAAGTCATGAAGCAACAAGATACTAATCTGAATATTTTTGGTATATTACTATCATGGGAATGATAACTAACTAAAGACTAGTATGTGCTTTAATTATAATGGTGTTTCATTGGTTACAGACATTCGATGTCAAATCAGGGGCATTAATGTTTATGAAATAGTAAGCTCTGGAATGAGCCATAAGAACACCTTATGGTTTCGATTGTCATAGGTGGTTCTCATCATAATGAAGCTCTACTTGGACAATGTTTTCCATTCCCCTCTATGTATTTGAGACTATCTTTCACTATTTCAGAGTCTATCCGTAAAGTTAGCTTTTCAAAGAATTGCCAATGGATATAAGGAGAATATAACATTCCCGTTTGGAATTATCTATAGAATTGTTTATCTTCCATTTGATTCATTTATTAATATCTCCATGAAGAAATATCATCATCTAGTTAAGAAGCTTTCTTCTTTCAGAAACCTTGAAGAAGACGAACTTTTTATTCTACTAAGAAGAACCGAAGTTCTTGATAATTATCATGCCTTGGTTGGCTCTTCTCATGTTCATCAATTGTGGAATTTCACTTTCATAGGTGATGTTGGTGCCATTTTCCTGAGCTTCAAGCATTTTTAGTCTCATGTTGTTAAAGATCATGTTAGTCAGGACATTGATCTTGTCGTCTTGATCTGTTGGTCTCTCTTGACAAATCAGAACGATAAAGAGTGGGATCACAAGTTATTGCTCGCTCCCTTGCTCTTTAATAATGCTACTTCCTTCCTCTCCGACTGGAAAACTGCCAAAATAAGCAATTTTAATAGCACATAACAACTTCGACGAGATGGACCCCTCATCTTGTTAGTTTGATTAAAATTAATGTGGATGGAGCTGTTTTTCAAAACTTGGGATGTGCTGGTTTTGGCTTTGTGGTTCGCAATTATAATGGGTACTTCCTTACTGGTGGTAATGGTGTCTTATCCTATAAATTATATCATTTCCTCATCGAAGCTCTACTTTGTCGTGAAGCCTTAAGTTGGTTAAAGGCTCGAGGTTGGAAGGATATTCACTTGGAATCAGATTCACAATTGTTAGTCTATACCTTGAAGTGTGATACAACATGTAATTCGATTCTTGATGTTATAGTATGTGATTGTAATTCTTATTGAAGGATATAGGAAGTTGTAGTGTCAATTTCGTCTGTAGGTCAATGAACCAAACGGCTCATGTGTTTGCCCGAGTAGTGGCTTCTTTGTCTGATCATGGAGAATGCATTTCTCACCCTTCCATTTTTGCTTGTAATGCTCTTTTAGTTGATGCTTAATATATATCTCTTTTGTGTCAAAAAAAAAAAAAAGAAGAGAGAGACACAAATAGGAAAAAAAATAAAAACATAATTTAATATTTTAAATATATAAACATACATTTTTAATATTAACGAGACAAATAAAAAGTTGAATATTTTGGTAAAAATAATATCACATCATATTTTTTAATGGTCAACCTTTTATAATAGGTCATGTGTATTTTAGTGTTAGGTCGCCACTAGGTTTAAGTATTTTTAAGTACAAAATTGAAATTCGGACTATCAAAGTGTATGACACGTTAAAGTTCATATACTAATTTACCCATAACATTGGCAGCTAAGAGCAATTTTACCTCTAATGTTGGTAAATTGGGTCAATTTTAGATATGATTCATCAAATTATCTTCTCGATCATGAATATTGTCATCTACACTTCACAAAAACACATGATTAGACATTAAAAAAATTTAAAAATATATTGTCCATTCTACAATTTGGACAAAAAAAAAATTCAAAAAATTTCATCGAATTTATAAATATTAACCTCATATTCTATTATTAAATCACAATAGAATTGGTGCAGAATAAGAAACAAAATATCTAATGTCTTAAATTGACTCAACTTGCTAATATTTGAGGTAAAATTATTCTTAACTATCAATGTTATGAGTAAAATTGCATAATTTTAAATGTTAGAGGTAAAATTGTCCATCACTGTAAATGTTAGAGTATTTTTAAACCTTATTCTTTTTAATATAAAAGCCTATTATCATTGACCAATCAAAAAAATTAATATGTCATGCAATTATAAGAGTAAAGATATAAAGTAGAAAAAAACTAAAAAAGTAACACTATAAGTATTTGCCTTTTAGAATAGCTATTCTATTCCATTCCATTTCATTCCGCGAACCAAACTACACCTAAGAGTTGAGAGATAATGAGCCGTTTTAGATGTAAATTGCTTATCAGTTTTTATGTTAAAAAATGTAAAATTCAGTTATTTTACGTTACGTTTTAAAAGTTTTAGTACTATAATGTTAAAATTAGCAAATTTCAGTGACTATAACTGTAATTTACCATTTGTTTATATGGAAGAAAGAAGCCCAACCCGCTAGGGTAGATCTGTGGGGCCTATGGTGGCGGAGAAGATGAGACCGGACGACCACCACCACCACCAATTCGGACTGTTATCTGTTATCGGCTCATCAGTAGTTTATTTATTAAATAAAATATACAATGGAAAGTCTTGTTCCTAATTTTCACTCTTCTTCGTTAAATTCGAAAATAACCTCATTTCCTACCTTTTCTCCTACTCCGTCGCGCTTCATTTCTTTTCGCCGTCCGACCTCCACCAAGATAGCACTGAGGATGGCTCACTCCGATCAAAACGCAGGTGAACCTCTACATTCTCTCGAGCATTTATGCTTTGCTACTCGAATTCTTCCTTTAATTGCCCTATTATTTGCTGTTAATTCCTCTGATTTGTCGCGTTGAATTCAACATACTCTTACTAAACAAATGGATTTTTGCTGTATATGATTTTCGATGAAACAAGCGATGTTCACTTTTAATACTGGATGAGCTTGTTTAACTTTTGACTCTCTTTTTTTGATTGGCAAGTGACATTTGGGGTAAGAAAGCAGGTTATAAGTAGAAATTGTTTCAAATCTGCTGTTTTATGGTAGTTTTTTTATAGTGTTGATTTAGTAGTGCAGTGATAACACTTCAAATTGCCTAATTTGTTTACAATTGGCACTTGTGTTGTGTGGTTTTAGTTGTTCAGCAGCAGAAAGTCATTATACCAAACAAGTATGGTGAAAAACTTGTGGGCTTGTTACATGATACTGGATCAAAGGAGATTGTTGTCTTATGCCATGGTTTTTGTTCCTCAAAGGTTTGAATTGTTTATTCTCGTTTCCTCTCTATTGCACGTCTATTTTGAGCATATATATCAATGTTATAGTGTAATTTATGTGCGGTTTCCTACCTACAGGACCAGGAAACTATGAAGAACCTTGCCTTTGCATTAGAAAATGATGGAATCAGTGCTTTCCGTTTTGACTTTTCTGGAAATGGGTAGGCTATTAGTTGATATATGCTGGTTTTTCATATTGCACGGTTTTGTAATGTATGCCTAGTTTTTGCTTCTTTTTTTTTTTACTATTTGCTCTAGTATCAAGGTTCATGAAATGCATCGCATTGCAAGTTACATTGTTATGTATTTGTTGATTTAGTGTTCATCTTATAACAATCCTTTGGTCAAATACTTAAAGATAAATCTGGTTTGAAGTAAGATGACGCAGTTTTAGTAAATGTGCAGAATTTCCTAATGTGTATATATGCCTTTGGCCATGGTGATTGAGTTTCACATACCCAAGCATTTGAATCAGGACTGTATTGATATACAGAACCTGTTTTTGGAGATAAAATTATCTTATATGTTATTGTTTACCATGTATTTGACGCACTTCGTTATCCCAATCGTAGAAAAATTAGTTATTAATATAAATCTTGTGACGTTTGACCATATTCATTTGTTCTGTGTTGGTTATCTTTCCAGTGAAAGTGAAGGTTCATTTTCATATGCTAATTATTGGAGGGAGGCTGATGATTTACGCTCTGTAATCGATCACTTCTCTGGTGCAAACCGTGTCATAAGTGCAATCCTCGGGCATAGTAAAGGTGCGTGTGATCATTCTAAAAGTTCGAACTTGACGTATTTGTGTCAGCATTGAGTCTGCAGAACTTATACAGCAAAATTTGAGGTGAGCCTATTTGATGTTTTCGATCCAATTCCATAACCAGACCATACACATACACTAATTTAGAATGGGGCAGGTGGCTGAATTTTCCGTTTGTAGAATTAATGCTCGTTTCTAGATAGAGCGCAAAACAACTGAGAAAAGCATTTACCCTATGCATATCACTGAACTTGTACTTTTCACCTGGACATATTGAGTTCTCTTTCTTCATTAAGTTGGTATGCATGTAGACCATGGATTAAAGATTCTGGTTTTTATTATGGTGACTAGTTGAACCTGGTTATTCATTTATCGCAATATTTTACCAGTTTAGTAGGGATAATGGGATATGTTTTTAAGAGTCAAACTATGTAAGGAACCTAAAAATAGAACGGTCTTCTGCTCTTTTATTTTACAATTTATTATTGAATACTACTCAGCATCTATATCTCAAACTTTGTGACACATCCAAGCAGAACCCAAAAGCTGCACAACTTGAGAGCCATGGAACAACATCTGCCAAGTTATTTCCTGATATTTTAGTCATTCTAAACTGACCTTATAAGTTGTGGTGAAGCTCTTAGCCTGTTGGTTGAGAGCTTACCTATGACTGTAGAGGTCATGAGTTTGAATCACATGGGTGGGGTGAGTTGGAGGTTTTTTCTTTCTCTTTAATGCAATCTTCCTTTGTTTAATGTAAGTACATTGCGCACAACTTTTTTTTTTTAAAAAAACTGACCTTATAAGTTTAAACTAGGGAATAGGCATTATTGCACGAGTGATCAGTTTGGAATTGAAGATTTATAGTTTAGAATTGGTAGCATAATTTATATCATTGCTTCTGGTCAATACTCGTTAGCAAAGTGCAGCTTCCATTAATTTTCAGCTATGATAGTTTCAAGTGGCATAATTTTTGTCCGCTTCATGAAAATTATTGCTGAAAATAAAATCACAGGAGGCGATGTGGTGGTCCTTTATGCTTCCAAGTATCATGATATCGGTGCAGTAGTCAATGTTTCTGGTCGCTATGATCTTAGTAAAGGGATTGAGGAGCGGCTTGGAAAAGGCTTCATGGAAAAGATTAAGCAAGATGGATTCATTGATGTTAAGAACAAAGCAGGTGACTTTTTGTTGCCTGTCTCTATTTCCCAGTTATACTCAAAGGTTATCAGTACTTGTCTGACTTTTTTCATACTGTAGGAAATGTTATTTATCGCGTAACGCTAGAGAGTTTGATGGATCGCCTGAATACAGATATGCACAAGGCATCCATTGAGATTGATAAGGACTGCAGGTGAGTAGTAAAACCCAAATTCTTATTTACGGTTTACAGTTTTGTAACTTGTATTGTTGCTTAAATGAGAAATGTGAAAAGGGTTATGCTTCTTATGTAATGATACTGCATATACAGGGTGTTGACAATCCATGGATCTGCAGATGAGATTATTCCTGTGGAGGATGGAATAGAGTTTTCGAAGATGATTACTAATCACGAGTTACAAATCATAGAGGGAGCTAATCATTCATACACTCAACACCAAACTGAGTTAGCATCTGTTGTTCTGAACTTCATTAAGGAAATCTTGGGGAAGGACAAGGATACCTCCAAGTAGGTTCTTCTTTGCAAAAAGATGACTTCATTCATACATTTTGACATTTTTCCTTGTATTAGAAAATTCCCAACATTTTTTATGGGAAATACTTTAAGCTGTGATTGGTGACAACATGTATTTTCCTACTTTAGTAGAACCTGGTCATCTATATATTTCTGCTGGTTGCAAGGTAAAATATAGAAACTACGGTCTGAAATAACTGTACGCCAAGGTGAAGACCCTAAACGCGAAAGAGTAGTCACATAAGAGATAAAACATAGTAAATCACTTGTCAATCAATGTCAATAGCATTATCTCTCTGATTATCCATCAACCAAATCAGACCCGCACGAAGCCCTAAACGTTCAGCAATCACCCGTCCAAGCAACCAAGAACCATCAGTATAGACACTGGAGGAGGTATCCATTGATTCGGCAGAGAGTTTTGTAGCAGAAGCTGATTGAGAAAAGGCAATGTGTGATGCAGCAAATGAAGCATGTTGTTGTTGGTACAAGGAGCGATTGAGAAAGAAACCGTCTTCACTCCATGGTAAACCTGAAAGCCCGATTCAACGACATTCAACCATACTTTATGGTTTCTAGCATTCCATATTCCCACAAAGCCATCAATGCCTCTTGTTTGGGGATGAAAGCTTCTCAGTGAGTAGAAACACCCTTAAGATTCCAGACTGACCGAGCAAATGGACATCTTAAAAAAAGATGTATTAAATCCTCTACAGACGAGTAGCATGTCGGACAAATTAAATCCTCGCAGACTTAAAGCAAGTCATGTCAAGACTGAACTGTTACAAAATCATCAAATGAATGATTTAATTTACAATGGCATTTGTTGAGACCAAAATAACAGCCAAGGAAAATTTACAGCTTCAGCAACTACAAGGCTTGAAGGATTCGTAGAGTGTAATGAATTAATCTTTTGTGGCAATTTTATTATGTTTCCTTTTCTTGGTAGAGAATTCATTATTATGGCATTTGTGACATTTTTTCACAATTAACCCTCGAATGACGAGTCCTCAAAATGAAAGCATAATAGATGAGGTCACATTCATTCAAGGTCCGTGTGAACACTACTCGATCACTACTCATATCGCATTAATGGGAGTATTGCACAAATGCAACCTCCAATTATACTGGTTCATTCACCCACTCTATTGACAAAAATCGGTGCAACATTTCCATCCCATAACGGAATTATCAAATTCAGTATTCTCTAGAGATCATTTATATCCTGTTAGATGAAACACAGAACATAACATGTTCTAGTTTTCTCAGAATCTTATCTGTTGCTACTGTCGTTCACTGATATCTTCTCGCCGCTTTCTGTTTCCTCCTCCTGAAATGAAAACGAAAAGAATTTCAAAAAATCTTCAATATTATAAGTCTCAAATATCTGGATAGTGTCGACGTTACGAAAGAAATAATGCGACATACTAATTCAGACTTCATCAGCTCAATTCTTTCTTGTAAGTCTGAGATATGATGCTTCAGTGCCTGGAAGAGGAACAAATTAGATGATAACACACAACATTTTGCATAAATGTCATCAATAGTGTATTGTAAAATACCTCCCGTCTCTGAAGTTCAATTGACCTGGCTAATGCCTGCCGTTTAGTCAATAAATTTGCAGGCCTCATTTCATTAGGCCGTTGATAATTCTTTCCGCGATAGATTATAATAGCGTAACCTTTGCTTGTTTTCTCTACAGATACTAATATTCCACCACTTTCTGTCTCCAAAGAAGTCGCGATATGCTTCACTTGTGGAAGACTTTTTCTACTCACCATTACCTTTACTATTTCACGGTATTTCCAGTGCAAGTGCATGTTCTCTATCGTACCATCATACACGCCTCTCCTTCCTGCGACAAAGTAAGAAACATGTATGATTATTTGAATCACAATCATTGATTCCGGGACTGAAACTGTTGTTCTTACCTAGAAGGAGGTAGGGTTTCATACTCAGACCAATCTTGCGGAACAAGAACCTTTCCTCATTACTAATGGTTTCCAAATCGCTTGGGAGTCCTGATGGTTCCATATGTTGCTGTACCTTCGCTAACCCTTTCTCCGCCTTTGTCATTTTTCCTTTTGCCTAAGATGATTTGAAGTTAGGCAAAAAATTATTAACTGTAACGGCTACTAAAGATTTAAACTAGTACTTTTAACTTACAAGAGCCAATCTATTCTGAAGATTTCTTATTAATGAAGCACGCCTAGCTAAAGAAGCTTCTCTCCTCATTTTATCTACTTCTTCACTGCCATGTTGAATACTCCATCTAGTGGTTGCAGCCATAGTTTCGGTAAGAGTTCCAGCAACCAATGGACCTTCAGATTGAGAAGTTTTCTCATGTGAGCTGATAAAAGTCAAGGCCTTTTTCCGGGCTTGTTCTTCCTCATCTTGTTTAAGATAAGTTAGTTTCTTCCTTTCTCTCAGATTTCCCATAATAGCAGGCGGCAAGAAGTCATTTCCCCGATAAAATACGATAAACTCCTTGTTTCGAGAAAGTAATGTTCCTCCAGTCAATACCTGTGAGCAAGAAATGCTACTGTTATCGACTTCTCATCAGGGTTAAAACAATTATTACTAGCGATAACGAACTATTGATTTTCGTGTCTCACCCTGAGTTCCTCTGCCATTCTCTCGTTACGTGTATTCAGCACACCACGTTTTATGGCTATCTTTGCAATTGCAGTTTTCTCCCATAGTTTTACCATAGCCATTGCAAGACCTTGCAGTTCTCGGTTCCTCCCTACAACGTCAATTGGATACAGAATTTTATACGAGAAACACACTTGTGAATATGAATATAATCAGGGTATGCTCCATAAACGTACCAAGGGCAAAATGAGGAGGCATTGTTCTTGCGACCCTGCGGAAAATAGTCATTTCCTTGTTAGTTAAACAATGTCTGACCCCATGCGGAAGAAGTCTCAAAGGAGGTTTATATTCTGGATTGATTCCAGGAAGCAAATCTGCATCAATGGGAAATGGCTCACGGCCGCACCAGTCTGTAAACCTTGGACCTAGCTCATCCAACAATTGATTGAGTTCACTGAATTCTGTGAATTCTTCTTTAGATAGATCCTTTAAATACTTTGCACAATCGGGGATAATCGGTTCTATAGTTCCGATGGAGTCTTTTACTCCTCGATTACTTGCAACTTGCTTTGGATGTGAAAAAGAATCCTTACTAGCCACATTCTGCTCGGAAAATGATTGCACACATTGAAGTTTGTAACTTAATCCTCTGTATAATACTACGGAACTTCCCGATCTCCATATAACCAAACCTCCAGTTCTACTCTGACAGATAAAAAGTATATAATTAGTATGAAGTGGTAGCATCTCTAACACAAGTACCAGACTTAGGGGTGACAATTTCTGACACGATAACACGACGATTGACATGAGTTGAATCACACAAGTATCATATATAATCATATGGAACATATAAATAACATAACACGATTTTGATACGGTAAACCTGAATAATGAATTTAAGTAGGCATTTGAATGACAAGAAATTTAGAAATACTGACCTCCAACATCTCATGTGTCCTTTTCATGTTACTTGAAAAAGGTTCTTCAAACTTCAACTTCACTACCTCTTCCAACCTCCATTTCTTATGAATTGTATCCACCAAATCCTGTGTGATTCCTGCAGCCCCAACTTTGCTCCTCTCAAACATCCTCAACGAAACATTCCTCAGCCTCTTCAATTCATGTTCAGGCAATATTTTGTCTGCCAAGTCTCTGTCGCTCTTCTTCATCCCCAAATCTCTTACCACATTATCCACCTTCTTCTCTCTTTTCCAGGGCAATTGAATTGAACTGCCATTCTTATCATCAGAAACCACAATGCTTCTGTGCTCTCTCTTGTTCAACGAAACAGCACCCCTGGAATCTCCAACTCTTGCTGTTTCCTTATCCCTCAGTAACTTAACTGGAACAGCACCAAATTTGACATTTTCATCTATAAATTTGACATTATAATTCAATTCCTTATCTGGGTTTTCTGTATCATCATTGACATGTAAGACATTATCCTTTTCCCCAAATTTGGTATTGAAATTAACTTCCTTCTCTAATTTTTTTGCTTTATCAACAACGGCATATCCAGCATTTTCCTCATTCAAATCAACATTTTCCCTATTCTTAGACTGAGAACCAAAATTGGCTATTCTAGGTTTCGTTCCATGAATCCAAGGAGGTCTACTTACAGGATTAGAGACTCTAGTACTCACAGGATCATCATCAACGGTTGGGGTCGCATCAACCATCCGAGAATTTTGTCGCCTTTCTATATCTTCCTCTTCTTTTTCCTCTTGCTGTTGAAGCAGCTTTCGTTCTTCCCATGGAAATTTCTCTCTTGTTGAAGGGACTTTGAGAGACCATTTATGACGAATTTGTTCAGAAAAGTTAGGGCGGGGTTTTCTGGTAGTCTTCGCCGCATTAACTTGAATTGAGCGACCAGAAGAACAAGATATTGTAAAATTCGAAGCTATACATGCAGAAGAATGTTTTGTTTGGAGAAGAAGAGGGTACAGGGATAAATTGGAAGTAGGGAGCAAGAGCGCCATATCCATGGCTTACCAATTACGATGCTGTAACATTATTGCTTCTATGCTTGCGAGCAGCAAGCAACACCATTTATACCAGGCCCATTAAGAATTATTCGAAACTGAAAGTAAGAGCCTTTCTGATCCAATGGGCCCAACACTCAGGCCCATTTAGAGTTTACCATCTCATTTCAAGTTCACAAATTAGGCCCATAAATTCATATATCTGTGCTTTTTACATTTGTGTTTTAGCTAGCAATGCATCGTGAATGTAGTTACCCATGAGGCTCATCAAACACCCACCAATCCAATTAAGGCTTTATGCATATACTGGGAGTCAAACTCGAGATCTAGTTTAAGCGATTATGTATATATCCAAAATATAATTAATACGAATATATGTAGAACTATACATAACATATAAAATTTTGATTAATTTTAAGTTAAAAATATTTTTAAAAATCAATTTTTTAAAAGTTGCTTCTTTTTTTTTGTAGGGAAAAGAATGAAAAAACAAAACACCACAACAAGTTAGCCCGGGATTAGCCTAGAAAAGCTAACTCCCACATTATTTTCAGAAAGAAAAGACAAAAGGAAATTAGGGAGAGACAAGAAAATCGAGACGCCCAAAGCCTTCATAGCCTTCTGTAGCAAGCCGATCTGCCATCCGATTCTGCTCTCTGTAAACATGGCAGAAGTTGATACTATCGAAAGAGGAGCAAATCCTTCTAATTGCCTAGACTAAATTCTGGCTCCCTAAGCACATAACCCTTTTATCAGAAATTAAATTGACTGCTTCGAGATTGTCTGACTCCACGAGCAGCTTCCTAATCCCCAGACCCTCTGTCATCCTAAGCCCAGAAAAGATACCCAAGAGCTCAGCAATAAACGAAGAGCCCAAGCCCAAATTCTGAGCAAAACCAGACAACCAAGCACCTCCAACATCTCTTAAAACACCACCGGCAGCAATTCTTCCATTCTCTTTACACGACCCATCGGTATTCAACTTCACTATCCCTCACCAGGTCTATCCCAGCCTATTTGAATTTTTATTTTTTTTATAATATTTAAATAAATGTATATTAATTTTAAAATGAATAATTATAGATTAAATATTTTTTTATAAAAGAATTACTTATAGTTTTTTTAAGAGAAAAAATAATTATAGTTAACTATGGAAATAATAAAGAGGAAATTACATAAAAAAAATTAAGTTTTTGAATTTTATTTTAGGCCTAATACTCCTCTAACCCCCTTAATTTGTTCAAATTGGCCATTTTACCCCCTCAACTTATCGAATGTCCTATTTGCCCCCTTAACTCCATAAAAGTGGTATTTCTCACCCCCTCAACTTGTCCATTTATCCCCCCCCCCCCTCCCCGCTCATAGAATATCCTATTTACCCCATTAACTCTATAAAAGTGGTATTTCTCACCCCCCAACTTGTCCATTTACCCCCTCTCCAACTCATAGAATGTCCTATTTACACCCTTAACTCCATAAAAGTGGTATTTCTCACCTCTTACAATCCGTCATCGAGGCCTAAATTGATACATTTTTTAAACGTTAAACCTATATTGGTGCTATTTTGTACGTGGAACCTAAATTGATAGTTTTTCAAAATCATAGACCTATTTTGGTACCTTTTCCCGACATATAATGTCTTTAACTTGTTTATATTAATGTTCTTGTTTTTTTATCAAAAAAAAATGTTCTTGTTATTTGTATATTTTATTTATTCTTTCTCTTTTCAACTTTTTTTGCTAGTTAAATTTTGATTATCTAATTATTGTAAAATAATATTATTATAATAAACACATGAAGGATCAATATAATTATAATATTAAAACAAGATAAAAAGTTGATATTAAAAACATATATTTTCAAACTCATTTGAATAAGTGCTATTAATTTTGCACTATAAATGGGTAAGAAATACCACTTTTATGGAGTTAATGGGATAAATATGATCATAAGGGGTGAGAAATGACACTTTTATGAAGTTAAGGGGGTAAATAAGACATTCGATGAGGTGAGGATGAGTAAAATGACTAATTTGGACAAGTTAAGGGGGTGGAAAATACCATTTCTATGGAGTTAAAGGGGTAAATATGACATTCAATGAGTTGGAAGGGTAAAATGACCAATTTGAATAAGTTAAGGGAGCTGGAGGAACATTAGGCCTTTATTTTATATTTAACTAACTCATATGTATTTTATTATTTCATATTTTTTTCTTTAAAATATACCAGAATTTCATATTTTTAATTTTAGTTTTATCAATTTTAGTTACTGAGTTTATTTTAAAAAAAAAATTAGTAAATTCTGATAATTTTAATAGTGAAATAATTAGAATATTTTTTTTAAGTATTGGACCCTTATAAATATTTAACTTATTCATAAGTATGGACACAAATTTAATTGGATTGTTAAGTATCTTCGCTCCTTAGCCAGCAGATTCAGGCCCAAGGGACGGGCCTGTATTAGGTCATAAAGGGTGTCCAACTCTAATGTTTATGAATGAATATGATTTTTTTTTTTTAAGTCGAGCACAATGCACTTACATTAAACAACGGAAAATTATATGAAAGACAAAAACAAAACCCTCGACCCACTCCACCTATATGATTCGAACCCATGACCTCTAGGGTCATAGGTAAAATCGGTGCGTTTTCTAGAATTATCGGTTTATTATCTTGTCTTTCCTTCATATCCGATGCCGTTTATGGTCGGGTATGACAATATATTGTTTAGTTAATTATTTTTATAACTTTTTAGACCCTAAAATATATAGTATAGACTCAAATTATTGACGTGGTATAAAATTATTGATTAACAAGATCTCAAATTATTGACTCGGCGCATGAATAATGTGATATATCAGACGTGTAGTAAATGAACGGAAGAATTCGAACCGCAAACTTGTATTACTGGTCATATTGTTCCCATGTCAAAGTTATTCAGGAGAAATAACGATTAACCACGATCTAAAAACAAAATCTAGAGAGAGAGCAGAGGGGAGGGAGAGGACACGGGAGGCAAAGGTGATTCCTCAAAGAGAGCGAGAAAAGAATTTGTTCTCTTAATTCTTATCTATTTTTTTATGTCTAACTTGGGGCCTTTTATATAGACTAAGGCTTCCATATTCTATAAAAACAATATTAATCATCGATCAACTAGTATTGTAACTTCCTTATTAGATTAGTATTCTCATCAAATAATTACTAAATTGGATAGGATTAATGCAGATACGATTCATAATTATCTAATAATACAATAGATAAAACCCAAATCTGAATTACTACTGGCGGATAATTCTTACACTAATATAACGTCACTTTTAATGTTGACCACGTCAAACTGCGCAATGGTCAAGGTTTGTATAAAATGCTAATCGTTGGTCGGACGGATATGACCCTCGAAGATTAATCGGATTTTTATTTTTGTATTTTGTTTATTTGTTAATGAATAAAGTATTATATAAATGAAATTAATATATGTATTATACTATTTAAAAATAATAATATAAAATTATTTATTATAGAGAATATGTATAATTATAATATATATTTTTAAAATGTGTGAGCATGAATAACAATATCATTGAAACAACTCATACAGGTAATAATATAATTCACCAAAAAAATGTTTTTAAAATCTTAAACAATATAAAACAAGTAAAAAATGTAATAAAAAAATATTAGAAAGTAATAAACATAATTCACTGATAAACATACAACAATGTTCAAAGGTAAATTATAAATAAAGAAAAATAAAAGTAAAATAAAACATTTTGTTCGAATCACGGTCTAGGCAGCATCTAGGCAATCTAAGAACCTTGGGCAGAGCCCAAGCGGCCAAAAAATGCATAAAGGGACTAATGATAGAAGATGATAAGTTTTTGATTTCGAGCACTTAGGCTGGACCTTGGAGGTTCAGACAGTCTTTTTTTTAAACACTGAAAATGGTGATCTCAAAATGAAAAACATTAAAGTTGTTTAGAACCTTATTTCTTAGTGAACCATCTTTAATTTCTCAAATCAAAATTTTTAGACATTTCTCTCTAAAACACCGTTTTCTATCTACTAACAAAACAATACCTAAATGACTTCAAAACAATTGGAGTGATCATATTGATCAATGTTAAAAGGTAATAAAGTGTAAAGTTCAAGAACCATAATATTTGAGTTTGAAGTCTGCTCCTCATCTTCTTCCTTTCCAATCTTCTCTGTTTTTTACTTTTTTCTTCTCATTATCTGTCCAAATTTCATCATCTGTTGTGTTTCAAATTGTCATCTTTTGAAGATCTACTTTGAGTAGGAAGAAGGAAGGAAGTTTGTCTTCCTTCTTTCTACCCTACTGGGTTAGATTTGATGTGTTTTACTTGATTGTTTTTTTCTTTTTAATCAGTTTCTATATATTTTATCGGATCTCTTCATACATTTGAATTGTATATGCTCTCTGCTATTCTTTCGTTTATATCATTTTCGAATTTAGCAAGTGTGGAAACGGTTTATCTTGTACGTGGATCAATAAATCTACATGGTTGCATCAAAAGAAATGACTTAGATCCGAATGTTCGAAATGACCTAAATGCTGAAGATTGGATTGCATCTACTTTTCTGCAGATTTCGATTTACGATAAATATATGTTTTTTTGTTGTTTTGTGTTTTTTTATGCCTTTAGAACCATATTTCTTAGTGAACCACATTTTTTACTCTCTGTAGCCGTTTTAGTCTCTTTATAGATCTTGTAAGAATTGATTTCTTACTATTGTTTTCTTGTTGTATTTATTGTGTTTTAATCTAATGATGTTATAAATATTTTCATAAAAAAAAAAAATTAAGTGCAAAGTTTAGAAACTATTGGTGCAATTTATCCTTTAATCTGGACGTATTTATTGATTTTTACCAACTATATCCATATTCATTCATTTTTGTTACACTAAAGAATTTATTAGTAAATACAATTATTGATTTTAGAAATATCATTAAACATGTTATAAGCATATTTAAAATTGACCCTGACACATATGAATAATATATACATGCATAAAATCATCATTTTGAATAATAATTATATACTTCTAGGGGCTCTGATATCATTAATTAATAATATTGGTTCAAACATGGATTATCAGATTAACTCTTTGAAGTGTTTATTATCTTTGAGTAGACAATGGAAGAATTCGAACCATAAACTTGTATTATTGGTCATGTTGTTCCCATACCAAAGTTATTCGGAAAAAAACGATTAATCCACAATCTAAGAATAAAGTCTCATTATGGAGAAAGAATAAGGGGGGCGCCGAATCAAGGAGAGAGAGAGGGAGAGAAAATTTTGTTCTCTTAATTCTCATCTTGTATTATGTTAATCTCGACTCTTTTATATAGGCTATGTTTTCTTGTTCCATAAGGATTAAACAATATTAATCTCAAATCAACTAGTACTCTAACTTTTTTTTAGGACAAACATAACCTTTATTTAAGATATATCAGAAGCCAAAACATCGATAAGAAACAGAGGTGGACATTCTCACTCTCCACGAACAGACATAGAATTAACCGCCCTAGCCAAGCAATGAGCAGCTACATTCGCTGAACGTTTAATGAATAAGATTGAAACATTCTCAATCCTAGCCATAAGATCCCTACACGCTACAATTATCTCAGAAAGATATGAGAGATGATTCTCCTTATTAAGAATAGCTTGAACAACTAACAGACAATCAGATTGCACCATCACCCCGCCTAAGTTATCATTTTTAATCCAAGATAACGCTTCTTTAATGGCCATCGCTTCAGCAATAGCGGGATCAGAAATACCAATATAGGCTCCATGAGCCGCATATAAACACATACTAGAATGATCCCAGATACTGAAGCCCATGGAACAATAACCAGCGTCCCTGCACACCCCAACATCCACATTACAGGTAACCATTCCTTCCGGCGGACATTGCCAACGAACCTGAGCCCTTGAGACAACTGAGTTTGACTTCGGTTTAAGCGCTTGTGCAACTAACCACTCCTGATGAATATGCCTCGCCTGTTGAGTAACCAGATCAGATCGTGACCTCTTCTTATCCCACACCACCGAATTCTGATGCTTCCACAGGGTCCAGACAATAGTCATTATTTCAGCCACATTCATTCCTGAATTATCAGCGATAACCTCTCCCAACCAGCTTGTAAAATTCCCCACTAATTCCATACGGGAATCCCCAAAGTATATGTCCTAAACTTGAGTAGTAGAAGAACGGGTAAGGAAAGCATGTGTATCATCCTCGACTCTATCTCCACATATCGGGCAAACGTTTGGATGGTTACTATGGCGTTTAGTTAAATTTGCCATGGTTGGCAAGCATGAGGATAACATGCGCCATAAACAGTTTTTAATCTTCGGAGCCACATCCAATTTCCAAATAAGATCCCAATTAACCTCCAGGTTCCGATTTAGCACCAAACCAGCAAGAAAAGACACCTGGTAGCCACTACGAACCGAATAAGAGCCAGATTTTTCAAATTTCCAGAACCAGCCATCCTCCCGCGTAAGATCCCTTTTAGGTATATGGAAGATAAGTTTCTGATCCCGGTTATCAAAAATTTCAGCAACCAGTTCTGAATTCCAGCGTCCATTTGGAAGGAGGAGGTCTTGGACAAGGCCACACGGAAGAGTAAGGTCCACTCGACTAGAAGGTTTTGGATCAACATTGTCAGGTAACCAGGGACTATCCCAAATACCAATATTGGCCCCATTACCAATTTTGCATCGAAGCCCGCATTTAAGAACTTCCCGTCCAGCTAAAATGCCACGCCAAACAAATGATGGGTTATGACCAAGTCCTGCATGCAAGAAATCCGATGATGGAAAATACCTTGCTTTTAGGAGTCAAGCGACCAAAGAAGACGGAGTTTGCATGATACGCCAGCCCTGTTTTGCAAGAAGCCCAATGTTGAAATTGTGAATATGGTGAAAGCCTATCCCCCTAGCATCTTAGGATAACATAGTCGTGACCATTGCTGCCAATGGATACCCGCACTCGCCTCACCTGCTGATTTCCACCAGAAGCGGTTTAACATTTTATTCACATCGTCACACAACTGATCCGGCATTAGAAAAATACTCATAATATACATAGGAATTGATTGAAGCACAGATTTAATTAAAACTTCCTTGCCAGCTCTAGATAGGAATTTTTCTTTCCACCCGTTAATACGATTCCAGATACGGTCCTTAATAAA
Organism: Euphorbia lathyris; assembly: GCF_963576675.1. Taxonomy (NCBI): domain Eukaryota; kingdom Viridiplantae; phylum Streptophyta; class Magnoliopsida; order Malpighiales; family Euphorbiaceae; genus Euphorbia; species Euphorbia lathyris. Next base: position 27,519,331 of record NC_088917.1, on the reverse strand, counting down.
ACTGAACGTTTGCATTTTACTCTTTTTTACAGCAATCGGGGCGCCTAAGTAAAAGCCCATATCAGTAGCTTTAGAAACCCCTAGAGTCGAGACCACTGCAGCCTTATTGTTATTAACCGTACCATTACTAAACAACACAGAGAATTTTTGAAAGTTAATCTGCTGACCAGAAGCATGTTCGTATATGTGAAGGCACTGCCGAATAGTAGTAGCTTGAGAGACATTAGCCTTAAAGAACAAATAGCAATCATCCGCAAAGAATAAGTGTGAGATTCGAGGGGCATTAGCAACAACAACACAGCCGTGAATCCTTCCCTCTCTAACCCGAGCTTGAAGAATAGATGTAAGGCCCTCGGCACAAATCAAAAAAAAGAAAGGGGGAAAGCGGGTCACCTTGGCGAAGTCCTCGAGTCGGATTAATAGGCCCCAATTCCTTACCATTATGCAGTATTATGTATCTTACTGACGTCACACACATCATAAGCCAATTCACCCATTGGAGAGAAAAACCCAACTTGAGAAGCATATTACGGAGAAAATCTCATTCAACTCTGTCGTATGCCTTACTCATATCTAGCTTTAGAGCAGCCAATCCATTTTTTCTTTTCAACTTCAATCTATGAATCACCTCATACGCCACTACAACATTATCCGTGATCAGCCGGCCTGTCAAGAACGCATTCTGTGTCTCAGAAATAATGGATGGAAGAATCCTCTTAAATCTGTTAGCAAGCATGTTAGAGACGATCTTATATAACACGTTACATAGCGCAATCCGTCTAAGCAAGGATAAGCAAGCCAACTAGTACTCTAACTACAGTAAATTAATGGGTAATCTCTTATTATTAATACTATACTGTAGTATAAAAGTAAAGATTGAGAATGTTTGGGAGAAAAGCAAAAAAGAGAAAAGGGTGTCTCTATTATCCCATCATAATAATTAAAAGATTAATACACGTATGTATGGTCTTAAAAAGTGGTAGCTAAATAAGCTAAGCTAGTGATCTAGGAAATCAATTGGCAACAAAGTAATTAAAAAAAAACAGTAAATAGAAAAATAAAATAAAATAAGAAAGTCAAAAATGACAGGGAGGTCGGCTACTTTTGGTGTTTCCTGGTTGCCAGCAACCTGCAAAATTAAAGTTGCCGGCTGCACCATTTTTTTTCAACATATTTTTTTCATTTTTTTGGATTACTTTTTTTTTTTTTACTATAAATCAAGAATATTTTAATGTATTTAAGTTTAAGATACTGTTATAAAAAAAAAGTTTAACATACTCATAACACTCATTTTGAAATTAAACTTAATTCGGATTTTAAACTATCAAAATTATTAATTAGATCTCTAAATTAAATAAAAATTATTAATTAAATTATTATCATATTTTAAAATTACAAACTATAACTATTTAATATTGATTGTAATGATCTCTGACTCAAAATAGATTTAGAGAATAAAGTCCGAAACTGTTTAACTAAATAATTTTCGATGAAAATATGATTAATGATTTTTAAAGTTTAAAATTATGATTAACTTTAAATCTTTAATTTAGAAAACCGAAGGGTGTTATCCCTTTAATACAATAACTAGCTTATTACCCGTACAAAAGCACGGTTTGCATAGGTTATCCGTATGTTATTAACTTCCTTTGCTTGATGTGGCATGCCGAATCTTCATTAATGACTAATGGAATACCAAATTTAGAATGTGTAATTCTTTCATATGACATGAGAAGAAAAACTATTTCACTTGATGCAACTGTAAAGACAACTATTTAATGACCTAATTAGGTTTTTACTTTTTTGTGCTAATAATTCCCTATCATAATTAAGTTCATCTTTAATCAGTCTATTTCTTCCTTCATCAATTAGTGACGCATTCAGAAATGGTAAAGTAGGATAATCTTCAAACCTCTCATTTTTAGTAAAAAAAATCTAAATCCGTCATGGTGTAATTCATTAATTGCTCAGTTATCATATGTAAATCTATCGATATAGAAAAAGAATAACTCATTAACTGTATGATAACCCGCGAAGCCCAAAACGGGTTATATTCATTTCGCAAGCCCAGTCCATATTAAAGCCCCATGGGCTAAGATTGGACGGGACCCGAATGAAGGAAGCGGGCGCAGCGAGTAAACCGCTCCGAATTCCTAAACGGAGCGTCAAGACTCCCACTCAGAACCACGTTCGTTGCCATGAAAGCCACGAAAGGGACATGGCCTAAAAAGGGGTAACCGCCCTCAGAACGTGGCCCACTAAGGAGTAACCGCCCTCGGCGGTTACCCAAAAAACACCTATAAAAGGCCTTAAGAATAAGGGGGGAGGTACGTTCACATTTTTTCCCACAAAGCTATTGCTAAATTATAGACTCATTTTTACAAAAACTGACTTGATCGTCGGAGAGTTTTCCCGGAGATCCTGTCTCCGGTTTTGTTTTGCAGGTAACTCCGGCAAAGAATATCAAAGCGGATCCAGCAAGTTATCATTGGTGCGGTGAAGGTGGACCTTTTTTACCAACACTTGGTTAAAGGTACATGAAGAACATGTCAGAACCATCACGAACGACCGGTGTTACGACCAGATCCACTAGCATGAACTCACGAGGTTCACGGATTGCAAATTCGTAGCCTGCAGGTACTCAGCCTGTGGTGCCTAGCTCGTCAGGCCCCTCGGGACAATTGGGTCCCTTATTGGAAGTGCAGGTGCAAAATGAAATGGAGATGTCCAATAGCGATTTCGTGCAGATGGCAGGACAGGTCTTGGCTTCGAATATGAGCCAGGCGGCTGGCGATCGAATGATTAATTTATTAACCGCCCTCGCCGAACGCGATACCGCCATGGCGCCTGCCCCTCAGGAACCTGTGGTTATCTCAACACAATCACCGACTATTCCTGTCATACCTGTCCTTCCGCAACCATCTCAGGTGCCAAATCAAGTGGGCCAGAATAGTCGCACGAATCCACACAGTCACCCGAGCAACTACTCGCACCCAGATCTCATTACGACGACACCTCCAACCTGGCAGCCATCCCAACCATTGCCAGGAATGCAAGGCACTCTTCTGCTACAACAACTGGACCCTTTTCCTCACAGACGTTCGGAATTGATGACGCCTAACACAACTATGTCTGGGCGTGAGCACACATGGAACTTTGATCCTATAACGGGACGGCGATTGGTCCACCAACAGGCACCCGTCTCAACACCGATAGGCGAGTGGATGCCATCCAGAATTCACCAGCAGCGGATGGAAGAGGTCCGGCGAGTACCCGATATTGACTTAGAAGATCAATTACGGAGCATGATAGAGCGAATGGGGTACTCACCTCGGCCGAGAGCAGAGGTCCAGAGCGATTCACCTTTTGCCCCTTCGTTGCGGGAATTCATTCCAGATCACAGAATCAAAGCACCTGCCATACCAAAATACTATGGGGATCTAAATTCTGACCCTGAGGCTCATGTCAGGAACTACAGAGAGTTAATGGATGTTGCAGGGGCAAGCGAAAGCATAATTTGCAGGTTATTCTCGACAACTTTGGGCGGTGCGGCATCTGATTGGTTTCGATCTTTACCGGCAGAATCTATTCACAATTGGCAACAATATAGTCGGGATTTCTGTGCGAAGTTCGTGGGCTGTAAAGCGGCAGATGTGATAGATAGGCAGCTGAAGGAGATCAAACAGAGAAACTATAATTCCCTAAGGGAATTTGTTGTCGCCTTTAACAATATCCTGGTGCGATTGCAGAACCCAGATATCGTGAGTATTCGCAACATCATGGCGGATGGAACCACAGATTGGAGCATGCGGGAAGAAATCATCCGTAACAAACCACGCACTGTAGCCGAGCTCATGAAGATAGCAAAGGAATTCATGGAAGTGGATGATGTCAACAGGGAACATAGGGCCCAAACTCGGCAAGAAAGAGATGCCGCTAGAACCACTTCGGACAGTCGGCATCAGACCCAGTCCAAAAGTAATTTTGTTCGAAGAGGCGATCGTCCCTTTCAAGGTGGAGGATATCACACACCACTAAACATGACTCGCCAAGAGGTGTTACTTTGGATCGAAAAGAGCCCCTTGAAGAAGGATGTGCGGTTCCCCGAGGTGAAAGGCCGAACCAGTTTGGGGCGCTATCCCAGTAAGTATTGCAGGTTCCACAGGTTGAATGGCCATGACACAGATGATTGCTACGAACTGGAGAAGGAAATAGAAAAACTGATCAAGAGAGGCAAGCTGAGTCAATTTGTAAGAAAAGAAACAGCTGATGAGAAAACAACGCTCCCGCATGAGGGAGAAACACGACCAGAAAAGAAGCAGAAGAAAGGGGTGATAAACGTGATAGCAGGCGGAATCTACGAGCCTCCAACAAAAAGAACTCATCGTGAACGGCGAAAGAGCAACACACATAGGGGGGATGCCCTCAATTACTCATTTGCGAGAATCACGGAGCCACATGCGGATGCCCTGGTGATCACGATGGCCATTGAAGGATGGGACGTCAAGCGGGTCCTTATCGACACAGGCAGTTCTTACAACGTCATTACCCGGACAACATTCAACAAGTTGGGAATCAACGACGAGCGGGTGGAACACACCTTCATGGATGTAACTGGTTTTAGGGGTCAATCCTCCCAAACAAGTGGGCAGGTGGTGTTGGAGGCAGAAATGGGCGATAAGAATCTAAAATGGCGAGGTGATTTAGAATTCGTAATTGTTGATCTCCCACTGGCCTACAACATAATTCTGGGACGGCCATTCCTGTCAGAGACGGAGTCGCTCATCTCAATGAAGCATTTAACGTTACATTTGCCAACACACCAAGGGCGAGTCATAGTTGAAGGTGATCAACTTGTATCTCAACAGGCCTATACATTATCACTTGAACCAAAACCAGAAGAGGAGGATAAAGTCGAAGAGAAGCTGCCGGCGGAAGCATTGGGAGAAACGGAACTATTCGCCATCTCGAATGACAAGAACGTGCGAATAGCGGTTGGACTCTCAGAAGAAACAAAGAAGGCCATTACCGAGGTATTGATCCAATGTGAGTCGGCATTTGCCGCCCCAAATGAAGTGTTAAAAGGAATAAGCCCAGACGTAGCAACCCATCGATTGAATGTAGACAAAGGGGCAACCCCAGTGCGGCAAAAGAAGAGGGGACATGCTCCTGAGCGGCAAAAGGCGATTGAAAAAGCAGTGGCGGACTTGCTAAGGTCGGATGCGATTCGAGAAGTCACCTATCCTGAATGGCTAGCCAATGTGGTGCTAGTCAAAAAGCCGAATGGAACGTACAGAATGTGCGTCGACTTCAACGACTTGAACAAGGCATGTCCGAAAGATATGTATCCACTTCCTAACATTGATATATTGGTAGATGGAACTGCAGGATATGAAGCTTTATCATTCACCGACGTGAAATCCAGTTACCATCAGATACCCATGGAGAAGGCGGATGAAATCAAAACATCATTCATAACTCACCAGGCGACTTATTGCTTCAAGGTGATGCCCTTTGGATTGAAAAACGCGGGAGCAACATACCAGAGGATGATGAACAAGATATTTTCAGACAAATCCGACGAGAACTTCTCGATCTATGTTGATGACATGATCATCAAAAGCAAGAAAACGCAAGACCACCCGCGGGATATCAAAGAAATCCTAGAAGTGTTGATCAAATATGGCCTCAAATTGAACCCAGAGAAATGCACATTCGGAGAAAGAGCGGGAAAGTTCCTGGGTTTCATTGTTAGCGGCAAAGGGGTTGAGGCGAATCCTGAGAAGGTTAAAGCAGTAATGGAGATGAAGACGCCAAGGAACATAAGGGAAGTACAGAGACTGAATGGGCGGTTGGTGGCATTGGGGCGATTCATATCATGCTCAGCTAGGCGATGTCTACCTTTCTACAATGCCATCAAAAAATCCAAGTCCTTTGAATGGACGCCGGATTGTCAAGAAGCATTTGAGGGGATAAAGCGATTACTATGTTATCCGCCCTTAATGAGCAGGCCGGAAGACGGAGAAGATCTGTTTCTTTATGTATCCGTCACCAGCATGGCGATATGCACTGTGATGGTGCGAGAAGAAGAAGGGCAACAATATCCAGTATACTACGTGAGCAAAGTCTTGAAGGACGCAGAACTCCGGTATTCGAAGTTGGACAAAATGGCCCTCGCGGTGATAACCACGACGACTAGATTGAAACCATATTTTCAGGCGCATACTGTCATTGTGAGAACTGGCATCCCAATGCGAAAGGTACTGCAGAAACCTGACGCATCCGGCCGGTTGATGGAATGGTCAATTCGCCTGGGCGAATTCGATATCCGCTATGAAGGAAGACCAGCGCTAAAGAGCCAAGTGCTCGCCGACTTCGTGAACGAATTCACCTGGGATGATGATGAATGTCCAAAGGCACAAAAAGAAGAGTGGCGCATGTACACAGATGGGGCCTTATCTGCAGACGGAGCTGGGCTAGGAATCGTCATCAAAGGTCCGGAGGTTATCCGCCTGTACTATGCAGCAAAATTAACTTTCAAAACTACCAATAATGCCGCAGAATACGAGGCTATGATATGTGGATTGAGGTTGCTCAATAAACTCACCCCAGAAAGAGTGGTAATCTACAGCGATTCCAAACTCATGATAAACCAGATCACAAAAAATTATCTGGTGAAACAGGAGGAGCTAGTAAAATACCATCAGGTGGTCAGCCGATTGACACAAGAGTTAACGCACAAGGGAGTCGTTTGGGAGATGGTGCATGTTCCACGAGGCCAAAATGCAAAAGCTGACGAATTGGCAAAAGCAGCGGCAAGTAGAGAACCATGGAGTAAAAAAGCATGCAGCTTGGAAATAAAATCGGCACCAGCATTCGAGGTTGATCAGATTATGATCATCGAGGAACTGGAAGACGATGAAGATTGGCGGATGCCAATCCGTCAATATCTGGAGCAGGGAGATTTGCCGGTTGATAAGAGCTTAGCCAGAAAAATAATTGGGCAGTCGGCACGATACTCAATGTGGGATGGAACTTTGTATCGGAAATCGTACACATGTCTATGGTTGAAATGCGTTAGTCGCAATGAAGGAGACTATGTGCTGCGAGAACTACACGAAGGAATTTGTGGCGCGCACGAAGCTTCGGCGGCATTGGCAAGAAAGGTCAAACTGATGGGATACTACTGGCCTAAGGTGGTGGAAGATTCCCAGAAGATGGTTGCGGAATGTCACAACTGTCAAATCCATACGAATGAAAAGCATGTTCCCGGAGCTGAACAAATCACTATAATGACGGCGTGGCCATTCGCAACATGGGGAATTGATATAGTGGGCCCATTCCCAGAAACAACAAAGAAAAGGAAGTATTTGATAGTCGCAGTGGACAACTTCAGCAAATGGGTAGAAGCGGAGGCAGTAACCGCACAAACACCTGAGCGAATGATCGAGTTCTTACGAGAGAACATTATCATGCGATTTGGGATCCCGCAGAAGCTTATAACCGACAATGGCACCCAGTTCAACTGTGCCAAGTTCAAAACATACTGCGAAAGCATGGGAATCAAGAATCATTTTTCTTCTGTAAACCATCCCCAATCAAATGGTATGACGGAGGTTACCAACAGGGCCATGGTTCAAGGCATCAAGAAGCGGCTAGGTGACAAAAAAACAGGTTGGGCGGATGAGATACCCCATATGTTGTGGGCATACAGAACCTCTGTAAAAGCAGCAACAGGCGAAACACCTTTCTCGCTAGTTTATGGAGCCGAAGCAGTCCTACCTGTTGAAATCAAGTCGCCCACAGATCGGACAATTTATTATTGCGACACACAAAATCCTATCAACATCAGAGATGCTTTGGATTCTGTGGAGGAACGAAGAGAAAAAGCTTACATGCGAATGGCAATGTACCGCAATAGAATCAAGAAATACCATGACAGAAGAGTGCGAAAAGTAATGATCAACGAAAACGACTTGGTCTTGAAAAAAGCAGATAAAATACAGTCTAGAGATGGCAAAGGCAAGCTAGGCGTCAACTGGATCGGGCCATACAAAGTATCCAAAAAGATGGGACCGGCCACTTTCGAAATAGAAGAAATGAGTGGAAAGAAGCTCCCGCGCACCTGGAATCTAGAGAATCTACGCCTATATAGAAAGGCCGAATAGTTCGAGGAAATGACGAGTACTCTTTTTCCTTTTATGAGTTTTTCCCACTGGGTTTTCTGATAAAAGGTTTTAATGAGGCTTCGATCCCGCACAATTGGTGTACATATGTAATAAACTTTTTCTCGTCATCAATAAAAGTTATTACATTCACTCAGCATGTTACAACAAAATGCAGATTCTTTACAAAAACACATAAATATATTGCCTCTTAAAGAAAGGCGGATGCATGATTACGCATCACTCGCAAAAAACCTTAGGGTTAAAATCAAAAACACATAAATGTGTTGCCTGTTAAAGAAAGGCGGATGCTTGATTACGCATCACTCGCAAAAAACCTTAGGGTTAAAATAAAAAACACATAAATGTGTTGCCTGTTAAAGAAAGGCGGATGCATGATTACGCATCACTCGTAAAACCTTATGATCAAAACTTATGATTATTTTCGAAAGAAGAATTATAAGTTAAGGCATAAAATTAAGCGAATAAACGAGTACTCAAAATTGCAAAAAGGGTCTGGCCACCCTAGCTATGAAGAAACACAAATATGGAGTCGGCAAAAGGACAAAGGGCACATATAAAGGGCAAAAAAGTGACAATCACACACATATGAAAAGCAACAACCGAAAGAAAATATATATATCAGAGCGGTTTGTTACATGGTTTTTACATACAAAAGTCCAAATATAAGTTAAGCTATGCTACAGCTTCCTCTCCTTCGCCCCTAATGCCCTCCTGGACTGCGGCGACTCCCTCATCTCCTCCGGTAGGAGGATCTACTTCAAGCGAATCCTCAACCCTTGAATCGGTAACCGCTTCAGTAACCTCTTCGGCGAGAGGTACCTCTTGCACAGGTTGAGAAACGGCTTGGGGTGCCTCTCCTTCCGCAGGCTGAATAGGGATCTCGCAGCTAATCGGAGGATCCTGAAGACTCTTCCAATCTAAGAAGAGTACCTCATCCATATCAGCATCCTCGGCTTCCAGCTTATCCCACTTCCCAGTTAAATCCTTTTCAGGGATGGGAACTTTGGGGCGGTTAAGTACTAGACCCTGATGCCCGTGCTCATAAGCGGCATGAATCCGCTCCCCATACCAGTAGATGCGGGCGCCATCTTCAGCCAAAATCTCCTCAACCCTCTTTTTTTGGGCCTCCTTGAAAGCAGCTAGGTCGTCGAGGGCTTTTTGCAGTTCATCGGACTTGGCCTGAAGGGATTTAAGGGCCTCCTCCTTCTCGCCCACGGCCTTCTGACAGGTGCCCTCTAGGACCTTCACCTTCCCTTGGACATCATCATAAAGCGACTTCTGAGTCGCCAATTCCGTACCAAGACTTTCCAACTCCTTGGCTCGCTCTGCATCCCTTCGGAGAATGCCCTCAGCGAAATTGATAATCTGCATATAACACGTCTCACAAATAAAAATGGGCGAATAGAAATATGCGGTTACAATGAACACAAGATATTTGAAAGCGAAGGACAAAGCAATAATATACCTCTACAGAACGCTTCTCGATCCCTTCCACAGCAGTAGGGAGCGGTACTTGCTCGCGCACAAGGGAGGCAGAGGGAAGTCGCCCGAGGACATTGCATATGGAAGATACAATATCCTTGCAAGAGAAGTTCACGGCCAGGCCGAAAGTCCTAGTCCACCATCCGCTAATATCGGGGATTGGCTGCAAAAGCATAAAGAAAAATATTAAGAGAACGGCAGATAGCTCATGAGGAAAAAGTAGCAATACGAGAGGGAGTAGATCAAGATACCTCGTGAATGGGGGTACTGCTCTTTCCTTTAGACGAGGCGGATACAGGTGCGCCGCCAACAGTAAGGGACACAGAAGTGTTCTTCTTTTTAGAACGAGAAGACTCTGTATCCGCACTTATCTTCCGCTTCCTGGTTAAAGGAAGATCCTCGGAGGCAGAAGCGGGACCTTGTGAAGCGGAAGCCCTAACCGGGGAAGCTGCCCCAATAGAAGGAATCGTCCCTCCAGAAGGATCCGCCCCTACAATGGAAGCGGTTTCCGTCATCCGCTTCTTTCTTCTCGCTAGGGCTTTAGCCTCCCGATCTGCAGCGATTTGAGATAAAGGATCACCCCTGCAAAGGGTTAAAAGAAACCATCAACTTGGAAATAAAAAGTACCTTGCACAAAAACGCGATAAGGAATATAGACAACGCGATCCCCCTCGCGGTACGCAATCGCTACTCGGCTCCTTAGCATATGAAAGGCCTGATCGTATGTCCATACAAAAGGAGGAGTGCTCTTCAGGAACTTGATAACGGCGGATTCTTCCTTGCTGGGATACCCGAAGTTCAAACTCTTTACGTTGGGTCAGCTCCAGCAACAAAGGAAGTTCAGGTTTTCCTCATTAAACTTGATAAAAAAGTAAGATCGATCCCACTCGCGGATCTTGTTCAGCTTCTCGTCAAAACCATAGTATCCGCTCTGGCGGATGAAAGTGAAATACCCCGCCGAGCTTTTGAAATGGTGGAGCTTGGAGAAGATTTTGGGCGAAAAGGGAACCTCCAAACAATCCGCCAAGAATTTGTCCAGAGTCAAATCGGCCCAGCCGTTAGGATGAAATTGCCCGGGCGCGATTCCATAACCGCCTAGGACGGAAGCAATCTCATCCGCCAGCGGATAAGTGAAGCCGCAGATAATCTGGGCCACGAAAATAGTGAAATACCCCTTTGGCCCGGTCCCCTATCCTCCCAGGAATGATAGTCTCGAGACCTCGGAGCCAGGGATAATGCTCCCGCAAATCATCGATTGTCTCTTGACAAACCAGACTTCCCGACCTATCCTTCTTTGGTAACAAACGAGGGGTTGGGACAGGTGGCGGAATCAACTTTTTGGGGTCAAAACCTAAACCCTCGTCGGTTGTATTCGCCAGATGAAGGAAGTCGGCGGGATGAGAATTACACCCAGGAGAGCTGGTTGAAGCTTCCTCAACCATCTCTTCGACCTCGTTAGAGACCTCGCGGACATAATCATCGTGAAACGGCGCAAAGTCGAGGTCTGACATGATTGATAAAAGGAAAATAGAAGCAAAAAGCCGAACAAGGAACAAATATGAAAAGAAAAACTTACATGAAAAAGACAACACAGTGAAGTGACGGGATTAAGAGGTCAACGCCGGAAAAGAAGTAACGGAATTAAAAGGTCGACGCCGGAGAAAACGAAAGAGGGGAAATGCACAAATTCAAAACTTTGAAATAATCGGACAAAGACGAAGCGTCCCCTATAAAAAGACCCTAAAAGGGCTCTTGCTAGACCAAGGGGGAGGCATGTGATAACCCGCGAAGCCCAAAACGGGTTATATTCATTTCTCAAGCCCAGCCCATATTAAAGCCCCATGGGCTAAGATTGGACGGGACCCGAATGAAGGAAGCGGGCGCAGCGAGTAAACCGCCCCGAATTCCTAAACGGAGCGTCAAGACTCCCACTCAGAACCACGTTCGTTGCCATGAAAGCCACGAAAGGGACATGGCCTAAAAAGGGGTAACCGCCCTCAGAACGTGGCCCACTAAGGAGTAACCGCCCTCGGCGGTTACCCAAAAAACACCTATAAAAGGCCTTAAGAATAAGAGGGGAGGTACGTTCACATTTTTTCCCACAAAGCTATTGCTAAATTATAGACTCATTTTTACAAAAACTGACTTGATCATCGGAGAGTTTTCCCGGAGATCCCGTCTCCGGTTTTGTTTTGCAGGTAATTCCGGCAAAGAATATCAAAGCGGATCCAGCAAGTTATCACTGTATTTAACAAAAAAAATCTAAGTGTTAATAAAAATATATATGTGATAACGGTCAATGAAAATATTTTTGTAAATTAAAGTTTGAAAATAAAAAGAATATAAACCTGTAGTGGATGATCATAAAATTATATATACTTTAGATTATGCTTATCCCTTTTTGGTGAGTGATATTAAAAGTTTGTTTCAAACAAAAAGCTAAGTTCTTTTTCTCGATTTAACCATTCTTATCTTTATCTATTCTCTAATTTGAAAACAAATAAACCCTTCCTTGTTTTTTTAATTATCCTAATATACTCTAATAATTTGAAATTTGAAATAACAAACAAACCTATTCCTATCCACATCTAGTCTAACGGTTTTCAAAAAACATAATAAATTAAATTATAAATTAAAAATTAAATATAAAAAACTGATATCATTAACAACTAAAATGAAAAGCTAAAATCGAATTGCGGATCGCTTGGCGGCGGCTGGGCACGAGGGGATGTTAGGTGTTTCCACCCTTTCTGATCCTCCTATCTATCTTTATTCTCTCCTTTTAGAGGACAGAGTTGGGGTTAGCTTTCCTAGGCTGATCCCAGGTTAGCTTTTGTCTCGGTGTTGGTTTGTTTTCTTTTCTGTTTCTACCAAAAAAAAAAAGCTAAATTATATATAAATGGGAATGAGAGTAATATTTTCAACTGGATCATTTTTTGGTTAATGATGTAGCAAATATTCTTAACTATAATCATTAGGTGGTTTTATGGTTAATAATGTAGCAAATATTTAGGGAAAAGTACGAAAAAAATGCTTGTGGTTTGCCCAATTTGTAAACAGATGCATGTAGTTTAAAAGTTCACAAATAAAGGTCTATGGTATGTTTTATTTAGGCTTAATACATCATTTGCCCCCTGAACTTGTCCAAAATGGTTGATTGGCCCCTTGAACTTTCAAAGTGTCTCGATAGCTCCCTGAACTTGCATAAAATGTTCAGTTAGCCCCTTGAACTTGCGTAAAATGTAATCAATTAATCATTCGGTTGTAAAAAAGTAAGTTAAATGCGGAAGATATGTTGCACGCATCTTAAAAAAGTAAAATGACCAAGATCGGGATATGCGATTATAATATTAGAGAAGAAAATGTTTTATAGTTGAATAAGTAAGAAATTCTTTTTTAACATATTTTAATGGCTTAATACATACCCAGCCCCCTAAAGTTGTCCATTTTATTCATTTAACCCCTTCAACTTAAGGGACATCCTTTTAACCCCCTAAACTCCAAAAAAACGCTACTTTTAACCCCCTATCATCCGACGTGGCATTGACCTAGTCAACGTTTGTGTCTCAAACACAGGAGGCGCGTGGGAGGATTTTGTTCTTGCCTCCAACGGTAAAAAAAAATGCATACAGCCCCCTAAAGTTGTCCGTTTTGTTCATTTAACCCCCTCACCTCACGGGACAACCCTTTAACCCCCTAAACTCCAAAAAAATCCTAGTTCCAACTTAAGTACGGGCATTGGAGATAAAAAAGATTTAATTGGTGTCTTTCTAATTTTTAATTGGTGCTTTTTTTGGTCTCAATCCACGTTGGAATTGTAAAAAATGCTTTAACTTTGTATCAATTATGACCACAGTGTATATAGATACAGTGGAAGGCAATACAAAGGAAGAGTTAAAATCTGATTTAATATGAAGTATAGAATACAGTGGAAGAAAAGTGATGACTAAATGATATTTATAGCAATTTTTCAATATTAAGGACTTTCAAAAGTAGAAAGTAGGAAAGAAAAGAGCAAATTATACACACAGACAACATTATATCTCGGTAGTCTAAAATATGGGGTTAAAAGTAGCGTTTTTTTGGAGTTTAGGGGGTTAAATGGGCGGCCCGTGAGGTGAGGGGGTTAAATGAACAAAATGGACAACTTTAGGGGGCTGGGTAATTCAGGATACACACGTGTCACGCGCGTGATACACACGGACAACATTATATCTCGGCATTCTAAAATAGGGGGTTAAAAGTAGCGTTTTTTTTAGTTTAGGGGGTTAAAAGGATGTCCCTTAAGTTGAAGGGGTTAAATGAATAAAATGGACAACTTTAGGGGGCTGGGTATGTATTAAGCCTATTTTAATTTATTTTGTGAAGTATGTAATAACATTCTAAGGCACGTGTAACATATCTTCCGTTTTTAACTTACTTTTTTACAACCGAATGATTAATTGATTACATTTTATGCAAGTTCAAGGGGCTAACTGAACATTTTGTGCAAGTTTAGGGGGCTATCGAGACACTTTGAAAGTTCAGGGGGCCAATCAACCATTTTGGACAAGTTCAGGGGGCAAATGATGTATTAAGCCTTTTATTTACAAAACAAAGTATTACAATTACACATTTAGGTTCCAATTACAAACAAAGACATTTTTATCTTAACAAAAATTATACTTACATATCAACAAAACATAACCCCCGAAAAAATAACTTTCTAAATCGAAACAATAAATAGTATGGTGGAATTTTACGTTTTTTAGTAATCTGACGGTTTATGAATTAAATTGATATTTAAGTTCATTTTACACGGTTGCAATTTGATTTTGGGATTTGCGTTTTGTTAATATATAAATATAATTGAAAAAAAATTAAAAAATGATTTTATTGTCATCGATTACTTAAAAGTTTAATTTTAAATACTTTGTTTTGTAAAAAAAAGCATACCACATACCTCTATTTGCAAACTTTTAAACCACGGACCTCTATTTGCAAATAAGGTAAACCACAAGCATTTTTTTCGTACTTTGCCCAAATATTTATTTGCATGAAAAAGTTAAAATACAGTTTGATGGATATAGATAATACAAATATTGCAAAATTAAATCTAATGTCAAGTGAAGTGCAAATTTAAAAAATTTACCCCATAACATATTATAATACCTGTGATTCTTAAATTTTTCAAGATATAGCTTTCTCTCATAATGAAATGCATATAAAATTTGAGCATCCATCACAGTTTAAAAGTAATGATTAAAATGATAAGCAAATCAGTGAAAAGCTAGTAATACAATGAACTTACCTGAAATTGAAAGAAATAAGAGAATTGAAAGCTACTAATAATAGGTTCAACACCGCAGCTCCGAGTTGCATTCCAAACTTTGATCACAAAGTCATCACCATCATTCATACTCATATTTCAACAAAGATTAAAAATTAAAAAAAGACAAAAAAAAGCACCAAAAGACATAAAAATTCAGAGCAAAAGGATGAAAAGTTACATTACCATTCACAATCTCCATGTTACCAAACATAAAATAATTGGGATACTTCTTCACACTCATGCTACATCAGAAGCAGTAAAAACAATAAATTGAAATTAGAGACATATCTCATTTTGGTTCTGTTTTTCTCTAATCAAACATAGAAATCAGAGAGAACTGAGAGAAATAAGAAAGAGAAGGATGTGCTCATCCAGAATAGAGATTCACTTGGAATTCAATTAAACTGAGCCACTCATCAATTTTGATTCCAGTGCTTGAAAAATATCGAAGGAACCCCATGCAGTCTACACAAAGAAGAAAAAGGAGAGAATTGCAGACGATGCTAATATCATTGGAAAGACACGAGCAAAGAAATCACAAACAATGAAATTGATGTTGAATTGAGAAGAATAAGCCGATTACCTTCTTAAATATTGGAAAGAATCCAAATTAGCAAGGGAATAGTCATTCGAATTCAAATTGAAGAGATATGAAGATAAAAGGAAGGACGTGAACCAATTTTGGATAGAGGAAGATGAGTTAGTAGATTTTGTTTGATGATATACGATTGATTCAGGGCTATCTTCACGGAAGATATAACTATATTTTTTTATGAATAATATTAAATAAATTAAAGTATTTAAATAAGAAATTAAATTGAGAAATTACCTCCAATTGACACATCGGCCTTTTAACTCCAGCTTTTAGTATATGTGTAGATAATATATAGATATGCAGAGAATTAGAGAGATTTTAGGGATTAATTTAAATTCTGTAGAACTCTTAAATATAATACGGATAAAATAATCTTTTTATAAATAAATATAATAATATAACTAAAGTTAATATATTATATTTTTTATTATATTTTTTATCAGTAAAAAAGGAGGAAGTGACACCTCAGCTCCATCGTTACTGTTTTATATAGAATATAGATATGCAGAGAATTAGAGGGATTTTAGGGATTAATTTAAATTATGTAGAACTTTTAGATATAGATATGCAGGGAATTAGAGATATTTTAGGGATTAATTTAAATTATATATAACTTTTAGATATAGATATGCAGAGAATTAGAGAGATTTTAGGGATTAATTTAAATTATGTAGATCTCTTAGATATAGTACAGATAAAATAATCTTTTTATAAATAAATATAATAATATAACTAAAGTTAATATATTATATATTATATTATATTTTTTATCAATAAAAAAGGAGGAAGTGACACCTCAGCTCCATCGTTACTATTTTATATTATATATAGATATAGATATGCAGGGAATTAGAGATATTTTAGGGATTAATTTAAATTATATATAACTTTTAGATATAGATATGCAGAGAATTAGAGAGATTTTAGGGATTAATTTAAATTATGTAGATCTCTTAGATATAGTATAGATAAAATAATCTTTTTATAAATAAATATAATAATATAACTAAAGTTAATATATTATATATTATATTATATTTTTTATCAGTAAAAAAGGAGGAAGTGACACCTCAGCTCCATCGTTACTGTTTTATATTATATATAGATATAGATATGCAGGGAATTAGAGATATTTTAGGGATTAATTTAAATTATATATAACTTTTAGATATAGATATGCAGAGAATTAGAGAGATTTTAGAGATTAATTTAAATTATGTAGATCTCTTAGATATAGTACAGATAAAATAATCTTTTTATAAATAAATATAATAATATAACTAAAGTTAATATATTATATATTATATTATATTTTTTATCAGTAAAAAAGGAGGAAGTGACACCTCAGCTCCATCGTTACTGTTTTATATTATATATAGATATAGATATGCAGGGAATTAGAGATATTTTAGGGATTAATTTAAATTATATATAACTTTTAGATATAGATATGCAGAGAATTAGAGAGATTTTAGGGATTAATTTAAATTATGTAGATCTCTTAGATATAGTACAGATAAAATAATCTTTTTATAAATAAATATAATAATATAACTAAAGTTAATATATTATATATTATATTATATTTTTTATCAGTAAAAAAGGAGGAAGTGACACCTCAGCTCCATCGTTACTGTTTTATATTATATATAGATATGCAGAGAATTAGAGAGATTTTAGAGAGTAATTTTAATTATGTAGAACTTTTAGATATAGATATGCAGGGAATTAGAGATATTTTAGGGATTAATTTAAATTATGTATAACTTTTAGATATAGATATGTAGAGAATTAGAGAGATTTTAGGGATTAATTTAAATTATGTAGATCTCTTAGATATAGTACAGATAAAATAATCTTTTTATAAATAAATATAATAATATAACTAAAGTTAATATGTTATATTTTATATTATATTTTTTATCAGTAAAAAAGGAGGAAGTGACACCTCAGCTCCATCGTTACTGTTTTATATTATATATAGATTTTATTGATAAAATGCCAGCAAGTATACATTGACAAATCCAACTAAAAACTAAATTAACATTTTGTAAAATTCAATGAATAGTATTACTAATGTTTTTTTAGGGTAAATTATAAAAATGGATCAAATAAGAGGCACATTTACATATTTAATCTATTTACTCAACCTACTACATATCTAAACTGTTTTTGTGTAACTTTCCCATAATACCCTCAATATTTACGCGCGTCTGTCTCCCTCCCGTCTGACTTCGCAGATTCGATCTTATGCGAAGCCTGCGAAGCTAATGTTTGGTTTTACTTGATGAAATTAATTAGCATATACGAATCCTGCAAAGCTAATGTTTGGTTTAGTTGATGATTTTAATTAGCATATGCGAAGTCTGTATGTGTTTTGAAGCTAATTAGCGAAGTGGTATATGTCAAAAAATGCCAAACAACAACGGATTCTAACATTAAAATCATAACATTATCAAAATTTACAACAAGAATGCCACAATAACAACATTAAAATCATAACATTATCAAAATTTACAACAAGATTGCCATAATAAACTCATAACAAATCGCTTCAAAGTGAACCTGACTAATCTGGACGGAAATTTCTCTCTCTACAGAAAGTCCAGACCTTTTGAGATGAGAAATGGAAGTCCAGACCTTTTGGGATGGACGTGTCCCATGGTGCACATCAAGATTGGCACAATCTCTCCAAACCAGTCATTTCAAAGTGAATGTGCCAATCTTGAGGGAAATTTCTCCCTATACAGGAAGGAAAGTCATCTCCCTTGCAGCCCAATATGCCGCCTTCCAGAAATGGATGTTATGTAATCAACCACCTTCAGGAAAAATTAATCGTGTTAGGCAGGGAAAAAGACGATTTTGGCTTCGTGAAATGAGGATCAGCGAAGCATGCGAATGTAAATGTGCAAGGAAAGAGATGATTTTACTTCGCTAAACAATGTTTTCGCGAGGTATGCGAGGTCTAAAACATGACGATCTACATCGCATATCGATGCTTTCGCGAAGTCTGCGAGTAAAATCATGAACTTTTCTACTCGCAGACTTCGTGAACTAATCGATTCGCAAAGTAGATCGTCACATTTCAGGCTCTTTCTCTTCGCAGATCTTCGCGAAATCATCGACTACCCAAAGTGTATTCATGGAAAAACGCAGAAAAAACAGCAGATACTTACATTTTTCGCGCCTTTCAACCTTAAAAGTGACAATAACAATATGATAAACTCGAAAAAACGATGGAAATAACGTAGAATAATCATTTCTTTGATGGTAACAAGAAGAAAGACACCAAGTAACGAGCAGGAACAGGAGGATGAAGAACCATGACTTCGTTTTCTAGGATTAGGAAGTTGCAGAATCAAGAGATGAAGAGAGGAAAAAGAGAAATACATTGTGATTTGGAGAAATGGTGCAGATTTCATGCAATTTAATGGAAGATAGGAAGATCAAAAGTCTTGGAATCATTAATGGAGGAGTCAACAGCCGTTTCGCGCACCCAAGGAGAAGAGGGGAGAAAACGTTCGCGTAAGGGGAAGTGGGAAGGTTAGGGGTATTATGGGAAAGTTACACAAAAACAGTCTAGATATGTAGTAGGTTAAGTAAATGAGTTAAATATGTAAATGAGTCTCATATTTGATCCATTTTTGTAATTATCTCTTTTTTTTATATAATTTGTCTGATTTCTCGGTTCGAGACTCGTCATGCATTTTTTAGGTGGATCTTCTTCAAATTAAAGTTTTTGCATATGTTAGGATTCGAACTCAATATCTAACTTAACCGATTTGAGACCCTTAATTGCTTAAGTCAACATTAATTGGTTGTCTTACTATTTTTTTTTGGTTTCGAATTTAGTAATTTTTCATAATAATATATATATATATATATATATATATATATATATATATATATATATATATATATATATATATATATATATATATATATAGCTTGTTCATAACAGTATCTTTTTTATTGTTCATAATAATTTTGCTGAATTGGAGTAATAAAAATATCCAATGCTTTGTTTTCTGTTGAGAAAAAGTATTTAAAGCTAAATCGATACCCAATCTTTGGGTAAATTACACCCATGGCCACTGAACTATACCCGTTTTTACATTTTGGCCATTGAACTTCAATTCTTTCCGGTATGACCATTGCACTTTAGACTTTGTTACACCGGTGGCCACTGTCACCGGTTTTCTCTTCTTTTTGACCAATCTTTTTTACCTTTGACTCTTCTTTTTGACCGGTTTTCTCTCCTTATTCTCTCTTCTAAAACCTACAATACACATTTTATCCTCCTTTCTCTTTCTTCCTCTCTCTCTCTTTAATATCTGATTTTCTTATTTTTGAAGAAATTTAATTATTTTTTATTAAATTTTAAATAAAATAAAATTTTAATTTGAAAAACATATAATTACCTTATTTTTATCACGTTAAAAAGCATTAGTTTTCCAAAATGGGCCCACATATATTTTGGATTTATATTCATATTCATCCACAACAGTACACTTTTAATCAAATTCTCATCCATAATAGTAAGATATAATCAAATCCCAAAATAAATATCAATAAACGATTTCGCTGGTGAATAATTTACCGACAATTAAACTCCTTATTCCTTGTAGTTAGAGGCGGAGACAACGACGGAAAAGACTTCTGGCAATGATCAGAATCCCAACTCGAAGTAGGTCTCGGAATTCAAGTCATTGGATGCCATTTTCATCTTCGAAACAGCGTTGTCGTAGTCGCCGGCGCATCCCTGTAGATTTCGATTGGAAGAGCTCGCATTGACAAGGAGTTGAGAGATCAAATCTCGAGTGGCCACGGTGTGATTGTATGCTAATCTGACTGCAATATATGCGAGTACTTATTGATCGGCTTGAGGAGTGCGCGGATCGGAATAGAGAGAGTTGACGCAGGAAGAGTAATCCGATGTTTGGTTGTAGATTGTGCGAACGAGTTGAGTCGGTCGAAGTTTTAAAGAAGAAGAAGAAGCATCAATGGGGTTTTGTGGGATCATAGGAGGGTAAAATGGGTATAGTAGGTTTTAGAAGAGAAAATATGATAGTCAAAGGTAAAAAAAGTTAGTCAACAGTGACAGTGTCTACCGGTGTAACAAAGCGTAAAGTGTATTGATCATACCCGAAAGAATTGAAGTTTAATGGTCATAATATGAAAATGAGTATAGTTCAATGGCTATGAGTGTAATTAACCCCGAATCTTTTGGAGAAATGTACTCTTAATGAATTAAGATCATCAAAATAAATTAACAACAATATTCAAAGTTCTCTATTCAATTTGAAAGTTTTTTTTTTTTTTTTTTGCTTAAAGCAAATTGATGGTGTTTAGTTATTCCCTTTTCTCCTCCGAGTTTTAGATGTTTGGTTAATTATTTCAACACCAAACCTGGTAAAAAATAAAAAAATGACCACTAATATTGATTTATATTAGATATATTAATATATATAGGTCTCCAGGATATAAATAATTAGAGGCTAAAAGAGGGAAGACAATAGAAAGATAGGCTCCAAAATATTATCCATATTTAGAACCTTCCAGCTATATATATTTTAACTCAAGTCCTATCAACCTCTATTATTAAATCAATAACAAATATGCCTCCCTCTTCCTACCCTTTTTCTATCTAATTTCTTGTCTCACTAATTACCTCTAATTCCCACTTCAAACAAAAAAATTAATAATAAAATAAAAAAACTATTTCTCTCTCTCTATAAACTAATTAATTGAAAATTCTCTGGCCTGGTGAAAGCATCATTTTGGGATCAAATTGAGATTTCCTTTGGTTAAAAAGAGTCCATTTAGATCCAAAATGTTCAATCCATTCTTCTCTGGTTGTATAATGTGGAAAATATTGCTTGATTTGAATCCCAGATTTTTCGCAATATTCGAGAACATCTTTGTTCTGACTATCGTAGATTTGCCAGTCATCGTATCTACTTGAATGCAGAAATCCTACCGTATAGAATATGTCCTCATCTGGTATCACAGCCGAACTTCTATCATCCCATCTGCATTAATTAATTAATTAATTAGTTTAAATGATCCAAACCACATTATTTATTTTTACTTTTAGACGTGTAAAAAAAAATAGAACATACTTTTTTTTGTTCATAGGATAAACAAGGACAGGTCCTGTAGTGATATTACGTTTAAGGATAATGTCCCGAAAAACTCCGGAATTGAAGTCAGAAATGTGAGATTTAGGGAGAAAAATATTGAGCCATGGATGAGGAACATCCCATAATCCTTGTGATTGAAGTTTCTCTTCTCCACTTCTTACTCTGTCCAAAAAATCAACATAAGACACATCTTTCTCGTACTTAAACCCCTCTATGAAACTCAATGTTTTGTACTTCTCTTCCATTTCCTGTAATAATCAATTATTTGAGGTAAGTATGTAAAAAAAAAATAATAGAAGTGAATTAATTAATGAATTAATAAATGTAGATACCTTGTGTAGGGAATGTTGGGTGGAATGGTCATAATATTTGGCTATTTCAAGACAGTAGATAATGTGATGTTGGGATACTAAAGACATTATTGTAGGAATATCCGAGGAAGGGAAGAAGGAAGATCTCCAATTGTTTGGAGGACCTTGATTCATTATAAGTGAACCTTCCACGTAATCTAATGCTTTCTTTTCTTTTCTTCCATTTATTGATATTAATTTTTCTTGATCTCTTGTAAATGTTGCAAAATCATTGTATAGCATCCTTACCCACTTCACCTGTAAAAAAAAAAGTTCAAGAATTAAAGTTGTTTAGTATAATATTTACTATGAAACCATATTTTTTATTTTTCAAAATCATCAGTTTTATAGTTTTCGCTCTCTAAACATTAACTTTCTCTCCCATAAAAAAAACAACAATCTTGCATAAAAAAACAACCTAAATGACCTCAAACCTGAAAATTTGAAGTATTAAAATTGCTTAAAATATAATTTCATTTTTGAAATTTTTTATTTTAAAGTTGTTACGGATCAAATTTTGAAAAAATGAAAATTTTGACAACCACGCTAAAAAAACAAATGTAAGTATTATTTACAATTAACCCTTAGTTTTAAGATACATACCCTCTTAGGAGCAGGGTCTAAAGCTATTCTAGCTCTGGTTATAATTCCAAACTGGCCTAGTCCACCAAGTACACCATAAAATAATTCTGAATTCTTCTTCTTGGAACAAGTCACAACCTCTCCTTTTCCTGTATTACAAATAAATAAATAAATAAATTAGACCAAAATATATATTATTTTATATTATGACCTAATAGACTGCATGCATGCAAATTAATTAAGGATATTAGACTAGATAATGAAAAATTAAGACTTTTTTTCACCATAAAAATATATAATAATGAAAATATATAAAAATAATTTAATTTAATTATCTTGAATTTAAGACAGAGAAAACATATTAAGACAGTGTGAACTAAAATGAGACAATAGGGCATCATGTGGACCAAATTTACATGTTTTCTAAAATTCATAAATACCATGAAAGTGACTCTAACTAATTAATGCTCCACAACCGCCACCACCATCACCGTCTTCGGTTTCACCAATTTCAGAATGTGATCAACATAAAAAACATGATTTTTACACAATTCCGTTAACTACATTACCATATAATTGACTTTTATGTCAAAATTTCTAGTATGGTCCTGACTTAACTCGTTCAGGACCACTCTAATGCTACCATATGGCAATATTAGAGTGGTATGAGACTAGTTCGGCATGGGACCACGAAGATAAATGCAGATATGATTGAGTAACTCTCGGATCAGTTTGGTTCGGTGTTATTGTTTAGATATTGCCACATCATGAAGCATTTCGGCGAATCCAAATCCATATTGCGGATCCAGATCCATATTGAACATTTTTTTATATGCATAATCCGTGTTTAGTAATTTAAAGAAGGTTGTTAATTAGATTGAGGGTTAATTAGGAGTTTTGACGGGTTAAAAATCTTTTAACCACCATATTAAAATGTATTTTTGAATTGATTGGACATTTTTTTTTATCGGTCATCTGGATATCCGATATTGAAATTATGTAACAAATAAAATGTTTAAAAAATTAAAATGACTCATAAAAAGTTCTATAGTGGAGCGAATATAATAGATTCCACTAATAAAAATGTAATAGATACTATTAAATCTAAATTTTTTTTACTATATTGTATTATAGAGTAATAAACTTATTAAAATAATAATAATAAAATATATAATGCTTTATAAGAGATATTGGTGTAAAACAACGAATGCAACAAAATATATAATTTCCCGAATCAAGATGGAAATTTTAACGGACACCAAAATTCTTCATCTATTATATTATAATGTATTTTTAGGCTGGCTAAAAAGGTCGATGCCCCTCGGGTCATGGTATCGGGACACCTTGATTGGTGTGAAAAAAAAATTAATAGATTTGTCACAATTTTCTTTTATTTTTGAATAAAGTGGAATGAATTAACAAATTTAGAATATTTAACAAGTTGTGAAAAAAACATACCGGTGACAACATCCATTTCATAAACATTGCTAATCTGAGGACCATATCGGAAACTCTGGCCACTAATTCCGGCGTTCGAAAGCGTTCCACCGACGGTAAGATACAAATAATCCGTCCAAGAAACCGGTGCAAGGCCAAACGACATCGTTTCCTTCAACACATCAATCCACATCTGTTCTCCACCAACATCAGCATAAAATCCCAACTCCGCATTTCTCGAAACTCTAACTCCATTATTTTTCTCATTATTATTAAAACTTCTCAACATCATCATATCCACTACGACGCCGTTTGGCGCCATAGCCTGTCCATGAACAGAATGGCTCCGGCCTCTGGCGGAGACGGTGAACGGAGGAGAAGAGTAATTATAAGCAAATTTTATTAAATTAACAATGTCTTGTACGGAAGTTGGGTGAAGAACAGCAGCTGGATATTTGTGAACGACGTTGCCGTAGTCGACGGCGGCGGATTTAACGGTGGAGGTATCGGTGTGAATTTTATCGGCGAAATTGAGGGAGAGGAGCTTTGGTGGAAGGTACTTTGATTTTCCGACTGTGGAAATTAATCGGGTTATGAAAAGTATTGCTATGAAGTAAGCGGGAACTGTGTAATTTACGGCCATTTGAATTGACGGTGGTGGTGGTGGTGGTGGTGGCGGTGGCGGTGGAGGAAGGTGGAAGGAAAGATGGTTATTTATAGAAGGGAGGAAAGATTGCATGAAAACGAGAAGGCAATCTTGGGTTGCAGAAAGGAAATCTTTTGGGGGGTTCGAGGAAGAAAACGACGTCGTTTGAGATATGAATATTGTGTCAGAGATATGACTAGGTATTCAGATTTCTTACGTAGTTCTCATTTTTCAAAATTTTCCACCAATTTTATCTACCAACTTTTACAACTATGATACATTTTATTCCGACCTTTAAAATAGTGTTATTTTAAGAGTAATTTTATCCTTTTTCTAAAAAAAAAAAAAGGTAATTTTTAGCCTAACCATTAATAAACTGTAATAATTTAAAAAATAATTAATTAAACTGTATTCTCAGTTATTTTTTTTTTAGTAAAAAAGGAAAAGAAAAACGAACAACAAACTACCCAAGAATTAGCCTAGGGATCAGTTATTAATATTGTCATCTAAATTTTAATTATGCGTCATTTTATTAATAATTATCAATAAATTACATTCATATATTTTATTTTGGATCTATTTTTTTACCTATTATTTATTATTTGCTGTTGAAAAAAAACTGTTTTTCAAAAAGGAGAGATTTTCTACTTTTATAAAGGCTACTTTTAAGTGTAAAAGGTAAACAGAAAATCATTAACAAAACATTTAAAACTTTCAATTTTAAAATAAAAAAGCAAATAGGCTCATTAATGAGCAACCAAACACTTCTTTGTATGAATTAAATAAAAAAAATTAAATATTTTATCGAGTTTAAAAATATTAATATATAATTCTATTTTAATAATAACAAAAAGATAAATTACTTTCTAAAATAAAAAATATAAGTTTTATAATAATATTAGAAATCCACGTAATTGTTAATGTTAAAGATAAAAATTACAATTTTAGACCATATAAATAAAATTACTTCTGAAAGTTTATTTTAATGGATAACTACTTTAAACAAAATTTTCAATATGCAATATGAAATGGGTAACTAACCATTTAAATTATATTGTTTGTATAATATAATATTGTTTTCGGTCATGTTTTTGTCCTTACTTGTATAGTTTCCTTTTAAATGAATGGATTTCGGTCATATTAGTATTGTTAAACACAATAATGATCTGAATCCACACAAAAACAATTTATTTGGTGATTGTAAGAAATAAGAAATGTAAACACTAGAAGTGTTTTGAATTTGGTTTAAAATATTAATCGGATTTTTAAATTTATAGAATATCTTATTAACATTTTGAATTAATTAATTCATATAACTAAATTTTCTAAATTTACGATGATAAAGTAAAAAAAGGATTTAAATAAATTAGAATGTATATATCATTTAAATAAATTAAAATATATATATTTTAAATAAGATAACGCGTAAAAATACTTCTAACCTTGACAAACAAATCTCTAACATTAAAACAATGCAATTTTTCAATAACGTTTAAAATTATATAATTGTATCTCTAACATTGCTACCAATAGAAATTTTACTTCTAACTCAGGTGTTTTATTTTTCTGCCTCGGTTGATATTAATGGTTTTTTCTTTTTACGTTTTTTAATTTCATAATAGAATTGAGGATTAGTACTTTTAAATTCGATTGGATATTGGATAGTAGATGCAGGTCTTTCCGGCTGGATTCATTAATGCAATATAAAACTCCAAAACTCGAAGAACTGTTCGGAAATATTTATTCAAATCATAATCTTTCATAACCGCAAGCTATTCCAACATTTATTGGCACATTGGCCGGGTGGATCCGTCCCACTCTCTGGACCTCGATACATTTGGTTTTTTTTCAACTCGTACAGAAGCCAATATAATGTTTTAATTTTTTTTCGACGTGTATATATATGTCTGTGACCCATTACTAATGTGTAAAAAATGATGGAGATGACAAGATTCATGATTGCGAAAACATATTTCGATAAATTGTTTTTCAAATTTACCCAACTGATTTAAGGGCAAAACTGTTTTTAATTGCCAGATAAAATTGCACCATAAACGTTTAAGATAAAATTACTCTTGATTATAAGGGGCAGAAACAAAGGGGGACCTGGAGGGGGTCAGCCCCCGACTGCCGGAACCACCCCTATCATGGATTGTTTTCGGCCCCCGGTCGTTAGAACTACCCTTATTATGGATGGTTGTAGCCCTCTTGTTTTCGACAAATTAAAGTTCGAAGTGGTTAATTAACTCATTGAGCTGGTATTTAATTATAAAATTCAACTAGACTAATATATAATAGACAATAAATTTCTTATATAGTTCAAATCTAGCTTAATTTTGAAAAGTTTTATATTGATACGTAAAAACTGATTCTGAACTACAGAGATAATAACGAGTATATATATTTAGATAAATTCAAGGTGGGGGTGCCAATAACTCACATTAAGCTTGAAAAAAACGAAGAAACAGAAGATTACGTGTGTTATCATGTGTATGTAATGATCATGATGATGATTCCAAATTTGCAACCCCACCCACAGCTTTACTTCGGTTTCTTGTGGGTCTATTCCTACTATGGACCAAACCAGATCCACTTCGACCGTTGGATATATCAAATCTGATGGTCAAAATATAGTCAAGCTTTTTTATTTTATAAGAAATGGAAAATATTACATAATTTCCTTGTATAGAGTAGGATGAATGGTGGTCAAGATTGGGTAATCATCAAAAGGATCTTTGAGATTTTGTTTTAGGTCTGGATTGAAGAATTTTCATGATTCAAGGAATATAAATAAGATAAAGATTCTCACATAAATGTGATTTTTCAAACAATGGAGACATCTGCCTGCAAACCCTAGATTTTGTTTGCTTATGTTCATGGATACATGTAATCAATTGGTTCTAGGGAGGACCATAATAATTACTTTCCTCCTTTCTTGTCTCACTAAACTTTGGGATAAACTATAAATTTAATATGGTGATAGGATGAGGAGAAACTCAGACTCTACCTGTAAAATAATGCAATCTTAAATCTAATATTTATTAAGTGACAGTGATGAAACCATTCTAGATGAGTCGAGAGTTGAGAGTAGTTACTTCCAAGCGGCGAGGAGCGGAGCAACAACGTAAAGAGAGATGGGAACGTGGAACTATCTGTTGTTATCTCATTTGCAAATAATTTGTTAAAAAAATGATAAGATATAAATTTAGACCTATGATTATCAAGGAGAGCAGACATAACGCCAACGTACAAAATAACGCAATCTTAAAAAGCAAGACTATGATATATCTTGTATTAAGTAACATAGGAATATATACAAACAAATATAAAGAGGTAGAGATGTATATACAGACTCTAGCTAACTGTGTAGAACTATGCAGATAAATTAATTCAAATTAATTCTAATATAATCTTATCACTTATCCTTATCACTCCCCTTCAAATTGAAGGGAGATGACATACCTTCAATTTTTTCACCAAAAAAGTAGGGATGTAATCGAGCCGAATCGAGCTTTGACCTTCTCATATTCGGCTCTTTAGAAAATTGAACTGAACAAGATCGAGTTTTTATTAAGTCGAACACCGAGATGTTCATGATCGGGTTGGCTCGTTTACAGCCCTACAAAGAAGTTGAAACCACGACATTGAACACCTTTGTGAGAATTTCTTTGATTTGATCTTTGGTTGATCTTTGGTGGAAATCAACTAATTGTTTTTGTTGAACTTTGTCGAACAAAATGAAAATAAGTTTTTAGATGTCTACTCTTTAAGTGAAAGATCATATTAGTTGTAAGAGAAATGCCGCTAAGATTGTCACACCAAAATAGAGGCGAAT
Organism: Euphorbia lathyris; assembly: GCF_963576675.1. Classification (NCBI taxonomy): domain Eukaryota; kingdom Viridiplantae; phylum Streptophyta; class Magnoliopsida; order Malpighiales; family Euphorbiaceae; genus Euphorbia; species Euphorbia lathyris. The sequence continues at coordinate 27,490,761 of NC_088917.1, read as the reverse complement.
GAAGGAAAGGAAAACCAATTTCTTGTAAAAGTATACAAATCCAAGATAACTCAGAATTGACATTGTCAATAGCATGATATTCAACTTTCGTGCTTGATCATGATACAATCTGTTGTTTGCAAGACTACCAACTGACTAAAGCGTCACCAAAAGAAAATGACAAAACCAAATGTGGAATTGTTGTCATTAATTGGGCCCCCTCCCCTCAATCCGAGTCTGTGTAACAACAGAGGTGAGCTAAATTGGTCTTACAAAGATTCAAACCATAGTAAAAAGTGCCCCTCAAGTATCATAAGATGCGTTTAATTGCTTTCCAGTAGTGATCCAAATTTGGGTTGCCTCCCAAAAGCACTAAGATTATAATCGGTTAGTTCGATTATCGGTTTCTACGTTACGAGAATGAGTGAAGCCTTATGAGGAATCTAAATTCTTTGATAAAAAATATCATAATTGCATGGTGGATTCCCTGTATAATTACGATCGATTAATATCCACAATAAGAATTTAAAAGTTTTATGGAGAATTCGTGATTTCTCACTTTTTGACTCTTGCGGAAAATCGTAAACCACATAAAATGGATCAGATGCCATCTCAAATTCTTTAGTCGTGGATTTGTGAAGTACTGGCTCGACTGTTTCCTTGTCTTGAGACAGAGTTTCTAATGTTTTAATTTGAGCCCGTTTGTCTTTATTCTCCACACATATTGATGTTAAAGATGTATTGTGGAACTCATTATGCTGTGATTTTCCCATGATAGATTCTTCGATCTGTGCATTTGAATCAATCTCCTTAACCCATTCAGCTGCAGTCGAATCAACTAGTAGACCTTTTCTGATGCAAGAATCTTGGATTCTAGTGTAGCAATTATCACGTTGATTTTTGAAGAAGTATATTCAAGCATGAGTTCCTCAATAGTCTATCCGCTTTTGATCGTTTGTGGTGAATCTAAACAATCGTCTTGGTACTCCTCCCACGAGATCTCTGAAGTATCATCCCACTCAGGGTAGAATGAGTTGACAACTTCCTCCTCTGATGGCTTATAAAGGATATTTTCATAAGGATACCGGTAGGTTTCCCATGAAAATCCATTTAACTTCGTCTCCTGTCAAAACAAACATAAAAACAAAAACTTAGGGTAACGATAATTCTTTGAAATAAGTATTAAATAAACCAGTCCACGACAACGATGACAAAAACTTGATAAGGAGAAAATGTACTTAACTCTAAAGAGAAAGTGGACTCTATCGTTTTAAGTAGTAAACATTCCTAAGAATGGTATTGGTCCCACAGAGACTAGTATCTAATGCCCTATTCATACTCAAATTCTATATGATAACATCCGCAATGTTATCGTTAGGACTTCGCTGAGAATATTCCATGAAAGAAGGACTAAAAGGAGGAAAAGCCGCAAGAGATTCGCCAGCTCAGGAAATTCGGCACCCACCCAGCAGAAGGGCGGATGATTGATACCCATGTAGCGATACACCCTTGGTTATCTTGGGTCCTCCATATAGAGAGGTACGCCCTTACTCGATCCGCTAGACATGACACCAAACCGTTAAACAACAGAATCGCCATCATTAATAAGCATTAGTGATTCCTAAAAGACAATAACGGCCCGAGGGTAAAGATCAGAGTTAAGTTACATTAAAATAGCATTACACTTCATTAAAGGCATTAAAAGGGAGCCATTACTGTTATTACTTAATCCTATATAAATACCCTTGTGATAAGGTGTCAAAAGGTACACATTATTCTAGCTTTTCTTTGTGATTACAGATTATTCTCATTCAGGAAATTACTAATTTAGGCATCTGAGTGCCCCGGGCCCAACACAACGGCACCCCACAGGGACATTATCTAGTGTAAAGAAATCGACGTGATATCACTATATTATCTAAGGATTGATTTAAACATGATAAGTCTGTAACCTTAACTACTAATGAAGCAATTAAGTTAACAAAGCAATTGAACCATCAATATATTTAAATGAATGAATGGAAGAATGGGATTTAGGATCCCCGTGCTAACTCATATGAATCGATAAGTGTATGTTGTGTGAATTTAAAGGTTAATTGAGACGGTGATTTCCCATTAGAATATAGTAATTCCGTTTAAGAATTTACTAAATCTACTTCAAACACTACTAGTCTGATTCTTGGTTAGGCAAAATCCCTATTATTTCAAGGCATTAGACGTTATGAATAACCAAGGCTAAGTCGTAACCTAGACCACGAAGTTGTACTATCCGGTTAAGGTATAAGATTAATTAATAGGCTAAATTGACACGTTTACTTGATTTGGTTTCACAATTCAATTTCTCTATCCAATTACTTGGTTAGGTTTCTTAGATAAAGGTAAGCATAAATTTTAGCTAATTCCCCGTTAATCCTACAACATAACCTAAACGCTTATTTAGTGATCAATATTTGCTAAACACGGTTCACCGCCATTATAGCTTATAGTGTTTTAGCTCATGTCTGAGCTAAGATGTTGGAAATTAGGCTAAGGTATAGCAGCGGAAATATAAAAATTTTAACCTATTTCCATAAACCACAAGATCCGTTAACCGTTATTTCATATAAAGAGGGATAAGAAGAATTACCTCTTGATGATCAATCTACCGTTGTTAATGAAGTGCCCACAACTTCAAAAGAGATAGAAACTATCTACCAATCTGCCCCTATCCAAAACAGACCTTCCAGACCTCCGAACGACAATCCCTTCGGTGGAAACATGGAAGAATATGTCTAGAAGCTCCTGTCCAAACATCGCGACGATCCGACGGTTCAATATCCGGGAATCCGCGAAATCGTGAACTGACCTGATGTAGGAGTAGTAAAACGAATTTCTCCCTTTTGTTTGTTTTTCTTCTTCGAGTTCCCAAACAAGAAATAAAACACGGAAAGATTAATTTAGTATCAACCGTTGAATAGCAACCAAAGTAGATTGCCTCTAACTAATCAACACAAGATCAAGGATAAAAGAAATAGATGAAAATCAATTGATCAAACGAAGCCGTAGAGAAATCTCATCCTCGAACTAGGGGTGTCGAATTTTCTCTCTCTTGGACTAGGTGAATTTCGAAAATCACAAGTAGGGTATGGATTGCTTGGATTTCTAAAATCTCAAGGAAGGGGTATTTATAATCTCTTGTATCTAATCCATAGTTAGATAGAATTAGGTTACTGAATAGGAATTCCATTCGGAATAGAATTCCTAATTATTATCTCACTATATATCTAATATATTAAGGATAATAATAATAACCTTATTGGATAATAATAGGAGTATATTAATCTAATTAAAACTCCTAACTTAATTATCTCTTAATTAATTTAATTCATATTCCTAATCTAATTAGGATTAACAAAATCAAATTAATTATTCATGTATATCACTACATGAATTTCGACCCCCTTATGTCCATGGGCCTTATTGGGCTCAATTGGGCTTCTATCAATTAATTAACATCTATCTCTCTTTTAGGTTCCAAGTCTTATGTGTGATCCATTAGGTTCTTATTACTTCTAGCCGTATGCAACGTTATTAAATTAATTTTCAAAGAATTATATTTAATCTTTGCATAACGGAATGATGTACAGAGTATGTGATTAGCAAGTCCGTAATCATTCCCCCAGAGCTATAAGAAGACAGGTTGATTCTGTCGTTAACCTTTCCGTATTAGTTACAGTATAATTCGATCCTTTATCAACTACATCCTTGAACTGAATCTTATGACTATGGGTGATGTCAAGTCACATATAGCGAGACATTCGTTTTACTTGTACAGGACGAGTCAACTCAAAAAGATAGGTTAAGTGAAATCTGTATTTCTTACTCTTAAGCTATCACCTTGCAAGGATTTAGAGTCGAGTCTTCCACAAGCGATCCATGGATGTATCTCCCATTTATCGGGAGTGATAAATGCTCAATCTAATATATAACGACTCTGCAATTACTTCCTATGATACCCAACGTCTACTGTTCACACTCCAGAGTCATCTCTGTTAAGGATCGTGTTACACCAGAGTCAAAGCATCACATTCCGTAATCCAGAATACCAATTAATATTCCTTTGAGTCTGAGGATTAGTTATACCTATTAATACCAATGAGATGAACATGTGACAATGATGAATCTACCCATCCTATTATCTCAAATCGGATCCCCAATCCTAATGAACAACGTTTCATCGGATCTATGTAACTGTCCAGATATCTGTATATATGAAGCTTGTGAGATCAGCTTTCTGTCGGACAGAAGACATTGTTACATACAAGTCTCAACAGTGATATGTCAATCCCAAACATATCACTTAACTTGGGGTGGTTTTAAGTTTATCAGTTTACTATAAAGTTTTGTCTCACTTCATGCTTGTATGAACACTTTATAATCACTTTAAATAAACTTACGGATTTCCTTTTATCAGACTTTATTTAGTGCTTAAAAGGGATTGCCTTTATATAGTTATAAAACATATATCTCATTAAACAAATGATATAAAGAACAATTCATTTACATTAAGTTTGTATCCTAGAACAATTGTCTATAGGACACTAAACCCCAACATAAGACACATAGGCATAATGGGATGGGTCGAATATGAACTTTTGTTCATCAAGTTAGGTTTATTAACTCAAGAATAAAAGATGGAGGAAGATGAACTTGAAATTAGATAAACTGAACTCGAGAATAGAAGGTGATAAATAATTACATGTCAAAGCTTTGCTTAATTATAATAATAACTGAATGAAAAATAGTACTAAACTGACATATAAAGACAGAAAGTAAAACTAAACTATGACTAAGCTAAACTAAAGATAAATCAGTAATGACTGAATGGAAGCTTAATAATCTAATACACATCTTAAGCCTCCTATTTATAATTCTTGAGGTCACCTTTATTAGTCTATTTGGGTCTTCTTTTCCTCCTCAAAGTCGGGCCATGAAGTCATGAGGTTGGTTCGGAACGCATGTCTCAAAATAGAAGCTTTGTAGGAAACTGATTAATTTGTTTTTCGCCAAGTAGTGTTGCTTCTGCTCGTCGAGCAATGACTTCTTTCATGCTGACTTCCTTCTTTTATGTTGACTGCTCATGGATGTAGTTCCTTCAGCAAGTAAATGGCAGCTCATCAAGCACTCTTTGTTCTGCTCGATGAGCAGTGCTGCCGGTTTAGGCTTTTTGCTCCGTTTTGCTCCATTTTATGCACGTTTGTTCATGAAATAACTCAGAACATTCATTTGACGAATAATAGGAAGAAGACACTACAACCTAAGGCATTAAGGCTATAAAAGCATATAAAATGGGGCCTAAACTATATTTTAAACTCTATATAATAAAGCGATAACAGAGTCATGGTGGAAGGTTGAGTATGAACCTTCAAGTTCACTTTATGAACTTTAATTGGAACTTTTTTAGGGTTTTAGGAGGAAGATGCTAGAGCTTCCTTTGAAATAGGTGCTTTCTTAGTAGAAGCCTTTCGTGATTTTGGAACCATGAAAGAAAAATTAAGAAAAGTAAATAAGGAGAAAGATGGAGAAACTTACAAGATTAGTCGCAGAGGAGAAGGCGAAATCAAAAGGTAAATAATGGAACGTGTCTTTTTTCGTTATATGCAGAAGGAGAATCTCGAACAATTTGTTATCATTACTCAAAAGGCTTTTTGTTTGTCCCAAAGCCTAAAGTAATAATGGCAAACTGAGAAATGACGACTCAAGTAAGAAGCCACTGAAACGTCATCCTTGATCTCTGTTCTGAAAATGACCTCATCTCTTTAGATGGCAAAGCTCTAAAGATTTTTTAAAGCTTATAGGGGGACATCTAATACGAGATAAAATAAATAGGCCCAAACAAAGGCTCATCCGAAGCAATGAAATGGGCCTATACCAAGGGCCCATATTAAAGCAAGCTAAAAGGGTATGGATTGTATAACAATATAGAAGCTTCAACGAGAAGTTAACTAGCTCAACATGTTGACCAATGGTTGCTTCGGACCTCAAATGTACGCTCCCTTTCCCTAGATTACGACGTACATTATAGAATGACTTAAAAGGAAGTGAGTCTGATCAGGAATTGTTATAAGCTTCGACGAGAAGTTAACTAGCTCAACATGTTGACCAATGGTTGCTTTGGACCTCAAAAGTACGCTCCCTTTCCCTAGATTACGACTTACATTATAGAATGACATAAAAGGAAATGAGTCTCATTAGGAGCTGACACGTGTAAAGTGCAAAACACTTTAGGTATGTGATCATCAATAAATAGCCTCAAAATCAGAACTCAATCTACTTTTTCTATTCACATTCTCTCGTTAACTCCTTTTAAATTTATACTTTATCCAAAGTATCTTACTGAATTAAGCATCAAAGAGGGGACACCGGATTTTGGTCCCTCCCTAACTGTTTACTATTGATTCAGGTCATCAATAGTTTTTTTATTATTTTGAATTATAAAAATACACGCATAATATAAATAACGTTTCTTTAATTAAATTGGATATTTATAACTAAATAATTTAGTAATCAATAATTTAATGTGACAAAGAAAACAATCCATCAAAATGGGAATAGTTTACTTTCTTGTCTATGTTGTCTCATTGAACTTTTATAATGTTTCCTTAGCTTTTTAATCATTGCTATGCTAAGGACACTAATTTATACAACTTGCTCCATCTCCTCATCCAAACTTTAAAGATTTGTCCCATAAAAGAACCCATTTAATTGTCTCAATAACTTCATTAATTAATATTAACACAATCCATTTTATTAATCAACTTGCTTCCTTAGACCTTTTTCTTTAATAAATAAAATAAGAAAAGAACAAAAGAAGTTTTTCAAAAGAAGAACAACATACATCATGCCATGCACACGAGCCCAACATCTACAACTTGGCAATTGCCCTTCCTTTATATAAACTATTATTAATTAAGGTCTCTAATTTTTACATAAACTATTATTAATTAATGTCTCTAATTTTTATATAGGAAAATAATGTTGTACGGATTTTTATTCTTTCATTTTTATATATTGATCCTTAATTTTTCTATTTGACACATTAAGTTATCAATCAATTAGGGTGTATAAAAAAATTCGAAAAACTAAAAAAACCGAAAATTAAATTAACTGAAACTGATATATTAATATATGATTTTTTATTTTTAAAATCCAATGGATTTATTCAGAAATATTTTGGTTTTGTTTATATAACAAGTTAGACCGGATCTTCTTAGCTAGATCGGATATTCAAATGGAACTTTTAGTATCTATCTATCTTGATTAGGATAGTTCAGTCCTATTCTAGTTAGGGATATTAATCAAGCCATATTAGAGCCTATATTGAAGAATTGTATCTTCTTTAGAATTATTTTCTAGTTAGATGACAGAAAGACCAATCTTATTCTAAATAGGATTATTTACTTCCCATATAATATAAGGGCTAAGGTCCTCAAGTTATAATTACACTTCAATTGTGTAAGAGTATTTTTACTTTAACTATTAAGAATTATAGACTAATTTGAGGATCAGAGAGTCCCTCGTCGGATTTCGGTGTATCCTTGTTTTACAAAAACAAACCATTTCTTACTAGAAGGCGTCCGAATCCAACAAAGTGAAAATTCTTAATATCTTATCATTAGTGTCGTGAGCGTGGACCTGAAAATTACCACGAGTTCATCAGGTCTCGATAATGTCTTTAGAGTCATCTCCATCATGGAGAACATCAGGGTTGCTCCTGTTAGCCCTATATAAGTAGATAATTATTAGAGATATGAATATAAATTATAGCCTTTTAAATTATTTATGAACTAGTCAAAAACCCATGTGATGCACATGATATGAAACTTTTGTATAATTTAAATAAATAAACAAATTGATATATTTTACTTTTGAATAATTAATAAATCCTTTTATGTAACGCCCCTCACTAGGATCACATGATATCTCACACAATATCAGTTATAGACATGCTTTCAATTCTCAATCATATAAACTTCAATCTCATATAAACTTTTACATATTATACATAAGAGAAAGCATTTACAATTTACAATACACGTTTAAGTCATTATCCTACATAGAGGATTTACAAAACAAAAGTAGATCACAAGATTCCAAAATGCCTAGATGAGAATGGACTGACAGTGCCGGTGCGACCTTAAGCAAGAAGAACTCCACCTAACCTGTAAAATCTGTTGGCAAGGGGTGAGCTGCCTACTCAATAAACATATTACACATATATGTATATACAAAAGTAATGTAAAGAGCACAAATCAAAATATATCATCAGTACCAAGTTAGAATTTTCAATAGAAAGATATTCACTTGTTTCACTTAGTATAGTAATATTTATTTTAGAAAGGCCTTGCTATACTTAGACAATATATATAAAATGGTCCTTGGGCCCAATCTGTATTCCGGCTCACTAAATTCGGAATACAATCATCTGTGCTACGGAGGAGTTAAACTCAACTCACGTACTCATATATCTCAACACATGTGCTTCCGGCTCACAATATTCGGATAGCACTCTCAACTTGGACCATTTCACATATCCATCTAAGCAAGCTCATATTCATTTATAATCCAACCATTATTCAGTTCCAGTATGTGCACAAGGCTCAACATGTCATATTTACTCATAACACTGCAACATACTCAATCATACCACTTCCATATCTATCACAACGTATCACAAACACTCAAACATTATTCATATCATTCACATCAGATTCAACCACATCTCACACTCAACAAGTCACAAGCCACAATACATTCATACACATATATAAGCAATATGCTTACCGTCGCACTTGGTTCGATCTATTCAACACGATCGGGTGTGCGTTCAATTGCACCTTGCCCTCCTAATGTCACATAACATTTATACAATTAGCCTAAACATAAACTTAATGAAAATATAAACTAATGAATGCTATATGATTTACAAGACATTAACTCCACAAAGTTCATGCAATCTAATCTTTTTGTCTTAGATCATCACATGACCTACTTGCACACATTCTGCCATAACTCTCTCTATATAAATCCAAATTCCCTGTTTCTTGAACCTACTAAAACTACACATATATGGGTATAACATATCCAAAATTCACATTAATATCACTTCTACACAATATATGGCATACAAAAGGATTCTGTCCTATTTCCAGCCAAGAAACAGACTACCCAGATTTGCATGTACCATAATTCACTCAACCTAGCTCACACTAAACACAATGGATTGCCAAATACTTTTACAAACATATACTTCAAGTAGTTAGGAACACTTTTGTATAAAGAAACTTTCTCAAAGTCGGACTCTAAGGTCCTCAAAATGGTACATCAACATGGCTGCCTCACATGACATTCAATTTCGAGGCAGTCATGATCCATCTAGGTTTTCTTCCTCTATATATGGAATTAAAGTCCCATATTTTACAGAGGGTTTCATAACACATATAGGAACATAGTTTATTCTTTATGTAACTTCAAATTCGAACAATATCAATATGAAAAACATGCTCCAAAATGACTGAAAGCAGTACCCTAGATTTCTGTTTAGGGCACTTGATACATATCTTTCATTTGGACAGCCTAAAACCAATTCAAACAACACCAAAACTTAACAAACCCAATAACAACTCATCCAAAACAAATCCTATGATTATACCTAGGTATTTCATAATCTCAAACTCATAGAAAACAAGCTAAAACAGCATACTAACCTTCAAGTTGTATCTATCACCTAGTATGCTTCCTAACTTAACTTGTTTGGCTTGAAAATGGAAGAAATTGGAATATTTTTCTTTGGAGAGGTTTAGGGTATGAACAAGGAAGGTTTTGTTGAAGCTTTGGTCGAAATTGTGGCTGGAATAGATAAAGAATGAGTTGTGTACATCTTTTTACAAGTGAAGAGGCATACTTTGTCTTACTATTGGGTGACATCATGCTTTGTGAGGTGCTTACTTACTAAACTTCATTTCTAGCCCTCTAGAAGTCTAATTTAATCAATTAAGGACATGTGCATTCATTTATTTAAGTCCAAACTCAATTAATCAATCGTTACATCTTAACGACACACTAATCGCCTCCTAATCGTACGGTAATCGCATTATGAATACGAAACTTCTAATGACAATGAGATGAATCTAAAGTGTATGTATTCAATCATGAAAACATATATGAATGTGGGAAGACTCATATGTTAGGGTTTTGGGGATGTTACATTTATTATCTAATTGAGATTAAAAGTCTAATTAACTAAACCTAATGGGATTAGAGTTAAGTAAATAAAACACTATAAATACCCCCTATATAGAATTTGGCCAACCCACATTAAGAGAAGAAAAATTCTTCTCGTCCCTCACTCGATAAATTATTTTACTCGTTCCATTCGTTTCTTAGTTCGTGTGGACCGTTAGAGGCAATCTACACTTGGTTACTTTAATTGGTATATTACTAACTTTTTAGTTTTTTTTGTTTGTGCTCGTGATTGATAGTGATATCCTCATGGGCACTTCGTTTGCAATGGTAGATAGTCCGTCAACCAAGGTACATATATTTAATCCCTCTTTATATGAAATAACGATTAACGGATCTTGAGAAAAGAAAAATAGATAAAATAGATATAAAAAAATTTATAATTCCGTTGTGTCTAGGTTTGTCTATTTTCCTTCAATAACATACTGGGTCGCACATGAGACTTGAAATCGGAGGACGAAATAGTAATTGAGAGGGTGGAAGTCATGGGGCCAAAATTCATATATGTTAAGGTAGATTTAATTTAATTGATAATTATAATTAGATTATATTTATAGTTAAATTAACTTATTATGTGATAATATTAGTTAGAAGGTGTAATGTGATTATATCTCTAATTAAATTAATTCATAACATAAATAAATATCTAATTAGGATTAGGATTATTATTTATTTATATTGAATATAGATAAAGATAATAATTGTATTTATTTATCTAATTAGTAAACCTATTCTGAATAGGATTCTAATAATGAGTTTTAACCTAATGCGATTAGGATTAATATTTAAAGGCTATAAATAGACCCCATAGTCTTAGAAATTCGGCTAAGCCAACACAAAAGCAATGGAAGAAAGTACTCCTTTCGTTTACTCTCTTTTTGATCTCATGTTGATTCCTTTAGAGGCAATCAATTTAGATTGTTATTCGTTGGTTGATTACTAACCGTTTTCTTTTCTATTATCATCATTGTTCGTGAAACACAGTTGACAAGTTAGCGGGCACTTTGTTTGCAATGGTAGATAGATCATCAGAAAATATACACTTGTTTAATCCCTCTTTATATGAAATAACGATTAATGGATATTGGGAAAAGAGAAATAGATAAAATTTTATAATTTCGCTGCGTCTAAGCTTGTCTATTTTCCTTTAAAACTACTTTCCCCTTCTTCAAGATAAACACTTTCTTTTCCTTAAGCATACAAATGTAGCTATGATTAAGGGGCCTTTCATAAAAAAAAAGGGAGCACCATTCTCAACCCGAGTTTTTCCAATGTCCTCAACTACAAACACTCCTTCCTCCTCATGCACACATGGATTCAAATTCTAATCTACCATTCCATTATCAATAAACCCACATTGAGAATCTAAATCACTAGCAATATCATAAACAACCAAATCCTCACTAGCAATAGGCTCACCCATAACTTCCACATTAAGAATTGAAAGTTTAGGATTTACCTCTTCCTTGTGTGATGGAAGACATATTTGGGATGTTCTTTAGGAGGCAATATGGAGGTTTCTCCATCTCCTCTTTGTTGGGCTTGATGTTGACATCTTTGGCTACTCCGGGTTCCTCTTTGGAACCTCTCCATCTCTTCTTGCTCAATGTTTTCTATTGTCGTTCTCCTTGCTTCGGCAAGCTTGAAATCCATCTCTTCAAACTCAGCTTGCCATTCTTCAAGGATCTTAGCAACAAACTCTCTTAAGGCTTGTGAAAAACTCGATTGGATCATTGTTGAAACAATCTCCGTTAGAAAAATGATCGACCCTGATACCAACTGATACGGATTGGTTTTGAATGAGTTGATTTTAATCTTAAATCAACAAAGAGGTTCTTCTCTAGCTTAACTAGAATGAGTTAATCCCAGATTTCACGGATTAAATACATAGAAAATGGAAATTCCCCATTGTTAAAGGTATAAAACCTTAACAAAAGCTTCAAAGAGAAGATATATTTTTTATTGATTAAAAGTTAATTATCCTTACAAAGAAAGGGGCTTATATAGCTCTCCCAAATAAAATGTAAAAGACCAAGAGCTAGCTAGGGTTACAACATAATAGAGAGCTATAGGGGTAGAATGGGAAGGGAATACTCAAATGGCATTTAGGTTATTAACCCTAAATGGCAAAACAGTAAATACATGAGTGGCAAAACAGTAATTTTTGAAAAGGAACAATTTTCTGATGGCATTTTCTCAAGACTCGTTTGTGCAGGAATTCACCCCACACGTCGTGTGAGTGAGCCCACACAACGTGTGAGTCATGCCACACTGCGTGTGGGTCACTCAACATGGTGTGTGGCTTGTCTTTTGCCCTTCGGCGCGCGATCTCGTTCTTTCCAGTTTTTGTTGCAACTTCCTCTAGAACCAGGACCCACTCTACACGGCGTGTGGGGATATTTTTGCCTCTTTTCTCTGCTTGCTCGTCCGTGCTTCGTTTCTCAATCGACTCCCTTCGTCCGGACTCGAACCCTTGAAGGAGGTGCCCACATCATTATGTATTCAAATATCAAGTTTGTAAACCAATCTTGAGAATATTATTTTTCATTTTAGACAGTTTATTTTATTATAATCTATTTTATTTTAGACTCTATGTGTGTAATGCGATTCTTAAATAACTTATTATGCTTGTAAATTGTGATGTTATATTATTATGTCATTATAGTAATTGTAATTTTGTTTAAACAATTATAATATTCTTTAACTATTTAAAAAAATAGAGAATATGATATATATGTGATTGAAATAAAGGATTAACATTTTGTAATAATGGTTAATCGATTATATATATTGTTTTTTTTGTAATGCACATCTAACATTGCACTTAATAAAATTTGAAATGAGGATTTATAATTTCACTATGTATAGTTATGTATATAATAAAATGATACAGATCGGTTTTATCTGAATTCGTGACGTGTTAGTTTTAATCCTAAAGTAACAAAGATGTTCTTCTCTAGCTAAACTAGAAGGAGTGAATCCCAAGTTTCATGGACTAAATCCATAGGAATAATAGAATCCCCATTGTTGAAGGGGAAACCTTAACAAAGCTTCTTGAAGAAGTTTAATATTTGATTGATAAAAAGTTAAAACATTACAAAAAGAAAGAGATGAATTTATATCATCTCAAAAACCCTAATTGCCAAATTACATAAAGGGCAAATTACATAGCTAATTAAAACATAAAGATAAGGGGTAAATGGGTGAAATATAAAGGGGTGGTATGGATGGTAAATAGGGAGTGGCATGGTTGTAATAAGGGAGTGGCAGGATTGTAAATAAGGAGGAAGCTGGAGTAAGGAGCAAGTTCCTTAAGCTGAAGGCACGCGGGGCGTGGGTTAGCTGTTGAGCTCTTCTCCGGATCAGTACCCATTCTACGCGGAGCGTGCCCAAATCTATGCGGAGCGTAGGCTTTTAAACTGAAGGCACGCGGAGCGTGCCTAATTCTATGCGGAGCGTGCCTTGGCTGCTGAACTCTTCTCTGGATCATTTCTTCTTACACGCGGAGTGTGTTTTAACTCTACGCGGAGCGTGCCCGATCCAAGCCCTGCGTAGATGACCTCCTGGACTTCTCTTTGGATCAAACCCTCAAGTACGCGGAGCGTGTAATAACCCACGCGGAGCATGCCCCACATGTTGTGTGGCACAGTTTGGCCTCCTTGCTCGCTTGTTGCTCGTGCTAGATTCTTCCTCCGACTTCCCTCGTCCGGACCCGATCCTAGGGAAAGATGCCCCGCATCATACACTCTCTCTTAAAAAGAACTTGACCCCAAGTTGCTTGCCACATATTGATGAGACGTGTTCGTTGTGAATGAACCTAAGTCCTCAAATCGAACCAAAGTGTTGTTCGAGATGAATTCAAGAAGTCCACTCCACATATTATCGGATTCACCTTCTCCTCACGAGCTTTTCCCCATATCTCCACAAGTGCCTCACCCCAGACTTCATTTTTTGTGGTACTCATCTCCCAATCTCCACCAATCTCGGATGCTCTACCAACATCGAATGGTATGTCTTGGCGAAGCTTGTCAAACCACTTCCCAACAAATGCTTGGATGGTCGTTGAACGCCCCTCACTTCGTTGAATGGACCATCCATGGGTCCTCTTGATCTCCCCATCACGAACTTGAGGAATCAACACAATCTTCTCCCGCTCTTGGCCTACCTCAAATGGAAGGTCCCGGCGACATGTATCAACCCAATTAGGCTCAATCCCACACATGCTCTTCAAAACCCCAATATGGCTTTGAGTCGAATATGCCCGGACCTCTATATACCTCACGCCATCAACCCGGATTCTAGGCTCAACCTTCACTTGCTCATAGCCGACCTCGAATGTCATGTATCGGTGCCATATATCAACCCAAATTAGAGCGATCCCTTGAGTACTCTCCACAACCCAAACATGATTTTGAATTGAATAGGCCCAACCTTCGCTTTTACTCACTCCACTAACCCGGCTATCATGCTCAATCTCTCCTTGCCCATGGCCCACATCAAACGGAATATCCCGGCGACATTTGTCAACCCACATCATAGTGAACCCAAGCACACACATAGTAGCTCCTCCCTCACCTTGGGTTAACAATCTCGGAACTTCAAGACTTGCCACTTTACTAACTTGGCCATCAATCCCCAAGTCTTGAATTTCTTCTACCTTCTCAACATCTCTCGGGTGGCTATCCCCATTCATCAAAGACTTCATAAACCCCACTCTCTTCATCACAAGATCGCTTCCTATTGACTCCTCATAGGGTTGATGCTTCCTCAACAAGCACCACATATACCCACACACATACATGTCAATAAGGCTCCATATAGTGAGTTCCGAATCTACCAAGTCTTGACATCCTTCCATCTTCTCTATATTCCATGGGAAGCCATTCCCCCTCAACAAACAATCCCCAAAGCCCACAACAAGATCAACCCTCATGGTCCCATCATAGGAAGTGTTCTCCCTCAACATAAAGTTCACATTTCTCACAACAAGCTTGCCTCTCATAGGCTTATCATAGGGAAGGTTCTCACTTAACATAGAGTCCACATTCCTCATGACAAGATCATCTCTCACGGGCTCATCATATGGAATGTTCTCCCTCAACATGAAGCTCACACTCCCCAAAACAAGATCACCTCTCATGGGCTCATCATAGGAAAGATCCTCCCTCAATATAAAACTCCCATTCCTCATGACAAGATCACCACTCATGGGTTCACCATATGAAAGGTCCTCCCTCAACATGCACATCCAACATTCCAACACAAATATTTCAACAAAGCACAAAAGAATAAGTTCATATTTTACCCAATGAGTGACTCGATTCTTTTGCATGTGGCATGTGCTAGGCATCTCGGTGCTATCAATAGGCTTCATAGAGCAACCTTCCTCCTCATCTCTAGAGCTCAACTCACCATATGTAGAGCTAGGTGCACTATCTCCCGGATCCCATGCTATGTCTCGTGGTAGCCTTCTCAAAGGTGGAAGCCCTTTAGGTGGCTCTTTGGAAGACATGTGCTTGTCACCCTCGGACATCGGCTCAACTTCCTCACTTCCAACTTCGCTACCCCCCTTCTCAACCTCATTCTCCTCTTTGGATTTGACTTCACTAGGAGAGTGGCTAGCTAATTCCTCCATGGGACCCAAGTCAAGATGATTCAATATCTTATCCGTTCCACCAATGCACCCATTCACATTCAACTCCCGAGTTGGACAATCTTCCAAAGTGGTCTCCGTTTTCTTACTAGGAGATCTCTTCAAAGGTGTAAGGACATATCGGATTCCGCCTTTGCGTATGGTGTAGGTGTTGCTTCTTCCCGCATGTGAGGCATCACAATCAAATTGCCATGGCCTACCAAGTAGCACATCACAAGCACCCATCTCCACAACATCACACATAGCTTCATCCCCATAAGCTCCAATAGTGAAAGGAACTTTACACCAATGAGTAACTTAAAGCTTCTCCACCTCGTTGACCCAACCAAGGCGGTAAGGTCTAGGATGTGGCTCGGGAACCAACCCAAACTTGCTCATAGCGGACCGACTAATGATATTCACTTGGCTTCCTCCGTCGATCACCATCTCACACTTCTTCCTAAGAACTAAGCATCGAGTTTTAAATAATCGATGACGTTGGCTAGGCTCCTCCTCACTAGGCATTGGCACCCTAGTCACCAAATACACATTATGCTCATTGCCATCATCATCAACTTTATAAGTGTCTTCATCTTGGTTCCACTCAACACCTCTCGCCTCATCCTCATATTGGAACCGATTTTCTTCTTCATCATAAGCATCTTCATTTCGGTTCCACCCAACATTTCCCGACTCATAGTCATCTCAAAACCGACCATCATCATGCTCATAAGTATCTTCGTTTCGGTTCCACCTAATATTTCCTGACCCATAGTCGTCTCGAAACCGATCTTCATTATTATAAGCTTCTTCGCTTCGGTTCCACTCTACATTTCCCAACTCATCTTCATGACGGAACCGTCCTCCATCATACTCATATACATCTTCATTATAGTTCCGTTCAACATCCTCCAACTCATCATCACAATAGAATCTACCTTCATTATCTTCATAAGGAGCCCCATGTCGATCCCACTCAACACACCGACGCCCATTCTCATCATAGTAGACCCCATCTTCGTCTTCCTCATGAGCGGCCCCATATTGGTTCCACTCAATGCTTCGATGTTCATCCTCCCCATGGTAAACTCTACCATCTTCATCATAATCAAACTCATATACACTATGACAAAGTTCACCATCCTCACATATCTTATCTTCGGAAGCGTGCTCTCTCTCTTCAACCTTATCCTCGAATTCGCCTTCATAATAATCACATTCCTCATTTCTTACTAGCTCATTCTCGGATTGGTTCTCCTCTTCACCAATCTCCTCTACTAACTCCTCTTCTTCATGATCATGCTCAAATTCATTTCCCTCTTCATCCACGATCCGTCTTTTCCCACGACCTCTCGTTTCCTTCCACTTCTCTGCATAACTCGAACCGACTAATTCACGTGCCAAGTCGTCCGACTCAAAAGACATGCTACACCCCAACATGGTAGAACCACCAACATCTCTCCCGTCACCATAGCCATCAATCTCCACACATAAACTAATTTCATCTTTCCCCTTAAAGAGATTAATAAGCCCAAACTCCTTCTCCCCCTCTTCAAGACAAATATCCTTAATGTCCTTAAGCATACATATGTGGCTATGCCTAAGGGGCATTTCATCAAACACTTGGGGAGTACCCTTCTCAACATGGGTTTCCTCAAAACTTCCACCTCTCAATCCCCACTCCTCCTCATTCACACATGCATTTAAATTCTCATCAACAATTTCATTAACAATAAATCCACAATGAGAAATTAAATCTACTTCAACATCACAAACAACCAAATCATCACTAATAATAGGCATACCCACAACTTCCACATCAAGATTTGAAAGCTTTGGATTTACCTCCTCCTTGTGTAAAATGGGACAGATTTGGGATGAATCTTTAGGAGGTGAAATAGTGGTTTCTCCATCTCTTTTCCGTTGGGCTCGACGTTGTTGTCTCCGGCTATTTCGGGTTCCCCTTTGGAGTCTTTCCATTTCTTCTTGCTTTAAGTTCTCTCTTGTCTTTCTCAACATTTCGGCATATTGGAGCTCCATCTCCCGTGTCTCGGCTTCAAGACGTTCCTTTAAGGCTTGTGAATAACTCGGTTGAATCATTGTCGAAAGAAGTCTCCGTTCAAGGAAAACGATCGGCTGTGATACCAACTGATACAGATCGGTTTTATCTGAATTCGTGACGTGTTAGTTTTAATCGTAAACTAACAAAGATGTTCTTCTCTAGCTAAACTAGAAGGAGTGAATCCCAAGTTTCATGGACTAAATCCATAGGAATAATGAAATCCCCATTGTTGAAGGTGAAACCTTAACAAAGCTTCTTGAAGAAGTTTAATATTTGATTGATAAAAAGTTAAAACATTGCAAAGAGGAAGAGATGAATTTATATCATTTCAAAAACCCTAATTGCCAAATTACATAAAGGGTAAATTACATAGCTAATTAAAACATAAAGATAAGGGGTAAATGGGTGAAATATAAAGGGGTGGCATGGATGGTAAATAGGGAGTGGCATGGTTGTAATAAGGGAGTGGCAAAGATGTAAATAAGGAGTGGCAGGATTGTAAATAAAGAAGAAGCTGGAGTAAAGAGCAAGTTCCTTAAGCTGAAGGCACGCGGGGCGTGCCTAATTCCACACGGGGCGTGGGTTGGCTGTTGAGCTCTTCTCCGTATCAGTACCATTCTTACACGCGGAGCGTGCCCGATCCAAGCCCTGCGTAGATGACCTCCTGGACTTCTCTTTGGATCAAACCCTCAAGTACGCGGAGCGTGCCCCACATGTTGTGTGGCACAGTTTGGCCTTCTTGCTCGCTTGTTGCTCGTGCTAGATTCTTCCTCCGACTTCCCTCGTCCAGACCCGATCCTAGGGAAAGATGCCCCACATCATAAAATTATCGCTTTTGAGCTATTAAAATATTCTAAATATAGATGAAATAAGTTATGAACTCTTAATTGAAATTTTAACATTCACAATTAATTGTTTTGTTAATTAATTGACCCATTAAAGGCTTATTGTGTCAATTGAAATATCAATGATTTGATATAAAAAAATTCGAAAAAAACAAATAAATGAAAGGGCAGTTAAGCTTGCAAAACACAAATAAATTTATTAGTTAAAGAATGAAGCAGGTGGTAAGTAATATATACATATGTTGTTTTTTCATCTGTTTTCTAGCATTTTAAATAATCCAACATATTCCTTTTCAATAATAATAATCAATCCAACATATTTGATCATTCTATCTATAAGGACATAATAAGTTTGTTGGAAATAAATATATAATAGAAAAAGAGTTAAAATTCCAAAATTCAAAGGGTGATCTTTGACCTAAAGATCTTATATCTATCAGAAAGCAGCCTCTCACCATGGATACTATGATTTGTATTCATCAATCCATTTCTTGTTGTTTCTTACAATTAATTCCATAATATTCCATCATAATTGTTATAGAGTGAGATAGGAGATAAGTTCTAAATTTGCCTTAGTAGTTTTGAGACACAGGCATGAGTACGGGTAATGACAGATCCAGAGAAGGTTTGAGCATTCACTTATCGCCGGAAAATTTAATAAAATGATGTATGTAACTTTAATTTATTGAGTAGAATCATCCAAAAGAAATATAGATTACTAAAAACTATTCCAAGCTTCTTTCTCTCTGTAAATCATGGATTTAACAATGGACATGAGGATCGATTTGCCCTAGACAATCGAGAACCACTTTGATCTTCATTTTTGGAGTGTCGGCTGCACTCCATCATATTAACATGTGCATCTTTTTTTATTTACTTTTAGCTCATGTAAGAAAGACGTTGTTTTAGTCTAGGCAATAGAAAAAAAATCTAACTCATATAAGTTAGGTTTGTTTCTCTGAACTTAAAAGCGCAGTCAAAGATTTACTCGTTATTGTTTAAATTTAAAATTGCTTTACATTGAAAATGTTGAATATAATTTTATCATTTCCTATATTAGTGATATATCTGCCTTTTCTTAGCACCAAATTAAAAAATTATTAATATATGTATATAATAATTGTTGTGAATCATGCATACATATTTAATGTATGATAATATGATAGCTCTAGCCCCTAGCAAAGTGAAGCTAAACTCTAATTAATTAACAAATAAATAGGGTTTGGCGCTTAATCAATCACATAATTAATTACTAAAAAGCTAGTATATATCTTCACTTGAAAACTCAAATATATTTCAAAAAAACAAAATAAAATATAAAATATACACGTAGGAAAAGGGGAAGAGAGCACGTGAAAACAACTAAGCAAGGGTTGCCACATGGGAAAACAGTGGTTTTATAGTTAGGTATTTGTACCTACCACAACAATAAAGACCCCATAATTTAAGTTGCTCCTTTCCTTGGCTCACAATACCCTAAACAATTCCATTTTTTCTTGGATACCTTATTATACACGTTTTAGTCGCCTATCTATACTTTTCTAATTTACCATATTAGCCTAGATATGTATTACAATAACTTTCAAAATTACCATCTTTATTGCTTGGTTGGAGACGAGTGGGAGATGAAATCGGATCAGATGGGCAACACACTAAAGAAAAGAAAATATCTTTTGTTGAAAAACAGGTCCACACGCCGTGTGGATTTTACAATTCAACATCAAGCCCACATGCCTGTGGACTTTCTAAATGAATCCCATTGCACATCCAAGATGTAATTCCTACACTTTCAATTTCTCTGGGTAATCAAATTATTAGTGAGAAGTTGGGTGTTTGTAATGTGGATGACGATTTAGATTCTCATTGTGAGTTTATTGATAATGAAATTGTGAATGATGATTTAAATTCATGTATAAATAAGGAGATGAAGGAGAGTTAGTCTGTGGGAACATCGAGGAAGCTCAAGTTGAAAAGGGTGCACACTATGTGTTTGAGCTTGATAATCTCTTTGAGGAGAATGATGAAATCACATTATGTATGGAGGTTGATGACTATAGTGATGTGAGAGATGTTGGTGGTTCAACCATATGTTAGGATGTAGCATATCATATGAGTTGGGCAACTTCACAAATGAAGTAACTGACTTGACTTGAACGATGGGGAGGAGTGGAAGGAAACAAGAGTTTATAGGAAAGCATGGGTTGTTAACAAAGAGGGCAACAAATTTGAATATTACCATGAAGAAGATGAATCCGAAGAGGAGATTGATGAAGAGGAGAACCAATCCAAGAATGAGCTAGAAAGAAATGATGAACTTGTCTATTATGAAAATAAGTTCGAGGATGGGGTTAGAGAGAGAGAGAGAGAACGATTCTGATGATGAGCTATGTGAGGATGGTGAATGAATTTGACTATGATGAAGATGATGGAGTTTACCATGATGAGAATGAGCCTCGGAATATTGAGTGGAACCAAAATGGGATCGCTTATGAAGATGGCGAAGATGGGGTCTATCATGATGAGAGTGAGCTTCGGCACGTTAAGTGGAATCAACACGGGCTACTTATGAAGATGATGAAGATAGATTCCATTATGATGATGAGTTGGAGGACATTGAGTGGAGCCAAAATGAAGATACCTATAAAGGTGATGATGATGGCGATGAGCGCAATGTGTATTTAGTGACGAGGGTGCTCACGTCTAGTGAAGAAGATCATGACCCACGACATCAATTATTTAGAACTCGGTACTTAGTTCTTAGGAAGAAATGTGAGGTGATTATCGATGGAGGAAGCCAAGTGAATTTCATTAGTCGAGTCGCCTTGAGCAAGTTTGGTTTGGTTCCCGAGCCACATCCTAGACCTTATCGCATTGATTGGGTCAATGAGGTGGATAAGCTTCAAGTTACTCACCGGTGTAAGGCTTCTTTCGCCATTGGGGCTTATCGAGATGAAGCTACGTGTGATGTTGCAGAGATGGATGCTTGCCACGTGCTTTTAGGAAGGCCATGGAAATTTGATTGTGATGGCTCACATGCAAGAAGAAGCAACACATACACCATACGCAAAGATGGAATCAAGTACATCCTTACATCCACAAAGAGTTCGTCTATAGAGAAAAAGAAGGCAACTTTGAATGCTTATCCAAATCGGGAATTGAATTTGAATGGGTGCATCGATAAAATGGTGGAGACTAAGCCAATAGGAGTCGAACCAATGTCCGAATGTGTCATAAAAGCTACCTTACAAGAGAAACCTCAAAAGCTACCATCTTCGGAAAAGACATTACATCACTTTGACTTGGATCCGGGGAATCACTTATATAGCCTATGTCATGATGGAGTAAGCTCTAAAAATAAGAATTAAGTTTAGAAGGGAAAGAGCCATTTTGAAAATGAGGAAGTCAAACCAATGTAAGGTGATAAGTATGTTCCTTCAAAGAGCAACCTCAAGGGCTTCCACCAATGGGAAAGATACCCAGAGATAGTACACCTATTCTTACACATGGTAAATTGAGCTCTAATGAGGATGAATAATACCTTGTGACGCCTCTTGAAAGAACCTCTACTCCTAGCACATGCATGATGTAAGTGACTCAAGTCGCCCACTTAGTAAAACCTGAACTTATTCTTTTATGCTTTGTTGAAATATATATGTTGGGATCTATGTTGTTCTTGTTAAGGAAGAATCTACCCTATGAGGAGTCTATGAGAGGTAACTTTTTGGTGAAGAATGTGAGCTTTGTGGAGTATTTGGTGAATGGGAATAGCATCCCGGGTGATGCAGAGACAATAGGAGATATTTAAGAGTTGCAGAAAGATGTCTAAGTTAGTGAAGAGATGAATCTAGAAGCCCTAAACTCATTAACTCAAGACAAGGAAGGAGTTTGAACAAGTGTTAATGAGATCAATATGAAGTGGGTTGACAAGTGCCGCTGGGATATTCCATTTGATATCGGCAATGGGGTGAGTAGAGGTTGAGTATAACATCTGGGGTAATAACGTGAGGGTTAATGAAGTTTGGGAAGATGAACTAAAAGTCATGTTGGGGTTTTGAAGAGTGCTCAAAGGATTGGTCCGAATTGGGTCGATATGTTTTGATGAGACATTCCATTTGAGGCCGGCTATGATCGGAGAAAATTGGTGGCAAATCTTCAAACTAGTGATGTAGAGACCGAAAAGGTCCGAGACTGGTCTATTTGACATGTCATGGGAAGTTGGAAGAGAATGCAAGATCTTGTGGTGGAGTGGTTTGACAATCTTCGTCGAGATGTCCCATTTGATACCGGTAGGAAGTGGAAGATGAATGTTAAGGAAGATGAGAACCGGGGCAAGTCATAAGTTGAAATGTGGGATGAAGTTCATGTGAAGAAGGTGAATCCAGAAATTTGGATTCTTGAACTCATTTCGAACAACTCCCTGGTTTGATTTGAGAGCTTTGAGTCCACTCAAGATTAATGAGTTTCTTCCATACTCAATAAGTAACTTGAGTTCAAATTCTTTTCAAGAGGGAGTAAATGATATGGACACTTAGTTGACGACATGTGAGGAGATGAGTGGTGGATGAAGTCGGGTCAAATGGACAACACACCAAAGCAAAGAGAAGACTTATTACTGAAAAACAGGTCCACACGTCGTGTGGATTTTACAATTCAACATCAGAGACTCAGTAACTGATGCGCCTCACGGCGTTCGCACCGCGAGACTCACTAAGGGATAAGTGTACCCCGTCGTTATCAAGTAATAAATTTCTGGTTAAGTCTAGGTTATCGTCCACTGGATTTATTTCTACAAGTATCGAGTTACTTGGTTTCAGGTGTTATTTAGGCTTAGGGGGTTTTGAGTTGGTTTTTCTAAGTTAGTCTACTCCTAGGTTGAATTATACTATTCCTAGCTAAGTTATCTGATTCTAACTAAGTTATTCTACGCCTAATTAAGTTACTCTACCCATAATTAAGTTAAACTACTCCTAATTGATCTTTCACTAATGCAACTACCCGAAGGAACATGGTATGAATGATAATAATGAGGTTAGGTTATTAGGTCTATTGATTAAAAACCTAATCTAAGTCACTTGTATTCAAGGGGATTAACACTACTTACCCTCCTGAAGTTCCTAGTGCGTGATTCCCTTGTAAGGCCGGAACTAGGTCTAAGGCTCAGCAATTTGGGCTTAATCAACTAAGAGGTCGTCAATCTCCTAGGCTCCGACTAGATCAGATTCAGCTCACAATATGTGCCTACTCGATTTTGGGGCTTTTGAATGAGTTAAACCAATTGAATAAAGCGTAAGACAAAGATTAAACAAACAACCATAGAACAAAACAAGAGCTAAAATATTATTAAAGATGAAGAACAATGTCACAGGATACAATTAGCCTAGGATTCATAGACTGTATCAAAGAGTAAAAACAAGGAAAAGTAAAAGGAGATACGAAAATCCCTTTCAAGGAACCTGTCTACTCTGCAATCGGATTCCTAGGTCTTAAGGACGGACCTTGAATATTCCTCGAGAACAGCTTTGAAGGAGCTTCAATGGAGGTTGATGAAGATGGAGGAGATGGAGAGGAAATTCAAGGGGAAAGCTAAAGTAATTTACAAATAATGAAAGATGCCTAATTACATTGGAAAAATCCTATTTATATGCGTGGTTCGGCCCTTTTCTTGACCTATTTTCGTGTCCTTATGCAGGTAGGAAGTCGTGGGGTCCATCGTGAAGTCGTGGGGACGGAATTGGTCTTTTTGACCAATTCCCGCAGGTCTGCTCGCCGAGCAGGCGCTGCTCGTCGCGAGCAAGCATTGCCTGCTCGGCGAGCAGCCCTCTGCCGGCCTGCTCGGCGAGCAGGCATTGCCTGCTCGGCGAGCAGGCCTCCAGGGGCCTGCTCGGTGAGCAGGCACAGTCTGCTCGGCGAGATGTTGCTCGATATGCCTCCGCGTGGTTGCCGAGCGCCAATCAACGTGTTCTTCGCCCGAATTTATCCCTACGCATGCACAAAACTCCAGATAACATTAGTCCAAAGGCTAAATTGACCCACCAATCGCTTATTTGAGCAAACGCTTCGTTTGGTGCGACTTTTGACGGATCAATTAGCTTCAAAAGATAACGGAATTATTAGATGCATGCCAATTGGGCCGTATTTGCCTAAATTGATCACAAAATGAGCCTAAACAGCGAAAAGTAAATAAAACACTTCCAATTTCTAACTAACTCACACAAAAGCATTTAAATGCGAGAATTGCTCGCTTATTAACTAAATAACACTAAAACCCGTCCTAAAACCGTATCCAAAGATAGGGTTTTTTGACCCCTATCAAACCTCCTCGCACTTAAAACTTTACTTGTCCCCAAGTAAACTAAAGAACTAAACCCGTAATCACAAACAAGCTAGAAAACCTCCCGGTTTGACTAGGTGTTTGACATAATTTCGAGCATCTGTAATCACATGCATTCGAAAATACAAAGTAGAGACACGATATCCAAAAGCCGCATTTCAATTATCATAGGTCATATGTTTTAAGCAAAAGGACACATGTTCAATTAAACGAGCTTGAGGGGATCGCCAAGTAAAACACCTCACCATAGGTAGTTCACTCGTTTCACACAATTTTGGTGGCTAAAGTGTTTACTCTCGGCTTATGTTCTTGCTTAGGATTACGTTGATTTTGCACGTTCATCTGAGTTCCTCTACTATGCTATATGACTCCGATGATATCAAAAACAGCCTCGAATTGGGGTTGTAATGTGGTTAGAGGGTTAAAGGTACAACAAGGGTTAATAGTTCTAGCGCTAGAAAAACAAGGTTCAAATGGCTTTAGCAAATATGAAGTGATTGAACTTTTTATTCATCCATTATTCTCTTTTTGGGATGTTTTCTTGAGACGTTTTGATTTAAAGAACTGGGGAATGAAGTTCTCCCCTTTTAGTTTGTCTCTTTTCTTTTCTTTTCTTTTTCTGCTTTTCTCTTTTTTTTTTCTTTTTGGGATAGTGATGCTCATTCACTTTTTAGCCTTTTGGCTTGCTACTATGATGCCATAAACAAAGATAAAGCGCTAGAACGACAAAGGCTCGATGTGAGCTTTGTAAAAACTTAGGGTTAAGTAGCAAACCAATTGATGGTTTGCAAAAATTGGGTTAGAACGAAAGAAAAATCTATAAACTACAAAAATATAGGCTCAAATGGGCTTCCTAGAGTGGATGAAAAAGAGAAAATAAGGTAAAGAAAAGGGTTAATTCTAATGAGGCTGATTCATCGTTTATCATCTCAAATCATTGCATGTAGGTTCAACACAGTATTAGGTGCAAAATCTGTAATCTTCCACAAGTCAAAGCAATTACACAAAAATGTCAAGAAAAAGAGATTTTTGATGTTCGCTCTTAGGCTCAAATTCAACTCACAATTCTTTGGGTTTCAATTTTGTGTTTACTAGTTCTCCTCAAACTCAAGTTTAACATCACATGCCTTCAATTCTTAAGTTATCTACCTAAGTAATGATTTTGGCATTTCTTCAAAAGTAGGGTCTAAATGCAAACTTTAGCTCATGCTTTTACAGATACAAGGATTGTGTCCTACACCTAAACTAGTTGTCATGCAATCTTAGATTCGGTTCTCAGCCCTCAAGGACAAATAACGAAGTTTAGATTCGAAGGAGGTTCACGGTTTTAGGTCCTAAACATGCAAAACATAAATAAAACCCAAAAACGCAAAACTAAACTAGACACGACGCAACAAAAATTTTAAAAATTATACAATTTTTTAAGTTTGTCTACCCCTCCTCCTCACACTAAAAATATGCAATAAGTTCCAATATTGCATCACAAATCATAAAGAGCAAGTGTAAAGAGTTAGGGTGGAGAAGACAACTTACTGATCGACCGGGGGGTAAGTGATTGTCTGTAGGCGCAGAACTTGTACGTCCGAATCATCTTTGCCAAGATAAATCTTCAGACGGTGCCCGTTTACTTTCTGGATGATCTCATTCTTCCCCTCAATTTTGACCATTCCGGAGGGGTGCGCGTTGATGACTGAGAATGGCCCGTACCATATACTCTTGAGCTTGCCAGGGAAGAATCTCAATCGGGAGTTGTATAAAAGTACTTGATCGCCTATTTGAAAGGTTTTCTTTTGTACTTTCCTATCATGCACCCTTTTGGTCCGTTCTTTGTACAGTTTGGCGTTCTCGTAGGAATTGTACCGGAGCTCATCCAGTTTGTGCAGCTGAGTTAACCGTAGTTCACCTGAAAGCTTAGGATCAAAATTTAGATATTTCAATGCCCAGTATGCCTTATGTTCTAATTCAACGGGTAGGTGACAAGATTTACCGAAAACTAAACGATAGGGGGACATTCCTATGGGAGTCTTAAAAGCTGTCCGGTATGCCCAAAGGGCATCATCTAGCTTTAGGCTCCAGTCTTTCCTAGCATTCCCTACTGTTTTCTCAAGAATACGTTTTAGCTCTCTATTTGACACTTCTTCCTGACCGCTCGTCTGAGGGTGGTAGGGCGTTACAACCCTATGAGCTACGCCATACTTTTGAAGCAACGTGTCAAATTGTCTATTGCAGAAGTGGGACCCCCATCACTGATAATGGTCCGGGGGGTGCCGAATCTGGTAAAAATATTCTTTTTCAAAAATCTTATCACCATTCGAGCATCATTTGTGGGTAGAGATTCTGCTTCTACCCATTTGGAAACATAGTCAACCGCCACAAGAATGTATTGGTTGTTGTGGGACATGGGGAAGGGTCCCATAAAATCTATGCCCAAAACATCAAATAGCTCACACACAAGTATGCCCTGTTGAAGCATCTCATTCCTCCTAGAGATATTCCCTACTCTCTGACATGCATCACAATATTTAATATAGTTATTAACATCCTTATGCATTTGTGGCCACCAAAACCCACTTTGGAGGATTTTTGCCACTGTCCTATCTGGCCCGAAGTGGCCACCTGGTTCCCTAGAATGACACATATTAATCACCGAATCTACCTCCTCTTTGGGTATACATCTCCTAATCATGTCATCAGTACAGAATCGAAACAGATATGGTTCTTCCCAAAAATATTGTTTGTTTTCAAACATAAACTTACGTTTTTTGCTTGCATCTAAATCAGGGGGAAGAATGTTACCGACTTTGTAGTTCGCGATGTCTGCAAACCAGGGGAGAGATCGTACCGAATACAATGTTTCGTCTGGGAATACCTCCTTGATTGCCTCATGTTCTAAGGCTTGTTGATCTGACTCTAACCTGGATAGGTGGTCTGCTATTACGTTTTCCACCCCTTTCTTGTCTCTGATCTCGATGTCAAACTCTTGGAGTAGTAAGATCCACCGAATCAGCCTAGGTTTTGCATCTTGCTTGCTCATCAAATATCTTAGAGCTGCATGGTCAGTAAAAACAATTACCTTAGATAGCACCAAATAAGATCTAAATTTGTCAAAGGCAAAAACTACGGCTAGCAATTCCTTTTCAGTTATTGAATAATTTTGCTGTGCATCATTCAAGGTTTTGCTAGCATAGAAGATTGGGCGAAAAAGTTTATCCACCCTCTGCCCAAGACAAGCTCCTACAACCAGATCACTGGCATCGCACATTAACTCAAAGGGAAGGGACCAATCCGGGCTTACCATAATAGGTGCTTCGATTAATTTCTTTTTCAGTAATTTGAATGCAGACATACATTCTTCATTGAAATTAAAATCAGCATCTTTCAGTAATAATTGAGTGAGGGGTTTAGTGATTTTTGAAAAGTCTTTTATGAACCGTCTATAAAACCCCGCATGTCCTAAAAAGCTCCTAACCAATTTTACATTGGTAGGAGGTGGCAGTTTTTCAATTACCTCAATTTTTGCTGGATCGACCTCGATCCCCTTTCCCGACACCTTGTGTCCTAATACTATACAATTTTGGACCATAAACTGGCACTTTTCCCAATTGAGTGCCAAGTTTTTGTCTTCACAACGTTCTAAGACTCGGTCCAAGTTTTCAAGACATTGGTCAAAAGTAGGTCCCACAACATTAAAATCATCCATGAAAATTTCTAGGAACTCCTCGACCATGTCAGAAAACATAGCCATCATACAACGTTGGAATGTGGCAGGGGCATTACATAATCCGAAAGGCATCCGCCTATATGCGAAAGTCCCATAGGGACAAGTGAATGTGGTTTCCTCTTGGTCCAAAGGGTCCACATGAATTTGCATATAGTCGGACAGCCCATCTAAAGTACAGAAAAATTCGTGCCCTGCCAACCGTTCCAACATTTGATCAATAAATGGTAAAGGGAAGTGGTCTTTACGGGTGGCCTCGTTTAATTTCCTATAATCTATGCATACACGCCAACCCGTAACCTTTCTAGTTGGGATTAATTCCCCTTTTTCATTTTCCATTACCGTTGTCCCCCCTTTTTTGGGCACGCATTGAACCGGGCTTACCCATTGGCTATCAGAAATCGGAAAGATGATACCTGCGTCGAGGAGTTTTATAACCTCGGCTTTTACCACCTCTTTCATGTTAGGGTTGAGCCGTCGTTGAGGTTGGGCAGATGGCTTGATCTCTTCCTCAAGGAAAATCCTATGCGTGCAGATTTTGGGGTCGATGCCTTTGATGTCGTGGATTGACCATCCAAAGGCCCCTTTATGTTGCATCAGCACCTCCACCAATTTTTCTTCTTGTTCAACTGTCAACAAAGAAGAAATAATAACGGGTAAATCTGTGGGAGGTTGAAGAAAAACATATTTCAGATTGTTGGGCAAGGGCTTAAGCTCCAATTCTGGAGGTTCCTCTAACGAGGTTTTGGGTTTAGGTTTGATCTCACGATCAAGATCCTCTTTTCTACCCTTGACCCAATAACATTTTTCAGGTGGGAGGTCTTCAAATGGTTCATTCGAGTTTTCACATTCCTCACCACCTAGACCGAGTTCTAAAGAGGTGTTTCTCATGTTAAGGTCAACTTCCTCAATACATTCATCTATTAGTGCATCTACAAAGTTACAACTTTTGGAGCGTTCTTGAGGAAATTTCATAGACTCGTAAACGTTAAATGTTACCTCTTCGTCCTGCACCCTTAGGACCAATTTACCTCCATGGACGTCTATCAGTGTCCTACCGGTTGCAAGGAACGGTCTCCCAAGAAGAATGGGGACGGAGTCATCTTCTTCCATGTCGAGGACCACAAAATCGACCGGGAAGATCAGTTTGTCCACATTCACCAATACATCTTCAACTATGCCTCTAGGCCATGCGATCAACCTATCCGCTAGCTGCAGTGTCATGTTTGTTGGTTTAGGCTCTCCGAGTCCCAATTTCCTGAAAATTGATAAAGGCATAAGATTAATACTTGCTCCTAAATCGCATAATGCCCTATCTATGTGCATGTTGCCTATCCTACACGGGATGGTAAAACTCCCTTGATCTTTAAGTTTGGGGGGCAATTTATGGGTGATTATGGCCGAGCGTTGCTCTGTTAAGGCCACTATCTCGTTTTCCCCAAACTTTTTCTTCTTCGACAACATGTCTTTAAGAAATTTTGCATAGTTCGGCATTTCCTCTAGTGCTTCCATTAATGGAATATTGATTTCTAATCTACTAAGGATTTCCGAAAACCGAGCGAATTTCTTATCTAAGTTGGCCTTTTTCTGTTTCTGAGGAAATGGCAGTTTTGGTGCATAAGGCCTAACTACTTTTTCTACAGCTATTTCAGGAGCTGGAGTTTCAGATACGGGACTGGGGTTGCTTACCACTTCCGGTTCCCTACTTACCTGCGGTGACGGTTGTGTTTGCGATGGAGGTGCCACGAGTGTGTCCACTTCCTTACCGCTCCTCAGGGCGATGGCTTGAATCGTCTCTGCTTGTGAGAAGAAAGCCTCTTGGCATTCCCTTTCTTCTTGTCTGATTGCGGCAAACTGGTTGCTCAGGGTCCTACATGCCTCCTCGTTGGCTGCCAGTCGGACGGATATCTCTCGTAAGAGGGTCATTATTCCTTCTGAACGTCCCGTTTTCCTGCCATAGAAATCAGAGTCAGAATGGGGGTATGGAAGGGTATTCATGGGTGCCATGTAGGGCACCGGTGGATATCGTGTATGCTCCTAATCGTAATAGTTGTAAGTTGGGGATTCAGAATTATACCTTTGATGATTACCCAAGTAACTTACATTCTCACCTCTAGGTATGTAGTAGTTAGCGTGGCATACCTCACCGGGGTGATTCTGGCCACATCTCTCGCAAAATGGTGTCCTTGGTTGGCTATCACGACTGTATGAAGCCATAAGGAAATCCATTTTTGTGTTGAGATCGTTCATGGACGGATTTGAAGCTCTGTTGTCCATAATTGCTGGAAGAACGATTTTTTAAGTACAAGTAATGTTACAGAGTTGAAGTAATAGTATATCAACAAGTATTTGTATATGTAAGTATAAGTTATAGACAATGGTATGAACAAGTATAAGTATAATCAAGTATAGTTATTATAAACAAGTATATGTATCAACAATGATATGAACAAGTATAAGTATAAACAAGTATAAATGATATAAACAAAGGTATTCACAATGAATGCCTAAACTAACAAATCGACCTTTGGTTCGATATTGCAGAAGAAATAAATCCCCGACAACGGCGCCAAAAACTTGATGCGCCTCACGGAAGTCGCACTACGAGACTCACTAGGGGATAAGTGTACCCCGTCGTTATCAAGTAATAAATTTCTGGTTAAGTCCAGGTTATCGTCCATAGGATTTATTTCTGCAAGTATCGAGTTACTTGGTTTCAGGTGTTATCTAGGCTTAGGGGGTTTTGAGTTGGTTTTTCTAAGTTAGTCTACTCCTAGGTTGAATTATACTATTCCTAGCTAAGTTATCTGATTCTAACTAAGTTATTCTACGCATAATTAAGTTACTCTACCCCTAATTAAGTTAAACTACTCCTAATTGATCTTTCACTAATGCAATTACCCGAAGGAACATGGTATGAACGATAATAATGAGGTTAGGTTATTAGGTCTATTGATTAAAAACCTAATCTAAGTCACTTGTATTCAAGGCGATCAACACTACTTACCCTCATGATGTTCCTAGTGCGTGATTCCCTTGTAAGGCCGGAACTAGGTCTAAGGCTCAGCAATTTGGGCTTAATCAACTAAGAGGTCGTCAATCTCCTAGGCTCCGACTAGGTCAGATTCAGCTCACAATATGTGCCTACTCGATTTTGGGGCTTTTGGATGAGTTAAACCAATTGAATAAAGCGTAAGACAAAGATTAAACAAACAACCATAGAACAAAACAAGAGCTAAAATATTATTAAAGATGAAGAACAATGTCACAGGATACAATTAGCCTAGGATTCATAGACTGTATCAAAGAGTAAAAACAAGGAAAAGTAAAAGGAGATACGAAAATTGCTTTCAAGGAACCTGTCTACTCTGCAATCGGCTTCCTAGGTCTTAAGGACGGACCTTGAATATTCCTCGAGAACAGCTTTGAAGGAGCTTCAATGGAGGTTGATGAAGATGGAGGAGATGGAGAGGAAATTCAAGGGGAAAGCTAAAGTAATTTACAAATAATGAAAGATGCCTAATTACATTGGAAAAATCCTATTTATATGCGTGGTTCGGCCCTTTTCTTGACCTATTTTCGTGTCCTTATGCAGGTAGGAAGTCGTGGGGTCCATCGTGAAGTCGTGGGGGCGGAATTGGTCTTTTTGACCAATTCCCGCAGGTCTGCTCGCCGAGCAGGCACTGCTCGGTGAGCAGGCGCTGCTCGTCGCGAGCAGGCATTGCCTGCTCGGCGAGCAGCCCTCTGCCGGCCTGCTCGGCGAGCATGCAATTGCCTGCTCGGCGAGCAGGCACAGTCTGCTCGGCGAGCTGTCTTACTCGATATGCCTCCGCGTGGTTGCCGAGAGCCAATCAACGTGTTCTGCGTCCGAATTTATCCCTGCACATGCACAAAACTCCAGATAACATTAGTCCAAAGGCTAAATTGACCCGTCAATCGCTTTGAGCAAACGCTTCGTTTGGTGCGACTTTTGACGGATCAATTAGCTTCAAAAGATAACGGAATTATTAGATGCATGCCAATTTGGCCGTATTTGCCTAAATTGATCACAAAATGAGCCTAAACAGCGAAAAGTAAATAAAACATTTCCAATTTCTAACTAACTCACACAAAAGCATTTAAATGCGAGAATTGCTCGCTTATTAACTAAATAACACTAAAACCCATCCTAAAACCGTACCCAAAGATATGGGTTTTTTACCCCTATCAGTAACAAGCTCACACGATGTGTGGGAACCTAACATGTCGTGTGAACTTTCGAAATGAATCCCACACGTCGTGTGGCTCTTTAAAAAGTCTTGCAAATCAGATTTTACTCTCACTTGAGCTTTGTCCTTATTACAAGTTTGTCACTCCTTATTTACAACTCATGTCAATGTTAAAGATATCTCATATGAATAAGGTGTAAAAATATCTTTAACATTGACAACCAGAAGTAATTTTATCCCTAACGTCTAAAATGATGCAATTTTACTTCTAATATTTGTAACTTGGGTCAATTTCAAAAATAAACCATCAAACTATCTTTTCTATCATTAATCTTGTCATCTACACTTTACATTAGTAATAGATCACAAACATATGAATAGATGTGGAAAAAAAATATTGTCGAATTTAAAAATATTAATCTCTAATTCTATTATTAAATTACAAAAAAATGTAAACTTTTCTTTTTTTAGAATTAACTGATATACAACTGGTGCAAAAATAAGGAATACAATATCTGTGTTTTATAATAATATGTCAAATTCACCCAAC
Source organism: Euphorbia lathyris (assembly GCF_963576675.1). Taxonomy (NCBI): domain Eukaryota; kingdom Viridiplantae; phylum Streptophyta; class Magnoliopsida; order Malpighiales; family Euphorbiaceae; genus Euphorbia; species Euphorbia lathyris. Next base: position 27,457,155 of record NC_088917.1, on the reverse strand, counting down.
TTGCTAATATTAAGGGTATAATTGTTCCTGCTTGCCTATGTTATGGGTAAAATCACACCATTTTAGATGTTAAGAGGTAAAATTGCTCATAGCTATCAACGTCACAGGTATTTTTGCACCTTATCCCTTTAAAATTCTTCTATAAATAACTCTAATTTATAAGTATTTTTCATCCAAAAAGCTTTCGTTTTCTCTTATATTTTATGCATTTTAAAAAAAAAATAGATAATACCCAAGATCAATATAGCTAATATTACTCTTACGTTGAAAACTGCCAAAACTTAGAAAATCAAAACTCCAAAATCCAACCCCAAATTTATCTAATTTTCAAATATCTCTGACCCGACCCACTCCGCAAAGTTACCAATATGATCCAAATATGTCATATGTCCCAAATCCTCAAATCTACTACCATCGTCATCCCGACTATTACTACCCGTGTAATCGTCCAATGATGTCGAGCTACCATGTATCATCCAGAACCTTTTGTGGTTCATGAAAATACAAGGGAAATTAATCCACCATGTAGCAAGGATCTCCAACTATTAGGTCAGTTTTCGAGTTTGAAGCTTATACAACCGAAGTTCCTGAAGTGTGGGAATAATATGTGAACATGGGAAATAAGCAAAAATCATCGAGGTTGAAGTTTACCACAATACACGATATACATTTATGCACGAGTTGGTTTATAATATCAACAAATCTAATGATGGGCATTGATCAATCAAGTGAGATTATTGGGAAAAAATCGCAAGTTACTACAACAAGTTCAGGACATAAGATTCGGAGGTGAACAATGATTCTTCTTCAAACCATTGGTACAAAATTACTAAACAAGTCTCCAATTTTAATGCGTGCTACATACAAATTAAGGATATCCACCTGAGCGACCATGGCAAACATAAATCATAGTAAGGCCATTAATTGTACACTAGTAGAGATAATAACCACAATAAATGTACTTACATTCATTGTTGGGAAGTCCTCAAAGACCAATCCTATGTGGCACGAGTTTAAAAATAAATACAAGGAAGATGGTTCTTTGAAGAGGATAAAGATTTCTGACTCAAGTGTCTGCGCTTCATCGTCCTTAAATTGTGATACAAGTGAAGTTGTTAACATTGCAGCAGCAATGGAAGACTGTCCAATAGGTCAGAAGGCATCTAAAAAGAGGCAAAAGGTAAAATAAACAACTAAAACAAAGTTGATCTACCTAGATTTACAGTTTAGGAGGTATATCTGTGTTGTTTTGGTTATTTTAATGTTAAATCCTTTAGGTCCAATGAAGTTTCTCTAAAAATGATGAATTCATGTATAAAATTTGGGCAGAATAACCGTAGCATTAGCATGATGAAGAAAGTAAAAACAAAAATCAAAGGAAAAGGGTAAAAAGAAGATTAGAGAAAAGTAAAAAAAGAACAATACCTTAGAGTGTAAAGAAGTAGATCATCGGTGATGATTGGCCGGTTGAAGAAGATCGGCATGGTTGTGGTGAGAGTTTCTATTGAGGAGAAGTTTCTTTCCTTTTTCTTTTGATTGTTGACTTACATATCTGACCTAAAACAATACGTTATATATTTCTTTTCTAGTGAACACATGATCGTCCCTGGGCATGAGCAGGAGAGGCACTTGTCCAGGGCCCAATGGTTGGATGGACTCAAAAATAATAATAATAATAATAATAATAATACAGAAATTATATTTTTAGAAGATGCAACGATTACGGAAATAATTTTAAGCCTAAATAATTTGTAGCACATATCTAAGCACAATGGAGGGGTCAAAAATAATCTTTTTAAAAAGATGTAGAAATTAAAATATCAAAAAATATAATTCATATGTTTAAACAGTCACAACATGCAAATTTATTATTATATTTTCTTATAATAATTTTTCACATGTTGATGCACATCATTTTTTTTTAAATAAAAGTGTTGCAAATGTTTTGGCCAAAATTGTTGATATTAGCATTTGAAATTCTTGAATTTGTTAAAGTAGCAGATTGTTATCTAAATATTTCAATTGCATTTCGAATTCTCTTACTATGCCAGTGACTGTTATGTTTGCTGAAAAAAATTTCAAAATAAAATTATTGAAAAACTATTTGAGATCACCAATGTCTCAAGAAAAATTAAATGGTTTAGCAATTCAATCAACTATCCTCTCTTTCATTATCTCTGTTAATTCCTTGATTATCTCCGTTGATTTTATGTTGACTCGGACTTTGTTTCCAAGTTGATATGAGTAAATGGAAACAAAACATTTAAGCAGAAACTAGAATCTAATATGCCAGATTTGATAATGGTTTTTATGATCTTTATTCTAATCCCTCACATACGAATAATTATTAGCTTCAAATGTGTACGGAGTTGAAATTGAATAATACTTTCATTTTTCTAAATAATCATCATGTCTTAGAATCATCCTATTGTGTTTGGCAGTGCAAAAGCAAAACACCTTCTCAGCACATAATAATATTAATTAAATAATTTTAATTTTTCCAGACTGGTACCTGTGCTGGGTAACATTTTCATTTTTCAAATTTGATCGATAATGATCTCAAAATAAAAAATCTCAAGAATTAAATTATATTTTAAGTAAATTTAATTTTTCAGCTTTTTACATTTGAGATCATTTATGTGTTTTTTTATCAAAGAGAAAATTAATATTTAGAGAGAAAAAATTTGAAAAATAAAAAATATGGTTCTATAGTAAATATGATATTAAACAACTTTAATTCTTGAAAATTTTCATTTTGAGATTGTTATCGGCCAATTTTGAAAAATGAAAATTTTACAAATAAAAAACACTATAATCTGAATAAAAAATATTAAACTACACGATTTTATTTGAAATTAAAACTATATTAAACTCACTCTAATAAAAATGAATTTAATAAAAAAGTACAATATGTGGTTGCTTGTTATACCCATTAAAAATCCTCTAAAGTAAATTCAAAAAGTATAATAGAATGCACATGTGTAGAAATTAAAGATTCTTTTTCTCTTCCTTTTTATACAACTGTGTTCATCTTCGTCACAATAGTTAAAGAAAAGATATTGCAAGAATATTTTGCTGGAAAACATCATATGTAGATAAATCTAGGGTTTAAAGGATATAGACAATAAAGGTTATAATAGTTGTTATAGATTTAATCTCTAATTTTAAAGCAACGGATAATATCAATCAATATACAACAGATTTAGGTTTATCTCTTATAGTATACAAAGATTATCAAGATACAGAGACCTATTTGAAGATTTTTCTGGAAAAGAAAAAGAAAAGAAGAGCCACAAGCATGTCACTGGTCTTTATCTGACCGAAATAGACTTTTGAGTTGCCAAGGGCATTTCAGTCTTCTTAACTCAATCAGGGGCAATTTTGTCCAAACACATTAATAGTATATTCCAGAAGCTTGAGAGCACATGGTATGGTGCACCGTATAAATTACACAATCAAAACAATCACAAATCTCCACCATTGAGTTTAAGTCCTAAAATCAAAGCACCAGATTGCTCAAAGTGTCACTGTCCTTTTGTCCTTAATCCCTTAGTGTAATTGCATTATTTGTAGGGCAAACCTAAGAACAATATAAATATGTAAGTTCTAAGGTTATTAAAATCAATGAGAATCAAAACAGTAAAAAAGGTTTCCCCTTTTTACCTCATTCATTTTCTTATAGCACAGATCTATTGATTAAACGAACCTTTAGCTTCATTTCACCGATCTAGATGAAAGAGAAGAGCAATCATTGTTGTTCCATGAACTAAAAACCCGCACCGAGATAGGAGGGGGCAACTTGGGCGAGCATGAAGAGAATAATTGACTTTTACATTATCGTATTTTCTTTACCTTGTGTTCTTACGGGGTGTTTGTTAGGAGGGATATAGGAGGTGGAATAAGGATAAAAAAAACACGAGATAAGTTATCCCGTGTTTGTTTGGGAGATAGAAAAGTGAGACAGATGAGGGATAAGCCTCTTATCCCTCAAATCTTATACCCAAGAAGGGGTGATATAAAGAGGTGGGATAAGCTCTTGCGATTTTAATAGGATGGAAAAATCCGTCTTATCCCTCAAATTAATGTTATGTAGTTTAAATAAGGTTAAAATAGTAAAATGTATTATTTTATCTCTATCCCTATCACACATACCAAACATTAAATAATAATTCTCGACTATCATATTTTTATCCTTATCTCAACCATTTATCCTCATCTCTATCCCAACTTTTATCCTTATCTCTGTCCCAATAGAATACCAAACGCCCCGTTAGGGTAATTAGTGTTTTAGGTTTAGCCTTCATAACTATCTATTTATATCTAGGTTAAACCTAAACCATAGTTCTAACCCTAACCCTAACTGATAAAGTTACGAACGGGTTTTAAATAGATCAATAAATGGACAAGACATATTTACTTTATTTAATCATATAAGAAACTGAGAGTTATATTTCAAAATATGATATTATAATTTATAAAAATAATTTAATTAACATGAGATGAACTATTTTTCTATATATATTTATATCACAAATAATCATATATATATATATATATATATATATATATATATATATAATACGATGTTAAGATAAATCGAAATAACACTTAAATTGAAGAGATAAGATATAAAGTTCTATAACTATTGAAGAAAATGGATTTAACTTCTAAGTAAAAAAAGATAATGCAATCTTAATCCTAATAAATAGTCAGTATAATTTTAAAACTAATTAATGAAATGAGTTTTTTACTAATATAATTTTATATTTTAAATATGTTTCAACTTTCAGCGTATTTACTATCCAACTGCATATTTTAATGTACATTTTCTATTAATGAAAAAACGATTTTTCATCAATTAGTATATTTGAAATTACACCAACCGAATAAATTTTAACTTTAAAATTATATTATTCTCTATAATGAAAGTTAAATTTGTTTTTCCTTAATAATTATAAAACTAAGCTAAATTTATAAATTATCCTTAATTTTAATTTGTAATGAGGTTGGAAAGGAGATTATGAAAGAGATGAGAGCAGCAAAAAAAACATGGGTAGGGACCGCGTCGGCTGGCGCAAGATACTGAAAATCTTTATGGGGATCGAAGCCAGCCCACAGAAGATCACGTGGTCCTCTTAAGAAGATCGCTACCACTACCTCCGCTTTCAGCACCGCCAACCCCAAGCCAAGCCAAGCGTGCATCAAAAATGAAAAGAGAAGCATCATTATTTTAAAGTACATTTTATAAAGGACATCGCCAGACTCGTGTTTGTCTATTCTTTATTTTTTATTTAGTTCCATCTATTATGTTTTTTTGGATTTTAATTAATATGTTTTGTACTCTTTCATTTCAATCAATAAATCCTTATTCTTATTAATATTTTTCAATTCTATGGTCCACTAAATTATTATTATTATTATAATAGTTCAATTATTATTATTATTATTATTATTATTATTATTATTATTATTATTATTATAAGGTTCATCTTATTATTCCAAATTTCTGGTGGAACAATAAGGACATACCTCTAACTAATTCTTTTTTCTTTTATTTCTGAAAATGATAGATATTCTCACTTATCAATTAACCATGGTCCACTTACAATTAATTAATATTCTTTATTTACAACTTTTTTTATATAGTGTTAAATTGTTGAATAGTTATTTTTTCTCTATTTTTGTATATAGTATGAATTTTTAATTAAAATGAATAATTATTGTTAAAATTTCCTCATATTTTAGATGTTAATTTTTGTCAGGCTTAATACACCGTTTGTTTCCTGAACTTGTCTAAAAAATTTAATTGGCTTCTGAACTTTCAAAATGTCCCAATAGTCTCCTCGGCTTGTTTAAAATGTAATCAATTAATTACTCGGTTGCAAAAATAGTAACATGCGAAAAGTGTGTTGCACGTATCTTGAAAAAGTAAAATGACCAAGGTCGGGATATAGAGTTCTAATATTAGAGAACACGAGTTTTAAAGTTGAGCAATTAAGAATTTTTTTTAATATGTTTTAATCTAGGAAAAAAAGGCATCATTAAGCCTTCGATCTTTCATTTTTTGGTTCATTAAGCCCTTGATCTTTTATTTGGATACATTAATCACTGATCTTTTATTTTTGGTCTCATTTGATGACCAAATTAGTAAGTTGTGAATATGTAATTCTGTTAAAAAGACGTTATTAACTTTATATGTATTTGAAATTATTAAAAAATATATTTTTTACAGTTTTCTTATAACCACATTACATATCGAAAACTGCTTTCAAACAATGAAAAGTTGCAAATTTCGAATGCAGCCTGTTAACCAAATTTTATGTTCAAAATTAATAACAGCCTGTTAACCCAATTTTATGTTCAAAATTACTTTTTTTTTTGGCATCAAGGGTTTAATGAGACAAAAAAATAAATGAACATGGGTCTAATGTATTCAAATAAAAGATCAAGGGCTTAATGAACCAAAATATGAAATATCAGAGACCTAATGATGCTTTTTGCCTTTAATCTATTTTAAGAATTATGTAATAACATTGTAAGACGCGTGTAATACATCTTTCTCATGTAGCTTACTTTTTTTTGCAACAAAATAGTTAATTGATTACATTTTAAGCAAGCTGAGAGAACTATCGGGACATTTTAAGCAAGTTGATGGGAGTATCGGGACATTTTAAGCAAGTTGAGAGGACTAACAGGATACTTTAAAAGTTCAAAGAACTAATCAAACTTTGTCAATAAATTCAATAAACAAATTATGTATTAAGTTTTTTTTTTACTTAATTAATGTCATGGCTTAGTTATGAAATTATATCCATTACCACTGTACATTTTTCTTATCATAAATAAGGATGATATTTTTTTTTAAAACCAAATAAGGATAAATTTTAAATTTTAATAATAAAACAAACATGTAGATGATCAGGACATCCATATGAAGCAAGTAGAGGAGCCCTTGTGAGTTAGGTGGATATCTAGAAACTGAGCAAGGAAGATCATACCACGTGTTACCCATACCATACAACGTGTGAGATTGATGATGTGTTTCTGCTTCTCCAAGTGCAATTCACACGATGTGTCACTAATGCCACATGTCATATGAACCATATGTGTGCCATCCTTAAATCTGTTCGGAAGAAAAGGCCACGCGACGAGTCCCTCACTAACTCGTCGTGTGAAATGCTCGAATTTCAGCCCATCCGACATGTCTCTAGAGCCACATGACGTGTGATGTTACTTCATCAGTAAGTTCTGCAAGTCTGCCGCTTTCTGCATCATGTTGTATTTACCGTTTTTCCATTACTTAATTATTGTCTTGCCATTTGGCCTATTTTCTTATTTTCCTTTATATTATTTACACTCATTTTGCCTCTATTATCTAGATAATATTAGTATTGCATAGAGAGGTATTAAGTCTTTTTGCACCTAGTGTTATGGAGGTACATATGCCTCATAGTTTGTAAAGAAAAAAATTGTTATCAATTTAATACACTTTCTTCTCGATTGGAGGCTAATGTTCATACCTTGTTGGGATTATTTTCTTATAGTTTAGCTAGAAAATAGTATTATCTTTGTTGGTTTACGATCAAAACCTTCAATATTATTACAATATGTATCAGTTGGTATCAAAACTGATATTTTTCCTAACACGAGACTTCTTCGGTAATGGTTCAATTGAGAATCCCACAAAACACCATGGAAGCATTTGATAAGAAGATCGATGACTTGAGAATCGAGGTGAGAGAGCAAGTACGAGTGCAAAATAAAGAACGAAGACATGCGGAAGAGCAACTAACAGCACCCGTGGAAAGGATGAGAGTAGAACTGTCACACCTGACCCAAAACGACATCAGATATGAACGGAAGACAGGATAACGAACGCCTATCGGTCTGAAATACGAATCTATTTTCTAATAGATAAAAATTTAGCCGGACTACCTAAATTTTATTTAATTATTTGGCTTGGACTTGATAATTCTATCAAGCTTCCTACTTATCCCGAATGCCTTTTAATATTTAAATCGGGAATCAAAGCCACGTAGTTCTACCTATTTTAGGTAGTTCTCTTAACTTAGGTAGTTCTTTTAATTTATTGAGACGTTGACGTTGATTGACACGTTAATGATTTAACTGTATACTTCACTTTATTATTATAGAATTTTATATATATAAATCATTCTATCAAAACGAATCAAATCAAATGAACGTTTTATCAAACCAGCTCATAACCAAACACTTAAAACCTTATATTAAAACCTTATATCAAAACCAATTCCTAATCAAATAAACGTTTTATCAAAACGAATCAAATCAAATAAACGTTTCGTCAAACCAGCTCATAACCAAACACTTAAAACCTTATATCAAAACCAATTCATAATTAAATAAACGTTTTATCAAAATCTGTAACAATCAAATCATCACACATTGCAAAAACATAATACAAAACTCGTGTGTGTCCATCCTCGAATTCCACCCGTGTAGTTTCTTATAACATCAACAATATAAATAATCGAGATATCTCATTCATATCTCGTTCCTTGCCTAACGTTAGGACTACCAGCCGTGCACTCTGGCCATACTGCCCTTAGGTATGGTCTTACAACTTACAACTCCTACCCCGAGCAATCTTAGATGGACAAAACTATTTTATCTTTCTTTCAAAATATCACAACATAAAAGTCATATTTGGACTTCATTCCAAATCACAGAAATGATTGCCACGTATGCTTTCTATAGTTAAATGATAGACACACGTATTTTAGAAGACTTAAAATATTGACATGTAACATCAAGGTGTCATTCACATCTTTCTTATTATTATCAAATGTTAATTTTCTTTTCATTTGTAAAATTACTATTTTACACTTACTACAATGTAAGTATAACATATTTTGAAATTTCTAACCTCACCGTATAATTTTTTTAATATTTTATATAATTCCAAAATGGAGGTATAAAGACAATGAATTTAGGACACGGACGTGACAAGAACTTTTCACACCATCCAACAAGTCTTGGGAGGTCATCCAATAAGGAATGAGAAAAACCTTATTCCACGACCACAACAACCACCATCGTCACCTCCACCTAAGAGGAACCCATTTCCATTGAATATGAATCAAGAAGGTATGAGACCTCATGAGGTAAGACGATCTAATTAGCTCTTCGTAAATGATAATGTTAGTGATAGCGATGAATTTGAGAATGATGTTGGGCATGTTGAGCATAACGATTATGGGCATGATAGAGATGTTGGGTTTATGGGGGAAAAATTTGTTTGTGGTAATGAGTGTGCTAGGAATGCACATAGTAATAACTTTGATAGGGATGATGCATTCAAATTGAAAGCGGGCTTGCCCGCTTTTGGGTGATTTAGACATTGAGGGGTTTTTAGATTGCTTGTCGAGGTAGAGCGCTTCTTTGAATATGCAGTTATTCCAGAACAAAGGAAAGTTCAGCTAGTTGCTTACTGGTTAAAAGGATGAGCTTCAGTTTGGTGGGATCAGTTGAGACAAAGGAAAAGAAGGGGTGGTAGGGAGCTAATTAGACATTGGCTTCGGATGAAGGCAATGTTGAGAGAATTGTTCTTGTCGTTGAATTATTAGTAGTATATTTACATGTATGCTCACAAGGGAACCGAAGGATTCATGAGTATACCTCCAAGTTATTAAGGGTATCGACAAAGGCTAACTTGTCTGAAATCGAACCAAAAGACCTCTATGTACTTGGAAGGTTTAAGAACAATATCCAGGATTGGATAGGGACTCGGATGGTTATCCAGGTACAAAATGCTTAGAAATTGGCATTAAAGGTGGATTCTCAGTTGAGTGTGAGGAGTCGAGATAGTTATCATTGACCCGAAGGAGAGCGTTCGTCTTTCGGAAAGGAGGTACCGAGGCTGATGGACAAGGGGAAGTAAGTAGCCCGTTCTGGCGGAGTGAAGGCTCCAAATGTAAGGCACCAACTAGGGATGTGAGGCCATTTAGGGGAGCACCACCACCTCATAGGGGCAACAATCCATATGCTAAGTCGGCACCTTTCAAGTGATTTAGGTGCAATGAGTCGATACATCACTCTAATGAATGCCCTAAGAGGAGAAGTACCAATTTAGTGGAGCGTTATGAGGAAGATTATGAAGATGGTGAGGATGGTGTGTATTGAAAGCTGATTGACAATGAGGATAATAAAGAGTTTGATGAGGCTTATGTCACCCATGTTGTGAGGAGATTGCTTGTATCTAATTGAGTGGAGGAGGACCAACGACACCAATTATTCTGGACTCATTGTTTAATGCAAGGGAAGAGATATAATATGCTCATTGATAGTGGTAGCTAAGAAAACATCATTAGCAATGCCGCCGTCAACAAGTTCGGATTGATTGTGGAGGCCCATCCTAGCTCATATAATGTGGGGTGGATCAAGAATATGGGAAAGCTAAGGGTCACTCGATGGTGCAAGGTGCATATTGTCATTGGGAATTACGAAGATGAGTAGTGGCGAAACCAGCCCAGGGCTCGGGGAGGCTCCGACCCCTCCGGCCGCCAGCTCCACCATTGAGTAAAATCGGATCGGTAGTTGATAGCCCCCCTTAATTTTAGTATATTAAGTCGTGTTTGTAGTATTATTTCAAGATGTTAAGATGGTTGGGTTGGTTAAAAGGTGTATTTTATTGTAAAATGTTATGGCTCAAACCCCTTGAATCCTTTTTTTTTTTTTATCATGTTGAACGCTAAAAAAAATTAGCCCCCCAAGTCTTAAATCATGGCTCTGCCACTGAAGATGAGGTCTATTGTGACGTCTTAGACATGGATTCATGCATGCTCTTGGAAAAGCCTTCACAATATGATAAATATGTTATTATACGGGAGGCGGAACACTTATAAGTTTATGAAGGAAGGGATAAAGTACATTCTCACCCGTATGATGAGAGTGCCTAGTTCGATTAAGAAGGTCGCTCTTATTTATCTATCAATCTTTTATAAATTACGAGATTTTTTTTTCCATTTGATTTATAATTTGTAACCCAAATATCTATGTAGTAGAATGTCTTTATTTTATTTTTTTCAGCCCCCTTTCCATCCTAAAATTATCCTTATAATCCTTGGATTTTCAAAAAAGAAATAAATCTTATACATCATCTCCAAACTTTGCAAAGTTTTCATTCTAAAAAGAATCTCTCATCTTCTTTCTTTTCATTGTTCGTGTTTTATTATAAGAACTTCATTCTAATCTAACAGTTTAAGTAAAGTTCTAAAAATATTTTTATTCCTTTAAATGAATGTCTCTTAGACTTGAAGTATGCTCATTTTAGTAATATGGCGTTGAAATTCTGTTATATTTTATATAGGAGGTTTTTTTTTTTGAATCAAAGAATGAAATTTATTAACTTGAATCAAGAAGAATAACATCGCTAATGAAGTGAGGGGCATTATCCCATTCACCACGAACAGACTCAGAATTTACTGCCTTTGCTAAGCAATGAGCAGCAGAATTCGCTGAACGACAAACAAAAGAGACCGAAACTGAATCCAGCTCTTGTAACAATTGATGACACTCAAAAATAAGATCCTGTAAGTATGAAAAACTAAAGGAAAAATGCTGAATTGCAGAAACTACTGATAGACAGTCAGTACGAACAATAACATTCCTGAGGCTCTTCGATTTTATCCAAGAAAGCGCTTCCCTAACTGCAATTGCCTCAGCCATTATTGGTTCATAAACCCCATCCAAGGCCCCGTGATAAGCATATATACAAACTCCTTGTGCATTCCTTACAATAAGTCCCATTGAACAGTAACCTGCTGTAGTGAAGATACCTGCGTCAACATTACAAGCCAGTATCCCTTCCGGCGGTTTTTGCCATTTCGAGCTCAGAGTCGGTGATCCCAGGTTTCTTTTACTACGAATTATTTGTGCTTCACTCCAATCAGCGATATCCTTCTTAGCCTGAGATACAATTGTTGTTGGACTATTCCGCTTCTGATCCCAAACAACTGCATTCCTATTTTTCCAAAGATGCCATGTGACATACGCAATGCTAGTAACATCAACAGCTCCTGGATTTTGAATCTTCTCGCCAAACCACTGCATAAAATCTCTCAGATTCTCCATACGCTGATCCGAGAAGAAACCTTCCCAAACTGATTTAGCCGTTGGACACAAAAGAAATATGTGATTTTCATCTTCATTGAAGTTAAAACAAATAGGACAGATGTTAGGTTGGGTACTATGCTTTTTAGCTAAATTAGCCATTGTGGGCAAACAAAGAGAAAAGAGCCTCCAGATACAGTTAACAATTTTGGGAGCAGCTTTAATCTTCCAAATACCAGCCCAAAGCTTTTCCCTTGGAATTACCATAGGTAAGCTACATGAGATCATCTTTTTATATCCACTCCGAACCGAGTATAAACCCTCCTTCTCAAATTGCCAATACCAACTATCTTCCTTTGTTATATCACGCCTCGGAATGGTTTCAATGAGCTTCCTGTCTCTTTCATTAAAGATATTCCTAATCATATCCAGCTTCCATCTTCCATTATCATTTAGTAAATCACATACCTTGCCCGTAGGGAGTTGAATATTCGAGACATTCTCAGGTATTGGTTGAGTCGCTGCTGGTAGCCAGGCATCTCTCCAGATTTCAGTTAAGGCTCCATTACCAATCTTCCTCCGTAAACCTTCATGTAAGACTTCACGACCTGTAAGGATAGATCTCCAAATATATGATGGGTTGTGACCGATTTCTGCCTGCATAAAATTAGAAGAGTTGAAATATCTAGCTTTCATAATTTTTGAGACGAGAGAATTTGGATTAGTTAAGATCCTCCATCCTTGTTTTGCAAGAAGAGAAAGGTTGAAGAGCCTAGTATCTCTAAACCCCATTCCTCCCTGTATTTTCGGTTGACATAGTCTTAGCCAAGATTGCCAATGTATCCCAGACTCTGAGTTACCCGAAGCTCTCCACCAAAACCTATTGAGTAGTTTATTCATCTGATCGCACAGTTGAGCTGGTAATAAGAAAATGCTCATGATATATGAGGGTATCGCTTGAAGAACAGATTTGATTAGTATTTCTTTACCCGCCCTAGACAAGAATTTCTCGTTCCAATTGTTCAATCTGTTCCAGACTCTATCTTTGATGTAGGAGAAACTGTTCATCGTGCGACGGCCAACTGAAATAGGAGCTCCAAGATATAGGCCCAATTCGTTGACCTCCGTTACTCCTATCTTGTTAGAAACAAGCTCCCGATCTTCCAGAGACGTCCCTTTGCTAAACAGAACAGAAGATTTCTGTAGATTGATACTTTGGCCAGATGCTCTTTCATATGTCTGTAAGCAAGACTGTATAATAGTGGCCTCTTGTATGTTGGCTCGGAAAAATAAGAAACTATCGTCTGCGAAAAACAAGTGTGGAATACTAGGTGTTTGTCTCGTTATTGAACATCCATGTAAGAGACCTGATCTCTCTTTGGATAGGAGTAATGCTGATAGGCCTTCTACGCAAATGAGAAAGAGAAATGGAGAAATCGGGTCTCCTTGTCGAAGCCCCCTGGTGGGTTCAATTGTTTCTAACTCTTGGTTGCCACATAGTATTCTATACCGTACCGTTGTAACACACATCATAACCTGATTGATCCACTGCGCCTGAAAGCCAATTTTCCTCATCATACTGCTTAAAAATTCCCATTCAACACGATCATAGGCTTCACTCATGTCTAATTTTAACGCTGCCAGCCCTTTTTTATTCTGCCTCATTGTTTTGAGTCGATGAAGAGCTTCATATGCTATAATAATGTTGTCAGAGATCAGCCTCCCGGGCAAGAACGCACTTTGTGTTTCTGAAATCACCGAATTTAAGACCTGCTTCAGACGGTTAGCCAACATCTTAGAAACGATTTTAAACAGAACATTACACAGGGCTATCGGTCTTAAATCAGTAACCAGTTCCACATTAGGTTTCTTTGGTATGAGTACGATCAGTGTATCATTTAACTTCTCAGGCATTATTGTTGGGTGAAGGATATTTAGGCACGCTGTAGTGACGTCATTGCCTACAACAGGCCAGAACCTTTGATAGAAGGCAGGATTTAATCCGTCAGGTCCTGGACTCTTGTCCGGATGCATTGAAAAGCAGGCTTGCTTAACTTCTTCCTCAGAGAACGGCCGTTTAAGCTCTAAGTTATCGGCTTCAGTAATATAAGGCTGAATTGCTGATAATATATCAGATGCTTCACTCCCTCTACTTTGAAAAATGTCAGTGTAATATTCTTGAATGAGTTGTTCTAACCCGTTACCTCTTCCCCTCCAAACTCCATTATCATCTCGAATTTCCTCAATTGCATTGTGTCTTTTCCTTGCAGAGGCATGAGCATGGAAATATTTTGAGTTTGAATCACCTTCTCTGAGCCAGAATAACTTCGCCCGTTGTTTCCAAAAATCTTCTTGACACTGAAGGATTTTAACATATTCTTTTGTTGCCTGTTCATACTGCTCTCTACCCCTGGTATCCATACGCATGTGTAGTCTAGCTCTTAATTCTCATAGAGTAGCAAGGGACTGATGGAATTGCCCTTCTAATTTCGAACTCCATTCCTGTAACGCTGCAGAACAGTGCTGTATCTTTTCCTCTATAGATCTGCTTGGGAGTTTCCAGGCCCTTTGTACAATTTCACCACACCGTTCTTCACGCAACCAACTGTTCTCGAATCTGAATTTTTTGCACGGCTTAGCCTGCACCCAAAGCCTCAATGTGATCAGTAAGGTCGAATGATCCGAACCCGTGGTAATTAAATTCTGAAGCCGAGATTCAGAAAACAGGTTCTTCCACTCGGTGTTAATTAAGGCCCTGTCAAGTCTCTCCTCAATCCATCTACTCGTCCCTCTTCCAACTTCCCATGTGAATGGATGACCTTTCATTGACATGCTTGATAATTCACAGTCTTCAATTGCAGCCTTAAAGCCCTCAAGAAGGCTAATGGGGTGAAAGTTACCCCCTCTTTTTTCCTCCTGGCATGTCAGGTCGTTAAAGTCTCCTATACAACACCATGGTCTTCTTGCCTGTTCGAATAATGATTTAAGTAAATCCCATGACGCTTGCCTTCTATATCTCTCAGGGTAGCCATAGAAGCCCGTTAATCTCCATTGAGGGAGATTGTTTAAATTGACAAGGGCGTCAATAAAATTCAGACTAGAAGCTTGAATAGTTACCGTAACTGAGCTCCTCCACATTAATGCAATTCCTCCTCCATGCCCCTGACCATCAACTACAAAACAGTTTTCAAACCCAATCTTTTTGCAAGCTTGTTTTACTTTATTTTCTTTGACCATTGTTTCCATGAGAAAAAGAACCAATGGCCGATGGACATGTATTAGGTCCCTTAGGACATTCACTGTCCGTGGATTGCCCAGTCCACGGCAGTTCCAACTTAACAGACTCATAATATCGGACGGGCCTGAATGCCAGGTCCCGTCTCCTCTCCGATTTGTAGCTGTGCGGTGCAGTCTGTTTCAACATCCATAGCTGCTTCACATGTTCTCTGTCTTTTAGGAACTATGCTAATCCCATCCACCATACTATGGTCCTGATATTGTTCTGTATTTTGGCCCATGTCTGTACGATCACCTAATTCACTTTGATTCTCAAAACTTTCGTTTGTAGGATCACACAGCCATTGCTTCCCAATTTGCATACCAGGCTTACGTAATTGGGCTCTTAGGAAACTACCATATCTTCTCTCTGATGGTCTGGCCGGATTGTCGAATAAAAGAGTACAGAACTTATCTACATGCCCTATCACCCCGCAGTAGAAACAGAATTGGGGAAGACGTTCGTACTTAAAGTCTACCCAAAACCACTTTCCTCCTCTACGCTGTATATTCTGACCCAATTTCAAACTCATGTAACATTGATAGTAACTTTGATGCGCAAGAAACTTCTCCTGAGTCCAGTAAAGTTCTTAGGGTCTGCTTCTATGAAGTGTCCGATATTGTTACCTAGGGCTTCACAAACAGCTTCAGTTTGAAATTCAACAGGGAGAAAATATACCTGAATCCATAGGATTAGGTCATTGAGTTCCACATTTGTTGCTTGTTCTGATGTTAGGAGTTTCCGAAGAATTAATAGATTTTGGTTAAAAGTCCAGGGACCGTCATTGAGCACTCTCTCAAGATCGAGTTCGTGATAGAATTGGAACAAATACCTCCCTTCGACTTCTGTTTCAGTTATGGTTACGCCTTTAACTGGTCTCCATATTGCGGCTAGGGTATTCTTCATGGATTCGAAGTGTATGTTCTTGAGAGCCAGAAATTGCCCTACGACAAACAAGAGTTGACGATCAGTTTCCGCGATGAGAAGATCGTCGCCTAGGGTAAGACCTTCTTCTTCCTTATCTTCAAGATTCAATCGTACATAATCATCGATTATATTATTGTTGCCTGCCATGGAAGATTAATACGATTTGGTGATTCTGAGATTGTCAAGATAGGGGATTTTTGCCGAGAACTTCGTAGTGCTTGACAGAGGGCAGAGCGATTAGACTGGGTTAGTTTGTGAATCTGAAATTGACACAGAGAATAATTCGGATTGCTTTAGGGAGAAATGGAAGATTAGATTGGTTTAGATTTTCATCACAGTTGAATGGGCTAGGTTTTCATCTCATAAGAGAAGACATAAGAACACTCCAAGAGGAGAGAATTTTAAAATTAAATTTATATGAGGTTTTATATAGGAGGTTATGATACTATATTCACCTCTAAAAACTTAAACTAATAAATAAATTTAAAAAATAGTTTTAAAGTAAGTTTCAAATATAATATCTATTCTTAAAACTCTACTCAAAATAATGAAGATTTGCAAAAGAGGAAGATACACGACTCTTGTTTTAGTTGACATGTGAAAAATGTTGAAAATGAAAATTTTTGTGGTCCTAATTTAAAATTAGCTTCTTATGTGACATATACAGAATTTTATCTTTTGGCTACAGAATATTTTTAAAAAATTCTCGAAGGATGAGTTCCAAGTAATTATGATTTTAGATATTGAATCAGCTTTTTTTTCCCTACAAATAAATATTGAAGAATGTGATTTTTTGTAATAATTAATCTGATTGTTGAGAATTGTCTTTAGATGGATGGATCCAATTAAATTTTATTGTATACATTAAATCTCAAACTCAAATTTTTTAATTTAAACAACTTGATCTTTATCCTCTCAAGCCGGTCTTAATTGGTGCATGAGGTGATTTTTTTATTTCACTAATAGAAAAAATAGTACACTTCGATATAAGTAATTCAAAATTTATAGATCAGTAGTATATTCGAAGAATTTAAATCTGCATTTTTAATATCATAGATCAGAATAGACCAATGATAAATAATGCTTGAAATGTTTTTTGGCACATGACAGGAAACAAACTCTACCCAAAATCGATTTGAAAGTCTTTTTCTTTAAGAATTACTTCATAATTTTTCAATGAGTCATATTTATGTGGTGGTAGACAAACCACAATCACCCAAATAGGGAGAAATACAAGAAAAAAAAATTCAAATAGAAAAAAACTACCAAATATACCATAGTAATAAATTGTTTAAAAAATATTTATTCGATAAAAAAAAACCAAATACAGTTTGAAAGCAAGTTGAGAATTATTCAATCTATAAGCAGTTTTCATTTATGAAAACAAAAGGTTTTTTAGCCTACATTGAAAACTAATTACAGCAAAACTTTTATATAGGAATAACTTCTATTTTGTTATAAAAAAACTCGGTTTCAACTTGGTAATAACCTCTATAATCAAACTCTATTTAGTAATAACCTTCCAATTGTTAAACAATAGTTTGGTTCCAAGTGTATTCCTATATAGAGGTTTTACTGTAGTATGTTAGGATCAGAAGTGATGAAAAAGATGAGAATACATGTGCAGTAAAAACTCAAAAAGTCTAAGCTAATATATAGAATACAAATGTATAAATATGTTAGGCACATAAAAAATAAGGAGAGGGCTCTTGTGAGAACACTTCCTTATGGTGAGAACACTCAAAACTACGCCGTTTTGAGTATAAAAATTAAAAAAAAACATTGCTTCTCATGAGATTTGAACCTCAAACCCTTCAATTACACTCTACACTGCTTACCACTAAGCTAATTAGTTTACTTATGAATTATGTTGCGCTCTGCTTAATATACAACTTCCATTTTAGCTTCTATTATTTAATATTTGATGCATGTACTTATTAATATCGATTAAATTTGCATAATAATGTATTATTAATAGGAAAAAATGTGCATAATAATGAATTATTAATAAATAAAAAAAATTCAAGAACATGCTCTAATTTCTTATTTATTTAATTCCTCTATATTTTTGTAATTTATGTTTTAAAATGTTAAGGACGATATTTTAAATATTGTTACATATGTTCTAACCTTTATAATTTGTGTTCTAAAAATTAAGTATAATGTTTTAAAAAAACCAGTAAATATGTGGACCATTTTTGCATTTGTTCTATGATATAATTTATAACTCATATTCTAAATAATATAACATATGTTCTAAAAAACATAATGTATATTCTAAAATTTATAGTTTGTGTTCCAAAAATTAAGTATAATGTTCTAAAAAAATCAGTAAATATCTGGATCGTTTTTTCATTTGTTCCAAAAATATAATTTATAACTCATGTTCGAAAAAACATAACACATGTTCTAAAAAATATAACATATGTTCTAAAAAACATAACGTATGTTCTAAAGTTTATAGTTTGTGTTCCAAAAATTAAGTATAATGTTCTAAAAAAATCAGTAGATATCTGGATCGTTTTTTCATTTGTTCCAAAAATATAATTTATGACTCATGTTCGAAAAAACATAACACATGTTCTAAAAAACTTAACGTATGTTCTAAAGTTTATAGTTTGTGTTCCAAAAATTAAGTATAATATTCTAAAAAAATCAGTAGATATCTGGATCGTTTTTTCATTTGTTCCAAAAATATAATTTATAACTCATGTTCGAAAAAAACATAAGACATGTTCTAAAAAAACATAACGTATGTTCTAAAAAATATGTCGTACGTTCTAAACTTCATAGTTCGTGTTTTAAAAATTAAAATATATGTTGTTTCAAAAAAAAAATTAAAATATATGTTCTAACGTATGTTTTAAAAATATATTTTCTTATATAACATAAATTACAAAAATATAAAGGAATTAAATAAATAAAAAATTGGAGCATGTTCTTGGATTTTTTTTTCTATTAATAATTCATTATTATGCACATTTCTTTTTTTCTATGAATAATTCATTATTATGCATATTTAATCGATATTAATAAGTGCATGCGTCAAATATTAAACAATAGAAACTACACGGACAATGGTATATTAAGCAGAGCGCATCATAATACACAAACAAAGTAATTGGTTTAGTGGTAAGCAGTGTTGAGTGTAATTGAATGGTCCAGGGTTTGAGCCCCATGAGAAGCAGCTTTTTTTTTAATTTTTTATACTCAAACGACGTAGTTTTGAGTATTCTCACCATAAGGAAGTGTCCTCACCTAAGAGGAGGTTCTCACTTGATCCCTCCCCAAAAAAATAATAATATATGATATATCGATCTATCAATCAAATTTGTAGGGTAACTTAGGTCCATACATATTTAATTTATCAACCCTAATTATATAATTTATGCTTTTTACTTAGTTTTATCTTTTTAAATTTAGTAAGTTTTTTTTATGTAAATTAGTCAACAAATTATAGTTAGATTCCAGGCTTTGATTATGTAAATTAGTCAACAGATTTTAACTGGATTATATTGATTAGTCAACAAACTTTAGCTAAATTATAAGCGTCGTTATAGTAAGGAATCTGTATATATATTTTCGGGTTAGGCTATGCTTACTTTGTTTTTGACAAAATAAGCTTTACTTTATTTTTACACCTATATTTTCCCCTAGTCAATGAAATACTTACGAGTTCTAACTCTTTCATAGTATCAGACAAAATAAATTATAGGTTTGTGTTATCCAATGAATCACCAGGGTTACAAATGTTATAAGTTATCGAGTAGTGAAATATTATCTCCCGACATGTTATCTTTGATGGGAATGTTTTTCCGTTTGCTAAATTGCATCTTCTAATTCCCCCTTCTTATAATTTTTTGGATGCGGGGATTAATCTCAAGTTTCAATATACCATTCCTCTTGCACCTCTCACTCACTCTCCCTTAGCAACTAAACTTTCACCATCCACTACACCAAACGACGATTACAACCCCTCTACCCTTAGACCAGCCATGCCTTCCTTACCTCGTTCACCACAACTCACAAACCCTATTATGTCTCCTTCCACCGTCAGCCCAACCAGCCCACTCCCACCAACTAGCTCGCACACTGATGCCCCTCCTACTCAAAAACAGCCTCCCAAATGCTCCTACTCACTCTCCTTAAATGACTACCCATGCCCAACATAACATATTTAAGTTTCATTACATTCTAAATATTATATCTACCACTTCGACTATCATCTCTCCTTTGCTTACCAATCCAATGAATTCATTACATGATCAAAATTGGAAAATGGCCATGCAAGTTGAATACAATGCTCTTATTAAATATAAGAGGTGAGTCTTAGTACCTCGTCCCTCTAATGCTAACATTTATTCTGGATTTGCAGGCATAAAACAAATTCTGATTGGTCCTTTGAGCGGTACAAAGCTCCTTGTGCATGATATCAATGATTTACGACATTTTTCTCTACGTTGGGTTTTCTCACAGTATTTCAGATCACTCTTTATTTATTTATCACCAAGGCAAGGATATGGCTTACCTCCTTCTTTATGTGGATGATATTATCCTCGCTACTTCTTCATATGCTCTTCGGGACTCCATTTTGTGCATGAGAAAGTCGTACGAGGTCAAGTTCGTGCCTTACATGTTCCTTCCTGATATTAGCTGGCTGACATCTTTACAAAGGGTCTTTCATTGCAATTCTTTGATGACTTCCGTGCTAGTCTCAAACTCCATCCTTCTCCTGTTTCGACTATAGAGGTGTATTGAATTACATAAATAACATTGTATTTTTATGTGAATTAGTCAACAAACTTTACCTAGATTATAGACTTGATTATGTAAATTGGTCAGCAAACTTTAGTTAGATCATAGACTTGATTAGTCAACAAACTTTATATAGTGTGAAATCTATATATATGTTTTCACGAAGTCAATAAAATACTCACGAGTTCTAACTCTTTCATTTAGTTGTAAATTCAAATTAGAAGTTATCTTCTATTTTATTTTTTCTTTTGTTCAAAGTTTAGGTAAGGTAGAATTATCCACTCCCAAAATCAGAGAAAATCACAGATCTTGATGAAAATTTACATTGAAATTTTGTTTCATATTTATTTTGTACATTTAGGGATGACAACATGTAAGATACGTACAAGCAGGGGAGAAACATGACTACTAATTTGAAAAAAACAATAACAATAGTTCTACACACAAATATACGTGAAAACTACCCAAACAAATTGGGGTAAAAAAACTTAATCTGAAAAAATAAATGATCACAGTCTCAATCTTTTAAACCTTAAAAATTCAAGAGTGTGTTTTTTAATCAGATGTCTAGCTTATAGTAGATGGTGCTATTTATTCTAGTAATGAAAATCGGTCGGAGTTTGGTGATTTGATTGATCGTTATCGGGTTTTGCTTCAACAACATAACTTTTATTCAGTCTAGTTCATCCAGAGGCAAATTAACAAGATGGTTGATGCTCTAACTTTAGTGTTCCGGATTTTATTTCGCTTGGAATAGTAACTTCCTGTCCCATTAAGGTGTGTTAATAAAGTTTCTTTAAAAAAAAGATATACTAAATCATAAACATAATTTTTTGTTTTTGGAGATGGATAGATTGATATGATGTTGTCATACACATTTTGAAGTAAATGAACTTACATGATGATGCGGGGCATCTTTCCCTAGGATCGGGTCCGGACGAGGGAAGTCAGAGGAAGAACCAAGCACGAGTAGCAAGCGAGGAAAGAGGCCAAAACAATACAACACAACCGCTCAGACGCGCTCCGCGTGTACTTGGGCACGCTCCGCGTGTATTTGAGATTGACCCGGAGAAGGTCTGGAAGGTCACATACGCAGGGCTTGGATTGGGCACGCTCCACGTGGAAGAAAACACGCCCTGCGTACTTGAGGGTCTGATTCGGAGAAGAGCTCAACAACCAAAGTACGTCCCGAGTAGATCTGGGCACGTCCCGCGTATAATAGATACTGATCCAGAGAAGGGCTCACCAGCCAAAGTACGTCCCGCGTGGATTGGGGCACGTCCCGCGTATAATAGATACTGATCCAAAGAAGGGCTCATCAGCTAAAGTACGTCCCGCGTGGATTTGGGCACGTCCCGCATATAATAGATACTGATCCAGAGAAGGGCTCATCAGCCAAAGTACGTCCCACGTGGATTGGGGCACGTCCCGCGTATAATAGATACTAATCCAAAGAAGGGCTCATCAGCCAAAGTACGTCCCGCGTGGATTTGGGCACGTCTCGAGTACTTTCACTTCTTGTAATTGTGTTTCAACTTTTTTATGAATCAAATTATTAATCTTCTTGAAAGAAGCTTGTTAAGGTTTTCACCTTCAACAATGGGGATTTTATTATTCCTATGGATTTAGTCCATGAAATTGGGATCAACTCCTTCTAGTTAGCTAGAGAAGTTGTTATTCTTTGTTAGTTTACGATTAAAACTAACACGTTACGTATTCAGATAAAACAGATCTGTATCAGTTGGTATCAGAGCCGATCGTTTTCCTTGAACGGAGACTTCTTTCGACAATGATTCAACCGAGTTATTCACAAGCTTTAAAGGAACGTCTTGAAGCCGAGACACGGGAGATGGAGCTCCAATATGCCGAAATGTTGAGAAAGACAAGAGAGAACTTGGAGCAAGAAGAAATGGAGAGACTCCAAAGGGGAACCCGAAATAGTAGAAGACGGCAACGTCGAGCCCAACGGAAAAAGGATGAAGCAACTTCCTTTTTGCCTCCTAAGGATTCATCCCAAATCTGTCCTCTATTGCACAAGGAAAAGGTAAATCCAAAGCTTTCAATTCTTGATGTGGAAGTTGTGGGTATGCCTACTTTTGTTGAGGATTTGGTTGTTTGTGGTGTTAGCAATTTAAATTCTCATTGTGGAGTTGTTGATAATGAATTTGTGAATGAGGATTTAAATGTATGTGTGGATGAAGAGGAAGGGAGGCTTGTATGTGAGGACATGGGGAAGGTTGAATTTGTGTGTGGTAATATTGAGAAAACCCATGTTGAGAAAGGTACTCCCCAAGTGTTTGATGAAATGCCCATTAGGCATAGGCACATATGTGTGCTTAGAGACATTGAGGATATTTGTCTTGAAGAGTGGGAGAAGGGGTTTGGGCTTGTTAATCTCTTTGAGGAGCATGGTGAAATTCATTTATGTGTGGAGATTGATGGCTATGGTGATGGGAGAGATGTTGGTGGTTCTACCATGTTAGATTGTAGCATGTCTTTTGAGTCGGAAGACTTGGCACGTGAATTAGTCGGTTCGAGTTATGGAGAGGAGTGGAAGGAAACGAAAGGTCATGGGAAAAGACGGATCGTGGATGAAGATGGAAATGAATTTGAGTATGACCATGAAGAAGATGAGTTAGAAGAGGAGATTGATAAAGAGGAGAACCAATCCGAGAATGAGCTAGAAGGAAATGTTGAACATGCTTATTGTGAAGGCGAATTCGAGGGGGAGGTTGAAGAGAAAGAGCACGCTTCCGTAGATGAGATATGTGAGGATGGTGAACTTTGTCATAGTGCATATGAGTTTGATTATGATGAAGATGGTAGAGTTTACCATGGGGAGGATGAACGTCAAAGCATTGAGTGGAACCAATATGGGGCCGCTTATGAGGAAGACGAAGATGGGGTCTACTATGATGAGAATGGGGGTCGGTGTGTTGAGTGGGATCGACACGGGCTCCGTATGAAAATGATGAGTGTAGATTCTATTGTGATGATGAGTTGGAGGATGTTGAATGGAACTACAACGAAGATATCCATGTGTATGATGGAAGTAGGTTCCATCGTGATGATGAGCTGGAAAATGTAGAGGGGAACCGAAACGAATGAGCTTATGATGAGTATGATGAAGGTCAGTTCCGAGATGACTATGAGTCGGAAAATGTAGAGTGGGACCGAAATGAAAATGCTTATGATGATGAAGAAAATTGGTTCCAAGATGAGGATGAGGCGAGAGGTGTTGAGTGGAGCCAAGATGAAGACACTTATGAAGTTGATGATGATGGAAATGAGCATAATATGTATTTGGTGACTAGGGTGCCAATGCCTAGTGAAGAGGAGCCTAGCCAACGTCATCGATTATTTAGAACTCGATGCTTAGTTCTTGGGAAGAAGTGTGAGATGGTGATCGACGGAGGAAGCCAAGTGAATATCATTAGTCGGTCCGCCATGAGCAAGTTTGGGTTGGTTCCCGAGCCACATCCTAGACCTTACCGCCTTGGTTGGGTCAACGAGGTGGAAAAGCTTCAAGTTACTCATTGGTGTAAAGTTCCTTTCACTATTGGAGCTTATGGGGATGAAGCTATGTGTGATGTTGTGGAGATGGGTGCTTGTGATGTGCTACTTGGTAGGCCATGGCAATTTGATTGTGATGCCTCACATGCGGGAAGAAGCAACACCTACACCATACGCAAAGGCAGAATCCGATATGTCCTTACACCTTTGAAGAGTTCTCGTAGTAAGAAAACGGAGACCACTTTGGAAGATTGCCCGACTCGGGAGTTGAATGTGAATGGGTGCATTGGTGGAACAATTGAGACATTAAATCATCTTGACTTGGGTTCCATGGATGAGCTAGCTAGCCACTCTCCTAGTGAAGTCAAATCCAAAGAGGAGAATGAGGTTGAGAAGGTGGGTAGCGAAGTTGGAAGTGAAGGAGTAGAGCCGATGTCCGAGGGTGACAAGTACATATCGTCCAACGAGCCACCTAAAGGGCTTCCACTTTTGAGAAAGCTAACGCATAATATAGCATGGGATCCGGGAGATAGTGCACTTAGCTCTACAAATGGTGTGTTGAGCTTGAGAGAGGAGGATGAAGGTTGCTCCATGATGTCTATTGATAGCACCGGGACACCTAACACATGCCACACACAAAAGAATCAAGTCCCTTACGTGGTAAAATCTGAACTTATTCTTTTGTGCTTTGTTGAGATATTTGTGTTGGAGTCTTGGATGTGTATGTTGAGGGAGAACCTTCCCTATGATGAGCCCATGAGAGGGGATATTGTTGTGAGAAATGTGAGTTTTATGTTGAGGGAGAACCTTCCCTATGGTGGAACCATGAAGGGTGATCTTGTTGGGGGCTTTGGTATTTGTTCATTGAGGGGGAATGACTTCCTGGGGACCATAGAAAAGATGGAAGGAAGTCAAGACTTGGTAAACTCGGAACTCATTATTTTGCGCTTTATTGCTATGTATGTGTGGGGGTATATGTGGTGCTTGTTAAGGAAGCAACACCCCTATGTGGAGTCAATGAGAAGCAAGCTTGTGATGAAGAGAGTGGGGTTTAGGAAGTCTTTGATGAGTGGGGATAGCCGTCCGAGAGATGTTGAGAAGGTAGAAGAAATTCAAGACTTGGGGATTGAGGGCCAAGTTAGTAAGGTGGCAAGTCTTGAAGTTCCGGGATTATTAACCCAAGGTGAGGATGGAGCTACTATATGTGTAATTGGGTTCACTATGATGTGGGTTAACGAGTGTCGCCGGGATATTCCGTTTGATGTGGGCCATCGGCGAGGAAAGATTGAGCATGATAGCCGAGTTAGTGGAATGAGTGATAGCCAAGTCCGGGCATATTCAATTCAAAGTCATCTCAAACAACACTTTGGTTCGATTTGAGGGCTTGGGTTCATTCACAACGAACACGTCTCATCAATGTATGGCAAGCAATTTGGGGTCAAGTTCTTTTTAAGAGAGAGTGTATGATGCGGGGCATCTTTCCCTAGGATCGGGTCCGGACGAGGGAAGTCGGAGGAAGAACCAAGCACGAGCAGCAAGCGAGGAAAGAGGCCAAAACAATACAACACAGCCGCTCAGACACGCTCCGCATGTACTTGGGCACGCTCCGCGTGTATTCGAGATTGACCCGGAGAAGGTCCGGAAGGTCACATACGCAGGGCTTGGATTGGGCACGCTCCGCGTGGAAGCAAACACGCCCTGCGTACTTGAGGGTCTGATTCGGAGAAGAGCTCAACAGCCAAAGTAAGTCCCGAGTAGATCTGGGCACTGTTGAGCGATTTCCGCAAGTGCACGGTATACGCTTGTAGTAATAAAAGATATCGATCCCACAGGGAATGTTTTTTAACAAAACTTATTTACAATCGGTTAAATTTACTTTTAAGGTTTATAATATGAAAAATCGTTTAATCGGTTTTTGGTTTTGAAATTGTTAGAATAAGAATTAGATTAGAATATGAAGATGTTAGAAGGTATCTGATTAAAAATGAATTTGCAAAACAGGAACGTTTTAGTACTTTAGAAAAGTAAACAAGTATTTTTGTTTGCATTAAGCAAAGAAAACAACTTTAAACTTTGTACGAATTATAAAGATGAAATAAATGATGGAACCTCTAATTAATTGGCTTTGAACGCGACAAAACCCTTATCCGGGATAATTGCCCTTAACCAAATTAAAACTCTACCGAGATAATAATTTGCCTAAGTGTTCAACAAAGTTTCCATGTAAAGATTTTGGATTAAACTACGTTTTAATGAAAACACCAGCAGTCACTTTAGTGGATTGGTTACCATAAGTGCTGCATAAAGATCTATCGAATAGAACGGACTTTATTAGATGAAATATAAATTGATACAAGTTTACAGAGAACATGGAGCATTGAATTCTTCGACGGCGTGCAAGTGAACGGGTTGTCAATCCTTTCCTTGGGTTTCGTTAGAGTTTATCAGGCTCAGGGGCGAATCCTCTACTCAATCTTCTCGCTGAATCTTCGTAATAGAGACTGGGTCGGTCCACTACCAAAATGTAAACTAAACTGGAACAATGTCTAAACGCTACTGATTTTGTTATTATTTTGTAAACAATGTGTGTACATCATATTGCTTTTTACAGAATCGAAATCTAACTTCTGAATCACTTGATTCGGAATTTCTGCATAAATTCTACACTAATCTCTTTCTTCTACACATATCATTCTTATTCAACTCTCCATCAACTCTTTATTTATAGATGATGAAGAGTCTTGATTGAAGTGTCGTGTCCGTTGTGAAGGATCGTGTCCGCTGCGAAAGGACGTCTTTATCCACCCGAACGATCGCGTTTCGTCGAAAATGAAAGTGTGTAACTAGGCTTCTAAAATCTCCTGCTCGTACCGAGAATATTAAATTCTCTACTGAGAATGGGGGAGCATCAACTGTACTTCGGACGAAGGAAAAAAAGACTGAAGGACGCCAGTCGCGACCGTGAATGGTGGGGGCCGCGGTCGCGGCACGGAGTTTTTTCGATTTTTCAGCTTTCGTTCGTGTCCTCGACTTGGCGTTATTAATTTTCGTCGTCTTTGACTCCTTTTGTAGGGCTTTTCTTCTATTTTTGAGCTCTTTTTACTCCTATTTGGATTTTACCAAATATTTATGTACCTTGCACAAAAGAAACATATTCGAGAGTAAAAGTATTCTAAACAGGTATAAATAGCATAAATTCGTAGCAATATTGATGTAATTAATGATGATATTTTAGGTATATTTTGGGCTTAACAAATCTCCACACTTAATCTTTTGCTAGTCCCGAGCAAAATTTCACTGAATTCATTCTCTAACTAATCTCTTTATAAAAATAAAACATGTATTATCTTTTAAATTAGTTAAGCCGAAAAGACTTACTTCGCATGGAAAATTTATACGCAAAATATCAAACTAACTTAGTATAAATACGATATATCATTCGTCTTGTATTTCCAATTTTGAATTGAAGCATTCGGGACGATATAAGCACGCATGTTATTGAGTTTTTCATCTCAAGGCCTTTCAAAGCACTAAAATTTTCTTTCCCAAACCTAAACTAATATATAAGATATATTAAAATGAATAAGTACTTGTTTTTATTTGCTTGGTTACGCCCGAAATAAGGGTGGTTTCAACTGTAACCTTATACGTATTTTATAGCTTTGTGTTTGCTTAAGAGGTAACGACCATGCCATGGGTGGACGCAATCGTTACTTTAAACTTATACACACTTAATTTTTATTATTTTTTGCTTTTAACGTTCCTTCCATACCTCGATTGTGATAAGGGTGGTCGCAACCGTGGCCAAAAGTAAACGGTACTTAATTTTCTTCCCTTTCATACCTCAATTGTGATAAGGTTGGTCTCAATCGTGGCCAAAAGTTAAGAATTCAACTAATTGATTGATTAATATGAATTTGTAAATTGAATTGTAAATTGGGAAAAAGAAAGATAGTACATTCATCCTATATTGACTTAAAATTCAACATGTATTATGGCTAAAGTTTCCTTAAAAACTTCAATTGGTGTTAATGTAAGACGAAATCAAACCGAGCTAAAAATTGTTAGTTTAATTTAATGTCTATAAACCTAATTGAAAATTTAAAATAAGATTTATTCTATCATGAATTACATGATATAAAATAGAGATTGAATAAAGAATTTTTACTTAAATACATTCACTCGAGACAATTTTACTTAAAAATCGTATCGGAGATGTGTGAAAAATATGAAAAAAAATATTACCCGTATAGAAATATTATTTCTAACGATAATGATAACCTAAACAAATAATCATATTAACTTATGGTTAATTTTAAAAACATATGAAAATGTGTTGCAATATATTAGTGTTGAAAAATAAAATGTGTTGCATTTATTCGTTTTGCAAAATAAATACGAAATAAGGCATACGAAACAAAGATTGAAATTGAGCAAATTAAACATTCAACATAAAATGGAAAATGGAAAATTGTACCAAACATAGAAAAAATGATAATTGTACCAAATTATAACAAGATAAAAATAAAATGAAAGAAAAACAACCTAAGCTTGAGGTGGTGAATCGGGAGGTGTAGGTGACGTCTCCACATTGCGGTGTCGGAAAAAGGAAAGCATCTGATGCCGAGTCGAACGATGTTCACGCCTCAAAAGGTTGAGGTTGTCATTCATCACCATATTGTTTTCAACCAAATCATCAATTCGCAAGTTCATTTGACGATTGTTGGAATTGATTTGGTCCAAAATCCTCCGCAAATCTACCGGATCATCCGCTGCTTGAGGTGCTTGGGGTTGTGCTTGAGCCGGTGAATTTGAAGCGCCACCACCCATAGTGCCATGAAGATGGGCAATTCGGGTAGCATATGAAATAAAGACGGGAGGTCCTTGCGGAAGCAATAAATGAGCTCGCTCAAGAGTCGAGATGTCCAAAAGCGGAACATACCCACGGTAGGTGGTCATGTCATAATCGGCCAATTCCCCCCGTGCTCCCAACACAAGAGCGGTGATAAAATTACAAAGAGGGATTTGAATGGTACTAGCCCTCGAAGCACGGAACAAATTATCAAACATTATGCCAATGCTATCAATCCTCAAACCTTTAAGCAAACTATCCAAAACATACAAATCCTGAACCTGAACCTTTGAACTCTTAACACGACCAAACAAGGAGAAACTCAAATACTTATGAAAGAAGAACACACAATTGTCCTTAATCAACTTGCTTGAAGTGTTTTTGGAATTAAAATAATCTTGGTCCGAAAGAGTTTGCCAAACCGCATCATTATCAAAATCTTTAGGCTTATCATAAAAATCAGAAGTAGGGAAACCAAACATATTTCCCATTGCTTCATAGTTAATGGTGTAAGGGATACCATTATTCCTAAAAGAGATTGAAGTTTTCTTCTTATTCATGGACAAAGTGACCAAAAATTCCACTACAAATTCATTAATACGCGGGAAACGCATATTAACGAATTCTTGCCAACCCAAAGCTTCAATAAAGGCATCGATTCGAGTATAGAAATTCAACGTTCTTACCGAATGGAAGTCTAAGAAGTGCATATCAACAAATTGGCGGTCGGCTTGAGAAAAATGTTTGAAACGAGCGGCTTCTTCCTCCGAATAGATGTCAAAATAAGCTCCACATTGAACCCGAAGGCGATTAGCTTCCGTAACAGCGGGCTTATTACCAACACGCTTAGTTCCAACCATGGTGATGGTGTTGTGTGTGTTTAGGGTTTGAGAAGAAGAAGAAGAAGAAAAAGAAATTGAGAGAGAAAGTAAAGCTTAAAGATGAGTTTGGGGTTGTGAATTGGAAGTGATTGAAATAGGAAAGAGGATAGAAATTGGAGTGAATAAATTGGGAAGAGGAAAAGTAGATTTTTGGGGAAGAGTTTGGAGTAAGGGATTGGGTAAAAATAGAGGTGATGTGAGGTTTGTGTAAGAGGTAGGTTTATATAGGGTTGTATAGGTAGGGGAATAGGTAGAATAGGCAAAATTTAGAGTTAAAATCGGATTGAAAGGGGCAAAAGATACGCGTGTCGCGATCGCGAATGGCAAAGCCGCGGCCGCGGCACACGAATTTCAGGCAATATTCGCCCTGAAATCTTGCCAAAGTTGCTGCTCATACCGAGAATTAATAAATTCTCGGTAGAGAATTGGTAAAAATTGCCTATTTTGGTGCCTTTTGACATGGTTTGTGCAATTTTGTTGAGGAAATGGTTCCTGAACTTAATATGAAGGGTTCATGCACTTAAAACTTAAATAAATGTCATTAATTCCAAGGAAAACCAAAGGTTTTACCTTAATAAAATGAATTAAAGTATAATAAATTGATTATGAGTAATTAATGAAACTTAAATGTTCATTTATGCATATAAGTTAAGAGAACCATATTAAATGCATAATAAGTGCATGGTAATACATATTTAATACATGAATTGAATTGATTAAATGATAACTTAATTTATTAAAAATAAATTGAGTTACAAATTGAATTAAATGTGGATATACGTGTGGAAAAATAGAAAACCATATTTGTTCAAGTGAATCCTTTTTATCTTAATTTGATTATGAAAAATTAGAAAGTACCCATATGAAATATGCTAAGTATAGATAATGGATCAAATGGATAAAATTTAAGAATTGAACTAAATAAGATTTTTATTATTGTAACATATGTACAAATAATGAAAACAAACCATTAATTAAAACAAAACAAAAAAAATATATACAAAAACAAAAATGAAAAACAGAAACTATTCTTCATATTCATCCCTATCTAACGGGATATTTCTGGCCTTAATACGATCAATTTTAAACTGCACGAAAGTTTCACGTTCCGGTGCAGACAGAAATTGAGGCCCTGCTCGAAAGACACGTTTCACAAGTCCTTCGTGCTCAAGAAATTCATAGTCAATTGTCGGGAAGAATTCATCATCACTCCAGGGAACATCAATAGTACCCTTTGAACCGAGAATTATTCCACAGATTATATTACCGAACCCAATCTTCTTATCTTTGGATCGAGAGGCGGCGACAAGACCTTCCATCAGAATTTTGGAAGAATCCACTGCATTTCCCTGGAATATATCTCCAAGAACATACAAATCTGTGTCACGGACCACACTACTGAATGTGCGCCCGAACAAACTGTGACACAGAAATTTGTGTAAATACATCATGGAGTTGGAGCGAAAAGAGTAATTATAGGCGAGTTTTGAATTGAATCGCCAGAATCCAGTGAGCATTCTCCAAATGTCTGAGGATGTCATGTCTCGTTCAGGATGACGTTTGATTGTATCCCTCGGGGGAAAACCAAACCAAGCATGCAACTCAGGATAGCCGAAAGTGAAGATTTCGCCTTCCCGACGAAAACTGAGATGTACTCGTCGTTTATTAGTAAAACGCACGGTACAGAAGAATTCGAGTATCCAGTCGCCTATTATTGGAAATCGCATTTGGGCGAATTTTGTCCACCCTAGGCGCTCCATATAGCGGCTCATGTCATCAGTAATTCCAAGTTGGTTGTTAAGGAATTCATCCATATACAACATTCCGGTGAAGAATTTGTAACGGAGATTCCAATAACGCCTACCTTCATCATGATTGAAGATATGAAAAGGCGCCCCATATTGCTTGGATAAGTCTGGGCATTTGTTGATTGAGGCAGCATTGTGCCTATGTGATTTGTATTTGGTAGGCATGGTGCAAAGTTAGTGTTACTTTAACAAAGAACGGTGTTTGCGAAGAAAATCAGAGTTCTGACAAAGATGAAAAGAATTGGAACAGAACCTGAATCCTCTAAGATTAATTTATAAGAGTTTAAAATGAAAAGAGGTATCGTTTAAATTATGAAAAGGTATAAATTGCACCTTTCGAGAATGAAGAAACTTAATGTTTCATTTGCCAAGCGGTTCGTTGAAAGGATTAGAGTGTTTCAGACCTGATAGTGCAGGAAACACGCGTGTCGCGACCGCGAATGGCAAAGCCGCAGTCGCGACACGCTGATTTCCTTGCGGAAATCAGGCGTCTAAGCTATCTCCCGATTCACGGTAGAGAATTTAAAATTCTCGATATGAACAGAGAAATCCGAACCTGTTTGTGACATTCTGAAATAAAGGGATTCTCGGCAGGGAATTCTAAATTCTCGGCAGAGAATTGCCTGAAACTTCAAATTCATCTTAATTTCCTAAAAATTAAATCTAAAATCATGAAATAAAAATATTTTATGCATTTAAATCATAACATAAAGTCATCTAATCATAAAAATGGCATTTTGGAAAAAATAAAATAAAATAAAATATAACAAAATAAAATAAAATAAATGAACAAAAATATAAAAATAATAAAACAAAATAAACTGTGTAAGAAAAACTGAGTAATTTATATGTCAGACAATCTTGTTACGAACTCAATTCCTAGTTGGGAAATATTTTCGTAATAAATTTTACATCGATTGCCATTAACTTTGAATCGAACTCCGGTAGAACCTTCCAGTTCTAAAGAACCATAATCGAATGTTTTGACGACTAAATATGGTCCTATCCATCTGGACTTAAGTTTTCCTGGAAATAAACGAAGTCGTGAATTAAATAACAGCACTTTATTCCCAACATTAAAGTGTTTGACTTTAATTTTGGCATCGTGCCATTTTTTCACTTTTTCTTTATAAATTTTTACATTTTCGTAAGATAGATGACGTAACTCATCTAACTCATTCAAATTGAGCAAGCGTTTATTACCTGCTTGTCGCAAATCAAAGTTTAGTTCTCTAATAGCCCAATAGGCTTTATGTTCTAATTCGACTGGCAAATGACATGCCTTACCATACACTAAACGGTACGGAGTCATTCCTATTGGCGTTTTAAATGCAGTACGGTATGCCCATAACGCATTATTGAGTTTAGAAGACCAATCTTTTCTAGAAGATGAAACCGTTTTCTCGAGAATCCATTTGAGTTCTCTGTTTGATATTTCCGCCTGACCATTTGACTGAGGATGGTACGGCGTTGATACGCGGTGGCGTACTCCATATTTTTTCATAAGTGTTTCAAAACTCTTGTTTATAAAATGAGTACCGCCATCACTAACGATAACTCTTGGACAACCAAATCTACAGAATATATCATCAAGAAAATTAACGACAACTTTAGAATCGTTTGTCGGGGTTGCAATTGCTTCAACCCACTTCGAAACATAATCGACGGCAATTAATATGTAAGTTTTACCATTGGAATGGGGAAAAGGTCCCATGAAATCTATTCCCCACATATCGAAGACTTCAACTTCTAATATGGTTGTGAGGGGCATCTCATCTTTCCTTCCTAGATTTCCTATTCTCTGGCATTTATCACAACGAATGATAAATGAACGGACGTCCTTAAACATCGTAGGCCAAAAGAAACCGCTTTCAAATATTCTAGCAGCTGTCTTGTTAACTCCATTATGTCCTCCATAAGAACTAGAATGGCATTCCGACATTATGGATTCGTATTCATTTTCACCAACGCATCTCCTAATTATCCCGTCACCACAAGTCTTGAACAAAAAGGGATCTTCCCAAAAATATTGTTTAATATCGAAGAAAAATTTCTTCTTTTGTTGGAAATCTAATCCTTCCGGAACAATATTGGCTACAAGATAATTAGCAATATCTGCATACCAAGGTGACATGGCACTTTTTATTTGATAGAGGTGTTCATCAGGGAAATCATCTTGTATACCGGTAGTTTCACCTATAGGACCGTTTTCATCTTCAAGTCTCGATAGATGATCGGCGACAAGGTTTTCAACTCCCTTTTTGTCTTTTATTTCTATATCAAATTCTTGTAATAATAAAACCCATCTAATTAGACGTGGTTTTGCATCCTTTTTAGCAAATAAATATCTTAATGCTGCATGATCAGTATAAATAATAACTTTTGAACCTAATAAATATGACCTAAACTTGTCACATGCAAAAACTACGGCTAACATTTCTTTTTCTGTTGTGGTGTAGTTTAATTGTGCACCAGACAGTGTGTGACTTACATAATAAATGACATGAAGTTTCTTATCCTTTCTTTGTCCTAAAACACATCCGACAGCTAAGTCACTTGCATCACACATAATTTCAAATGGTAGATCCCAATCGGGTTTAGCAATAACAGGTGCACTGACTAAAGCTGTTTTCAATGTTTCGAATGCTTTAACGCATTCTTCATTAAAATCAAAGGTTGAATCTTTCATGAGTAAATTAGTAAGTGGTTTGGAAATTACAGAATTTTTTTTAATAAATCTTCTGTAAAAACCAGCATGTCCTAAGAATGATCTTACTCCCTTAACAGTAGTTGGAGGGGGTAATTTCTCTATTACTGAGGTTTTTGCTCTATCTACTTCTAATCCTTTTTCAGATATTTTGTGACCTAAAACAATTCCTTCGTCAACCATGAAATGACATTTTTCCCAATTTAATACCAAATTTGTTTCTTCACACCTAGACAAAACTTTATCCAAGTTTTCTAGGCACGAATTAAAAGAATCTCCATAAACTGAAAAATCGTCCATAAAAACTTCCATGATATCTTCAATGAAATCATTAAAAATCGCAGTCATACAACGTTGAAATGTTGCAGGTGCGTTACACAGACCAAAGGGCATTCTTCTATATGCAAATGTTCCGTAAGGACATGTGAAGGTTGTTTTATCTTGGTCATCCGGGTAAATGTATATTTGAAAGAATCCGGAGTAACCATCAAGGAAACAGTAGAAAGCATGACCAGCTATCCTTTCGATCATTTGATCAATGAAAGGAAGAGGAAAATGATCTTTCCTAGTTGCTTTATTTAGATTTCTATAATCTATACAAACCCTCCAACCAGTGGTGGTTCGCGTAGGTATTAATTCACCTTCTTCATTCCTTACAACTGTTATGCCTCCCTTTTTAGGTACACAATGGATAGGACTAACCCATTCACTATCCGAAATAGGATAAATGATTCCATTATCAAGAAGTTTAGTAATCCCATTTTTTACTACTTCTTTCATGTTCGGATTTAGGCGTCTTTGCCTATCCGTTTTAGGTGGCTTATCTTCTTCTAAGTGAATTCTATGCATTACAATTTAAGTCAGAAATTTGCCAACCCATGCTTCCTATCCTATTTCTAACAACTTCTTTCAATTTTTCTGTTTGAACTTGTGTCAACTTGTTAGAGATAATTATAGGTAGAGAGTCGCCTTCGCCTAAGAAAGCGTACCTCAAATGACTTGGTAATTCCTTAAGTTCTAATTTAGGTGGAACTATGATCGAAGGCGAAACCGGTCCATCTTCACGAATCAAAGGTTCTGGGTCCTTATCTTCTAGTTCCTCACTCATTATAGGATCTATCATTTCTTCTTTTTGAACAATGTCATTTACACATTCTTCAATTAAATCAAGTTTCATACAAGCGAAATCTTCCATCGGATATTTCATTGCTTGGTTCATATCAAACTCAATCTTATCATCTCCTATTCGTAAAACTACTTTCCCTTCCGACACATCAACTAGAGCACGTCCCGTGTTCATGAACGGTCTACCAAAGATTAGCAGACAGTTTACATCATAAGCAAAATCTAAAATAACGAAATCGGTAGGAAAAATAAATTTGTCAACTTTAACTAAAACATCCTCAATTATACCGTATCGTCTTTTAGTGGTTTGATCTGCTAATTGCAAAACCATATTGGTACGTTTGATGTCTTCTTCTAAGCCTAACTTATTAAAAATAGATAATGGCATCAAGTTAATACTTGCTCCTAAATCACAGAGGCAACTGGGAAATTCAATATCTCCCAATTTACATGGAATGGTAAAACATCCGGGATCCTTGAGTTTAGTGGGCAAATTGCTTGACACAATCGAACTGCAATCCTCAGTTAGTGAAATGGATGAAATTCCTTCCCAACTGATTTTCTTTGAAATTAAATCTTTGAGGAATTTACCATAATTGGGAATTTGCGTAATTGCATCCATAAACGTTAAATTAATATGCAAATTTTTAAGTTTGTCTAAAAATGTTAAAAGTTGTTTGTCATAGTCCTTGTTGCGGACTTTGTGTGGAAAAGGTGGTTTGGGTACAAAAGTTTTTGTACTAGAGTCAATCGGTGCATCTTTTTGTTTTAATGTATCTTCTCTGGACTTTGGTAAATCAGTTCCAGGTAAGGTCGAATTTCCGGGCATTTCCGGGCCTAAGTAGTTTTTCTCTGAACGAAGAGTGATAGCCTTAACATGCTCTTTCGGATTTTCTTCCGTATGGCTTGGAAGACTTCCCTCTTTGCGGGATGGAATTGATTTAGCGAGTTGTCCAATTTGAATCTCCAAATTATGGATGCTGGATGATTGGTTTTTAATAAGCTGATCGAATTTATTCTCGATCCGTTTAAAACCATCGTCGTGATTACTTATTTTTCCGCTCATCGCATCAATGAATTTGTCGATTTTAGAAGATAAAGTGCTAATCGTATCTCTTGATTGATTTTGATAATTATTAGTACGATTTTGATTAGCATTAACATTATTGTTATTATTATCTCTCCAGTTAAAGTTAGGATGATTTCTCCATCCAGGATTATATGTATTGGAATAAGGGTTATTAGTTTGGTTTTGTCCTTGGACAAAGTTTACCTGTTCAATTTCACTCATACCTTCGTAATCCACATCCGTTCGGATTGGTTGACCATTAGGATCACACGGTGCCATAAACCTATCAATTTTGTGCGACAAGGCAGAAAATTGGGCTTGCAACATCGCTACTGGATCAAGATTCACTATACCTTTAATTGATGATGTAGTTGAGGATGATGGTTTCGCTGATGGTAGGTGTCCACGTTCCGCGGGCCACATACTGCTGTTGATTGCCATTTCCTCCAAAAGTTCCCTTGCTTGGGCAGATGTTTTCTTCATGAATAACCCTCCAGACATGGCGTCCAATGAACCTCTAGTTGTAGGATTTAGTCCATTATAAAATGTTTGCATTAAAAGTTCAGCGGGCAATTGGTGGTGTGGGCATAAACGTTGAAGTTCTTTAAAACGTTCCCAAGCCTCATATAGAGTTTCACTATCATTTTGAGAAAAAGACGTTAACTCTTTAATGACTCTTGCGGTTTTTGCTAAAGGGAAAAATTTTGATAAAAATGCTTGGGCTAATTGCTCCCAAGTCTCAATTGATGCGGCTGGCATAGAAGTTAACCATTCTTTGGCTCGATCCTTCAAAGTAAAAGGAAAAATGCGAAGATTGATTGCTTCTGCAGTCACATTTGGTATTTTAAAAGTGTCACAAATTTCTAAGAAATTTGTCAAATGGGTATTAGGATTTTCGTTAGGTAACCCGTAAAACGTTACATTATTTTGCAACATATTAAGCAACGCAGGCTTAATTTCAAATTGGTTTGCATTAATTTGGAGTCTAACTATACTGTTTGTTACACCGGCCACTCCTGGCCTAGCGTAATCCATAAGTGTGGCCATAACTTCAGGCTCGGTAATTTTAGTTTTTATTGGGGTTTTGTTTTTCTTTTTCTTTTCTTTCTTGTTCTTTTTAAGAGTTCTTTCAATTTCTGGGTCAATAGGATCTGGTGACGTGTCCGAACTTCGAGAACTGCGCATGAACTTGAAATTTCGCACGAACCGAAACTACCTATAAAACAGAATTTGAAAAATAAATATGTTAGTAATTGAAAATAAATAAAATATAAAAGTTTGAATAAGTATGAATAAACCTAGATTCGTAATAAAACACGAAAAATTTAAAATTTTGTCAAAAATTTTGGCATTCCCCGGCAACGGCGCCAAAAACTTGTTGAGCGATTTCCGCAAGTGCACGGTATACGCTTGTAGTAATAAAAGATATCGATCCCACAGGGAACGTTTTTTTAACAAAACTTATTTACAATCGGTTAAATTTACTTTTAAGGTTTATAATATGGAAAATCGTTTAATCGGTTTTTGGTTTTGAAATTGTTAGAATAAGAATTAGATTAGAATATGAAGATGTTAGAAGGTATCTGATTAAAAATGAATTTGCAAAACAGGAACGTTTTAGTACTTTAGAAAAGTAAACAAGTATTTTTGTTTGCATTAAGCAAAGAAAACAACTTTAAACTTTGTACGAATTATAAAGATGAAATAAATGACGGAACCTCTAATTAATTGGCTTTGAACGCGACAAAACCCTTATCCGGGATAATTGCCCTTAACCAAATTAAAACTCTACCGAGATAATAATTTGCCTAAGTGTTCAACAAAGTTTCCATGTAAAGATTTTGGATTAAACTACGTTTTAATGAAAACACCAGCAGTCACTTTAGTGGATTGGTTACCATAAATGCTGCATAAAGATCTATCGAATAGAACGGACTTTATTAGATGAAATATAAATTGATACAAGCTTACAGAGAACATGGAGCATTGAATTCTTCGATGGCGTGCAAGTGAACGGCTTGTCAATCCTTTCCTTGGGTTTCGTTAGAGTTTGTCAGGCTCAGGGGCGAATCCTCTACTCAATCTTCTCGCTGAATCTTCGTAATAGAGACTGGGTCGGTCCACTACCAAAATGTAAACTAAACTGGAACAATGTCTAAATGCTACTGATTTTGTTATTATTTTGTAAACAATGTGTGTACATCATATTGCTTTTTACAGAATCGAAATCTAACTTCTGAATCACTTGATTCGGAATTTCTGCATAAATTCTACACTAATCTCTTTCTTCTACACATATCATTCTTATTCAACTCTCCATCAACTCTTTATTTATAGATGATGAAGAGTCTTGATTGAAGTGTCGTGTCCGTTGTGAAGGATCGTGTCCGCTGCGAAAGGACGTCTTTATCCACCCGAACGATCGCGTTTCGTCGAAAACGAAAGTGTGTAACTAGGCTTCTAAAATCTCCTGCTCGTACCGAGAATATTAAATTCTCTACTGAGAATGGGGGAGCATCAACTGTACTTCGGACGAAGGAAAAAAAGACTGAAGGACGCCAGTCGCGACCGTGAATGGTGGGGGCCGCGGTCGCGGCACGGAGTTTTTTCGATTTTTCAGCTTTCGTTTGTGTCCTCGACTTGGCGTTA
The DNA here is from genome assembly GCF_963576675.1 of Euphorbia lathyris. NCBI lineage: Eukaryota > Viridiplantae > Streptophyta > Magnoliopsida > Malpighiales > Euphorbiaceae > Euphorbia > Euphorbia lathyris. Next base: position 27,417,502 of record NC_088917.1, on the reverse strand, counting down.
TTAATTTTCGTCGTCTTTGACTCCTTTTGTAGGGCTTTTCTTCTATTTTGAGCTCTTTTTACTCCTATTTGGATTTTACCAAATATTTATGTACCTTGCACAAAAGAAACATATTCGAGAGTAAAAGTATTCTAAATAGGTATAAATAGCATAAATTCGTAGCAATATTGATGTAATTAATGATGATATTTTAGGTATATTTTGGGCTTAACAGGCACGTCCCGCGTATAATAGATACTGATCCAGAGAAGGGCTCATCAGCCAAAGTACGTCCCGCGTGGATTGGGGCACGTCCCGCGTATAATAGATACTGATCCAAAGAATGGCTCATCAGCCAAAGTACGTCTCGCGTGGATTTGGGCACGTCCCGCGTATAATAGATACTGATCCAGAGAAGGGTTCATCAGCCAAAGTACGTCCCGCGTGGATTGGGGCACGTCCCGCGTATAATAGATACTGATCCAAAGAAGGGCTCATTAGCCAAAGTACGTCCCGCGTGGATTTGGGTACGTCTCGAGTACTTTCACTTTTCAGGAACTTGTTCCTTACTCCAGCTTCCTTGTTATTTACACATTTGGTCCCTCTGCTCCTTTCCCACTTTCAAATCAACCCCCTCCACTTACCTTTACCCCATTTATCCCTTATCTTTATGTTTTAATTAATTATGTAGTCTACCCTTTATGTAATTAGGCAATTAGGGTTTTTGAGATGATATAAATTCATCTCTTTCTTGTAATTGTGTTTCAACTTTTTTATGAATCAAATTATTAATCTTCTTCAAAGAAGCTTGTTAAGGTTTTCACCTTCAACAATGGGGATTTTATTATTCCTATGGATTTAGTCCATGAAATTGGGATCCACTCCTTCTAGTTAGCTAGAGAAGTTGTTATTCTTTGTTAGTTTACGATTAAAACTAACACGTTACGTAGCCTTGGCTCGTCATCAGGGTTGTGTCAGTAATCAAGGCCTTGCCCTTTCACCCTCATTGGTTGGTTGTTTTAGACGGGGTTTTCGGGCCTTTAGGCTAGTACCATAGGTAACCCCTACAATAGAAGAGAAGATGAGGAGGCTCAGGAGAAGGTGCTTTAGCTCGACGGTTGTGAACAAAGCTTGAGGATCTATTTCGTCTCGTCCCTTAGTCCCGTCAGTAAACAGTCTATAGTTTCTTATGGCCCGAAGTCCCGTCAGTTGAGTGCCGTCAGTCAGTGGGAGATACTTCCTGAACCCTTCGTTCAGTCTACTGATCTTAGAATAGGTTAGCGGTCTACGTATTTACTTTATTCAGATAAAACTGATTTGTATCACATGAGCAATTATGTCAAATACATACGAATACTAATGTGTCCAAATTAAAATTTTAAGGTCTAGTTTTATAAATTTGATTGAGTACCACCACTATTCTTAAATGATAATTTGTACCGTATTAAGTTAGCCATATAGATACACTTATTTAATAGATATAATATTTACATAAAAAAAATATATAATATTTAATATAGGATGCAATTTCAATGTTATTAATGAAAGATGAGTATTTCATTAATAGAAGATGTACAGTTTTAAATCTTATTAGATGACATAAAAAAACTTATCTTTCCAAACACATATGCCATGGTTCCTCACTTCGACAGGGTACAAATGCCTAAATGTGATATTTTTCGATATCTTTTGGAACCTATTACCGATACTAAGTAGCAGTAAAAAAAATTGTATCTATATTTCATGATTCTTGAAATTATATCACTTAATAAACGATAAGTTTAAGATTATATTGTTTTATACGTGAAAACTTATTTTCTCATAATTATAAGACTAAATTTATACATTATCCATATTCTTAATTAGAAATCCATGATTTATTCAGATTTTTAATACATATGTATAAAAAAAAAAGTGTGTGGAAAGTGAGAATGGAGTAGTAAGATACCCCAAGTAGAGGGGTGTCATTTTTCCACTAAATAAAAACATGTATGTGTTTGTGTACTTTTTTCTGAAACTGTACTCAATCTATCTATCTATCTATCTATCTTTGATTTCTTTCTTTGTACTCTTGTTTGTTTTTTACTCCCCCTTTTCACTTCACGTATCTATTTCTCTGAATATTCAGGATTTTTCCACTAACAAAAACAAAATATATGCCCCTCTTTTCCATTACCTTTTTCATTTTTCCATTTATGACAGAATAACTTCCTTTTTTTTTCAAATAATTCAAGTTGATTTATAGTAAAGTTTGTGTTTTTTTTTTTTTTTTGACACAAAAGTTGAGATGTTATTTACTTTAATAGTTTATAATGAGGCAGAACTAACTTGAATCTAATAAATGAGTTTACATGAATCCGATACTCAGTTTATAAATTTATTCAGTTGAGTATTTTATACATTTAAAAAAAAAATTCAACAAACTGTTTCTTATTTGATTTTTTTGGGTTAAAGTTGTATTTATCTAATATGTGTTGGATTTATTTTTAAAATTTATGGATAATTAATTTGAATAAAAAAATATTTAGATGCTCAATCAACTAAGATCCCATTTGGTACGCTGTAATGAGCGTTGTAATAGAATGCCCATTACGAATGAGGTTCATTACCATATTTGGATTAGCCATATTGTTTTTGTTGTAATGGAATCACAATTACACCACTCAAATTTTCCTTACAAACATATGTAATGGGCATTATATAAGAAATATGCATGAATTATCATTACGACTACCCCTTGTATTTTTATTATTAATACTTATTATCCATAATTTTATTAAAGGTAAAATAAAAAAATGAGAAAAACGCAAAGAATAAGGAAAAAGTGAAAACAGAAAAATTGGAAAAACTTGAAAAATACGGAAAAAAATGAAAAAAACGTGAAACACGGAAAAATGAAAAAGAACGCGAAAAATGCGAAAACGGAAAATACGAAAAAATAAAAAAACGTGAAAAACACAAAAATGGGAAAAAAGCCAAAAAATGACAAAACAACGTGAAAATGCAAAAAAAGCAAAACACGAAAAACTAAATTCTACAATTCTAGCTTATTCCGTAATTTAATTTTTGTATTTTAAAATTAAATTCTAAAAATACATCTTCATCTATTTGTGAGGTAATTTTTTCTATTCCCCTACCTTTCAACCTATTATAAGAGTTAGTGTTAGGGATAGCAACGGGTACCCGGTACTATCCGACCATAATGGAACTACCCGTGCCCTGTATAAAAGGCATGGAACGGGTATGAGATCAAAACCATTACCCGTTAAGGTAACAGGATGGGTACGGGAATACCCCCAGGTACCCGGTACCCGTCATAACTCTTTTATATATTAACAAATATTATTATTTTTTAGATGTAAGATGTGAGATTTGAATCCCAACCTTATGTTCTTCAACCATTGAATGATGGAACTAAGCTACTTTATTCTTATTGATTAAGGTTCAATTTGTTCGATGTTTAGATATATTAATTATTAAATTTATACTTTGTTAAATTTGTAATGTTTTTTGTTTTATTATTGATTCTTAAACGTAAGGGTACATGTGGGTACCTACGAATTAAATGGGACGGGTATGGGATGTAAAAAGTACCTGTTAGGGAAATGGAACGGGTATAGGTAATTTAAAAATAAACGGGTAAGGGTTCATGATTGGCACTATTCGTGGGTACCCTACCCGTTGCCATCCCTAGTTAATGTTGCAGGATTGAGAGATCGAAATGATGAGGATCGAGAGTTAGTATTATAGTTTTTGTATTTAGTTGTTACGGAATAAACAAGTTTAGGGAGCTGGTAAGACACTTGTAAAGTTCAGTGAGCTAATAAATTTTTATGGACAAATTTAGGGAGATGATGATACGAAATAAGCAAGTGTAGGGAGCTGGTGAGACAATTGCAAAGTTCAGGGAGCCAATCTACTATTATGGGTAAGTAAAATGAATTATTATGGAAGGAACGTAGTAAGAGGGAAAGACTTTATCAAGTTCACATCTTGTAGGTCTATATTTCACAAATCTGGATATTTGTGCATATGTGCACGCTTGTAAATGTAGATGAACTATTGAGAAAATGACAATTACAGTGGATGTGATATGAAGTGTAGGATAAAGCATACTATTTCTTAATTACACACCTAATTTGAGAGGTTGTATATCTCCAACGAGTATACAACGTTTGAGTTCTCAATTGTATACCGGTTACACGACAAAGTGATGAAATATGTTTCCGTTACGTGCGAGTGAGAGATGTAGGGATAAATGGAGTAAACGGGCTTTGGCCCATTTCGTGATCCATTTATGGCCCACCCGTAACCTAGTCTGATTAGGATTAAGGTTAGGGTCAGAGTTTAACCTAGCTATAAATAGATAGCCATGGAGGCTAAAACCCTAAAACATGAAAATAGAAAAAGAGACTCTCTCTCTCTCTATCTCTCCTACGTGCCGCCCTCTCTCTCTCTCTCTCTTTGTCTTCGAGTTTCGTTCTTAGTTTGTGGATCAAATGTGATTACTTCTTTGATGTGGTAACCTCCTAGATCGGTGATACGGAGCCAAAGTCAATTACTTCCACTGTTATTCAAAGGATCTACGCTATAAGAGGTGAGCCTAAATCTGTTTATTTACTTATTATTAGATCTGAATTCATTACTCGTCGTTTAGATGTTAGAGAAATCCATTAGGTTTGTTTACTGAAGCCTACTTATCATAATTCAATATTGATTCCTTGAAAACTAGAGAGACAAAATGTCATTTTTAAATGAAGATAACCATTTGCCTTAAAACAAAAGTTTGGCCCAAATTTCCTATACATTATTATTGAATGAAGTAGGAAAATGATGGGATACAGCTGCTATAACTAATCAATGAGTCCTTAATTGTAAAAGAAAATGGACTAGTACCATTCCATAATACTTCCAAATGAACTAAACATAGCTTTCTTCAAAAAATAAATTCCAAGAGATCTTGTGTGTCATATATGCATTTCAAGAACCCTATTTAATTAATTCAACCCAAACAAAACTCCATCATTTGCATTCTAAACGACACAAAACTTATGTACTTTAGGATCTTCGTATAATATTCTTACTAAAGACATCAACATGAGTATCTTCATCATCTATATCCTGTTGCCACTCTCATGTGAAATTATTACATTATATTTTGTCTTTATTCATCTAATCCTTTTCAATTTTACTTTAAGAAAAAAATCAATTCACTCTCCGTATTTTCAAGATATCTCATTAGTTCCCGCTTAAACTTAGGGTAAATTACATCTATACCTATTGACTTTTACTCATCTTCATAGTATAGTTACTAAACTTCAAAATGTAACATAAAAGTCATTCAATTTTACACTTTCTAATATTATGGTGACTAAACTTTAACCAACTCCTTAAAATAACGGTTAACAACCTCAAAATAGAAATGTTCAAAAATTAAAGTTGTTTAGAATGATATTTTCCATTAAACCACATTTTTTTTATTTTGCAAATCATCATTTATAGAGTTATCTCTCTAAAATTTTATTTTCTCTCTCCTTGTCAAACAACACTTGAATGAACTCAAAACGAATTTTTTTGAAGAATTAAAATTGCTTACTATATCATCGATTCTTGTAATTTTTATTTTGAGATGTTGCTTGAAGTTTAGTGGCCATAATATTAAAAAGTGTAAAGTTGAGTGACTTTTATGTTACATTTTAAAATTTAGTGGTAATACTATGAAAATGAGTAAAGTTCAGCAGCCATGGATGTAATTTATCCCTTATGAACTTGTTTAAAGTAATCTATTAATATCCTAAACTTGTTTAAAGTTATAGATGCTTCAACTTATTCATATCTCATATTACTTTGCTAGTAATAATTAAGAGTTAATCATGTTACTATAAACAAATTCAAATAAATAATAAGAAATCCTTAAAATTTAGAATAACAATCAGGTTTTTTTTCTTTGAACCAAGTAGATAGAGCCCTAAACCATAATGTATTAAGCACTAAAAATAGTGTAAATTGCAACCATAGGCATTAAAGTTTGAAGTATATTTTTAAAAAGGTTATTGAATTTCATTTGATTTTTATAAAGTAATTAAAAATTTTATTTTTATTTAAATAAAGCCATTTTGACTCATTCAGATGGAAAGTAACATGATAACTACGTTGAAAAAAATTACTTTTATATATGATATGACAGTCGAGTATGTACCACATAACAACTAAAATAAAGTAAGCTCATGGCAGTTTCAAGAAGTTAGTTTAAGAAAATAAAAAAATAATTTTTTTCGGTTATATAACTATCATGTTATATATAAAAGTCAGGTATTTCCTATGTGACTATCACGTCATCAGTTTGGTGCTTATTTTGTTTATCTCAATTGGAGCGAAAAAGTTTATTAAAATAAAAATGAAAATTTAAAACAAAATAACAGATTTCCTTTCTCATTCCTCAACAATTAAGTTTACGTTTGTTTCCTAAAAAGAAAAAAATTATTAGAAATTAAAATATTCTACTGTTTGACTATAATATCGAAAAAAGGGGAAAATTGATAGATGATTGTTATTTTTTGAAAAGTAAAAAAAAAACGAAATGGTTTAAAAAAATATTTCTCTTTTTTGAGGAAAAAATATTTCTCTTTTTTAAATGATAAAATATTTTCATAATTTTCTTTGTATATATTTCTTTTGATTAACATAAAAAAAGTTATTTACATATTTTGCTAGATGGCTAAAGATGAATTAATTTAGAGGTAGAGAATATAGAACCCTTTATGACTTTTGATTTTACTATTTAATGGCATAGTAAATTATGGTACGGTTGATGCCTTTTGTGTTTTTTCTATGAATCTTCTGACATGTTTCTTTTGTCATTTTATTAAACTATATCTATTTTGATTTTGGTACGAACTCATGCTTCCTACATTACCACATAATTTACACATTCTTCAATTAAATCTTTTTTTATTGCTCATTCATTTTTATTTTTAATAAACATGGCAAACCAATACTTCAAATAAATTGGTACTCATTTTTTTGAAATATATCACCATCTATTCACTTAAAAATAATATTCTTTATTTTCAAACCCTAATTCTGCCTATCATTTTTCTATCTTAGGAAAGTACAAAAATAAATAATTTCACTCGTTTTTAAGTACAGTCTCGTATTTTAAAACGTAACAAAAATGATGTTAAATATGTTGACGTTGGATAAAATGCCACATGTTGTTTGGAGGTATTTCGTCTAGAAAATATTTGAAATCAGAAATCAGCATTTTTAATTGGTTTGGTATTCTGAGATGCTGATCTAATTGGGATGTTTAGTTATCTGCTTTTATTTTAACGTCAAATTTTAATTAAAAAATTAGAATCATAAGGATATAATCAACATTTTTTTTTTCAAAAGTAAACTAGAACTTTTTTTTTACCAAAAAAACAATTTAATTTAGTATTGTGTCGTTTTCATGAGTAAAACCAAATTGGATGTGAAGTCAAAATTAGTTGAGGAAAGCAATACGTTCAAATGAAACCATTTCACGAGAATGGGAAATTTAGTTTTTTTTTTTTTTTGATTTAAACCAAGTAATTCATTCACACAACACTTCAACCAAATACGGACCACGCCTAATTCACATTTATCTCATTTTAAATTCATCTAACTAATTTATTCACGACTTTAACAATTAATTCGTTTATCATTTTTTTTCGGATTAAGTTTTTAAATTTTAATTTTTATATACATTGAGTCGTTATTGAATAGTTTAATTAACTAAACTGTTAGTAAAGAGTTTAATGCTCAAAATAAGAGATTTGATCAAGAAATGTTACAAAAATCAAGGGTTTAAATATATTTTTTATAATAATAATAATAAACATAAATATAAACGAGGTTTGAGAAAATCAATTTATTATAAGTTAGCTAATAATGTTTATAGATAGCATCAGTTAGTATAACTAATTTTAGTGATATATTTTTGGCTAAACACATAATTAAACCACTAAACTTTCATAGTTTAATGGATTGAGTCTCTGATCATTTATTTTTTCAGATTAAATCTCCGAACTTTGTTTTCACACATATTGAGCCCCTAATAAACGGTTTCGTTAAATAAACCGTTAGTAAAACGCTAAATACATGTGAAAATTAAAAATTAGAGGCTTAATTAATAAAAAATTATAAAGTTCATGGGCTTAATGAATAAAAGTTATAAAGTGTGGGAGGCTTAATCAATAAAAGTTATAAACATCGCTTTTTAAAAAAAAAAAAGTTATAAACATCATGTGGATTTTAATATGATTTCTTCAATTTCCTATAAAAAATGAGCATAATTTGATATATTAAATAAATAAATATATATGTTTTTTTTTTTGTAGAAAATTTATTATATGTTAGCTAATATAATATGTTTGTATAGCGTTACTTACTATAACCTATTTATTAGTCATTTTTATATATTAGTTTAGAAGTGAAATTCTAAATTTAATTGTTAATTCTAATAGTATTGTTTAAAGTAAAACACATAAAGTCATTGTGACTAATATTGGAGAGTCATGTGTCTATTGTTAATAACATCTTGACCTCGTTGATGCTATTTACATATGAGGATTAAGCATAAATTTGTTGAATTGGACATTTTTTTTAACAATTTGTCCAATTTCTAGGTTCTAGATTCGTTAATCACCCTTTAAGTAGATTCTCTCCAAATTAATAAGTATAAATTTGTCTAATTAGACATTTCATCATTAGAAAAACGAGGAATGTATTGATCGAAAAATAAAAGTGGTATTTTTTAAATGTAATAAAATATAACTTAAGAAATAAGTATTCCTAGTTTCATTAAAAGCTATGCAAAGAGGATGGCGAGACACTTGGGCATCTATTCGCAAATTGCAGGGTAGCCAAGGACCTGTGGAAATTCATTTTTGATATTAATGAAGTGAACTGCTGTTTTTTATACGATTTTGATGGTTTTTTGATGCCATCCGCGAGGTCCGTGTTAGGAGAAGCAAGAGGAAAAGATGGATATACTCTGTAGTCACTTGCTTTTGGTATATTTGGTTCATTCGCAACCGAGCTATATTTGATAGCGATCTCCCTTCAATCCAAAATTTGAAATATAAATTGTTGCACTTTGTAGTTGAATTCGACGGGTTGGTTACAGCTCGAGTGCGTCTGCCGCCTGAGCCGGACTTTGTGACTGTGAGATGGATTGCACCTCCGAGTGGGTGGATCAAGGTGAATACAGACGGCGCAGCGAGCCGTTCTGGTAATGCTGGGGCGGGAGGTGTTTTCCGGAATTTCAAATGTTTTGCTGTTGGGTGCTTTGCATTCCCTATTCAGGACTCACCGGCACATGTGGTTGAGCTAAAAGCAATCATTTATGCAGTTAAGGCTGCGTGGGAAAGAAATTGGAGGTGCCTATGGATTGAATCGGACTCTAGCTATGCGGTGCAGCGAGCCGTTCTGGTAATGCTGGGGCGGGAGGTGTTTTCTGGAATTTCAGATGTTTTGCTGTTGGGAGCTTTGCATTCCCTATTCAGGACTCACCGGCACATGTGGCTGAGCTAAAAGCAATCATTTATGCAGTTAAGGCTGCGTGGGAAAGAAATTGGAGGTGCCTATGGATTGAATCGGACTCTTGCTATGCGGTGCTTCTACTTCGAAACAAAGTGAGAGAGGTTCTTTGGAAAATTAAAAAAGATTGGATCGACTACTTAGCTAAGCTCAATGATATGAATTGGACAGTTACTCATATCTTTCGCGAAGGCAATCAGGTGGCAGATTGGCTCGTAGGTTTTGGGCAATCGACAGCTGATTACCACTGGTGGAATTCTGCTCCTCATTTCTGTCAGGCTTTCCTGTTTGACGATCTGTGCAATGTAGCTCATATTCGCTTTCTGTAATTTTTTATTTTTTGTTTCTTGATTTTTTCTTCCTCCTGTGTACTCTATTCTATTTTCATTTTTTAATAATATTCGGATTGTTGGCTGCGCCGGGGGTGTCAACCTAGTTGGGATGTCCGGACTGCCTTCGCGTCCCAGCATTCAAAAAAAAAAGTTTCTTTAATATATATATATATATATATATATATATATATATATATATATAGGGGAGGGATTAAGTGAGAACACTCACCTATATGAGAACAGATTTTTATGTGAGAATAGGAATAAAACGACGTCATTTTGGTGGTGTAAGGACTCAGTGTATTGATCAGGAAGAGTAATATCTCATGTAACAGGAATGTATTGATCAGGAAGAGTAATATCTCATGTAACATGACTATAAACTTTTACCTCGAAGATAAATAAAGAACAAAATGATAATTATCCTTAACATTTTTCATTATGATTCATACCCATTTATTTTATAAAATTAAGTTTTTTCTCAAAAGAAAAGAAAAACTGAAAATTTAAATTTAAAATCAATTAAAGTATCTGTTACAGTAACAGAGTGATACATTTAAATTGTCAAATTTAACTAGTTATTTACAAAATGAGGCACTCCAGTAATAAATCTTGAAATTACACAAACGTTAAGATTTAAAATTTTAGCATTTTATACGTGGAGGGTAAATTTCTCCCTGTTAAAACATTTAGTGTTGGTTGGTTGGGTTTGAGTTGGGGAAAAGTTTTTGCAAATGTTGTTGTTGAATTATTATAAAAATAAAATAAAAAAGAATGATGGTGAAAATCTAATAATGTAAAGATTGAGAAAGATTTGAAGTTGGATTGTGTTTTCCTAAAAAAGAAAGAAGGAATATATTTAGTGTTGTATTGTACAGCATAGAATCCTACTGTCTATCTTTCACTTTGGTTTCTATTGTTCAAACACTCCACATGATTTCCCTACACTAATGATGTTTCATCAAAATGTTTTTTTTTTTTTCTATTTTTCAACTTTTGAAACTTTTTTTTTTTTTTTGTAAAAACTTTTGAAACTCTTTAAAAAAATTGATACTTGGCATTATTAAAATATAGCATTAAATATTGAGCTTTTTTAACTTCCAAATTAAGACAAAACTATGAATGTTTTTATTTTCTTACAAAATGTATATTTTTCAGGTGAATATTTTTCATGAAAGGAAAGAGCTTGAGTACAGGTTGATATTTTGTATTCAATTAGTCTTCTAAATTCTTCTTTGGAGTAGCATGAGATAAGAACAACAGGTTAAAGAGGGACTAGCGTCCGACAAACCTACTCCATGGAATAAACTGTACGGCTGTACGGATGGATGGTAGGGATTCTTTTATATGGCCGAACAGTTTCATTTGCATCATCAAGGAATATTTCCTTTCTAGATCGAGCAGTCACTGTGTATCCTCCTGATCCGAAAGATGACATTAATCCACGTATTAATGATGTTTCCATGGAATATTTCTTACGGTATCACATATTAAATGTTTTCAAAACTATCAATTGTAGTAATACTTTACACAGAAAAGTTATAGTAATACCCAACCCAATACTGTAAACAATTAGGGAGTGTTTGGGTGCTCTGTTTCATGTTCATATTTACCTTTTCACTTTAAAAGGAAGAGTTTTATGTGTTTGGTTAATAATCTTCCGTTTACCTTTTACACCTGAAAAGTAGTCTTTTACAAAAGCAGAAAATCTCTACTTTTTGGAAAAGCACTTTTTCCAACAGTAACGAAAACGAACAGCCCTTACAATTTAGAAGAACTTAAATATTATAAAAATTCAAAGTATATAAATGGGTTAAATATATGTTCACTAAATTTTTATGGTTTTCTTCAAATGGTCACTCAAATTCAATTTGTCTCAAAAAAATCATTCAATTTTAAATTTCGTTTCAACGGAGTCACTTTGGCGACTTCAAGAGCAAAAAGGCACCGGAAATATGACGTGACTTCCACATCAGCAGTAGTCAACTTTCATCATTGATCGAGCCGACATATCACCTAGCTGGCCAAAATGATATGTGGTTGCCACCTAGCTGACACGTGTCATTTCGATCAATTGGATGACAACCATGTGTCATCTATGTGGTAGTTAAGTGTCATTTTAGTTAGCCGTGAAAATTGACTACTGCTAATGTGGCAGACACATCACTTTTCCGCTATCATTTTGCTCTTGAAATTGCCAGAGTGACTTTAGACAAAATTCAAAGTTGAATGGTTTTATTGAGACAATTTGAAATTAAGTGACCAACTATATAAGAGTTCAGTGACCAACGGTACATTTAACCCCATATAAATAAAATATGCAAATTTTTTTTGGTAAAATATTTGAATTATAGAGATTTTGTAATATGTAGAAATTTTCTATTCAAATTTACGAGTATATGTGGCAAATCCAGAAATTCTCTAAAGGGTGCGATATTCCAACTAAAAATATATTTTACAAATAGTCTTAAAATCATTAAGTAGGTTCCTAATATATGTTACAACCATCGATCGGATCTCTTTTTATATTTTAGGTTCCAGTTATCAGTTCAATTTTAGTAAACCAAAATCAATATATTATATTAAAAAACATTTTTTTATGTGTATATTATTTCGGATTTAACTGGTTTCTTTTTACTAAAACTGAACTGATGACTGAATCTGAAAACATCATTAAATACTAATCCAATTTTCAAACCAATAAAAAGAAACGAACCGATAACTGAAACATAGATATCATAAAATACCGATAACCAAACCAACAAGTATATATATAACTAACTATTTTATTTCAATAAAGGATCTCATTAACAGTTTCAATAAACATTTTAAAAAATTAGGAATCTAATTGACTTTCAAAGAATATGTTAAGAACCTAATAGATAAGTTTTAAAAGTAAGAGAACTAATTGATTTGTAAGGTATAAATTAGGAAACTAATTGAACTTTAAACTAAAAAATAACAACACAATTTTTTAAAAAAATTTCCTGAGAAGGGGAAACTGCCACTCTGCCTACGCCACTGCTTATATATATTAAAAAAGAGAGAGATAATTTTTAATAATATAAGAAATATCATGTAATCTAAAATAGGAGACAGAATATGAAAAAAAAAAGGAACTTATATCTTAACATAAGAAAAAAGAATGGCAGATCGAATTCACGAAAGGTAAAAACTGATTAAAGAAAAGAGCCAGTCACGTACGTAGCGATAAGATTTTTCAAAATTTATCATACAGATTAACTTTTTCTTGAAGGAACTCAAAAACTAAGGCCAAAATTGAAATATTCAGTTTGCACAAGTCCATATAAAAAGATCGGAGCCAAATTGAGCTAGAGTTGTTGTATCAAACAATATTAAACCATGATATCAAAAGTTACTTTTAGTTCAGTTTTTATTTATTATTGCTGTTTTTTTCTACTAAAAGCAATCGTCTCCAACTTAAGGGATAAAATTAAAAATAAAAAACGATAAGATGCTTAAGAATGTTTTGTTTAATTGGACCTTGAACATCATTAAAGAACACAACTTATTATTAACTTAACCAAAACCAATAAAAATTCAAATTGGAAGTAATCATAGTTGTATGTGAATACAATTAGCCAGCCATCTACTCCTAAGTAGTATATGATTTAGGTTTTGAAATTATTACTATATACCAATAAATATTTCGATTTAATATACAAGAGTGTGGATTTTGTTTCAATTTCACCCAAAAAAAACAAACAAACAAAAAAGAAACTCTTTCAATAATCTAAACTCCCTCTTACACAACTTTAACTTCTGCAGAATACAGAACACAGTGCAACCAACAAGAGTCTGCCAAACCATCTGAACAAATGGTAATTTCTCATTTAGTCAAAAGCAGCTGAGATAGGTAACTTGTAAATCTAGTTCAAAATATTCACCCACAAGAGTCCACCGATCCCATTCCCATTCTACAAACTGAACAAATCTAACAAATATCCTTTACATGATCCCCTACACCAAAATATTTTCTGGTATTATATTGGCATACAAGTATAAATCAGATAAAGGTGTCAATGACGGATCATCCAGAATTCACTAACAAGAAACGTGCTCAAACCCCTCCCAAATCCCCCTAATCCATCCCTGTAAGAACATGCTAAACCTTGATATCAACTTAAGAACGGAAATGCATAAAACAGAACTAGGAATATAGAGACGTCGATGTAAATTGTAGGTTAAGCAGAATATTCTTTTTTTTTTTATAGAATAATAAGATTAAAAAAAAAAAACTGTGCGTCACATAAATCAAATGCCCAAATGACGCACATAAAACCATACAAATTCTTATACTAGCAGCTAATTATGTAACATGCCTTCAAAAGCAATAAATTCCTGAGGCAGCTCGACGGGGGTGGGGGAGGTGGCGTGAAGGAAAAGAAAAGAAAGAAAATAGAATAGCAAAATAGCAAGCAAAACTGCCCCTATACATATTACAGCCTTTGATTCTGAGACATTTGAACTGCAACTTAAAAACTACTAATAGAACAAAGCAAATAGAAGACATTATAGAGTAACAAAATGTTTCACTGCTGGTTATGTTCTGCCCCACAAGCCTTGTACCCTAAGACTGCTGAGAAAACAGAGTGTCATGCCCATAGTTGTAAAACATCACTTCACACCACCGGTGTACTCATGATTTAAAGATTAGGCAGCGGGAACCTTTTTGCCATCTTCTATAAAATAAATAGCAGCTTCTGGAACCTGCCAAAATCAAATAGGAAAAGAGACATCTTAGCTAATTGAACATGATTCCAAATTCATTAACTCTGAGATATGACATCTGCATTAGCCCATTGAATGTGAGCATGCATTCGAGTGAATGAATATCACATTACAGTTGCCTACTTTCTCGAATTAACTCTCTTCTTAGCTATCCCACAGGTTGAGCCTCCATGGCACATGGAAGAGGAACACTGCCTATACATCTAGTCTCATTAAAATGTAGCACTGGTGTGATTTGCTGGTCTATTAGGATATTTTTCACTCACTAGAGATGTAATAACATGCTAACATGGAGCAAGGTACTAAACAACAAAGCCTTAGTCCCGAAATGATTCAGGGTCGGCTAACATGAACGTCATACGAAACCGTGAAATCAAGTCGTGTCAGCGACATAAATTCTCTCACTCCACTCCGTCCTATCCACTACCATATTTTCCTCAATCCCCAATAAACTCATATCACTCTCAATCACCCTTTTCCAAGTTTGCTTAGGCCTCCCTACCCCTCACCATTGCTAATAAAAATTACTAATGAAGTATTGAATGGTAAAAGGGCTGAACATACCCAAGACCGCTTATACTCAAGAACTTCAAGAAGTAAATAACAACAATCTGCTCGGAGAAATTAGAGATGAAACAGAAATTCTTCCTACAGCATCATCTATACGAATATGATTGAACAAAGATACAACTCCTTTTATAATAATGCCATAATTTGCATGCAATGAAATCTTAAGTGAACCCTAAGAATAGAATGTCTCCATGACAGTTTCTTCACCTAGTTTACATATACATGCATAAACAAGGGTAAACAATCTAAACTTCCCTGAGGTTAGATCAAATGCATCAGTATTCTCCTATTTTACCTATCTAATTTTAACCTCCCTGCATTTTGCCTCCGTGTTATTATAAATTCCTTCCTTCAGTTTTAAGGGTCTTGACCAGCGGGAATATTAGATAAACGTTAGCTATCGTTGATTCGACACACGAATGCCGCTAGCTAACCTTCAAAGGTCGTTGATTCAAAAGAACGCAGACAATTGGAAAAGAAAAGAGAAAACTCTCTATAGATAAACGTTAGCTATCGTTGATTCAACACACGAATGCCGCTAGCTAACCTTCAAAGGTCGTTGATTCATAAGAATGCCGACAATTGGAAAAGAAAAGAGAAAACTCTCTCAAATTGTATTCATCCAAAGTCCCCTCAAAAAACAGAAAAACATGCCTTTATATAGGCTTTCAGGAAAGAAAGCAAAATAGGAGAAAAGATAATTATTCTGAAGGTAAAAAGAAAAGAAAGCAACAACAACAACAACAACAACAAAGCCTTAGTCCCGAAATGATTCGGGGTCGGCTAACATGAACCATCATATAAAACCGTGAAATCAAGTCGTGTCAGCGACACAAATTCGCTCCCTCCACTCCATCCTATCCACTACCATATTTTTCTCAATTCCCAGTAAACTCATATCACTCTCGATCACTCTCCTCCAAGTTTGCTTAGGTCTTCCCCTACCCCTCACCACTACATCCCTTTGCCACTCTTCGGTTCTCCTAACCGGCGCATCAAGCGCTTTACGTCTCACATGGCCAAACCACCTTAATCGGTTTTCTCTCATTTTATTCTCAATAGATGTGACCCCTACTTTTGTCCTAATTATTTCATTACTCACCCGATCCTTTCTCGTATGACCACACATCCATCTCAACATACGCATCTCCGCCACCGACATCTTATGGATGTGGCAGTGTTTCACTGCCCAACACTCCGTACCATATAACAATGCTGGTCTAATTGCCGTCCGGTAGAATTTTCCCTTCAATCTATTAGGCATGCCGGGGTCACAAAGGAAACCCGTAGCACTCTTCCACTTCGACCAACCAGCTTTAATCCTATGAGCAACATCTCTATCTACTTCTCCATCCGTTTGGATAATAGATCCTAAATACCGGAAGCAATCCGAAGCCTGAACAACTCTCCCATCTAGGGTGATTGTCCCTGCCTCCCTACTCCTATGGCCGCTAAACTTACACTCCAAATATTCTGTCTTACTTCGGCTCAACTTAAAGCCTCTAGATTCTAGAGTTTGTCTCCATAGTTCCAACTTCCTCTCCACTCCTTCTTTCGTCTCATCAACCAACACAATATCATCTGCAAACAGCATGCACCATGGTATACCATCTTGAAGTGAACTTGTTAGTTCATCCATAACGATGGCAAAAAGAAATGGGCTTAGTGCGGAACCTTGATGCACTCCAATCGTAATAGGAAACTCTTTAGTCTTCCCAACACTAGTACGTACACTCGTGCATGCTCCCTCATACATGTCCTTTATGATGTCAATATATTTCCGCGAAATGTCTTTCCTTATCAAGGCCCACCAAAGTACTTCCCTTGGTACCTTATCATATGCTTTCTCCAAGTCAATGAAAACCATATGCAAGTCTTTCTTCTTATTTCGATAGTGCTCCATTAATTGTCTCATTAGATGGATGGCTTCCATAGTTGATCGTCCCGGCATAAAGCCAAACTGGTTTTCCGAGATCTTCACCGTCCTCCTTAGCCTTTGTTCGATCACTCGCTCCCAAAGTTTCATAGTGTGACTCATTAATTTGATTCCCCGATAGTTGGCACAATCTTGGACATCGCCTTTGTTCTTATACAAAGGGATTAAGATACTTTTCCTCCATTCTAATGGCATCTTATTGTTTCTCCAAATTTTGTTGAAGAATGTCGTCAACCATTCGATTCCTCTTTCTCCCAAACATCTCCAAATCTCAATAGGAATGCCATCAGGTCATACTGCTTTCTTCAACTTCATCTTACTTAATACCATTTTGACTTCGCCCTTTTGAATTCTCCGCAGGCATTCATGATTTATCATATCGTGATGGATACTTATATCTCCAACATCTTGTCTGCGATCTCCATTAAATAAGTCATCAAAATAGGACATCCATCGTTCCTTTATATCCTTATCTCCAACTAGGACTTTCTGGTCCACATCCTTCACACATTTAACTTTTCCGAGATCTCGCGTCTTCCTATCTCTCATCCGAGCAATTCTATATATGTCTCTTTCCCTTTCTTTCGTATCCAATCTTGTATACAGATCCCGATTCACCTTTGCTCTAGCATCTCGTATGACCTTCTTTACTTCCCTTTTAGCCTCTTTGTATTTTTCGTAGTTCTCGTCACTCCTACATTTTCCCAATATTTTATAGGATTCTCGCTTACTCTTTACTGCTTGTCGTACTTCTTCTGTCCACCAAGATGTGTCCTTACCCGGTAGCATGCTACATTTAGATTCCCCTAGAACTTCCTTCGCTACTTCCCTTATACTATGCTCCATCTTAGTCCATATCGAATCTATATCTAAATCCATATTACAAGTCCAAATATCTTTTTTGGTCATCTCATCCACAAATTTTTGTTGATTCTCCAAAATAGGAAAGAAAGCAAAATAGGAAAAAGATAATTATTCCAAAATAGGAAAGAAAACGCTCAATTTCGCACTTCTGTTTTAACTTCAAAATTACAGCTTTGCCCTTGGATCAACTTTCTCCAAATACTTCAAGGCTTGCTCTACCACTTCATGAGGTCTTTAGCCGTTAAAAACACATAAATATATATTTCATCCTTGTGTATTACTTTAAATGATTTTCTTCTTCCTTCCAACCCATTCGGACCACAAATTTTTTTCTTGAAATTCTTTTTTGAAACTAACGAAACTAAGTTGTGAAACTAAATTCTAATACCCTTTGTTAATTTTAGTTGTTTTAGTCAATGTTGCCCAGACACGGATACGGTTTCCGACACGGATATGGACACGGGAAACTTTATTTCTATAAAACATAGGACACAATAACACGGGGGAAACATGTAAATATTAAAAATATCGGGGCACATTTATAATATTAAAAATATTTTTAATTTTTGTAATATATCTAAATAAATACCTATTTATAGAGGGTAAAGGCTATGCTTACTTTGTTTTTAACAAAGTAAGCCTTACTTTGTGCGTTTTCACCATTGGATTAATTTTCTAATCCATCATCCAATGGTGAAAACACACCAAGTAATGGTACTTTGTCAAAAACAAAGTAACCATAGAAGGCACCTTTATAGAGATTAGAACAGAGAAAGAGATTAGAACAAAGAAAGGGATTTTACTTTGTGATTCGTGAAGGAGATTACAGAAAATTTATAGAGATCGAGAAATTTGAGAGTCTAGTTCTGTTCCTATTAGGAGTTGAATCACATCCTTTCGTCTCTCTGCAACTGCTCTCTGTCCCTTCGTCTATCTGCAACAGCTCTCCGTTTCTCTCTGTTTTGTCTCTGAAACGGAACTGCAATCCTTTTTTGTCTCGAACACGCGTTTCCCAGACGAAATAGTGTATCCAAGTTTCCAATGTTATGGAAACGGCCCCGAAACGTTCCGACACGTGAAACGCCTGTAAGTTCAAGTTTCCGTGCTTCATAGGTTTTAGTTATTAAATCTTCGAATAATGTTAATTTAAAATAAATAAAAAATTGATTTGACAACTTATTAGTTTCGTCGTCTCAAAAGTAAATTAAAAAAAAAACAAAAAAAAAGAGTTGAGCAAAGAGCGGGTTAGAAGACAGAAGAAAATCATTCAAAGTATTCAATGAGAGCAAAATAGGTATTCATGTGTTTTTAACTGCTAAAAATCCTCAAAACTAATATGAGCTTATAATGGAACTGAGACAAAATGCAAGAATGCTGAAATTAAATAGGTAAAATAAGAAAAAGTATTGATGTACTAGACCTAACCTTGGGGAGGTTTGAATTATTTATCCTACAAATAACATCCAAATCGAAGTTTCCTTTTCATCATTATCCAATTCATTAAAGAAAAGAAATCCATAAGCAATACTTATGAAAAAATAACTAGAAATGTAAAGGAACAAATAATATTCATTCTGCTTCCCTGAAGCACAATCAAGGTTCTGCGATTTTAGCCAAAATAGAACAATTGATACATGACAAGCAAGTGAGAACAACTTATCCTATGGATATATGCACATATACAAAGGGCATATGCCTTATTAAATTTGTGATAATTTAAATACGGTTTACATGGTGTTTGCACCAAAAATAAAGTTTTCATGATGCATACCCTGGTGTACACTTTTCATCGGATAAACATTTCTTTTTAGGAAACTTTTTTTTAAAAGCACATTTTAGGAAACTTTTTCTTAAAAGACCTGTTTAGGAAACTTTTCATTTTAGGAAACTTTTCATGTTTTCCTAGTACATCGTTCACTTAGAATTTCCTAGAGTGAACCGCATTTTCCCTCAGGGGAAACATCTCAAATAGTGTACCTCGTGGGAAACATCTCAAACAGTGTACCTCATGGGAAACCAACTTCCTAAATAGTGTACCTCGTGGGAAACATCTCAAATAGTGTACCTCATGGGAAACCAACTTCCTAAATAGTGTACCTCGTGGGAAACATCTCAATTTCATTCCATAGTTCGAGAATACTATAATTCTCTGGCACGCCCGCAATTTCCCACGAAAGAGCCAAACACATGGAAAAATATCGAAAGCAACCAATTCCTAATTTTTCATTTACTTCAAACAATAGTTCTTTCTGTCCAACAGCACAATCAGCCAACAGGAGAATTAGCCATTAAATATGCATTTCAGTTCGTTGAAGCGACAAAAGTGGCCCCAAATTAAAATATTCAAGCAAAACAAAAGGGTAATGGATAACTTACATCAGGCCAGGTGTCTGTAATGAAGTCCACAATGTCAAAGGATATGTCTCCTTGGACATCAATTTGTTCCTTCTCAGTTGGACCCTAAACCAATTAACCAGAAAACATAAGCTATGATTATATAGTAAGCAAAGAGACATAGCACCCAACATTATAACAAACCTTGACCACAGAAGCTCCAGTAGCGAACTTTTTCCCAAGTTTCTTTGATGCCTCACTGAGTTTAACACCTATAAACGAACTTTTCAGAAGAGAGGGATGACAGGGTAAAAACTTCTAAAATGTTGACGATAAAAATGCTTACCAAAGAGTTCTAGCCCTTTCACAGTGGTGATACATTTTCGCTTGTTTCGTGTCATCTTTTCAATAATAACTTCTTGCCTTTCCTAAAAGACAAGGTTTTATGCACAAACACATTACACAAGTAGTGAGTACAATGTTAAAACTTAAGCAAAAGTAACCATGAGATAAGTTGAATGCAAACAAGTTCATTGTTTAAAGTGCATGGAGGAAATATTTCTAGCCCTTACTTTCTTCTTTATTTTCCCACCAGGAAGACGTTTTACTTCTTCATTAGGATTAAGAGTACCCCCTGCAAACACCAACAGAATCTTTCAAATGCAAGGAAAAATCATTGGGACCACAACTATTGAATCAGAATGGAATAACATGTCCACAAAAATGACACATTTTTAACACTTGATCACCACAACTATGATACTCTGAGAAATAGATTGAACTCTAGGGGAAAATTATTTAAATTCTTGAACAATATCAATGTAAGTCACCCACAGCACACCTCTGCTGTTAACATACGAACATTTATATAAACAATATAGTAAGAGATGCAAGTAGAAATCATATGCATGTTATGAACTCTAAGAGGAGCATTTATCTTTTTTGAATTCTCTATTCAGAGGGAGCAACAACTAAGATTTTTGTACCTTGTAGGATTCCAACTAAACTAATTTCCTTCTAAGTAACATGCCCAAAACACATGAAATTGAAGGCCCGCTATTACTTCAACAGAAATATAGCACTATTATTACCATATCTACAGAATTTCATACTAAGATACAGTTAAATTTTTAGATGCAAAAAACAAGAGTAACTTGAATAACTAAAGAAGAGAAAAAAGCACATGTACACTCTTAAAGTATATCCATAAACTACATGTATATTATATTGCCAAAGAAGAGCACCTGAAGGAGTAGCGCCACCACCGCGGCTGGATGAGATACCAGCGGATTGCAACTTGTCAGCGACCTTATCAGCTTCCTGGGCATTTGCCTCTGCAGAACAAATAAGTTTTAATTAAGAATAAAATATCTAATAAGGAAATAAAGCAAAGCTGTGATTTAGGGTTAGAACAACCTTTGATGAGATCGGGATAAAGGTCAGGGGCGTTCTGGATCAACCAGGGCTTGCATTTTGCGAAATCGGGACCAAATTCACAGTACTCAGCGGGTAAACTACAAACTTGACAATACAGTACACGGACAGGTTGCGGTTTTTCCGCCATTAGAGCTCAATCAAGATATCTCTCACGGCGTTGCGTTGATAAAGCGAGTCCAACCACCGAGAAACGAGGCGTTTCGGCGACGCAATGGTTAAAGGCGGTTCTGAATTGTGAATTCCTCTGATTTGAGCCACTTTCAGAATAAAATCTTTCGGGTCGAATATGTTCTCAACAAAAACGCAGCGTTGAAAGCAAGTTCGGTGTCTCTCCGTTCTAACGTTACGTTATGCGACCTCACCGTTCTCCCGATTCGTTACCGCACTGCTCCGGTCACCGAAAATGAGTACAATATTTAAATGGGCCCTTTTTAATGGGCTAGAAATATAAAGGCCTTTTATTATCATCTCGTTGGGTTTTTTTTTTTTTTATGGAATTATCATCTCGTTATTGTCTTTTAAGTTGATTTGTAGAATTGTAGCATAAGGTAGAGAGAGAGAGAGAGAGAGAGAGAAAAAAAAAAAAAAAAAAAAAAAAAAAAAAAAAAGGTAAAGTTCAAATAAAACTCATGTGCTTTCACTAATTTTCAGATAAAGTACTGTGGTTTACTTTTTGTTAAAACAATGATTGAGGTTTCAAACTTGGATTAATGCTATTAAAACCATCTTTAACGATCTGAAAATGAAAATTTTTAAGAATTAAAGTTGTTCAATGTCATATTTTCTATGGAACTGCATTTTCGATTTTCGAAAATCATCTTTTTTGAAACTTTCTCTCTCTAAACATTAACTTTCTCTCTTTTTACCAAACATCATCTAAACAATCTCAAAATAAAAAAGTTGAAGAATTAAAGTTGCTTAAAATATTAGTAGTTCTTAAAATATGTCATTTTTGAAGTCGTCAAAGGTGATTTTAATAATATCAATCGAAAAAGTCCTTATTTTATTAAAGTTAAAAACCTCAATCCTCGTTTTGACAAAAAGTAAACCGCAGTCCTTTATCTGAAAATTAGTGAAACCACAAGAGTTTTATTTGAACTTTACCAAAAAAAAAAAAAAAAAAAAAGTATCATATTTATTGTTTTAGCATTTTCATCTTATGATATCTATTATCACATCATTAAAATTTTCATCTGGTAACTATTACTATCACATTTCAATCAATATTTTAATATAAATTAATCATTAATAATAATTATTCAAAAAGATTAAATGTTATTAAATTACTTAATTAGTATTTAAATTAATAAATTATATAAAAAAATATTAATTATGAAAAATTAATACAAATTAAAAGAAATACAACACTTTATTTATTAAAATAAATTAAATAGAAAATTATAATAAAACTCAAATAAAATTCAATATTAAAAATTGATATAAAAAAGTCGGTGTCCATTTCACAAAAAGTGGTCTCTTTTAATTTAAATAATATATTTTATGAGTCAAGGGGACCCACATGATTAAAATGGACAATTTTTTGTGAGAGGATAGGGAAGGAAACATCAAAATGGAGACAATAGATTTTCTCCCAAAAAAGTCATATCAAACATCACTTTATTCTTCCTCATAGCCGTTAAAACGTCTTTAACGAAATCAGCTTATAATTATTGATTCACTACAAGAAATCATTGTTTACGCGACAATAATTTAACTCTCATATAAATTATTGTAATAAAAATCCTATTATTTGTGATATTAATGTTTTAATTATCACAAAAATTAATTATGTAACTATTTTTTTAAATTATCACGAATAGATAAATGAATTTGTAACAATAATTATTTATTTGTAACTAAAATTTATATGCGACAATTATAATTGCAATGATAAATATAAAAAGTGTTACAATATATTTATAATTGTTATAAATATTTATTTTATGATTAATTAAAATAAATTATTACAAATTATTTATTAATTATGTGACAATAGATTTTATTTGTAACTAAATATTTTTGTTATAATTAATGAGTGTAACAACAATATTTAAAATATGTGATAATATATTTATAGTTTTCATAAAATCTAATTGCGTGACTATCTAAAATAATTGTTGTAAATTATTTAATAATTTTGTGATAAGATATTTTATCAGTAACTAAAATATTTTTGTTATAATTTAATATTTAAAAATTATGACATTATTTATAGTTGTCATCTAATTTAAACATGTCAAAACTTAAATCATCATGTTGCAAAAAAAAAAAAGTCGCGTGCGAAAGATGTGTTGCATGTATCTTAGAATGTTATTACATAATTCACAAAATATATTAAAAATGGAAGTTTTACTTGCTCAACTATAAAATTGTCTTCTGTAATATTAGAACCACATATCCCGACCTTGGTCGTTTTATATTTTTTTTAAACACGTGCAATGCATATTCAATATTTAACTTACTCTTTGTTGCAATTGAGTAATTAATTGGTTACATTTTACGCAAGTTCAGGAAGCTAACTGGACATTTTATACAAATTGATAGGGTTATCGGGACATTTTAAAAATTCAAGAGGCCAATCAAACTTTTTGGATATGTTCAAGTGACAAATAATATATTAAACCTAAAATAAAATCATCACACAAATTAATTTTTTCCTATTGTAAAAGTTTATTATTATGAAAATTCTATCTATTTTAATTTTTAGTTTTATTTCCCTTCATTTTATTCCCACTTTTATATATTTTTTTTTATATAGAAATTGGAACAAGATAGAACTTGGACGGGGTGAGCACCCATGACCCAAGAACTGACAAACCCGTAATATATAAATAAAAGAAAAAAGTGAGTATTCTCACTTTTATATCATTATTTAGTTATTTATTATCTTTTAAATTATTAACAAATTTATATTTAGAGTTACAAATTATAAATGTTTAGGATAATTAAATTTCAATTAAAAGTTCTAAAATATTTTTTTCAATTAATATTATAAATATAGATCAATAATAGATTTAATTATAATTTACCAAAAAAAAATTAATATATATATTTTTTTTGTTTTTTTGGATCAAAACTTAATATATTTAATTATATAATAAAAAATGTAAAATATATATTAGAGATGTATATAGTTTATAGGGTAAATTTCAAATAAAACCCTTGTGGTTTCACTAATTTTCAGATAAAGGACTATGGTTTACTTTTTGTCAAAACGAGGATTGAGGTTTCGCACTTTGATTAATGCTATTAAAACCATCTTTAACGACCTGAAGATGAAAATTTTCAAGAATTAAAGTTGTTCAATATCATATTTTCTATGGAACTACATTTTCGATTTTCGAAAATCATCTTTTTTAGAACTTTCTCTCTCTAAACATTAACTTTATCTCTCTTTACCAAACATCATCTACATGATCTCAAAATAAAAAAGTTGAAGAATTAAAGTTGCTTAGAATATTAGTAGTTCTTAAAACATGTTATTTTTGAAGTCGTCAATCGTGATTTTAATAGTATCAATCGAAAAAGTCCTTATTTTGCTAAGGTTGAAAACCTCAATCCTCATTTTGACAAAAAGTAAACCACAGTCCTTTATCTGAAAATTAGTAAAACCACTGGGGTTTTATTTGAAATTTACCCTAGTTTATATTACCGCATAACATTCCCATGGACGACTAAAAAATCTGGACCAATAGTAGGTGCTCCGTCAAGGACATGGTCATTTGGAGGCACTACATCACATTCATAACCAATTGTGCTTAATGTATTAGCTCAGGCTGCAGATACCACCGCAAAGGGCTACATCTTATTAAATTTTTATATATTTGTAAGTTTATTTTATTTACTATTAAACTAGCTAATATAAAAAATAATTTATAAATAAAATTCTGATATGTGACAATATGAAAATAATATATAAACATGTCACTCAATAAATTTAATTGTAAAATTATTATCATGCAGAAATAACTATAATGCATAAAACAATTTGTGAATGTGTTTGACTAAGATCGTTGAATAATCATATCCAAAAGAAGTGTTGCTTGTAATTTGAAGAAAATGTATTGATGGTATTATCAAAAGATAATATGACATGCATATATCAACTAAAAGAATGATACTTCAAAGTGATAGTACAAAATATATTTCATAAAAAAAATTATTGACTCGTTGTCTTTATAAGAAAGCAAAATAGATATTCAACAAATTCATTCAAAGTGGTAATTTTATAAATTAATCACCAAAACATTACCCACTTCAACTTTTGAAAATTTGAGATATTGTATTGGGATGCGAAGACTCAAAGATTTATATCCCTACAAGAATGAGTAAATTTCAGAATATGCAGTTTATCATTGATATTATAAGAGCATCTCTAGTGGTTGGTGTATCCAACTACTGTCACCTCATCAATATACGATGTTATAAAACATCATCCATATTAAAACATTCTCTTAACAAATCATCTCTAATGATTAGATACTTTATATTATTTTAATAGGTCTCACCTGTCATAATGTTTTATTTTAAACCAATTATTTATATTATTAATCTTGAGTAAATAATTAAATAAAATAATCTAATAATTTAATTAATGAGTTAAATCTTGATTTTGTTTAGAATAAATACCAACACTCAATTTTTCATT
This sequence comes from Euphorbia lathyris, assembly GCF_963576675.1. Classification (NCBI taxonomy): domain Eukaryota; kingdom Viridiplantae; phylum Streptophyta; class Magnoliopsida; order Malpighiales; family Euphorbiaceae; genus Euphorbia; species Euphorbia lathyris. The sequence continues at coordinate 27,391,086 of NC_088917.1, read as the reverse complement.
GAATAAAATCATAATTAATTTTGAAATCGAGTCCAGAAAATTGAATATTGTAAGAAAAAAAAATCAGAAGATATAATTGAGTAATAAATAATAATAAAAACTTCAATTTATGGAAAACTTTCTTTTGTATTTTCTATGTTTTTACTTCTCCAAATTCGCAGCTATCAAAGAAAAAGGTGAGCAACGCGCAGTTGAGCAACTGAAAATGACGAACTATCTTTATTTTACTTTGAATAAGGTCTCTTGTATTACTTTCTCTTCTGGTCTGATTTGGATCAGTTAAAAAAAATCAATTTTAATAAATTAATAAGAAAATAATTTTTTGGAACAACCATTTATAATTACATTGTTTTATTATCTCTATAAATTAATAACTTCTCAAATAAATATGCCAAGTATATATATATATACGTATGATAATTTAGCAAAATATGACTCTATAGTACTTTGTTTGTTCTTGAAATTTAAATCTAGTTAAATTTCATCTCTAACTATTTCCAGTGCATTCAAAAGTTCAGATCTATCCTTGTCAAATTGTAAGAAAAAATTGTAAAGAGTGGTGGATATTATAATTGATTCATTTGTTATGACTGGTTCCAAAGGTACCGAACTATCCTCGGCTTCATTCTCAATTGAATTTTGCATGACACTCTATCAATTAATAATTATTAATTTATTGATTAATTAATATCTCTATAAATTAATAAAATTTCATAGTTCCAATACTGTAGGTCTCATTCATACAATATACTTATTAATATATATGACTTTAGAGAATAAAAAAATACATATATTTCTCTAAATTGCTCTCATTTCATTATATTATCTTTCTGATAAGATATTATTCTTTATTCGTTTTTATTGTATTTTTTAATTTAATGAATAAATATATTGTTAGGATAAGCATATATTCACAACATATATATTTATCCGAATAAGTAAACGGGTTTACGGGTTACCTCTTGTAGCGCAGATCCCGTTCTTGATTTGCAGCGGAAGGATTTCGGATCAATCACCCGATCTAGTATCACCGGTCAAGCCTTCAACCACGCCAATAGAATTAGGAGAGGAAGACAATTGGTTCACGAACTAAAGCGACGACGAATCCCAAAAATAGAGAGAGGGGCAGCGGCTTAGGGAAAAAGAGAAGAGAAAAAATTCTCTGGAGATCCTGTATCTCAAAACCTAATTTCTCTCTCTTCTAATTCTCTTAGAATTATGATAGATTAGGGTTTCTATTTATACTGAATAAATAGATCACCTAACCCTAATTCGTATTGGGTTTGGGCTCGTTCCATTTCGGGCGGGCCTAATTGGATCCATATCCAATTAATTCCAACATCTCCCACTCGCACGCAATGGAACTTATTCCAAACTTTCTCAATCTCGGTCTCTATCATACTCTTGCAAATAGTTCGTGCGACCGGCATACTATCGAGAGCTCTAGTGCTATATACTCGTTAGAACATATAGCTGCTCGATTTTCATGTAACAAACTTGGAACTATGTACTCGTTAGAGATATATAGATCTTAGATTTGAACATGGATCGTCGGTTGTGTATGCTTTTATCCTAGACTCCATATCATATCCACTGTAGTCTTCGGATCTCTACAGTACATCTATTTTTCACAAATATGCACATATGCATAAGTGTCCGGACGGTGAAGAATAGAAACACTTAGATATGATTCAAATGGATGTCTTTCCCTCTTAACATTATTCTGTCCATTATAATTTGATTCGCTTATCCAGTCAGGGTCTCTTTGGTTGGTATTATCTCATCAACCTCGAGGTATCCCTTTCCAAGGTAGCTACATCAGACTAAACTTCTTAGAATAAGTCTAGGGTCTATAAGGATAAACAATAGTTAAGAAGTGCATCTTCATAACGTGAGTCTCACATTAGGAAAAGGCGAGATCAATCTACTTTTCCATCTCGTGGTCGCTAAAGCACACATGGTATGGGTCATGTGTTATGGTGTTCAATTCTTTTCTGAAGAAGAGCATGTTATTAACACCATACAGAAGCATAGGTCTAGATGTGCTTGAACATCTAACTTTAGTTCATCACTTATGATGATCACTTCTGGCTATGACAGAAGGCTATAAGTTATCGCAAACTTGCCCTTTTAGATTACTTGTTAATCTTTTTCATGTATTTGTAACACATGTTATCTTGCACCGTAATGGAAACACTTTTCCATGTCCATAGCAAGACGGCTTCTATCATTGAACAAGCTCTCGAAATTGCTCAAAGACAGCCTCATCCTTCATTTATCATCACATTGATGAAATGGGGGAAACTGCTCATGTGAGTGAGCTACATTCTGTCTAAACATGCATTTTGAGTTCATAACAGCAAATATTTACAATTAAATACTCACACTCGTGTCTTGATGAAAATTCATAAAACCTTTATTAATAATTCATGTCTTACAAATAAAACAATGAAGAATGAGAAGTATACTTAGATCCTAAACAATCCTTGGGATCTAACATGTTTAACATAAACATCTCTCTTAACTGGTTTGGTGAGGGGATCTACCACCATGTCATGAGTAGATATATACTTCACATTAACTTCTTTGTGTGCAATTAAGTCCCTGACAAAATGATACTTAATCTCTATGTGCTTTGATTTGATGTGGAACCTTTGGTCCTTAGCGAAAGCTATAGCAGATTGACTGTCACTGTTAACTATGACTTGGGTTTGACAATTGGTTACATTCAAGTTGTTTAGGAACCGATTCAGCCAAACAGCCTCTTGAACTGTTGATGAATACGATACGTATTCAGCTTCCATGGTGGACAGGGCTACACAAGTTTGTTTCTTGCTACTCTAGGAAATCGCGCCATTTCCTAGCAAGAACACATAGCCTGACGTGGACTTTCTTTCATCCAAGTCTTCTGCCCAATCAGCATCCGTGTATCCTCTCAGATTTAGGTCTTTACCTTGATAACATAGAGAATAATCTGCTGTTCCTTTGAGGTACCTCAGTATCCTCTTCATAGCTACCCAATATGCTAGTCCTGGGTTGGACTGATATCTACTCACCATCCCAACGGCATGACAGATATCAGGTCTTGTACACAACATGGCGTACATTAGACTACCTACGGCACTTGCATATGGAACTTTTTCCATCCTTTTCTTTTCGTTTGGATTCTTTGGACACATTTTGGTACGTAGGGTGATGTCCTTAGTCATCGGGCTATCTACAGGCCTACTTCCACGCATACCGAAATGATCAATGACTTTGTTAAGATAAGTCTCTTGAGATAGTGCTAATAGTTTCTTTGATCGATCCCTTGAAATCTTAACCCCAAGTATGTATGCGGCTTCGCCCATATCTTTCATTTCAAAATTTGAGTTTAGCCAAGCTTTGATTTGGTTTACAAATTCTATGTCATTTCCTGCTATCAGTATGTCATCTACATACAGAGATAAAATGACAAAATTTCTACACGACCGTTTCGTGTAGACACAATGGTCCTCTTCAAGCATCTTGAAGCCATTCGAAATCATTTGATTGTGAAAACGAAGGTACCATTGCCTAGAGGACTGTTTAAGGCCATAAATTGACTTTTTCAATTTGCAGACCTTATGCTCGAAGCCTTTTACCAAGAAGCCCTTTGGCTGTGACATATAGATCTCTTCGCTCAATTCTCCATTGAGAAAAGCAGTCTTAACATCCATCTGATGTAGCTCTAGGTCTAAACTTGCTACAATAGCTAAGATTAGTCTAATAGATGTAAACCTTACAACAGGTGAGAATGTCTCCTCGAAGTCTATTCCTTCCTGTGGTGTATAGCCTTTAGTGACAAGGCGAGCTTTGTACCTTTCGATACTATTGTCAGCCCTTCGCTTCACTTTGAGAACCCATCTGCTCCCAACAGCTTTTCTACCCTTTGGCAGATCAACCAGTTCCCAAACATGGTTGGATCTCATAGAATCTAGTTCCTCTTGCATTGCTATAATCCATTTGTCTTTTTCCGGAGAAGTGAAAGCTTCTTTAGCATTTCTAGGTTCCACGCCATCATTTGGAGTTACTAAAAGAGATGTGCCTTCGATACCAAATCACCGACTATCAACTCTTTGCCTTTTAGTACGGCGCGGTTCCGAGTTTTGATAAACTTCTCTCATGTATTCATCATAACCCGGAATCCTATCTCTTAGACTTTGTCCCAAATTCTCACAAGAACCAGGAATCAAACTCCCACTTAAATAAGGATCTATCACATTCGAAACGTTTTGAGGTTCGGAACTTTGACCTTGTTCTTGTTCCTGGTAGTGATCGGTATCATTACCTTGATCCTCAAAATTCCTCCCACTCGAATGGAGAGGTCCGTTTGAATCTATTTCCTCAAACAGAGTGAGATCAGTGTCAACTTCTCCTAGCTTAGGAAACTCATTCTCTAAGAAGACGACGTCTCGTGATTCAAATTCTGTCACTCGGCCTTCACTATTTTCTCCCACTAGGACATATCCCTTTGATACATCAGGGTATATTATAAAGACACACTTTCTACCTCTTGGGCCTAATTTCCCAAATTTGCTAGAGGTATCATGGGCAAAAACAGTACAACCCCAAGGTCTGAGCATACTCAAATTGGGTTTTCTACCAGTCCACAACTCATAAGGGGTGGAAGTGTTAAGCCCAAAATATAACCAAAATATCATTAATATTTACATCAATTTTGCTATGAAATCGTGCTGTTTATATCTATTTAGAGTACTTTTACGTCTGAATATGTTTCTTTCATGCAAGGTACCTAAATATTTGGTAAAATCCAAATAGGAACGAAAAGAGGTCAAAAACGAAGGAAAAACTCTAAGTTAGGAGCCAAAAGACGAAGAAATCAGCACACCGATACGAGGAAGATGAGAACGAAGTCAGAAACAAGAGAATAATTCCTATTCTCGGTAGAGAATTGTGGGCCGCGACCGAGAATCCCAAATTCTCGGTCGCGACACGCTAAAGTCCAGCGCCTCTCTCCTTCGCTTCGAAGACCAAAAACTGCTCCCTCATTCTCGGCCGAGAATTTCCATTCTCGGTAAGATCAGAAATCCTTGCAGCACAACATACACATGTTTAAATTCCAAGAAACACGTTCGTTCGGGTGGATAGAAACATCTCTTCACAGAGGATACGACCCTTCACAACGGACACGACACTTCAATCACGACTCTTCAACATCTATAAATAAAGAGTTGATTGAGAGTTGAAACATAATGAGAGAGTTAGATTTTAAGATTAGTGCAGGAGTTATGCAGAAACTCTGACTCAGAAATGAGTCAGAGATTAGAAGTTCGATTTTGTAAAAAGCAATATGATGTACACACATTGTTTATTAAATAATTACAAACACAGTAGCGTTTAGATTTGTTCATATTAGTTTACATTTTGATAGTAGATAGACCAGTCTTTATTCCAAAGATTCAGCGAGAAGATTTAGTAGAGGATTCGCCCCGGAGCCTGACAAACTCTAACGAGGTTCAAGGAAAGGATTGACAACCCGTTCGATTGAAAGTCATCAAAATTGTTCTCTGTAAACTTGTATCAAATTCATACTTCATCTAATAAAGTTTATTCTATTCGATAGATTTTTATGTAGCACTTTGGTAAATGATCCGAAGTGAGTTCTGGTGTTTTCATTAAAACGTAGTTGAATTCAAAATCATTACAAGGAAACTTTGTTGAACACTTAGACAAATTGATATCTTGAAAAAGTATTAATTTGGTTAAGGTAGCAATCTAACCCGACCGTCGGAGGATTGTCTGCAGTTCAAAGCCTTTTAATTAGAGGAATTTACGTTATTACATTTTTACAATTTATACAAAGTTTAAAGTTGTTTTCTTTGCTTAATGCAAACGAATACATTTATTTACTTTTCTAAAGAACTAAACGTTTCTGTCTTGTATATTCACCCTTAAATCAGAAGTGATTTCTAACATTCGACATATTCTAGTCCAATTCTTATTCTAGCAATTTCAAAACCAAATCCAATTAAACGATTTTCCATATTATAAACCTTAAAAGTAAATCTAACCGATTCCAAATAAGTTTTCGTTAAAAAGCGTTCCCTGTGGGTTCGATATCTTTTATTACTACAAGCGTATACCGTGCACTTGCGAAAATCGCTCAACAAGTTTTTTGGCGCCATTGCCGGGGACGCCAAATTTTTAACAAAAATTTATGTTTTCGTGTTTTATTCCGAACCTTGGTTTATAATATATGTATTTATTTATTTTCTAGTTTTATATATTTATTGAGGATGGTCACTAGGACTAAATCCTCATTGTTATTTAACGTTTGCATTTAGATGTTTGCAGATAAAAAAAAATCCAAGTTTTTTCAAAGATAAACTGGAGATTTGATCATCAGTACAAATTCACCGAAGGAGTCTACAGAAAAGAAATCCAATATACAGATACATCAGAAAGTAAAGAAAATTTTATGAAACAGTATGTCAGACGTGACAGATGATTTTTCCAGAAAATTTACATCTTCCCAATACATTTACCTCTTTTCTATACACTTAGTCCTTCACCAAAACATCATATCTCTTTGTTAAGAAATTTATTCAATTCCTACACTAAACCCAAATAATTTCCCTTTTTATCACTACCTTAAACACCTACATCTTCTCAGACAAGATATATCAAAATTAGGATGAAATTACCTTATCCGCCAGGAAGGAATTGTATACTTTTACCATAGTTTCAACAGTTTCAGTTCATGCGCGTAGTTCTTGTTCATGCGCGAAACCAGAAGTTCGGGCATTCAACCGGAATCAGTAGATCCTTAAATTGAGAAAACGTAAAAAAAAAACATCTTATTCCAGGTAAGTTAGAATGGACATGACCATTATTTTAAATCGGTCCATGTAATTAATTTTGTCCATGATTTTGATTCTCTTTTAGAATTCTTAAGGTTTATCACATTTTTAGTTCTCTTTTAGTTTTTGTATTTTAATCTTTACATTTTCATTTTTAGTTTAAGTTATATATTCATTTTTAGTTTAGTAATAATGGTTAGATTAGACATAAAAAAAATTGTGATTATTGAACGATATTGAAAATATGCTATGTATCTTAACTATTTGTACCGGATTAAGACAGTGTCTTTAGATAAAAAAAATCTCAATTGAATCAAAATCACACATAATTTAAGTTTCAGTTTGTATATAGATTTTTACAATCTCTACAGTGATTTTTGTTTGAAATTTTATAATTTTCTGAACTTACCGAGAATGTGAATTCTCGGCCGAGATCAACATTTTAGGGGTTTCGACGCATGATTTCCTTGTGGAAATCAGCGTGTCGCGACCGAGAATCACCATTCTCGGTCGTGACACGGGCATATATCAGACCTGTATCTCTTCTTTCTTCTTCAGTTCATGCACCATTGCTGAAAATTTCAAAAAATTGAGTTTCTTCATGTCCAAATAATGTGGATTTACACCTTTTTAATCCCAACAGACACATTGATTTGTCCTATTTGATTATAAAATAATTGAGAAGATCAGATTTCGATACTTCTCATCTCTTTCAGACAAAGTCTGGTATCCTTCTCAAATTATTCAAACCTTTCAAAAAGTTACAGAAACTTTTTCTTCCTTTAAAACCATGACTTCCAAGCATAAATCTTCAAGGAAGATTACTGCTGCACGCAACAAGCGTCCTGATTTATCAGAATGCTACGGTGCACCATTTACCATTTACACACATAATGAACAACGAAGATATTATAAAACTATTTGTTGTATATAGTTTGTATATAGGTTTGTTTTTGTGTTTGTTCTTTATATAATTTGTATGTCTTCTATTTTTTTAATAAAACGATCAAGTTTGATTCTTTGATTCTTTTTGCTTAATATACGTTAACCATACAAGTTATACGAATACATCCGAATCTAAGTTTAAATGAAATAGTATAACTTTTACAATGAATCTGTAATTATTTTGAATCTGTATCCATTTCAGAAATGTTTCTGAACATCTGACTTTTCATATATATTACATGCTCATAAATTATAATCATTAATAACTATTGAATAAGTTCATGAACATTCATTTTATATGATAATTCTAAGTTTTGTTCTGTATATATGTTTTTCAATTTTGATAACATATCAACTTTGATTCTTTGGTTATTTTTGATTAGTATATGTTAACTATGCAACTTATTTGAATGAATCTATATATATGTTCATATGGAACAGTATCACCTTCACCATGAATTTGTCTATAATAATAAAATGAATCTGTCAATAATTTAATTAATCTGTATCAGTTTCAATGCTTCAGTTTTAATATGCATATATGATTGATACTACTTAAAGAGTTAATATACTTATCATTCTTATTCCTTTCACTCTTAAAAGGTTCATATACATTACATGCTTATTCATTTCATTTACAAGAATTAATGCACATTCATGTTTAAGTTCAATTCACTAACAGTGTTAATGATCATTTATGATTCATTTAATTCAGTTCGGTCATTAATTGATTCATTAATTCCGTATTTATCAAGGCTAAACCTTTGTTTTTCCTTGCATTTTTAATGTTTTATTTTGTGTTTTAAAGTTTCAGGTATACATGTTTTCATTTATAAGACATATTTGCACATGAATTTTATCAAAACGAAGTTTTTTTTATTCGCGACACGCGACCTGTAGACAGGGGGAGATTCGAATTTTGCACACAAATTACCCTTTTTCCTATTCCAACATCTAAATTCATACCTATATATACCTATCCCTTACACAAACCTTACATCACCTCCTATTTTTCCCAATTACACAATCCAAACTCTTCCTAGTACAATTAATTCCACACCATATCACCTTTACTTTTACCAAATTTTTACCTACCCAATATACTTCTTTTCCAACCACAACCTCCATAGCCTAACCCTCCAAATGCCTAGACATAAGAATATTACTCTTTCCCATGCTAAAAAGGAATGAGAGGATTACATTTAGGAATTCGGTTCCAATTTATGAAGTTGGGGATGACGAGATGCGTATTTAGTTTGGATATCATACAAAATAGTTTATTGTTAAGCCATCAATTTTCAAAGCAATCCGGTTTGGACATAATTTGCCTAGTTTGGATGGATTTAATCCCAAGAATGCTACTCGCACGCTCATTAAAGTTTGTTGGTTTTTAGTGGTAGATAGCATTGGACTTCTTTTTGACAATTGAGTCCATGTTTTCGTTTCAACCAATAAGCACGTTACTATGCGTACTTTGATCACGGGTTTTGTTTTGGATGCTACGAGTATTATGGAGTAGTTTTTAATCACTCACTCCTCCTTATTTTCCGATATTGGATTATGCCGCAATTTTACACATTCATTTAATGGTTACCCACTGTTGGCTAATTTTGCAAGTTCGATGTTGGTATTCCAAGTTCACATTATAATGGTATTAAAGAGGATGGTAATGAGCAGACACATTTTGGTGAGGATGACGTTATGAATTATGATGATGAAGATGATGAAGGTGCGCAAGAGGAACATGTTGACGCCCAAGCACAAGCACAAGAGCATGTTGAAGAAAAGCACATTGTTGATGATCATGTTCATTTGACACAAATTTTGAACCAACTGTGTGCCCACCACCGGCAAATGTATTTGCGGTTCGATGCTATTATGGAGAATAATCAAAAGATGAGTTCACGATAAAACAAGGTGGATGCTTATATCCATACTTTGAGGAGAGAGCACACGTCCACCTGATACCGGTTATTATCATTTTTCCGTCGTCAAAATGTTGAAACCTCACCATCTCCGACGGATTCGCCTCCGCATGCTTAGGTTTTATCACCTCTTTTATTCCTTTCCTTATCTTGTTATGTTATTTTTCATTTTAAGTTTGGTACTATATTTATTTTTAATATGTTTGGTACAATTTTAATTTTATGTTGGATGATTTTCCTTTGCTAAATTTCTCTCTAATTTCGTATGATTTACTTCGTACTAATTTTTCATGTTTTATCAATTTTTGCACCAATGAGGACATGGTCCAATTTAAGTGTGGGAGGAGATATACATATATCATTTATACACGTACGAATAAATGCAAGGAATGCAAACGAACAATTTAAACAATATTTTCAAATGCAACGCTTGTTTTATGCAAATGCAACATATATTGCAACACAATTTAAAAACACAATTTATTTAAACTTTCCATTATTTTTCATATGTTTAAAATTTTTTAAGTTATGATTATTTTTAGGTTATCATTATTGTTACAAATAATATTTCTATACGGGTAAAATTTTTTATATTTTTCACAAATCTTCGATACGATTTTAACTAAAAAACGTCTCGAGTAAATGTATTTAAGTAAATAAACTTCTTTATTTCAATCTCTATTTTATATCATCAAAATTCATGATACAATAAATCTTATTTTAAATTTTCAATTAGGTTTATAGGCATTAAATTGAACTAATAATTTTTAGCTCGGTTTGATTTCGTCTTATATTAACACCAATTGAAGTTTTTAAGGAAACTTTAGCCATAATACATGTTGAATTTTAAGTCAATATAGGATGAATTTGCTATCTTTCTTTTTCCCAATTTACAATTTAAATTTTATAATTCATATTAATTAATCAATTAGTTGAATTCTTAACTTTTGGCCACGATTGAGACCAACCTTATCACAATCGAGGTATGAAAGGGAAGAAAATTAAGTACCGTTTACTTTTGGCCACGATTGAGACCAACCTTATCACAATCGAGGTATGGAATGAACGTTAAAGTTATAAGCAAAAATTAAGCGTGTTTAAGTTTAAAGTAACCATTGCGTCCACCCATGGCATGGTCGGTACCTCTTAAGCGAACACAAAAGCAATAAAAAGCATATAAAGTTACGATCGAGACCATCCTTATCTCGGACGTAACTAAGCAAATAAATTAACCTAAGTATTTAATTCATATAATAGTTTAGTTTTGGGAAAGGAAATTTTGTGCTTTGAAATGCCTTTAGACGAAAGACTCAACAACATGCGTGCTTACTTCGTCCCGAATACTTCAATTTTAAAATTGAAATACAAGACGAATGATATATCGTATTTATACTAGTTAGTTTGATATTTTGCATATAAATTTGCCATGCGAAGTTAGTCTTTTCGGCTTAACTAATTTAAAAAGTAATACTAAGGTATATGTTTTATTTTCATAAGGAGGTTAGTTAAAGAATAAATTCAGTGAAATTTTGCTCGGGACTAGCAAAAGACTAAGTGTGGAGATTTGTTAAGCCCAAAATATAACTAAAATATCATTAATATTTACATCAGTTTTGCTATGAAATTGTGCTGTTTATATCTATTTAGAGTACTTTTATGTCTGAATATGTTTCTTTCATGCAAGGTACCTAAATATTTGGTAAAATCCAAATAGGAACGAAAAGAGGTCAAAAACGAAGGAAAAACCCTAAGTTAGGAGCCAAAAGACGAAGAAATCAGCACACTGATACGAGGAAGATGAGAACGAAGTCAGAAACGGGAGAATAATTCCTATTCTCGGTAGAGAATTGTGGGCCGCGACCGAGAATCCCAAATTCTCGGTCACGACACGCTAAAGTCCAGCGCCTCTCTCCTTCGCTTCGAAGACCAAAAACTGCTCCCTCATTCTCGGCCGAGAATTTCCATTCTCGGTAAGATCAAAAATCCTTACAGCACAACATACACATGTTTAAATTCCAAGAAACGCGTTCGTTCGGGTGGATAGAAACGTCTCTTCGCAGAGGATACGACCCTTCACAACGGACACGACACTTCAATCACGACTCTTCAACATCTATAAATAAAGAGTTGATTGAGAGTTGAAACATAATGAGAGAGTTAGATTTTAAGATTAGTGCAGGAGTTATGCAGAAACTCTGACTCAGAAATGAGTCAGAGATTAGAAGTTCGATTTTGTAAAAAGCAATATGATGTCCACACATTGTTTATTAAATAATTACAAACACAGTAGCGTTTAGATTTGTTCATATTAGTTTACATTTTGGTAGTAGATAGACCAGTCTCTATTCCGAAGATTCAGCGAGAAGATTTAGTAGAGGATTCGCCCCGGAGCCTGACAAACTCTAACGAGGTTCAAGGAAAGGATTGACAACCTGTTCGATTAAAAGTCGTTGAAAGCTTCCATGCTTCTTGTTCTCTGTAAACTTGTATCAAATCCATACTTCATCTAATAAAGTTTATTCTATTCGATAGATTTTTATGTAGCACTTTGGTAAATGATCCGAAGTGAGTTCTAGTGTTTTCATTAAAACGTAGTTGAATTCAAAATCATTACAAGGAAACTTTGTTGAACACTTAGACAATTTGATATCTTGAAAAAGTATTAATTTGGTTAAGGTAGCAATCTAACCCGACCGTAGGAGGACTGTCTGCAGTTCAAAGCCTTTTAATTAGAGGAATTTACGTTATTACATTTTTACAATTTATACAAAGTTTAAAGTTGTTTTCTTTGCTTAATGCAAACGAATACATTTATTTACTTTTCTAAAGAACTAAACGTTTTTTCCTTGTATATTCACCCTTAAATCAGAAGTGATTTCTAACATTCGACATATTCTAGTCCAATTCTTATTCTAGCAATTTCAAAACCAAATCCAATTAAACGATTTTCCATATTATAAACCTTAAAATTAAATCTAACCGATTCAAAATAAGTTTTCATTAAAAGGCGTTCTCTGTGGGTTCGATATCTTTTATTACTACAAGCGTATACCGTGCACTTGCGGAAATCGCTCAACAGGAAGTGACAGTCTTGGAGGGCACTCGATTTAGAACATATGTAGCTGTTAGCAAAGCATCTCCCCAATAGGAAATAGGCAAGTTTGCTTCAGCCATCATAGATTGAACCATATCAAGGAGAGTTCTATTTCTCCTCTCGGCAACACCATTTTGCCGCGGAGTGTATGGGATAGACAACTGATGCTCTATCCCTTTCTTATCACATAAAGCTTTGAATTCATCTGAAAGATATTCTCGACCTCAGTCAGTTCTCAAAACTTTGATCTTCTTATCTAGTTGATTTTCAACAAGGTTCATAAACTTTCTGAAACAACTCAAAGCTTCACACTTGTGAGACATCAAGTCGATATGACCATACCTTGTATAGTCATCTATGAAGGTGATGAAGTAGTAGGCCCCATGCCTAGCCCTCACATTCACAGACATCAGAATGAATTAATTGCAGAGGAAATTCTGCCCTAGTACCCTTCCCGAATGGTTTTCTATGCATTTTTCCTTTAAGACATGGTTCGCATGGAGGTAATTCAACTTTTCTTAAACTACCTAGTAAGCCCTCTTTGGCTAAACGATTCATGCGACCTTGGCCAATGTGATTTAACCTAGCATGCCATAAACTAACATCTTTATCCACAGAAGAAGAAGTAGTAATAGAAAAATTATTGGATTCATATAATTCAACATCCAAAATAGTCAAACCATTCAGTACATATCCTGAACCATAAAATTCATTATCCAAACTTAAATGCAAACTGTTATTATCAAAAAGAAAGGCAAATCCAATTCTTAACAAAGAGTTCACAGAAATAAGGTTTCTCCGAATATTCGGAGCATAGAGAACATCTTGTAGGAGGAGAGTTTGACCGCCATGTAGACTCAATCTACATGTGCCAATCCCTTCGACTGCAACTCTCGAGTTGTCTCCCACATAGATCCATCTTGAACCGACTAGAATTCGTCGGAACTCGACAAAGGTCTCTCTTTCCTTCGTCACATGGTCCGTTGCACCTGAATCAACAACCCACAAAGGATCATGTTCAGCTATAAGAACAGTGCTAGATACATTTATTTCACTCACACATGAGTTAGCGTAGTGTATCTTAGGAACTTTGCAATCATTTGCATAGTGTCTTTTTTCTTAGCAGTTGAAACATTTCACACGTGAAAGCTTCAGTTTCTTTCTGTTCTTTGTTCTCTTTCCCTTTCTATTTTCTGTATTCACAGGCTTTTTGGCTTTCTCTTTGCCCTGGCCATAGAAGCGCTTACGCTTTTGCCTTGGAGGATTGGAACGCCTCCCACTTGAGTGGGCTCCCATATAATGGGCTTCAGCATTGATCTTAATCGATGCCAGGCGATCCTCCTCTAGCTCAAGGTGGCGACAAACAACATCGAAGGTTTGAATTGATTCGGTGTGGGTTAGGTGCACCTTCATGTGCTCCCAACTGTTTAGCAAAGAGCGGATAACAGCTTGCACTTTCTGCTCATTGGTCAACTGATGACCTGCTTCATTCAGCTCACTAATCATGTTGGACATTTCTCTTAAATGCTTTTTCATTGTATGATCAGGCCTCTTCTTGTAAGTGTCAAACTTAATTGTCAATGAGCGGAGCCTATTCAGAGACACACCTCCGAATTTCTCCTTTAAGGCATCCCATAGGCCCTTGGCTGACTCAATCTTACAGAATTGCCTAGTGAACTCATCATCTATGGCACTCAGCATGATGATGTGGGCAGTGGAATCCTTTTTCTTCCATGCCGTATAATCTCGGCGAAGCTGAGCAGTTGCACCATCCTCAGGTTCGGCCATAATCGTATCCAAGTGAGCAAGCACATCTTGCTCTTCAAGCACATACTTTATTTTTATTGACCAAACCTCATAGTTATCCCCATTTAATTTCAGGTCTTTGTTGAGTTCAGCAACTATAGACTTTCTAGCTGCTGCCATTGATGACTGATCTACAATGGTATTACACGACTTAGCAAGAAGTTATTAAAGGTTCAATACATGCATTAATTCTCTAGACAACTTATATCTAATCAATCAAATTTTCATTCTAAATTTCGATTCGAAAATGAGACCGAAGTGGCTCAAATTACCCTTTACACTTTAGTATTAGATCCAACTAATTAGATACATTAATGCTTAGAGAATTTTGTTACTCACAAGTAACGATTTTGCAACTTATTACAAAAATATGGTTGTTGTAAGGAATTAAGATGACTTTTGATTTATTATTTCGATCTTAATATTGACTAATCTTAACTACTAAGGTCGAAGATAATCATTAAATCAATAATAACTAATCACTGATTTAATAAATCGCAATTAAATGCTCACATAAAATTATTCAAGCTCATCAATTTCAATCCAACATACCAAAAATTATCCAATCGAAATCGAATAATAATTAAATTAGGATCCCAATGGTTATCCAAACATATTTGAATAATCACATCATAAATAAAAAAATTATCCAAACATATTTGAATTTTTTTTTTATTAAAAATCCATTAGAAAATAAAAATTCCAATAGAAATCCTAACAAAAGTTATAACACTGGAATAATAAACCCCAAAGAAAAAATTTGTTCTAAAAATTAAATCCACAACCACACCAAAAACAAAAATGGTTCATTTAACCAACATAAAAATCTTCCATCTCTTCCATGCACGGAACGGGCGAGGGAAGGAACGAATCACAGATCTCCTTAACATTTCAGGCATCTCCCCGAAAAACCCTAATTAAAAGAGATTGTATAAACTGCTCATCCAAAATTTTTGAAAAAATACGCAAAAAATCAGAAAAATTCAGAAATGCGTTTCTGTAAAAAAAACGGGAAAACATTGGTCACGGGAAGAGGCCCCACGCGCCCACATGCGCTTGGCGCGTGTGGAGGGGCCTCTGCTACGTGGCGCGCGCTGGTTGGTCCAGCTGGCGCCAGCGCAACACCGGCTGGCCAACCAGCGCCTGCCGCGTGGCGGGCTGGGGGGAGACATGCGTTTTCTCCCCCCAGGTGGCGCGTGAAGGCCGCCGCCTTCCCGGCCGATTCCGGCGACGAAAAATATATGAAACCTAGGGTTTTCGAGGTCTCTAGACTCGATGGTGTGGTCGGTTTTTCGATTTGACGAGCGGAACGAAAAATCAGAAGGTAATCAGAAACCTAAAACGAGTTTAATTGAGTAAAAAACGTTTAAATCGAACCCTAATTCAATTTAATCACGCAATCAATCAATTCCAGTGTATAATCATAAAAAATAATAACAATGAATTATTTTTAATCTTTCAAAAAAGATTCAAACGCAAACGGATTCGCGGTAAAGACGGAATACTAGATCCAATGGCTCTGATACCAATGTTAGGATAAGCATATATTCACAACATATATATTTATCCAAATAAGTAAACGGGTTTACGGATTACCTCTTGTAGCGCAGATCCCGTTCTTGATGTGCAGCGGAAGGATTTCGGATCAATCACCCGATCTAGTATCACCAGTCAAGCCTTCAACCACACCAATAGAATTGGGAGAGGAAGACAATTGACTATGGGTTAATTTGACCCTTAAACCAACTTTTGAAGACTGAGTTGATACCCAAAGATTGATTTAGACTAAATTGACTATTCATGCCAAGTTGAAGGGTGAATTTAACCCTTTATTCGGTTAAATTTTCAGTACAATTCATTTTATTTGTAAATGATTTCATTTGTTCTTTATTATATAACGGTAATTCACACCAGTGGCCAACTTTGTCTTTAGTTTTACTATGACTCATCAACTTCAAAATCAGATATTATGACTCTTAAACTTTGCACTTTATTAATATAATGACTTCTTTTACCATTAATGAAGATGACCACTCCAATAGCTAGAGTAACTGATAATAGTGTTTATGAACTCGTGGTGGAGGGTCCAACGTCTTGCTGGATCTTCCTGATTGAACATGCACAGTAAAACCAAGCGTCAGAGAGGGACCAGAGCCCGACGAGCCTGTTCTGATGTCTAAGTCAATAGGTGCTTTAGGAATGGTTGAAGAGTAAAGACTGTCTGTGAGTTATAGAGTTCACATACCATAAGATGTGACTCTACCTGCCTATATATAAGGTTGGGTCGAATCCTTTGTCTTCTTGGAATCCTTTCAATACGAGGATTTCTTCTCCCACTGGGAGTCTGGTTCTAGGAGAAATTCTCCACGACGTGGAGTCTTTGACCCAGACGCATGTGAGTTTCTTTAGGAAGGAGACGTTTTATGGAAGCCTCTCAATAAATCTGAATGCCTAATTTGACATACGTGCTGGTTGATCTGAAGGCTCTTGAGATGCCACGCATTTGATTTGTTTTATGCGATATCATATGTCCCCAACCATCTTTTCTGAACTCTTATAGAGTTCAATTTAGATTGGAGAGGCAAGCCAGTTGTTTTCATCTTTGGTTGCTTCGATATATGGTCTGCCAATTTTCTTTATGCATACGTGTCTTTCGAGTCTCCTCGAAACTTGTTTTCTTTTAAGGCACGTGTCTTCTAGGTGGCACTCTTTGATTGACTTTGTTTTTTGTGTCTGTCAGGATGCCTGCAACGACGATTAGTCTCTTCAATGGTTATTGCCCCTTTTCTGTCATTTCACCTTTCTTATTCCTCTCGGCTCTATAAGACGCCCATTTCGACATCTTCTTCTCTCTTTATCTTTGCTGCTTTATTCTCTGCTCATTCTTTCCTGCAATATTCCAAGCTTTTCATCCATTTTTCTCCAATAAGTGCATTCTCCTACCATACCTTTCTTCCTTCTATGCTTTATTTCATTTTTACAATGGATCGCAAGGAACCTCAAACTGGTGAAACCTCGTAGAAAGTGAAAAAACATATTGTTCACAATCTTGAAAACTTTGAGCAACCTTCTTCTCTAGATGACATTGCTTTGGCTGGGCTACTCTTTTGATACCCAGAATTCGAACACTTGGGGTTTGCTTCTCCTAGTTGGGATCAAGTAACCCAGGTCCTAGATGGATTTTTGGGTTTTTTTTTTTATCAGCTGCTCTTCGAGAATGAGGTTCGGCTTCCCTTCCTTTCTAATATAGTTAACATCTTGGTTGGTTGAGTTTGACATTTGCCCCACTCAACTCTCCCCCAGCGACTGGTTAGATTTGTTGGGGCTAGTCAAGGTATGTGAAGATCTGGACATCGAGCTTACTGGATACGTATTCCGAAGGATTTGGGCACCTTCCATAAGATCATATACAGATGACTCTTATGGATTTCAAATTTTCCTACAAATTGGAAGTCGTCTGTGAAGGATAAAGTTTCCAGCAATAAAAGTTCAAACCCGAGTGATTTTTTATCTTTCCGCTTGTAGATAAGTAGGGGAGGCCCACGAAGGGGGCATTGTATCTGAACGGCTTCCCCTTTTGGTCCTCTTGGAATCCCACTACTCTGGATAAATCAAAGTGGCCTTAGCTGGATCCTCTGACTGAAGTGGAGAGGGAGACTTAGGATATTTGTAGCTTATTAATATCATGGGTAAAATTATAGTATATATGATATCCAATTTGTAAATAAACAATAACAGAAATGCTTATTTTTACAATGCAATCATTAACGAAGAAAAAGACCAATAATAGTTAAAAAATTAATTAAGAGAAAAAACTGTATTGAAAATATGATAAGAAAATATAAATTACAAAATATTTCCAATGTTATTAGCCCAATCTTTTTTTACTCCTGACATTATAGATACTATAATTTTACCTAGACCTGGCAATTATCGTGTTCGAGTCGTGTTCGTGTCGTGTCATTTTGGGTTCGTGTCAAAAAGAGTAAATCCAAACCCAACCCAAAAACTTTCGTGTCAAAGTCATGTTAACCTATTCGGGTTAGTGTCGATTTCGTGTCGTGTTTTCGGGTTACATGTAATTTTGTTATGCATATATATTAATAATAACTCTTAAAAATATAAGAAGATATGGTACTGTTTTTAAACATTTTATATCATTTTTAGATTAGTATGTTAACAATAATTATCGAAAAGTTCGATAATATCATGTTAGAGGGTCATGTAATGTGTTTATAACAATTTAGGAAATTCAAATCAATATTTGCAATTAATAATTATAATTTTATTATCTTTATTAATAAAGTGACATAAAAAACACGAGAGAATATAACAATAATTTTCAATATCCGTGTCATTTCGTGTCGTTTTCGGGTTCACATATCAACACTAACCCAACCCAAAAATTAGCGTGTCAGTTTCGTGTCAACCCAAAAATGACCCATTACCTATTAAGCTCAACACTAACACTAAAAATTCGTGTCGTGTAATCGGGTCGTGTGTCATTTTGCCACCTCTAATTTTACCCATGACCGTTAATAAGTTATGACAATTTCAGACATCATTAAGAAATACAGATATTTTGTTCTCGTGTTACATACCAGTTGCATATCATCTGGTTCAAAAAAAATTACGTTTTTTATAATTTCATAGTAAATTTGGAGACTAAACATCTTTAAATTCGATGAAATATTTGAATTTTTTAAATTTATTTTTGTTCTATACACATGCATAACACGAGATAATTATCTATTTATTTTAAAATAAAAGAAATTTATATGCATGTATACATCTTTGATTTGTTACTAATGAATAGTAACATGAGCACATATACAGTAAATATAATAAAATTTATGATCAAAGAGAGAATTTCGTTAATGATATTAGAAATTGACTCAGCTTGTTAATGTTAGAGATGAAATTGTGTCAAAACTAAAATTGTGAAATAGGTTAATCTATATAACTAATCAGGGCCGGCTCCAGGGGGAGTTCCCCTAGGCGCCGGCCTAGGGCCTCACAGCTTGTGAGGCCTCTAATTTCTAGTTACCTCTATGATATATTAACTCTTTTTGTATTAAAAAATGTGGATTACTAAACTCAGCCATGAATTTCCACCCCTAGCTCCGTAAAAAGATCAAATTACCCTTTACCCAAAATTTGAAAAAACACAAAACCTCTCAAATACCCTACACACTCTTTGATCAAATCCGGACTAATTTGTGAACCAAAACATGGAGTGTAACAACAACCGTAAAGGGAAAGCGAAAATAATAAGATTTACCGTTTTTGTTTTTTTGATTTAAGTTAAAAATTGAATCTGTGGGTGATTTTTTAAAAACGCCGGAATCGCAGTGGGGCGTATGAACATCGCGCCCGACCTACGGTTCCGGCGTATGAATATCACATCCGACCTGTGGTTCGGGCGTGAGGCTATCACGCCCGCACCATAGGTCGGGCGTGATGTTCATACGCCCGACCTATGGTTCGGGCGTGATGTTCATACGCCCGAGGGGTTTTTGAAATGTTTTTTAAAAAAAAAAATTATATTTACGTTTTAATTAAATTGTTAAATGTTTACATTAATTTGAGGTTTAATTTATATATGAAATTTTGATATTAATTCGATTATAATTTATATGTTAAATTTTTAGATTAATTTAGTGTAATTTTGTAGACGGAGCGGCCTACTATCGGGGGAAAATCCGTCCCGTCACCTGCTCGTCGTCTAGATATGGACTAGCGGACTAATTTTTTTACGGGTTTAATTCAACAACGGACTAATTTTTTTTACGTAACAGGTATTTACGGATTTAATTCAATAGCGGACTAGCTATTTTTTTTGCTCTCCCGACACGCGGGCGTGTGACTATCACGCCTCACCGTGTGGTATGACGTGATAGCCCCACGTCTCACCGTGTGGTCGGACGTGTAGCGATCACGCCCGACCACACGGTGAGGTGTGGGGCTATCACGCCCGACCACACGGTGATGCGTGATAGTCACACGCCCGCGTGTTAGGAGAGCAAAAAAAATAGCTTTTTCCTCCCCAAAACCCATGAAAGGGTATTTTCGTCCTTTCACAGGACTAGAGGTGGGAATTTGGGGCTGGATTTAACAACACCCTAAAAAATTCCCTCAATTAACACACATGTCAACTTTCTATTTTTTTTCCAATTTTTTGTGTTGACAGCACACTTTGCTGCGTCAATCTTACTCCTGCTCAAGCTTATCAACAAAAGTGTAACACTTAATACAATACAAATGATTAAAGTCGTATTTGATCCCTTTTATATCCAAAATGTTGTCATTTGATCCTCATAGTATAATTTGGTGATATTTGACCTTTCGATATCCTAATTTATAGCATTTGATTCATGTGATATGATTTAACAACATTTAGCTCCTATATTATCCTAATTTGTGGTGTTTGGTCCTCGGATAAATGGAAAAATAATATATTTATATGGATCAAATGTTATCAAATCATACCACAATGGCTAAATGTTATCAAATCATACCACGTGGGTTAAATTCACAAAGTTGTAATAAATAATAAAGGCCGACTCAATTCACCAATCTCTATGTTAAATATATTTTTTCTCTCTACAGAATCTTACTATTAGATCCGAGTTAATTTCTAGAAATTAGTATTCTATTGTTTGCTCGCTTTTCTCGTGATTGATGAGAAGAAACTTGGATTTTGCTCTTGAAAAAATGTAAAAATCTTTATACAGTTATCAATTTAATAGAAATTAAAGAAATTTAAATGCGTTTTAGTTAAACTAATGACTCAGTGTTGAAAGAATCTATATTCAATTGAAAAATTTAGAAATTTTATTCGATTTAAAACTTAAAAAAACTTAAACTTGATTAATTTTTATGTGTTACACATAATATGTAATATCAAGACTAATATTAAATTTAGTTGTAAAAAAAATACAAAAATTGCCTAGGGCCTACCAAATGCTAGAGACGTCCTGTAACTAATTAGTCATTAATTGTAAGATTATATTCAACAAAAAAATCATTATATCCGTCTAATCTGTGCAAATTGCAAATTATTGAAATTTGGTTAGAAAATGGGATGAGATTGCAATTAATTATATGGCCTAGGATTCTTACACGAACTCAAACTTGTAATAACCAAGTAAAAATAACAAGAGTGAGTGAACTTCCACATGTATATTTCCTTATCCCCATCACATCACATCACAACAATACTATTATTCCCTTCAACCGCAATCAAACTCCTCCCCTAGAAAAAAAAAATGCATCAAAAGAAGAAAATATTCAAGAACAAATATCTGTTAAAGTCATCAATTATCCCACTTCCATTTCCATTTTCATCCATTTCCAACTCACCAAAATTCCCTCTTTACTAGGGATTAATCCCTTGTTTGGATAGTTTTTAAAAAAAAAAAAATTATCCAAGTAGGCAGGGACGAATTCTTCATCATGGGGGCAAATAATACGGCTAAAATAATTTTTATCCAAAAAATAATAATTATAGAAAACCAGAGATCAAAGCTCAAGTTCAAATACAATAGTAGCAGAATTATCAAATCAAAATTCAAATAGGAGCAAAAAAAAAAAAAAAAAACAAAGCAGAGAGGTAAAGGTCGGAGATGAAGTGTCGGACCAACGATCCAACTACGGAGGGATTGACTGCCGATTTTGATTTAATCTTAGTTAGGATTAGGGATTTCAATTTAGGCTTAAGAAGAAAGAGAAATTGAGGAATGAGAACTAAAGAGATTAAAGAAAGTAAGAGAGACCGCTCGTTTATTTTAGGACCTATTTAGTTTTACATTTAAATATTTACTTTTTATTTTTTTTTTATTTTTGTTGTAAACAAAACAACGTAGTTCTAATTAAATAAAACGATGTTGTTTTACTTTAAAACAGAATTAAAAAAATAAAAATAAAATATTAAATTTAAAATAATTCTTCGTCCTCAATTATAGAACCAGTAAACCCTAAACCTCTATTGATGAAGGGGGCAAAGCTCTAAAACTTCAAAAATTAATACCTGAATTTTTTAAAAAAATACAAATATCAGTGGAGGCAACTGCCCCCACTACCCCCATACTGGATTCGCCCCTGCAAGTAGGCAGGGTTTAGAAACATTTCTCAAGAAGGGGTTGTTTTCCTAACCCTGGTTACGAATTGGTACCATTATGGTGTCTGGTGCGCCGTAATGATACCAATTCGTAACCAAGGTTAGAAAACAGTCTTTTCTGGAGAAATATTTCCCAACCCTATTATGTGATTTTGTGCTTTGAAACACGATAATAAGAGGTTGAACTCTTTACTACTCAGGACTAATCCTAATTGGCAATAAAATAGCATTTGTGGTTTAGTAACATTCAAGTTAGAGAATTTTTTCAATATCATTATTAAAATTAATGGTATTGCATATAACATTTCTGTCTAATTAATTTAGTTTTATATAGTTTATTAAGAAAAATAATAAAATAGTATATGAGAAGAAAATTTTATAACAATATCTCAGATGAAATTTAATTCTTTGCTTCAAAAAAAAAACACTTGAAATGATTCATGTGGGTTATTTGCAAAAATAATATAATACAATACTTAAATTAAGATAGCTATTTTTAGAGATGGCAGAGGTTGAATGATAAAAAGCTTAATGGAAAATTATCTTATCTATTTTTTTATATACAAAATTTATCAAAGGAAAAAAAAAGTGGGATAACAAATAAAGTAACGTAGACTAAAGAATCATTCTTTATTTTTATTCAATTTTTATTAATTGTATCGTTATTAAACTCACTCAATAAAAAAAAAAACACACCTCCACTTGTATGCAAATTTTTGAACTAGTTTAGAAGGCATCCCTAGTGATTGAAACCAGGCACTTGCAAAACCTTCGTTACTGAATTGAAACGTTATAATAATTTAACAATGAAAAAGCAAGAAAATTCGGAGAAACATCAAAAAGTCTAAGGCTAACATCATTTTGAACCGACCGAGCTAATGCATACATGGGTCAAGCTATTTGCTTGCCTTGTCAGGAAATGGACCGAGAACTGTTTTAGAATCGGTTTCGAAGACGACCTGTGTGAATCCCCTCTCAATTGCCCAGCGCATGGCCTGTAATAATATCAATGCCTCTCCCTTTCGAACCTCCATCAGGCCGTCTAAACCCAGCGTTCTGCCTGCCATAAATCTCCCATCCGCATCTCTAATTGCTGCTCCCAGACCCGTCTTGCCCAGCACGCGAAATAATTCCAAATCAGTGCAGCACGAAAGCTTGTCGACTGCAGGAGGGTGCCAAGTATTTTTGCAATCCGAAGACAAGACGCCTCGTTCCCGCTCACTGCTGGTGGGCACAAATACAGACAATCAACCAGACACCGATCAGTTTCAAACACGACCTCATCAGCCGACTGCGATATTTGCTGCCAAAGCACCGTATTCCGAGTCCTCCACCAACGCCACAACAGTACCATTCCTTTGGTGAACTGACTCTGCTCCTCCATTGCGCTCAATCTAAAGAAGAAATCTATAAAGTCGTTGCGTCTGCTGATGTCGTATGAATCGCATCTGTCAGACCCGCCTTCCGCCACCCGGGGACGGAGAATAAAAAGATGTCATAAATCTTCAACGTCCTCCAAACACATCACACACTGATCCTCTATATCTATCCCGCGACCCATTAATTTTTCTCGGGTAGAAAGACTGTCTCGCGCTAACCTCCAACAAAAAAATCTAACTTTGAAAGGTATATCTTGCCACACCAGACCGTAAACGGCATCGGGCATGAAAGGAAAATAGAATAACAAACGCCTAACAGCCAAACCTATATTCTAATATATAAAAAATTATTCGGACTACCTAAAGTTTTATTTAATTATTTGGCTTGGACTCGATAATTCTATCAAGCTTCCTACGTATCCCAAACTTCTTTTGATCTTTAAATCGGGAATCAAAGCCACGTAGTTCTACCTATTTTAGGTAGTTCTCTTAACTTCGGTAGTTCTCTTCACTTATTGAGCCGTTTTAACTTGTTGACACTCTGATTGACACGTTGATGGTTTAATTGTATATTTCACTTGATTACTATATAACTTTATATATATAATTCATCTTATCAAAACGAATCAAAACAAATAAACGTTTCATCAAACCAATTCATAATCAAATAAATATTTTATCAAACCAACTCGTAATCAAATAAATGTTTTATCAAACCAACTCGTAATCAAATAAATCGCTTTAACAAACCAGCTCGTAAACATTTTATAAAATAAATTCCTTTAACAAACCAACTTTACTTAATATAGCTACATATATATGTTTATAAAGGATTTAATCAAAACCTTATAAAATATACTCAAAACTTAAGTTCATAATATAGTCAAGGTACTAAACCAAAAACCAAAAACTTATAATCTTGTATCCATTCTTGAGTTCACCCCCTTATAATTCAATCACAACATATACGAGACGTCTCTTAACATTGCCTATCCCATATGGTCTTACCCAATACTTCACTGACATACCCAATAGGTCTTCAGACTGTGTACACAGGCCATATTTCTCACTAAATATGGTCTTTAGAATCAAAACCACCCAACCGGACTACTCTTAATGGATACCAAACATTTTATTCCATATATATATATATATATATATATATATATATATCCATATATATATATATATAGAGGAGAGATCAGGTGTGACACATTCCTTATGGTGTGACAAGGCTTATTGTGTGACAACAGTGGTTTTTTAGTAATTGTGTAAAAACCGGAGGGGTATATTTGTAATTTTACGCGCTTAGTATAAATAGTTATTAAGTTAGGGGTATATTTGTAATCTCCTATATTTTTCTCGTTATTTCTTCTCCGGTGATTCTCTGATATTTCTCTCGTTTTTTCCGATAGCGCCGTTTCATTTCCGATCGTGTTTTTGTTGATTTTTTGGTTCGATTTCTTTGTTTCGTCTCGCATTTTGTGTTTTTTGGAAGATATCGGTGAGTTCCTGTATGTTTTCGTGTTTGTTTTCATCGTATTTATGTTTGTTGTTTGTTCATTTCCCTTCGTTTTTTTTGTTGAATATTTATGGCTCTGATTTCCTATATTTTTTTCTTTATCGGTAGGTTCGGCTCTCTGTTTGTGTATTTTTGAAGTTATCGGTGAGTTCCTATGTGTTTTCTTTGTTCATTTTAGATATTGTGTTATGCATGTTCTTCGTTTTTTTGTTTATATGTTCTGTTTAGGTTTTGTATTTTGTTTTTATTTTGTTTGTTGTTTTTTAGGGTTTCAACGGCATTTCATTGTGTTTTTTCATTCTTTCCGTCTATCATTTGTTAGTTTTCTGACTTGTATATGTGTTTTTTTGTTGTTTTTCAGTTTATATCAGAATGTCTAAAGCTACTTTTAGTAGGAAAGATTGTTTGCGTGATAATGTTATTGATCCTGCGTTGCTTCATGCTATAAACTCTGATTATATGGGGGATGATGACGACATGTACTATTTTATTATGTTTTATGGAACAATATATGCATTCTTTTGGAACAATATATGTATTCGTTTGGAACTATGTATGTTTTTGTATGGAACTATATATGTATTCGTTTCGAACAATTTATGTATTCATTTGGAACAATATATGTATTCGTTTGGAACAATTTATAAGTTCGTTTGTAACTATATATGTATTTTGTTGATCTAGTATTGTTGTTAATTTTGTTATTTTTTTATGTTTCAAGGGTCTCTGAAAAGAATAGTGATGAAGGAAGTAAACAGAGATTTGTGAAGAAATCTCATGCTTTGAAGAAAAAGTCATCAAATATTGGTGTTCTTGTTGATGAAAGTTCTTCTGATGATTTGAAGGACGTAGAAAGTTGTTCTGATGCTGATGAAAGTTGTTCTGATGATCGTGATAATATGAATGATCCTGAGTTTGTTATCAGTGCGAGTACACCATCTGAAGAACAAGCAGATGATGAATATGTTGTTTCTGGTTGTGTTGGAAAGAAAAGAAAAGTTGGAGTTAATTTGAAGGGAGATGGTTCTTCTAGGTTGAAGATGAAGAAGGTTGAGGTTGTGAAAGTATCTGGTGGTTCTAGATTGAAGAGGAATAAAGTTGAGGTTGTGAAAGGAGTTGGTTCTTCTAGATCTGTGAACCGTAATTGTGGAAGAAGGATTGTGAAGAAGGATAGTTGATATTCTGTTATGGAGCAAGATTTATCTGGTGTAGTATTAAATCAGCGGGTGGGTCCAACAACATTTATTAAGTTTGTTAAAACTATGCCAGAGACACACAAAGCTGCCATTAGGAAGATAGGGTTTGGTGGTTTTTTGTGTCTGAATATTGGGAAGCTTAATGGAATGTTTTGTGGCAAGGTTGTGGATTCTGTTGATCCTGACAAATGCTATTTTATTCTTCCTGGTAATGACCGGATTGATTTGAGTGAAGAGGATTTTCATTGTGTTTATGGCATGCCATGTGGAGGAAAGGAAATTAAGGAAGCGGATAGTAACAGTGGGGATAGTTGGTGTAATTTTTTAAAGACTTGGAGGAAGTCTTTTGGTCTAAGTAGTGGCAGTCCTAAGGATAAAGATGTGCTTTGTAGGCTGAAAAATCTGTTGGAAGTGGATGTTTGTGATGAGTTCATTTGGAACTTCATTGTTATTGTTGTTAATTCTTGCATTCATTCAAACAAGAATAGGGCGTTGTACAATAAGTTTTTATTCAGTTGCATGAATGTGACTGAAATTTCGAAGTTAGATTGGTGCCGATTTAGTTTTAAGCATTTTATAGATTCTGTTCGTTCTTTCAAGAACGGTTCTAATCCATATTTTTTCACAGGCCCTCTTCCATTTATACTGGTAATTGTTTTAATATGTTGGAATTTATTTTGAATAATTTATGTATTTGCTTATAATTTGTTTTTCTCATTTTTTATTGTAGATATGTTATTTTGATCGTTTGCAACGTGGGGTTGATTTGAGGCCATGTTCCTTTCCACTAACTTCTGTGTGGAATAATGTTCTAATCTTTGAAAGAATTAAGTTGGAAAAAGCCAGTGGTTTTGGCAAGGGAATTGTATTGAAGAGATTAGTGAAATCTGAAGCAGAGGTAGAATGTGAAGGCCCTAACGTTGAAGGTAAGAAGAAGAAGAAGAGAGAAGAAGAGAAGAAGAAGAAGCATGTAGAAGAAGGAGAAGAAGAAGATACTCAAGAAGGAGTTTCTGGCTGTCCCAGTTACTTCATGGTATGCATCTGTGTTTTTCTTTTATATAGAAGATTATGTTTCGTTTTGATAAATTAGTAAATAGTGTTTTAATAAATGCAGGAATTCACTTTCAGGTTTAAATCAGCGACTAGAAAGTTAGCTAATGATGTAACTGAGATGTTTATGTTGGTGGATGAAGCTGAAAATATGTTTGACGAGAATGACTTACCTGTACGGATGAATACATTTGTTGAAAACATTTTTACTAAGTACAGAGTTAGTAAGGAAGAGAGGATGAGCCAGCGTTCTGAGCGAATGCCAGCAAGTGAGCATTCGAGAAGATTATCTAAAGAATCTGATGAGGATAATGATTTTTTTAATCTGTCTGGCTTTTGGGAAGAATATAATGCTGTTAATGAAGAATATAACAAGCAGGTACAGAGAAAGATAGCTGAAGGTTTAGAAAAAGAGAGAGGAGGAGCAGAGAAGGAGAAGAATAAAGATAGCCAGATGAATTTGCCGATATGTGTAGATGGGCTAACAATTATTTATGTCATGGGAGGACAGTTTTTACCATGTTTGAAGATTACATTTTTGGTCATCCGGTGAAAGCAGTTATATTGAGGAAGGATATTCGTGAATTGGCTGATCTAGCTCCAATAGGGTGTGGCCCAATTTTGTATTACATGAGGTATTTTTTTTATCTATAATTGCATGTTTGTATTAGTGATTATATTGTTTTATTTTTTTGAATGGCATGTTTACTGTATATGTTTCGTGTGTGTTTTGTACAGGCACCTTTATAATGTGATTGTGAATAATGATAGATTGGATACCACATTCTCCCTTGTTGATCCAAACATAACTAATCATTTTGAAATAGTTAATAAGATTGGGGAGAAGATCAAGTTTTTGATAGAGAGATATGAACAGTCCGACAACAAATGTTTGTATCTGATACCGCGAAACAAAGAGTATGCATTATTTGTCTGTACTGATGATTTATTTTATTTGTTTAATAATGTATTATAGTTTTACTAATGTGTTTGTTTTCTTCAGGTATCATTGGACTTTGACTGTCGTTGATCTTGAACGGAAACGTGTTTTTCTTTTGCATCCATTGAACTCTCGTTTGGGCTTGGAAAATGATCAATGGAGATATGTTGTTGATGAGTATGTTTAATAATCAAATGTTCTTTTATAATGTATTTTATTTTTTGAAGGCAATAGTTTGACATATATATGAATTTGTTTTGCAGATCTATTATTTCTTTTTATCATGAGAAGGTTTTGGTAAAATGGATTTGCCCTGTGGTACGTGTTTAATTTGTATGTATATTTGTGTATGTTTTTTATTGTTTTTAAGTTGTTTGTATTTTATTTTGCAGAATATTCCATCTCAGAAAGATACAAAAAGATGTGGCTATTATGTAATGAAGTATATGGATGATATAGTGTCTGAGAAAGTGTTGAAAATTGACAATATTGTAAGTGTTTATTCTTTGAACAATTGGTGTTTCTTCTTTGAACAATTGGTGTTTATTCTTGGAACAATTAGTTTTAATATATGACATGTTGAAGTTATAGTTTTGATGCATGATTTTAATTGTGATATGTTTTTTAGTGGGATAAGTATGCTAGGAGGTCATCTTACGGTATAGATGTGATGAATGAATTACGTCGAGATTTGGGAGATATTATTTTGAGATATGGTATTGATAATGAAAATGGTGGATGAGGTCATGTAAGGAGGACTGTTAAGGAATCTAAGTACCTCCGTCCTCCATTTATTTCTCGGCATCCAAAGTTGATGGAGAACATTGATAGTCGTAAAAGGAGGATTATTGAATTTGCACTGAGTCCTGGTTTAAGCAGGTAAGAAGCTGAAGTTATGTTTGTTATATGAATTTATATGTTATTTTGGCATATACTGATAGTTTTTTTCCTTGTTTTGAAGTGATGTATTTTTCAGTGATGGACAAACCTTTATTGATAAACAAGAGATTTTATCACTGTCTGGTCATGATCATATTGTCAATAATATTGTGGATGCTTGGAGTTCAATTTTGAACACTGAAGAATTGAAGAAATATAATGGAAAATCGAAAAGATTTTTTTTCAGTACATATGCTTTTGTATGTTTCTTAACTTTGTAAGTTTGTTTTTTGTTTTCATTTTGTAAATAATTGTTGTGCTAAATGTTGTTTTGATTATTTTGTAGAATCTTCTGTTTTCTGGAGCTAATAGATCAAGAGTACATAATTTTAAGGAAAGGCTTGAGACTGTACTTTCTTTTTTCAATTTTAAAAACTTGGCTGATGTTGAATTGGTAAGTTTTATGGTGGAACAGCAGCTGTTGAATACTGTAAAATGTATTGAGATACTAATGTTTTTTGGTGTTTATTAGGTGTTTTTTCCCTGTTATTTCTCATGCACATTTTTATCTGATTGTTGTCAATAATCTTTCAAAGACTGTTGAAATATTGGATAATATGACACTCCCTCGAAAAAGCAGTCGTGCTGATAAGTATGATGATTGTCCAGAACAATTGGTATGTTGTAACATGATTTACTTCATTCTTTGTTTTTTTTGTATATGTGATAACATATTTTCTGATTTGTTTGTTGTAGTTAAAATCCTATGCTCATTTTGTTTTAAAAAATGATGCTTCTTCATTAAAATAAATGTGTGCATACAAAGTGCAAATCCTGAGGATGAAGTGGAGAAGCAACAATAACCACAATGATTGTGATATTTTTCTTTTGAAGCATATGGAAACATACATGGGTCAGAGTGTGAAGGAGTGGAATATTGGATTGACAAAGAATTCTAAGGCATATGTTGTAAATTCTTTATGTAACAGTTTGTATTACTATTATTTTATTTTATTATATCATTTTTTTTATAGGGAAAAGATTTTAGAAAGCTTAGAATTCTTTATTGCTGGAGCATTCTTTTGAATCCAATAAATCAGCTTATTGAAGAAATTGATAAGAAGTCAAAAGAATGGGTTGTTGGAGCTGGACTAAATTTAGAATAGCATATTTTGTATCTTAAATTTGTAAATATATTTTAGAATTTGTAAATATACTTTAGAATTTGTATATAAAATTTTATATTTAAAAAGGTTTTTCAAATTATATTTGTTTATTCTTAACAGATGTCAATATATTCAATATTTAGCAGATATAATTCATTTGGGACAGACGTTACATTTAATTTGAACAAATGGTATATTCATTCGGAACAAACTATATAATTACATGGAACAAGTGGTACAATTTGGTAGAATTCATCCATAGCATTTTTCAATACTCACAACCACTTAATGGTACATTAAGTTGAAACAAATGATATAGTTATATTAAACAATTTGTACAATTTATGTATACCTTTGGATCAATATAAGAGCATATCAAATTGTTCATACTCACAACCACTTTATATACATCATCAATTTAATAAACATCATTTTATTAAACAAATTGTGTTGGAACATAGTACTAATTATATTGGAATGGGAAATGATTTTAGATCACATTAAAGTAAATAAAAAGAATGTAACTATTTTTGATTGAACAATGTAATATTTATTCCGGAACAACATATGTATTCTAATGAACAATTCAGTTTATGGAATGGAACAAATGGTACATTAATTCGGAACAAATGATATAGTTATATGGAACAAGTGGTACAATTTTGTAGAATTCAGTCTACAGCCTTTTTCAATACTCACAACCACTTAATGGTACATTAAGTTGGAACAAATGATATAGTTACATTAAACAATTTGTACAATTTATGTATATATTTGGATCAATATAAGAGTATATCCAATGGTTCACACTCACAACCACCTTATATACATTATCCATTTAATAAACATCATTTTATTAAACAAATTGTGTTGGATCATAGTACTAATTATGTTGGAATGGGAAATGAGTTTAGATCACATTAAAGTAAATAAAAAGAATGTAACTATTTCTGATGGAACAATGTAATATTTATTCCGGAACAACATATGTATTCGGATGGAACAATACAGCTCATGGAATGTAACATATTATGTATACCGTTGGAAGAATATAAGAGTATATCCAATTGATCAGTAAGTTTCTTTTGAGGATTCATCCTGTAAAATAGAAAATGAAATGATATAGTTACATTTGTTTCAGTAATAAAGGATCAATAAGTAATCACTATTTGTTTGAATATAATTAATACATGATATATGTTTCATTAAAGTTTTAATTGTTAATAAAATGAATACAGATTTATTTTAATCTGATTTTAATTCATCCCCTTTGCAATAATAAATAAATGAGGAAATAATTATTGATTCTGATACCAATAGTTTAAGAGACTGATTCACAGATTTATATAGGAAATAATAACAATAGTTTAAGAGACTGATTCACAGATTTATTTTAGTTTGCATTTAATAAAAATTTTCATATACGTAATAATCTTAATACTGTTGAGATTCCCAATATACATTTATTTTGAATGAAAAGCCGTGTTTCATTGCAGGAAAAGTAGAATTTGAAGAGTCTCAATAAATTAAAGCTGCTGAGTTTCCCAATAGATAATCATTTGAATGAAAGAAAGCGTGTTTGATAGTATGAAGTTGAAGAGACTAAATAAAATTCTATAAATAGTATTGCTCTCTTTATTGATCGTATTTTTTTAGTAGAAGTTGAATTGGAGCAAAGATGTCAGGAAGCAGTTCGAGTTCGTCTAAGAGAACGAGGTCTTCTTCTCATGTTGAACCTTTAGTATGTAAAGAACGGAGTGAAATTCCTGATAAGCTATTTAAAGTTATTGAAGATATGGAGGAAACTTTTATGGAAGGTGATATTGACGACATCATAAAGAAGCTGAAGGGCATGAAGACTTTCATGTCTTTATTTTGTGACTCAATGATGTCTTTCATTGAGAAAGGAGTGGAGGAGAAAGTGGAGTTGAAGGAGGAGCTGGAGGAAGTGAAGATGAATCTGAAGGACCAGATTAAGAAATATAACAATGATGTTATGGGTACTGATAATGATTTTTTTTAATGTTTTTTTTTAATTGTGAACAATTGTTTTTATTTTTATGTTTTTTATGTTTATGTTTGTATGTTTTTTTTTATTTAATGATATATTTTTTTGTTATGTTTTTTATACTGCTATATATTATTGATGTTGATATATTGTTAGTGTAAACATATGTTGTTTGAAATTAACACACAGGTTCAGTACGTAAAGCAGGTAGTGATATTCCTGATGAACTTTTTAAGGTCATTGTTGATATGGAGGAAACGTTTATGGAAGAGGATGTTGATTGCATCATGGCGAAGCTGAATGGCATAAACGTTTTTATGTCTTTATTTTGTGAGTCCGTGATGTGTTTCACTGTGAAACGAGAGGAGAAGAAAGTGGATTTGAAGGAGAAGCTGAAGGAAGTGAAGAAGAATCTGAAACGCAAGACTGAGCAATATAACAATGATGTTTTAGGTCGCGATAATGATCTTATTTGATCTTTGTAAGAAATGTATTATCAAGACATATAATAACAAGTTGTTCCAAAAAAAATCACAGGTTTCCAAGTGAAGTCAAATAACAAAATATACTGTTAGAGGAAAGAAAGTTTAGATATAGGGATTTTACCTTATCTCTTTGCTTTTTCTGGGCAGTTTCTAATGTCATGGTTGCACAATTGGTGACATCCTTTGCACATCCTTTGTTTTTTCTGTGATTGTTCAATTGCTTTCTCTTTTTCTCCCTTCAATCTTTTCTCATTGTTTGTAAGCTGAATCCCAGTTCCTTTGTTTTTAGAAATTTTAGGTTCTTTGATTAGAACTTCAGAGGGCCGACTTGTTCCAACCAACATCTCTATGTCTTGAATTTTAGTAGAATTGTTGATGTTCTTTCTTTTCTTTACTTCCAGCTCTGTCCTCAATGATTGAATGTTTCTTGTGAGATTATTTAGGTCCTCTTCATCCCCTTCAGCCAAACACACAGTCATGTGAATCTCACTCCATAAGTTATTCAACATTATTTTCTTTCCTATTGTTCTAGCACATTCTTCTATAACATTATTTTGCAATGTTATCTCTGGTAATATTTTCCATCTGTTTAGCACATACTGGTCAGGAATTTTTTCCAGCATCCTATCCTTCCATACGAGCACCATATGTCTACAGGGAATTCCTGCTCTATTGAACATCTTGCACAAATATGTTGTGTCACTGTTGTCTGTATTATAAACATGATATGTTGTTTTTTTTACCTTTTTCCCTTACAGCGATTCTGCATTTGTCAGTGTGTTTCTGTATATCATCAACGCCACATTTAAATGAAGCATCTATCACTTGTTTTTGAAATTCATAGAAGATTGTTCTTGTAAATACTTCTGATCCATGCTCTTCGATAGGAATTGTTGTTTGAGTCATAGGTATTGAGTGTTTAGAATCATTGTCATTTTTTCCTTGTGCATGTCTTTGTGCTTCCATTGCACCCTCAAAATGGAGGAGGAATTCAATGAGAGTTAAATGACTTTTTGTGAAAGAAGTGAAGGAGTGATTTTCACTTTCTGACCTTGAGGTTGTTCTCATTAAGCCCGCTAGGAATGAGTCTCTGAAATAAGCAGGAATCCATGTTGATCTTATATCATACATGTGTTTCAGCCATCCATGTTCTTGTAAATTGAATTCCAAAATAATTTCCATCCATTTTTGTTCAAACTCTTCTGGTTCCAATTCTACACTCCACACGCAAGAATTTATCTTTGTGATAAAATCTGTTTCTTGCATTATTTGTCTTCCTGTATTTGTAAGAAAAGAGTTTAGAATAAAATTAATGTATGCGTATTGAACAACACATATATCATTTTGGAACATTTTATGTATTCGTATGGAACAACACATGTATTCTGTTGGAACATTGTATTTATTGAATGGGATAATAGAAAATAAATAGCATAGAATTATTTTTCGTACCTATTTTGTCTGACATCTTCTTCATAATGTGCCACATGCAAAATCTGTGTTCTATTTTTTTAAAAACATTTTTTATT
Organism: Euphorbia lathyris; assembly: GCF_963576675.1. NCBI lineage: Eukaryota > Viridiplantae > Streptophyta > Magnoliopsida > Malpighiales > Euphorbiaceae > Euphorbia > Euphorbia lathyris. The sequence goes on along the minus strand of NC_088917.1, from coordinate 27,356,201 downwards.
GCAACTATCATTGCTGGATCTTGGTCTGTTATCAAGCAAGTCGGCTCATTGTTGTCCATTGCTTTTAGAAATGTTTTAAAAACCCACTCAAATGATGCAATATCTTCGTTAGCCACGAAACAAGATGCAAATGTAATACATTTTTTGTGGTTGTCAACCCCAGTAAATGGTCCAAATATCATATTATACATGTTCATTGTAACATAAAAATAAGTTTTCTGTTTGAAGAACATGACACAATTTTTGTGTTTCAAAATCAGTATATGAATGGCAGAAAGCAATAATTTTATGTCAAAGATTATTATGTAGTACCTGTTTGTGCTATATGTGGTGTCAAATGAGACCATATCACCATAAAGAGCGTAGTTTTTGATACATACAGGGTCTGCCCATAAAGCTCTACAGAGTCTGCCTTCTTGATCTACTTCAAATTCGAAAAATAATGCACTCCATAACTCCTTTTTTCTGAAAATTATCTACAAACATTTGTGCATCTGAATCCTTAATATATGCTTTCAAGTCTCTCTAGAAGTTCTTAAAGTCTATCTTCGATGCACCAATATTTTCATATCCTCCATAAAGTTCCTTTGCTTGTCTATAAGTTCTTAGAGGACTAACATTCATCTGTTCAACCAAATCAGAATTTATTTTATTTTTAGATGAAATGAGCAAAATTCTATAAGTAAGCAGTTAAATATTTATAATGCATAATTATTATGAAGAAGATGTTTTACCTTTGCATTATTAACTACCATCTTTTTGAGTAGAAGGTTCATGTTCCTGCCCTCCTTTTGATATTGTACACATCCTGGAGTGTATAGAAGATGATTATGTTCTTCTTTAAACTGTGTCACTTCATAGTTTCCATTGTCGGAAAGTTTGATAATCATTTTAGCACTGCATCCTACGCGACTGAGTGTCCTTTTTCTGGTTTTTATATCACTGGATGTTGCTTTTCTTTTGTGATATTTGTAACCTTCTTTATTGCATACAAAAAATTGTTCTTTTATAACACCTTGTTTCTTTCTTGAAGTTGATATCCTACTATTAAATCCAACAGCACATGTATATGATTTGTAGAATTCTTGAGCTTTATTATAATTCTCAAATATCATTCCAAGAGCAGGTTTTAACTCATTTGAACAATTAGGAATCCATATTTTTGTTCCGTTAGGGCTGAGTCTTGTAATTACTTCTGGTGTGTAAGGTACAATTGCAGTAGAAGAGTAACTAGGCGAAACCAAATCTACAAAACAGGTAAGAGAATTGAGATTAGGACAAATATGTACTTTGAACAAATGGTACATTAGTTCGAAACAATTAGTATATCTAGTTTGAACAAATAATATATTAATATGGAACAAATGATATATTCACATGGAACAAGAATTACAATTTGTTAGAATTTACAGTACAGTTTTTGTTAATAATTAGTGTAAGAAAGCTATTATCAAGTCTGAGAATAAGTTTAGAACAACTATTATCAAGAAATCTATATATATCAGATAAATTTCAGATAAATCTATTATCAACAAATTCATATATATTAGATAAATGTAAAGTTTCAGATATAAGCAAAATACCTGGAGATGATGTTGTGGTGTGTGTCATATTGCACTGATTGTTATCTTCAGATTCCATATTTTGGTGTTCGTATTCCATATTCAGATTGACTTATATGAATACAGATGAGAAATCGATCGATAATGTTGATGTCAAGAGAATCGATCAGTAATGTTGAGAGTAGAAAATCGATCGATGATTGTGAGAGAAGAAAATCGATGAAGAATGTTGTAGAATGATCATAAAATTCACGCGTTTTTCCTGTGAGGAACAGAGGATAATTGACGCGTGTTTTTTTGTTTGAATTTTATTGCCAAAACGACGTAGTTTTGTTATGTCACACAATAAGCTTATTGTCACAACTTAAACCCTTGTCACGCTGGATCTCACCCATATATATATATATATAGAAACCAAAAACATATATGTATATATGTATATACTTCACTTGTTCATAATCAAGCTCACAATTTTTCAATTCTCCAAAATATCAATCCTTTATACCATCAATCTATAAAAATTTCAAAGTTACTCAACCAAATTTAGCCTTAAATCAGCATAATCAAGTAAAATCTGAAATTCACATAGAAGCATAGTCAATAGCTTCATTTGAACTATAATTTCACAATAAAAAAAGCAAGATCGTGAAAAACCCCAATTTTACAAAATATATGTATAAACCCTAAGATATCAATTTCTGAAAATTCTTTGATTATATATATATATATATATATATATATATATACATAAAACTCAAAATATAGTTGATAGTTACTTACTTTGGCTACTAATTGAGGAAAACACACCCGTTCAATTCTTCTCTAAACTCTATTTAAGACGTTTCCCTCCAACCACTGCCGAAACTCAAAAACTCTTTGGTTAGGACTTAGAACTATGCATAAGGATGCTATGTTTTAAATTTCGAGTGATTCGGACGTTCGAATCTCCATAAATCAAAGAAACGGTGGAGAAACGATTCAGAAAAAAAAAACTGATGAATCTAAAAGAAAAAAAAAGAAGATAACGATGATCACTCTGGAAGAATTTGGAATATATATCCAAATTTGGAAAATATTAAGTTTGATCTTCTATCTTTATATAATCTTTTAAAAATTACTCTAAACTTTTAATTTACACATAAAACCATCAAATTAACTCCAAACTTTTCCTATAGCACCAAATAAAAATCACACACCTAATAATTATAATATATATTACTATCAAGCTATAAATTCTAGAAATTTAGACACGGACGTGACATATCTGCCTTCCAAATTTTGCGCCAATCCCCCGCAGCCCGAAGATGTGAATTATCTTCCAGTTCATCAGTGGCCAAACGGTGGGCGCCTTTAACCGTATAGCCTTCTGTTTCCCCTACAATTACGTGGAAACTAATTGGAAGGGATCAACGTAGAAAAAGTGTCGAACAGAGAAAGAGCTGGAGAACACAGCTCAACAAGAACTATTCACAAGAAGTGGAGCAGGCTGATCAAAACGACCTGAAAGATAGAGTTTAAGGGAAAGCAGTAAACATACCCCACGAACCAGGTTTAGAAGAGTCTGAACACAAGAAACATGGAAAGTGGGAACGTGGGAAGTTGATGAAGAAGCAGAACCCATCGCATGAAGGAACTAACTAAGAAACATGGGTTAGTGGGAACAAGGACATGGGTGTGGCGGTTACTGGCGCCAACAACTGCAGTATTTAAAGAAGAGGAAAAAACAGGGAAAAGGATCCAACTCAAAACCAATTCAACAAAATGAAACCTCAAGCCCAATCCTAATGGAATTCAAACAATTCTCTCATTATAGACTTTAGCTATTCTACAGACTTAGTTTATTCATTTTGATCCTTTATATCTTAAAATCGGGAAGACCCCGGATATGCAATTCCACTAGTTTTGCTGAAGAATCTAGTGCATCCTTCAGTTCGGATAACTCTTATCATATCCTAATATTCCATTTAAAGTCGTAAAAGCTGATACGTTCGACATTCACTTTTTCTTTGGGACTTAGTGCTTTAGCAGACTTCTATGAGATCCTCCTTTGGGTTTTCGTTCCATTTAGTGACAAATGGAAATCCCCGGGTATATAGATTATTTGGATCAATTCCGCTCGGCTCTATCCAAAACCATTTTGGCTCGAAGTCTTTAATACTTTGAATTTTCTTCAAGAAGGGTTGTCTTCGACCACTGGCAGTCCAATAAACAATGTCTTTGTCTGTTTTCTTTGTTGGACGCCATAAATAATGGAATAGAGGACCAGTCAACTCAATATTCATATCATTACAAACCTTATCAAAACTAAGAAGTTCAAACCAGGCGTTGGGAGAAATCTGGCAGGGGCAAATATTGAATTCGGTTAACATAGTCGTAACGCCTACTGGTAGCGAAAATCTCATCTCCCACTTCAAGTATTGGGTGAATAATCCTAATTTGGTGGAGGAGAGAGGAAGATTGGCCCTTTCACTATCCTCTGGAAGTGAAATGGTAATTTTCGAGAGCCATGTATGTTGTTTTGTAAGGGCTCTTAGGCGAAAGGTGTTGAAACACCTTTCCACAAGATTTTGATTTGACAAAATCATTTAAGTTTAATCCATGATTAAGATACAATTAAATTTAAGTGCTTTGATTTAGTTGTACTAATCCGTTTGTTCAATATTGAGTATAAATACAAAATGAAATAAAGATTAAGACAGGACGAAGTCAGCGTGAAAACACAAGCTGAGTGAAGAGCAACTCAGCATAAGAGAAGATAAGTTAGCTTCAGAATAACAGCTTCAGAATAAAGCTAAACAAATGAGCTAAGAGAAACGAAGCTCAGCACAGAAGAAGACTACTCCAAGTAATAGTTTCTACAGAACGAAGCTGACCATGAAAGCTGAGTAGAAAAAGAACACAATATGAAACTTGGTGAAAATCGAAGATAATGATTATCGAAGTAAAGCTGAGTTATCTCCAGGACAGCATGATTGATCCATTTGCTAAAAGACAAATTCGACAACTGTCTGCACCAATAATAAAAGTCTTGAATTACGCAAAAGCCAAATTCCAAGATGCATGGATCAACTGTTTATGATACAAGACAAACTGCCGCAAGAAAACAAAGACTGTAGGAAGAAGACAAATCTGACATCTGAAGAATTCAGAAAACAGGATTGGCCTGCACATCTGAAGCTGACCAGAGGTTTGTCCCCCAAAAGAGTCGTTTTGGACTCAACGGACAAATCAAATTCAAATGATTTGTTCCTTGCATTTTCAACTATAAAAGGGACAAGGATATCATTTGGAATATTGCCGATTTACAGAAAATTACAAGTGAGAAAGATACAAATTCAAAGCACTCAAAACAAAAGAGAAAGCTTACACCAATCTTCTATTCTTTGTGTAAATGCTAGATTGATTGATTGTAATCATCTAAAGTGTTCTTTATCTTAAAAGGAACACGTGTGTGATCAATTGTAATATTGAGAGTGTACGTGCTGAGTACTTGGTATTTAGTACTTAGTGGTAGAGAAATCTAAGTGCTGGGTTGTAGCATTTAGTAGGAGTTGAGTAGACGAATAGAGGAAGGTACTCTTGCATATTCAACTGCCTGTAATCGGTTTGTGCTCTACCCTTAAAGAGCTCATTATTGGATTCTGAAAGCCCGGAGGATTCTGGGGACTGGACGTAGGGGGAGAGGCGAACCAGGATAAGTGATACTGAGTAATTTCTAACACTCTCAAATATATATATATATATGTGTGTGTGTGCTTGTGTTGCTTGTAATATTTACTCAGCATATAAACTGTTAGAAGCTGACACTGAGTAAATTAGAGTGCTGAGTTGGAAGCTGACCACATAAGTGTCAATTCCTAACTCTCAAGTAAAACAGTCTTAGTCAGCATCTGACTAAAGATGTCTTACATTAAGTTCGGCCAAGCTGAGTTAATAAACTCACCAAAATAATTAAGTCAGCAAGATTAATTAGAGTAAAAAGTTATATTAGTTCCTAACCCCCCCCCCCTCTTGGAACTAATCACACGGGACCAACAAGTGGTATCAGAGCCTAAGCTCACTACTCAAAGATATAACTATCTTGAGCGGATCCCCATAAATGGCTGAGAACAACACTTGTTTCCTTCCAGGGAACCAAACAACACAGATACTCCCTGAGGGATTATCTATTAGTCGGCCTCCCCTATTCTTTGGATCCAACTATACATTCTGGAAGAATAGGATGAAGAACTTTATCCAAGCCACAAACATGAGTGCATGGCTTGCAATAGTTCAAGGCCCATACGTGCCATATAAAACTGTTGACAATGAGAAATTTGTTAAGAGTGAAACTGAGTGGTCAGAAGATGACCTCAGAAAACTTCAAAACAATGCTTCGGCTATCAATATGCTTCACTGCGCTTTAGATGCTGCAGAATACAATAAAATATCAGGTTGCGAGTCAGCACAGGAGATATGGAAAAAGCTCGAAGTGACCTATGAAGGCACAAGCAAGGTCAAAGAGTCAAAAGTGAATCAACATATGAGATTGTACGAGCTGTTCGAAATGAACGACAACGAGGATATCTCTGGAATGAATGCTAGGTTCACTAATATTATAAATGAGCTGAAAAGACTCGGCAAAAACTTCACTGAAGAAGAGCAAGTAAAGAAAATCTTGAGAAGCTTACCCAAGAGCTGGCAAGCTAAGAAAACTACTGTAGAAGAAGCTCAGGACCTGACCACATACAAGTATGACGAGCTGATCGGATCTCTGCTGACTCATGAGATCTCAATGCAAAACTTTGAAGCTAAAGAGAAAGAAAAGTCAGAAGACAAGAAACAAAAATCACTTGTCATGAAAGCTGACTCAACTAAAGCTGACTCATCAGACGATGAGGAGATGGCCATGTTTACACGGAAAATGAAGAAACTGTTTAGGAAGAATGAGAAGTACAGCAGAAGGCCATTCAGAAAAAATGACAGATACAAAGCTGAGTCCAGTGACAAATACAAGAAGGACAGCTCCAAGACTGTCACATGTTTTGAGTGCCACCAAACTGGGCACATCAAGTCAAGCTGCCCAAACCTCAAGAGAGATAAGAAGGGAAACAAGAAAGCAATGGTAGCAATATGGAGTGACAGTGATGAGTCAACATCATCCGAAGCTGATGCAAATGAAACGGCGAACATATGCTTCATGGCCGATGATGCTGACCACTCTCAATCTGAGCAAGCTGACCTCTCTGATGAAACTGACCAGGAGGTACACAACAATGAGGTAACATCCTTACTTTTGCTTAGAAATGAGATGGTAAACGCCCTGAGTGATTTATATGCACTAACTAAAAAGTGCAATAAGAAAGTAAAGGCACTCAGCAGGTGGTGTGATGAGATTGAAGAGGTCAAGCTGAGTGACCTCCGATATCTTCTCCAAGACAACTCAACTTTGCATAGTAACATGGAAATTATGCAAAAGTTTGTCTCGGAGGTCCAATCAGATTCAAAGAAACTGAAAAAGGACGTCACTACCTTACAGAGCCAAATAAAAGGCTCAAATAAAAATAAACCCCGTGCTGAGTACTCAAGCACTAGTCAGCATAAACAGTCCATACAATGTGACTGTTGCGGGAAAAAGGGACACACAAGAGAAGTGTGCTGGTACAACAAGCGGACTGCCCAATGTGACTTCTGCGGAAAGAGAGGACATACCACAAAGGTATGTTGGCATGCTCAGCACAACAATGCTGACCACCCCCAAAGGGTAATTCATTGTGACTTCTGTGGCAAAAGTGGCCACACTATTAAAGTATGTTGTCACAAATTAAAATATGACTTTGCACCTGTTTATGCTAACAAATGAGGACCCAAAAAGAATTGGGTACCTAAAAATGAATAGTCTAAAATGCAGGTGAGCCTGAGATGCGTGGAGAAATCAAAACTGTGGTATATAGACAGCGCATGCTCGAGGCACATGACTGGTGATGAAACTCAGTTCATCACACTAGAGCTTAAATGAGGTGGAAGTGTAAGCTTTGGAGACAATAAGAAGGGTAAGATAGTCGGCTCAGGTACTATCGAAGGTAACCCATCTATTGAGTCAGTCTCCTTAGTTAACGGTCTCAAATACAATCTGCTGAGTGTAGCTCAGCTTTGCAAAAGCGGAAGAAAGGTTGTATTTGATGATACTAAGTGTCAAATACTCGAGGGAAAAACAAATGAATTAATTTTAACTACCCCTCGTGTAGACAATGTATACATATTGAGTTTAGAAAAACAGTTTTCTAAAAATATATGCTTAGTGTCTAAAGAGGATAACTCCTGGCTATGGCATAGAAGACTTGGTCATGTAAGCATGGATCTTCTTGCCAAATTAGCTAGAAAGCAACTAGTTGAGGGATTACCCAAACTTAAATTTGAAAAAGATCAATTATGTAAAGCTTGTCAGCAAGGCAAACAAACTAAGAAGTCATTTCAAAGTAAAAATACTGTCTCAACCAAGAGACCATTGGAATTACTACACTTGGATCTTTTCGGACCTATCCAGCCACTCAGCTTGGGTGGTAAGAAATTTTCCTTAGTCATTGTAGATGATTTTGTTGAAACACCTTTCCATAAGATTTTGATTTGACAAAATCATCCATGATTAAGAGACAATTAAATTTAAGTGCTTTATTTTAATTGTACTAATCCGTTTGTTCAATGTTGAGTATAAATATAAATAAAGATATATATAAAAAGCAAGACAGGACGAAGTCAGCATGAGATGAACAAAACAAGCTAAGTGGAATGAAGGTCAGCATAATATCAAGCTGAGTGGAATCAAACTTAGCATCAAAAGACTAAGACATAAACGCCCAACAAAGAGAAGCGAAATAAAGCTCAGCATAAGAAGCCGCAACAACAATTGTCTTACGAAGCTGAGCTGACTAAAAATATACTCAGCTTAGAAATTTCCGAAGACAAAGACTTACGCAGTAGAAGCTGAGTGATTCCTCAAGATAGCATGAAAGAGTCGTTTGCTACAAGACAAAGATTGCCACTGCTCTGCACCAATAATTGAAATCTTGGAATTACACAAAAGACACACTCCGAGATGTATGGGTCAATGGATTATTGGTCAAAGACAACTGGCATAAAAAGACAAGCCTGACGCAAGAAGACAAGCCTGACGTCTGAAGGAAAACAGAGGAAGGGAATGGCCAGAACAGTCTGAAGCTGACCAGAAGCTGTCCCCTAAAAGAGCCGTTTTAACATCAACGGCTAAATCATTTCAAAATGATCCAACATAGATTTTCCCCTATATAAGGACAATCAAACTCCTTGGATCATTGCCGATTGAAAAAGAAAATAAAAGTACAAGAGAGAAAAGATACAAAAGCACTTAGATACAAAAAGAGATCTTACACCCATCTTCTATTCCTGTGTAAATGCTAGAGTGATTACTTGCAATCTTCTAAAGTGTTCTTTATTTGAAAAGGAACAAGTGTTTATCAATTGTAAAAATTGAGAGAGTTGTGTAGAGTGTTTAGTTATAAACATTCTGTGGTAGAGAAATCTAAGTACTGGGCTGTAGTGCTTAGTAGGAGTTGAGTAGACGAATAGAGGATGGTACTCTTGCATAGTCAACTGCCTTGTAATCGGTTTGTGCTCTACCGTTAAAGAGCTCAGTATTGGATTCAAAAAGCCCGGAGGACTCTAGGGACTGGACGTAGGCAGAGAGGCCGAACCAGGATAAGTGATACTGAGTAATCTCTAAACTCTCTCTCAAAATATATATATATATATATTGCATGTGTTGTTTGACATATTTACTCAGCATATAAATTGCCTAAACTGAGTTAGAAGTTGACCCCTTAAAGCGTCAATTCTTAACTCACAAGCTTGATAGCCTTAGTCAACATCTGACTAAAGCTGTTTGGCATTAAGCTCGCCCAAGCTGACCAAAAGCTGAGTTGACCAATTCATCTAAAACATATAAGTCAGCATAAATAATTAACGAAAAAGTTATATTAGTTCCTAACCCCCCCTTGGAACTAATTACACGGGACCAACAAGTGGTATCAGAGCCCAAGCTCACTACTCAAAGATCTAACAATCTTGAGCTGATCCCGAAAAATGGGTGAGAATAGCACTCGTTTCCTTCCAGGAAACCAAACAACACAGATACTCCCTGGGGGATTATCAATCACTAGACCTCCTTTATTCTTTGGGTCTAATTATACATTCTGGAAGAATAGAATGAAGAACTTTATTCAAGCCACAAACATGAGTGCATGGCTTGCAATTTTTCAAGGTCCACATGTGCCATACAAAACTGTTAATAATGAGAAAGTTGTTAAGAGTGAAGCTGAGTGGATAGAGGATGATCTTAAAAAATTACAAAATAACGCTTCGGCTATAAATATGCTTCACTGTGCGTTAGATGCTGCAGAATACAATAAGATTTCAGGTTGTGAGTCAGCACAGGAGATTTGGAAAAAGCTTGAAGTGACCTATGAAGGCACTAGTAAAGTTAAGGAGTCCAAAGTCAATCAGCATATGAGACTCTACGAGCTATTCGAGATGAACGAGAATGAAGACATCTCTGAAATGAACTCAAGATTCACAAATATTATAAATGAGCTTAAAAGGCTTGGAAAGAACTTCACTGAAGAAGAACAAGTGAAGAAGATCTTGAGAAGTTTACCTAAGAGTTGGCAAGCAAAGAAAACAGCTGTAGAAGAAGCTCAGGACTTGACTACTTACAAATATGATGAGCTGATCGGATCCCTGCTGACCCATGAGATCTCTATGAAAAATTTTGAGGCAAAAGAAAAATCTGAAGATAAGAAACAGAAATCTCTAGTGATGAAAGTTGACTCCACAGAAGCTGAGTCAACTGATGATGAGGAAATAGCTATGTTCACTAGAAAGATGAAGAAGCTGTTCAGAAGAAATGACAGGAACAACAAAAGGCCATGTAAAAGAGGTGATAGGTATAAAGCTGAGCCAAGTGACAACAGATATAAGAAAGATAGCTCCAAGTCTGTCACTTGCTTCGATGTCACCAAATTGGGCATATCAAGTCAAGCTGTCCTAATTTGAAGAAAGAAAAGAAAGGAAGCAAAAAGGCAATGGTGGCAACATGGAGTGATAGTGATGAGTCAACCTCATGAGAAGCTGAGCAAAATGAAACTGTCAATATATGTTTCATGGCAGATGATGGAGCTGACCAATCTCAATCTGAGCAAGCTGACCTCTCTGATGAAACTGACCAAGAGGTACACAATAATGAGGTAACTCCCTTACTACTGTTTAGAAATGAGATGGTAAACGCCCTGAGTGATTTATATAAGCTAACTAAGAAATGCAATAAGAAAATAAAGACACTCAGCAGGCGATGTGACGAGATTGAAGAGGTCAAACTGAGTGATCTCCGACATCTCCTCCAAGACAACTCAGACTTACACACCAATATACAAATAATGCATAAGTTTGTCACGGAGATTCAATCTGAGTCAAAGAAACTTAGAAAGGATGTTACAACCTTACAGAGTCAAATAAAAGGCTCAAATGGAAATAAACCCCATGCTGAGTACGCAAGTACTGGTCAGCATAAGTAGTTCACTTAATGTGAATGTTGTGGAAAAAGGGGGCACACAAAAGAAGTGTGTTGGCATAACAAGCGAGTTGTCTAATGTGACTTCTGCGGAAGAAAAGGACATTCCACAAAGGTATGCTGGCATGCCCAGCACAACAATGCTGACCGCACTCAGTACAACCCCCAAAGGGTAATCTTTTGTGACTTTTGTGGTAAGCCAGGCCACACTATAAAAGTATGTCGTCACAAGTTAAAGTATGATTTTGCACCTGTTTACACTAACAAGAAAGGACCCAAAAAGAATTGGGTATCTAAAAATGAATAGTTTAAAATGCAGGTCAGCTTGACATGCGTAGAGAAGTCAAAGTTGTGGTATATAGACAGCGCATGCTCAAGACACATGACAGGTGATGAAACTCAATTCATCACTCTAGAACTTAAACGAGGTGGAAGTGTAAGCTTCGGAGACAATAAGAAGGGTAAGATAGTCGGCTCAGGTACTATCGGAGGTAACCCAACCATTGAGTCTGTCTCCTTAGTCAAAGGTCTCAAATACAATCTACTGAGTGTAGCTCAGCTTTGCAAGAGCGGCAGAAAGGTTATATTTGATGATACTAAGTGTCAAATACTCGAGGGAAATACAAACGAATTGATATTAACTGCTCCTCGTGTAGAAAATGTATACATGCTGAGTCTGGAAAAACAGTTTTCTAAAAATATATGCTTGGTGTATAAAGAGGATAACTCCTGGCTATGGCATAGAAGACTTGGTCATGTCAGTATGGACCTTCTTGCCAAATTAGCTAGAAAGCAATTAGTTGAGGGATTACCCAAATTAAAATTTGAGAAAGATCAATTATGTAAAGCTTGTCAGCAAGGGAAACAAACCAAAAAGTCATTTCAAAGTAAAAATATTGTCTCAACCAAAAGACCATTGGAATTACTACACTTGGATCTTTTCGGACCTATCCAGCCACTCAGCTTGGGAGGTAAGAAATTTTCCTTGGTCATTGTAGATGATTTCTCTCGGTACACTTGGTTCATCTTGTTGAGTAGCAAGGATGAAACTTTTGAGATGTTTACTGCACTTATTAGAAAGCTTGAAATTGACAAAGACCTAAAAGTAGCTCATATTAGAAGCAACAACGGTGGAGAATTCAAAAACCAACAGTTTGATGAATTCTGTGAAACCAGTGGTATTGACCACAATTTCTCTGCTCTTAGAACGCCTCAACAGAATGGGGTTGTTGAAAGGAAGAAAATAACAATTGTCGAAATCGCTAGAACCATGCTGAGTGAAAATAGGCTTCCAAAGTACTTCTGGGGTGAAGCTGTCCACATAGCATGATATATACTAAATAGGGCCCTAGTAAGACCTATACTTAAGAAAACCCCATATGAACTTTGGAAAGGACGAAAGCCCAACATTGGTTACTTTCGTGCCTTTGGGTGTAAATGTTTCATACTCAATACAAAGGACAATCTTGCAAAATTTGATGCTAAAGCTGACGAAGCGATCTTCTTAGGGTACTCAACAAACAGTAAAGCATATAGAGTCTATAATAAACGAACTCAGGTTGTAGAAGAGTCTGTTCATGTTGAGTTCGATGAAGCTGACCCTGAAGGAAAGACAACTCAGCTCATTGAAGATGAATCAAGCTCAACTTCCGCTGATCAAAATGGAGCCTCTGTGTCATCTATACAAGGGCTGACCAAAGGTAAGCAAGAAGTTGAAATAACATTTACTGACCAATCTATTCCTGTAGAGATTGTAGAAACACCTATTCCAAATGACTCAACATTGCCCAAAGAAATAAAAATCCCAAGAGGACATTCAGAAAAGTCCATTCTTGATGCTGCTGACAACAAGCTGATGACCAGAGATCAGCTTAGGAAATACCTCAGCAATGTTGCATTCGTCTCAATGCATGAACCAAAGAACTTTGATGATGCTGAGCACGATGAATATTGGATCAATGCCATGCAAGAAGAGCTTGACCAATTCACCAGAAATGAGGTATGGGATTTAGTGCCTAAACCTAGGAATCAAAAGCCTATAGGAACCAAGTGGGTCTTTAGAAACAAACTAGATGAGCATGGAAATGTAATAAGAAACAAAGCTCGACTTGAAGCCCAAGGCTATAGTCAGCAAGAAGGTATTGACTATGGGGAAACATTTGCACCTGTTGCTAGGTTAGAAGCAATACGTATATTGTGTGCCTATGCCAGTTTCATGAACTTTAAGTTATACCAAATGGATGTTAAAAGTGCATTTCTTAATGGTTTCATAAACGAAGAGGTATATGTCAATCAACCTCCTGGGTTTGAAGATCCAAAATTTCCAAACCACGTTTATAAACTCAAAAAGGCCCTATACGGCCTGAAACAAGCTCCAAGAGCTTGGTATGAGAGGTTGACCAACTTCCTGCTAACCAGGAACTATGTCAGGGGAAAAGCTGACACAACCTTGTTCATTAAGAAAAGGGGAAACATACCCTACTTGCACAAATATATGTAGATGATATAATATTTGGTGCTACTGACGAATCTTTGTGCAAAGAATTTAGCAAACAAATGCAAACTGAGTTCGAGATGTCCATGATGGGGGAGCTCAACTTCTTCCTTGGACTCCAAATCAAGCAAGATAAGAATGGCATCTTCATAAGTCAGTCGAAGTACACCAAAGAAATGTTGAAGAAATTCGATATGATGGACTGCAAACCCATATCAACCCCTATGAGTACTGAAACTGTCCTATGCAAAGATGAGAAAAGTAAGTCAATAGACACTAAACTCTATCGAGGTATGATAGGTTCGTTACTTTATCTCACAGCAAGTAGACCTGATATACAGTACTCAGTATGTTATTATGCGAGACATCAAGCTGACCCTAGAGAATCTCATCTAACGGCTGTAAAAAGAATTTTTAGATATTTGCAGAGCTCAATTGATGCAGGTCTATGGTATCCAACTTCAAATGACTTCACACTCATTGGATATACTGATGCTGACTATGGACAAGATAAGCTAGAACGTAAGAGCACTTCGGGAGGATGTCATTTCCTTGGAAGCTGTCTAGTATCTTGGTTCAGCAAGAAGCAATCATCTGTAGCCCTGTCTACAACTGAAGCTGAGCATGTGGCTGCTGGAAGCTGTGTTGCTCAAGTTCTATGGATAAAGCAACAGCTTGAGGATTATGGAATGAAGACTCAAACAATAGAGATCAAATGTGACAACAAGAGTGCCATTGATCTGTCCAAAAATCCAATCCAACATAGCAGGATGAAACATGTCAGCATACGACATCACTTCATCAGAGATCACGTACTAAAAGATGAGATCAAGCTGACCTATGTGCCAACAAATGAACAGCTTGCAGATATCTTCACCAACCCCTTGGCACGTGAACAATTCAACATACTAAGGGAAGCTATCGGTATGTCTAATCCCCTTCAATAATTCTCTAGTGAATGTTGAGTGAAAATTTGAACGTTGTGCAAATGCCATGCTGAGTAAATTAAGTAACTACTACTTACTGAGCTTGAAATGTAGAAAAATCACCCTATACTGAGTTGACATACATATTGAGTGATTATCCTGAGTAGGTACATATACTGAGCAATTATCATATACTAAGTTGCTTAGAGATAGGAAATTCACCTTGATAGAACTAGGTTCTCAGTATCACAAATGGTTCACTTTCTAGGAAAACTGCGCTAAAACCCACTTGCACCATTAAATGCCAACACGTGTAATAAATAGCACCTGGAAAAGGCAAACAATTATGAGATAACCCATGCACCGAAAATGTCATAAATGACAGAATCTCTGTCGGTTGAACGCCCCAAGGAAAAACGGCTAGTCCAATAAACAGGGCCGTTTTAGATCTATATAAATAATGGAAGAATTACTCCTTAAATCTCCTCACGCGTAAATCCTTTGGTATTCAGAATCTCTCTCTCTCTCTCAAAACTTCCACAAAAATCTCTGAGAATGTCTAACACTCAGAACATCTCCGGTGAAAATTCCGGCAAATTGATCACCGATGAAAGCCCCAGATCTGCTCCTCAATCTAACCTAACTCCGAGCAAACGCCGTCAAGCTGACCCAGCAAGCTCCTCAAAACAAAAGAAACCCAAGGCTAGAACCATGATAAAGGTTCACACGAAAGTCAACAACCTGGAAGTCCTAAAATGCCGCTGGTTCTCTCCCAGCTTCATCACCACCGAAAAGCCATTCTGTGAATGGATTGAGAAGAATGAGTGGACAGGCCTCTTCTCTCTCCCCGGAACCACATACCCTCGGATGGTTAGGGAATTCTACTCCGATCTCCATGTTGATAAGGACGATGCTGACTATCTGGAGACGCACGTTAAGGGTCACAAGATTGTAATCACTCCGTCCTACTTGGCAACCTTACTCAACTTGCCTAACAAAGGAACCGAGTTTAGAACAACAAAGGAAAAGGTATCAACGGAACAGCTTGACCAGATGAAGGGATTCTGCAAACCCAAAAATCACAAAGGAGAAATACCCAGCACCAGTATGGGGCAAAACCAGAAGATGGCGCACTACATATTGACCAACTTCATCTTCCCTAAACTTAACTCAGCCTCGTCGGCATCCAACTCCGAACAGTGCTTCATATGGCACATGCTGACCTACAACCCACTCAATCTACCTGTATTTCTGGTTGGTGCACTTCAACAAGGAGGTAAGAAACTCAGACTGGGTTCTCTAATCACCAAAATTCTTGAAGATCACAAAATAGAGACAATCAATGAGACTAAGAGTCTGGGAACAGAAATCACCGCATCTCTGCTGTTTGGGTTAATCTTCAACCAGCCATTGAAAAGGGTTGAAGAACTTGAGGAAGAAGAAGAAGCTGATGATGCTGAGCAGGAAGCTGAGCCTGAGAAAGGGAAGGAGGTTCCTGCTGAGTCCCCTAAGGCAAAGAAGAAGAGAAAAGCACTTGCAACATGTGCAAAGGATATTGAAACTGTGCCCAGGAAGAAGCGGGCTATGACCAGAGGAAAGAACATTGATGCTGACCAACCTCAAGTTACACCTAAGTCAGCAAAGAAAAGGAAAGGGCAAGCTGAGCCCGAAGAAGAAAGTGAAGAATCCCCAGAACAACCTCTAAAGAAGAAAAGTCGAAGTTCTGGGTTGAAAATTGTTGAAGCTGATCCCATTGATTGGGTTGTGACACCCAAATCTCACTACACTCAGAACATTGGGATTGATCTTGAGAAAACTCCAGTTGAGCAAGCTGATGAAGGGGAAAAACAAAGACAGGATAATACTCAGCCTAATGTTGAAGAAAAACATCATGCTGAGTCGGATGATGTTGAGCTACATCAGGAGGTACATGCTGACCAAGAAGAAAAAGATAAGCAAAGTGAGGATCTAGATATTGAAGCCGAGTTTGAGGATATAAATGTTCAAACTGACCTTTCACCTCCAAAAACTAAGTCCCTCAAAAGACTGAAAAAGAAAGCTTTTAAAGCTCCCCTTATTGATCTCTTGGCAGATTCTCCACCTCTGGAGCAACTTACGAATCTATCCGATATCCATTTCGAGTATTTTTCCCACCATGTTGAGTCTCCTCCTAAGGAACCGGAGCAAAATCAAGCCTCTATTACTCGTACTGAGGAACATGCCAAGACTCCACAGAATCCAAATCCTGCAGAGCAAGAGCTCGAAGATCCAGCCACTCAACACAGGGGAGAAAACTATGGATCCACCTACTCAATTTAAACGTCATGAAGAACACTCAGCTCCTGGTACTGAACCACATCAAGAACCAATTACTCAAGCTAATAAGCAGCCAACTCCACCACCATCCAGCTCCACCTCCATTCCTGCGTCTGAGCCAAATTCCACTGGTCAATTTGCATATCTTAGTGCAACTCAGTCTGGTCATCGAATTATAGAAACTGCTCAATCTCTTCTCCAGGAGTTCACCACTTCTGATGCTGCTGGGTCTGCTCATCCTAAGTCACCAAATGTCTCTGCCATCACTCAACTTCTTACTGAAATTAAAGGACTCAAGGATCTGATCAGTGTTATGACCTCCGTCCAAACACAGCAACCTAAGTAAGATCACATCGCCAAAGTGACTGAGTTGTTCCTTCTGATGATAAACCACATGAACTCCCTTGAAGGTAAAATCAACAATCTTTCTGCACCAAATCCAGGATATGCAACTTCGGCTGAGTTAGATCAACACTTTGCCAAACTGAGAATAGAACTGCCCAACCTTGGGACAACGGTCACTCCTGAGTATGCCACATCTGCTGAGTTGCACGAATGCTTTGCCAAGCTGACTGCTGATCTCACTTGTACACGTGAACTCGTTTCCTCCAGTTCTCAATGTACAATTGATCAATTGAGTGAAGCCGTGAGTCTTCTCAATGTCAACAAAGCTCAGATGGATGTTGACCCCATCACCAATGATAATCTGTCGAAACTTTCACAAGGTATTCTGCAGGCCATGCGCATCGACAATGCTCAATGCATCTTCTATGAATCTGCCCTACTAAAGATGTATCACCAATCCTTTGCTCAAATTACCAGCTCTCTTACTTGGCTTAGTAAGTCCCATGAGTGCATTATCAGCCTGATCACTGGGTCAATACCAGTTCCTCGACACATTCGAGATGATTGTGTTCCGGTGATTGATGGCTTGAGTGAAAGCACGAAGAGATTACAGCGCTATTCAAATGTTCTATCCTCTGCTCCGAGAAATAACACCTTTATCTATACCCCCGATGCTGGCAAAACGGGAGAGAGAACTCAAGATGGAACTCAACAAAGGGCAGGTACATCAGGGAGCAAAGAGAAAGGAAAGGGTAAGGCTGTGCATGAAGCACAAGTGAATCTAAAGAAGAGAGACTAGTGAAACTTAAGATTTTCTATTCTGTAGGCACAAATATTTTGTATGTCTCATTATCTATCCAATGAACTTTGACTTTCATTCTGTCCAAATACCATGCTTATCAATGCACATTAACATAAGCAAATTGAACAAACAAATACTCAGTATACATAATAATGAATAAATCAAACTGAGTATTCAAGCATTTCTGAAAGCGGACCTAGACTCAAAATAAATTAGAACTGAATCTAGTCAGTACACACATTCTTAGTTTGTCTCAAATAAATCTTGGAAGGTTTAGAGGTAAATTAACAGATGCAACCCTTACGGGGGAGCAATTTCAGAAATATGAAAAATAAATCAATCATGGGGAATTTCAAAACTGAGTTCCATAATTATGCATTTTGCCAACATCAAAACGGGGGAGTTTGTTGAAACACCTTTCCACAAGATTTTGATTTGACAAAATCATCCATGATTAAGAGACAATTAAATTTAAGTGCTTTATTTTAATTGTACTAATCCGTTTGTTCAATGTTGAGTATAAATATAAATAAAGATATATATAAAAAGTAAGACAGGACGAAGTCAGCATGAGATGAACAAAACAAGCTAAGTGGAATGAAGGTCAGCATAGTATCAAGCTGAGTGGAATCAAACTTAGCATCAAAAGACTAAGACATAAACGCCCAACAAAGAGAAGCGAAATAAAGCTCAGCATAAGAAGCCGCAACAACAATTGTCTTACGAAGCTGAGCTGACTAAAAATATACTCAGCTTAGAAATTTCCGAAGACAAAGACTTACGCAGTAGAAGCTGAGTGATTCCTCAAGATAGCATGAAAGAGTCGTTTGCTACAAGACAAAGATTGCCACTCCTCTGCACCAATAATTGAAACCTTGGAATTACACAAAAGACACACTCCGAGATGTATGGGTCAATGGATTATTGGTAAAAGACAACTGGCACAAAAAGACAAGCCTGACGCAAGAAGACAAGCCTGACATCTGAAGGAAAATAGAGGAAGGGAATGGCCGGAACAGTCTGAAGCTGACCAGAAGCTGTCCCCTAAAAGAGCCGTTTTAACATCAACGGCTAAATCATTTCAAAATGATCCAACATAGATTTTCCCCTATATAAGGACAATCAAACTCCTTGGATCATTGCCGATTGAAAAAGAAAATAAAAGTACAAGAGAGAAAAGATACAAAAGCACTTAGATACAAAAAGAGATCTTACACCCATATTCTATTCCTGTGTAAATGCTAGAGTGATTACTTGCAATCTTCTAAAGTGTTCTTTATTTGAAAAGGAACAAGTGTTTATCAATTGTAAAAATTGAGAGAGTTGTGCAGAGTGTTTAGTTATAAACATTCTGTGGTAGAGAAATCTAAGTACTGGGCTGTAGTGCTTAGTAGGAGTTGAGTAGACGAATAAAGGACGGTACTCTTGCATAGTCAACTGCCTTGTAATCAGTTTGTGCTCTACCATTAAAGAGCTCAGTATTGGATTCAAAAAGCCCGGAGGACTCTGGGGACTGGACGTAGGCAGAGAGGCCGAACTAGGATAAGTGATACTGAGTAATCTCTAAACTCTCTCTCAAAAAATATACATATATATATATTTCATGTGTTGTTTGACATATTTACTCAGCATATAAATTGCCTAAACTGACCCTGAGTAAATTAAGGTGCTGAGTTAGAAGTTGACCCCTTAAAGCGTCAATTCTTAACTCACAAGCTTGATAGCCTTAGTCAACATCTGACTAAAGCTGTTTGGAACTAAGCTCGCCCAAGCTGACCAAAAGCTGAGTTGACCAATTCATCTAAAACATATAAGTCAGCATAAATAATTAACGAAAAAGTTATATTAGTTCCTAACCCCCCCTTGGAACTAATTACACGGGACCAACAGATTTCTCTCGGTACACTTGGATCATCTTGCTGAGTAGCAAGGATGAAACATTTGAGATGTTTACCACATTGATTAAAAGGCTTGAAAATGACAAAGACCTAAGAGTAGCTCATATTAGAAGCGACAATGGTGGAGAATTCAAAAACCAACAGTTTGATGAATTCTGTGAAACCAGTGGTATTGACCATAATTTCTCTGCTCCTAGAACACCTCAACAAAATAGGGTTGTTGAAAGGAAGAACAGAACAATTGTCGAAATAGCTAGGACAATGCTGAGTGAAAATAGGCTTCCAAAGTATTTATGGGGTGAAGCTGTCCACACAACATGCTACATTCTGAATAGGGCTTTAGTTAGACCTATTCTTAAGAAAACCCCATATGAACTTTGGAAAGGACGAAAGCCCAACATTGGCTACTTTCGCGCTTTTGGGTGTAAGTGCTTTATACTCAACACAAAAGATAATCTTGCAAAATTTGATGCCAAAGCTGATGAAGCGATCTTTTTAGGGTACTCAACTAACAGCAAAGCATATAGAGTATATAATAAACGAATTCAGATTGTAGAAGAGTCTGTCCATGTTGAGTTCGATGAAGCTGACCCTGCAGGAAAGACAACTCAGCTCACTGAAGATGAACTAAGCTCAGCTTCCGCTGATCAAAATGAAGCCTCTGAGTCATCTATAAAAGAGCTGACCAAAGGTAAGCAAGAGAATGAAATAACATTTGCTGACCAGTCTATTCCTGCAGAGATTGTAGAAACACCTGTTCCAACCAACTCAACATTACCCAAAGAAATAAAAATTCCAAGAGGACACTCGGAGAAGTCCATTCTTGATGCTGCTGACAACAAGCTGATGACAAGAGATCAGCTTAAAAAGTATCTCAGCAATGTTGCCTTCGTCTCAGTACATGAGCCAAAGAATTTTACTGATGCTGAGCACGATGAATATTGGATCAACGCTATGCAAGAAGAGCTTGATCAATTAACAAGAAATGAGGTATGAGATTTAGTACCTAAACCTAGGAATCAAAAGACCATAGGAACTAAGTGGGTCTTTAGGAATAAACTAGATGAGCAAGGCAATGTAGTCAGAAATAAAGCCCGACTTGTAGCCCAAGGCTATAGTTAGCAAGAGGGCATTGACTACGGTGAAACTTTTGCACCCGTTGCTAGGTTAGAAGCTATACGAATACTGTGTGCCTATGCTAGTTTCATGAACTTCAAACTATATCAAATGGATGTTAAAAGTGCATTTCTTAATGGCTTTATAAACGAAGAGGTATATGTTAGTCAGCCTCCAGGGTTTGAAGATCCAAAATTTCCAAACCACGTTTATAAACTCAAAAAGGCCCTATACGGCCTAAAGCAAGCTCCAAGAGCTTGGTATGAGAGGTTGACCAACTTCCTGCTGACCAGGAATTATGTCAGAGGCAAAGCTGACACAACCTTGTTCATTAAGAAAAAGGGTAAACATACCCTACTTGCACAAATTTACGTAGATGACATAATTTTTGGTGCTACTGACGATTCTATGTGTAAAGAGTTTAGCAAACAGATGCAAACTGAGTTCGAAATGTCTATGATGGGCGAAATCAACTTCTTCCTTAGACTTCAAATCAAGCAAGGTAAGAATGGCATCTTCATAAGTCAGTCTAAGTACGCCAAACAAATGTTAAAGAAGTTTGATATGGAAGAATGTAAGCCCATATCAACCCCAATGGGTACTGACACGGTCCTTTGTGCTGACGAGAAAGGTAAGTCTGTAGACAGCAGGTTATATCGAGGTATGATAGGCTCTCTACTTTATCTTACTGCCAGTAGACCTGATATTCAGTACTCAGTATGTTATTGCGCAAGATATCAAGCTGACCCTAGGGAATCTCACTTAATTGCTGTAAAAAAAATTTCAGATATTTGCAGATCTCTGTTAATGCAGGTTTATGGTATCCAAATACAAGTGACTTCACACTAATTGGATATACTGATGCTGACTATGGATGAGATAAGCTAGAACGAAAAAGCACTTCAGGAGGATGCCAATTCCTAGGAAGCTGTCTGGTTTCGTGGTTTAGTAAAAAGCAGTCATCAATGGCCTTATCTACAACTGAAGCTGAGTACGTTGCTGCTGGAAGCTGTGTGGCTCAAGTCCTATGGATTAAGCAACAGCTTGAGGATTATGGTGTAAAAACAGAAACAATAGAGGTCAAATGTGACAACAAGAGTGCCATTGACTTATCTAAGAATCCAATCCAACACAGCAGGATGAAGCATGTCAGCATACGACATCACTTCATCAGAGATCATGTACTCAAGGGTGAGATCAAGCTGACTTATGTTTCAACAAATGAACAGCTTGCGGATATCTTTACAAAGCCCTTGGCTCGTGAGCAATTTAACATACTAAGGGAAGCTATCGGTATGTCTAATCCTCTTCAATAAATTCTATGTACTAAATTGAATGTTGAGTGATTACCATGCTGAGTGATTTGTGATATTTTAGTAACTGATTGCATGCTGAGTTAGGAATGACATAAAATCACCCTATGCTGAGTAGATATATATATGATGAGTGATTTCTCTTCTAAGCTGAGCTACTAAGTCCACAAACAACAATCCTACGTAAAACTGACTGCTCATGATCACAAACGTTTGGTATTCTTAATGCTGAGTAAAACACATTTAAAACATTAAATACTGGCACGCGCATTAATAGCTACCTAGGATAACGTGAGCAATAATGAGAAATCCCATGCGCCGAACGTGTCATAAATGACAGAATCCCTGTCGGTTGATAATCTCGAGGTTAAATGGCTAGTTCAACGTATAGGATTCATTAGCACCTCTATAAAAAGTGGAAGTTTTCCCACTTATCACTCTTTACACACGAAATCTTTGGCATTCGAATTCATCTTTCTAAATCCCAGAAAATTCTCAAAGACTTCATAGAAATGGCGAAATTCCAAAGTTCTTCCGGTGGCGGTAACAACGATGACCACACCGATGAAAACCCTAAGTCTCATCCTCAACAAGGTCAGCATAACCTAACTCCAAACAGAAGCCCCAAAACTGACCCAACAACCTCTTCAAAGAAGAAGAAGGATAAGCAGCCGAATGAGAAATTCTTCATCAAGGTGTACCCAAGTGTGAAGAATCATGAGGTTCTTCGATGTAGGTGGTTCTCCCCAAGCTTCATTACACATGAGCAACCGTTTTGTGAATGGATTGCGAAAAACGAATGGGTTAGACTCTTTTTGCTTCCTGGAAAAACCTACCTTAGGTTAGTACGTGAATTCTACTCCAACCTTTGCGTTGATGGAAGTGCTGCTGACCATCTAGTCACTCACGTTAAAGGTAAGAAAATCACCATTACCCCTTCCTATCTCGCAACCTTGCTAAACCTTCCAAACACCGGAAAGGAATTTAGAACCACTAAAGAGAAGCGTGACCATACAGTCACTTTCTGTAAACCTGCTGGACACAAAGGGGAAATACCCAGCACGTGCATGGGGCAAAACCAGAAAATGGCGCACTATATACTTACCAACTTCATCTTCCCGAAATTCAACGCAGCATCATCCGCTTCCAACTTCGAGCAATGCTTCATTTGGCACATGCTGACCTACAGCCCCCTCAACATGCCCGTATTTCTGGTAGGTGCATTCCAACGAAGCACTATCAAACTCAGGCTGGGTTCCCTAATAACCCGAATCCTTGAAGACCACCAAATCGACGTAACAACTAAAATACAAACGGTGGGAACAGAAATTACAGCTGCGTTATTGTTTGGGTTAGTATACAACCAACCTATCAAGCCCAAGAAGGGAAAATGGGTCATCGAGGCAGCTCAGGGGGAAGCTGAGGGAGAAGCTGAGGAGGAAGCTCATGAGGAAGAGGATGCTGAGCTACCTCAGAATGAGGATATTGCTATAGATGAAGCTGATGTCCAAACCAAACATGAAAAGAAACGCAAGGCAATCCAAACCAGCTCAAAGGATGTTGATGCTGTCCCCAAGAAAATTCGGGTTGTGTCTAAGGGGAAGAAAATTGATGCTGACCAAGGTAAGTCAGCAGAGAAAAGAAAAAGGCAAGATGAGCCTGAGGAGCTAGAAAGTTTGGAAACCCCTCTGAAGAAGAAGAAGAAAACTGCTGAGCTGAGTCCGGCTGAAGCTGTTCCTCTTGGTTTTGCTGTTCCTGATGATGCTCACTTTATCAAAAGCCAAGAAATTGAACTTGAGCAAACTCCAGCTGATCAAGAAGATGATGAAGAAGTACAAAATGATAATGAAGGTCAGCATGATTACAATGAGGATGTTGAGCAACATCAAATAACTTGTGCTGAGCAAGAACAAACAGAGAATGCTGCGGAAGTTGAAAGTCTAACTGAACAGAATGTGATAGGTGATGCTGAGCTTCTAGAGCAAGAAGTAATAAGGGAAGGGCTCAACACTGATCTTGGCATTGAGTCATCACTTGATTCCATCCCTGCTGACTCACCCCCTCCAAAGGCAAGAAAATTAAGAAGGCTTAAGAAGAAGGCCTGCAAATCTCCCACTATTGACCTCCTCGATGACTCACCTCCAAGGGATGAACTCACGGACCTTACAACTACTCACTTTCAGTTCTTCTCATCACCTCATGAACCCTCCATACAGGAAAACCAAGCCTCTGTTACTCATACCAAGCAACACGCCAAGACTCCTGAAGATCCAAACCAAGTCGAGGAACAACTCGAAGTTCTAGCTGCTCAGGGAGAAAAGCAAGTTAAGGAAAATCCTACTCACCCTGAGGTGCCTCCCCCTGCACCAACTCAAGACCATATTGAGCAGGTAATTCTCTCTGCCGATCCACCACCTTTCCATCCTATTGTGCCGAACATTGAGCAGTCAGCTCCTGCTGCTCATCCACATCAAAGTCCAGTTGCTGAACATACTGGCACTTCAACTCAAGAACAGCACCAAACACCTTCTAAATCTGGTGAAACTAGAATTTCGGCCACTGAGGTACATCCTGAGGCACAATTTGCCTATCTTAATGCCATTGAGTCCGATCGTCGCATCATCGACTCGGCTCAACATCTTCTTAAGGATATCAACACTTCTCATGCCGATGCTGCTGGGTATGCAAATGCTGAATCACAAGAGTTTTCATGTGTCACTCAGCTTCTCAATGAGATCAAGCATCTCAAGGACTTAGTGAGTGTCATGACTTCCGTCCAACTCCAGCAACCCAAGCAAGAATCCTTTGTCAAGCTAACTGAGCTGATTTTGATGATGGTGAACCACATGAATTCACTTCAAGGACAGATAAATGCCTTGCCTACCATCCACATGGGCTATGCTACCTCTGCTGAGTTAGATCATTGCTTCACCAAACTGACTTCTGAGCTGATTGGCGCTCGTGATCTTCTTTCTTCATCTTCCCAATGCACGATGGATGAAATAAGTGAAGTTGTCCGTCTTCTGAATCTAAGCAAAGAGGAGATGGAAACTGACATGGTCAAAACCAATACCATTCTCCAAACTACTCAAAGCCTATTTCGCCATGTGCGTCATACAAACGCTCAGCGTGATATCTATGACAAGGCTATCATCAGAATGCACCATCAATCCTATGCCCAACTCGCGGAAGCAATGTCCTGGTTCGCTAAATCTCAAGAATACATGCTCAGCATGATCAGCTCTTCCATTCGAGTCCCAGGTTCAGTTCTGGATGATGGAGTTCCAGTACTTGATGGGTTGTTTGAAAGCACAAAACGTCTCAAGGCATACTCCGTCAAACTAACTCATGCTGCTCTCAATGACACCTTCATTGCTCCTCCGCCTGATGGTGGCAAAACGGGGGAGAACAGACGAGATGATGGAACTCAGCAAACAGGAGAAGCTTCAGGTAGTAAACAGCGAAAAGACAAAGGCAAGGGAAAATTGTATCAAGCTGCCCATAGAAAGTAATAGCTTAGTCAGCATAGGACTTAGCTTATTCTGTATGTATGAATATATGTTAAGTATCCCTTCTTTCAAATTGACTTAACTGTTTGCGATGCTTACTTATATGCTGACCTGTCTAAAAATTGAACAAACAAATAACTTCAAATTAAAATACTCAGTACTCTCTAACTCCGATACCAAAATAATCATGTATCAAACTGAGTAAACATTTAAACTCTTCTGAAAATTGAACCAAGTCAGGATAAACATGTCTTCTCTAAGGTTTAGAGTAAAGTCAAGACAATATATGCAACCCTTACGGGGGAGTAATTTCAGAAGAATAAAATGTAATTCAATCATGGGAATTTCAACAAAGAGTTCCATAAATTAAATATTTTGCCAACATCAAAATGGGGGAGTTTGTTGAAACACCTTTCCACAAGATTTTGATTTGGCAAAATCATTTAAGTTTAATCCATGATTAAGAGACAATTAAATTTAAGTGCTTTGATTTAGTTGTACTAATCCGTTTGTTCAATATTGAGTATAAATACAAAATGAAATAAAGATTAAGACAGGACGAAGTCAGCGTGAAAACACAAGCTGAGTGAAGAGCAACTCAGCATAAGAGAAGATAAGTAATCTTCAGAATAACAGCTTCAGAATAAAGCTAAACAAAGGAGCTAAGAGAAACGAAGCTCAGCACAGAAGAAGACTACTCCAAGTAATAGTTTCTACAGAACGAAGCTGGCCATGAAAGCTGAGTAGAAAAAGAACACAGTATGAAACTTGGTGAAAATCGAAGATAGTGATTATCGAAGTAAAGCTGAGTTATCTCCAGGACGGCATGATTGATCCGTTTGCTAAAAGAAAAATTCGACAACTGTCTGCACCAATAATAAAAGTCTTGAATTACGCAAAAGCCAAATTCCAAGATGCATGGGTCAACTGTTTTATGATACACGACAAACTGCTGTAAGAAAACAAAGACTGTAGGAAGAAGACAAATCTGACATCTGAAGAATTCAGAAAACAGGATTGGCCTGCACATCTGAAGCTGACCAGAGGTTTGTCCCCCAAAAGAGCCGTTTTGGACTCAACGGACAAATCAAATTCAAATGATTTGTTCCTTGCATTTTCAACTATAAAAAGGACAAGGATATCATTTGGAAGATTGCCGATTTACAGAAAATTACAAGTGAGAAAGATACAAATTCAAAGCACTCAAAACAAAAGAGAAAGCTTACACCAATCTTCTATTCTTTGTGTAAATGCTAGATTGATTGATTGTAATCATCTAAAGTGTTCTTTATCTTAAAAGGAACAAGTGTGTGATCAATTGTAATATTGAGAGTGTACGTGCTGAGTACTTGGTATTTAGTACTTAGTGGTAGAGAAATCTAAGTGCTGGGTTGTAGCATTTAGCAGGAGTTGAGTAGACGAATAGAGGAAGGTACTCTTGCATATTCAACTTCCTGTAATCGGTTTGTGCTCTACCCTTAAAGAGCTCAGTATTGGATTCTGAAAGCCCGGAGGATTCTGGGGACTAGACGTAGGCGGAGAGGCCGAACCAGGATAAGTGATACTGAGTAATTTCTAACACTCTCAAATATATATATATATATATATATATATATATATATATATATATGTGTGTGTGTGTGTGTGTGTGTGTGTGTGTGTGTGTGTGTGTGTGTGTGTGCGCTTGTGTTGCTTGCAATATTTACTTAGCATATAAACTGTTAGAAGCTGACACTAAGTAAATTGGAGTGCTGAGTTGGAAGCTGACCACATAAGTGCCAATTCCTAACTCTCAAGTAAAACAGTCTTAGTCAGCATCTGACTAAAGCTGTCTTACATTAAGTTCGGCCAAGCTGACCTAAGCTGAGTTAATAAACTCACCAAAATAATTAAGTCAGCAAGATTAATTAGAGTAAAAAGTTATATTAGTTCCTAACCTCCCCCCCCTTGGAACTAATCACACGGGACCAACAAAAGGCAGTTAAGGTGGAAGGTTGTTCTGGAACCCTATGGTTGATTTTTCAAGGTTTTGCCACTTTATCAACCTCATCAATATCGGCTGGGGTTGGGTGTTTATTAATGCGAACCTTTTTTGTTCTGTT
Organism: Euphorbia lathyris; assembly: GCF_963576675.1. Lineage (NCBI taxonomy): Eukaryota > Viridiplantae > Streptophyta > Magnoliopsida > Malpighiales > Euphorbiaceae > Euphorbia > Euphorbia lathyris. Next base: position 27,328,238 of record NC_088917.1, on the reverse strand, counting down.
TTTAGATGATGAAGGGGCCATTGAAGTATAAGAAATGAAGGAACTTAAACAAAAAAGAGAAGGCACAGAAACTTACAGTTTTTGACAATGATAGAAATCACGAAGAGCAAAGAGCAGAGAACATGAAAATGTGGCCTTTCTCTTCAACTTATGGAATGCTGAGGAAAGAGGAAACATTTTTAACTTTATTGTTCTTAGGATCAAAGAAGCGTGTTAATGACAATTATTGATCCAAAAAGAAGACGACTAATTAATGATGCCAAAATGACGTCATAAACGCCAGGTGTGTCGTTTTAGCATATTGATTGATGAAACCCTAAAGGATTTCATTATGAGACTAGGGGGGACATCTAATACGGTATCGTTTGAATGAGTCTTGCTTTATACCGAAGTTAGCATTTGGGCCCAATCTCATTAAAGCCCATGAACGAACTTCTCTTCGGTCAAATACTGACCTTCGGCTGTTTAACATCTCTTCGGGAGTTGTCTAAAGGTGACACGTGGACCAATGATCATGTTGGATTCAAAAGGCATGCTCCCCAAGTTCACATGTATTTCGAAATAGAAATATAGGGTCTGAAGACCAATTAAATATTGCCACGTGTCTAGGTACACAATATTTTGCCTATAAATAGCTTGGGACTCAACTGTCACAGGTACAACACTTCTTAACTCAATTATTTACTTCACTGCTCTAAGTTGGTTTAATATTTCCTCAAATATTCACTGATTTTAACATCAGAGAGGGTTCGCTGGACTTCCGATCCCTTTTATGATGGTTGTTCATTGATTCGGGTCATCGAAAGCAATTAAAAGGTAAATTACAAAAAGAAAGATATCACTAATTAAGGTGAGTCTGTGAGGTTTCCTTTTGTGGAAAACAGTTTCTCCTTTCATCCAAAACTGCTAAGCTTTTTTCAGCCTGAACTCCAATTAACTCAGTGATTAATTAAGATAACAAAAAGCTTCAAACTAGATCAAGATTCTAATTATATATATATATATAATAAATATGGACAGAAGTAAATATATAAATAAATAAATAAAATACGATATACCTCTCTCTTTCTCTCTTTTTCTCTTTTCTCGTTTTTTTGGTTTTCTTTTCGTTTTTTTTCAAGTTCTTCTCAAATTTCCTTTTTTCACGATTTTAGCGTTTTTCACAAATTATTAAATGGGTTAATGAGTCAACTCAACTAACTTGTGATCCAATCCATTTATAATATGGATTAGGTGGATCGACCCGATTATGACCCAACTCATAAATGAATCGACCCTAGTTCATTTAATTGTGGGTTAAACAAGTCGTTAAATGAGTCATGATCCATTTTGACACCTCTAGTTATGTCGGCGTATGTCAAATTTTTCAGCATACATTATGTTAGAGAATAAAAAACCCGACGGAATCAGTTAGTACAAAATAGAGCTGCACGTAGAGTTGTACGACTCTATTTTGTTGGGCTTTATCCTTTATGATCAATTTAACCATAGATAATGAACAAAATGCCTAACGTTTGTAAATTGGTATTAATTTGATATCAAGTTTTTTTTATTACAATGTTTAAAGGTAGAAGAAAATCTTTTTAGTAATGGTGTCTGATAATATTTTGGGGAGAATTATATTGACTCTATATAGTATTATTTTAATATTTAAAGGTATACGAGATGGTTTAGGATGCGCTTTTCTATTTGAGAGGTCCTATGTTTAACTCCCTTCAACCTCTTTTTCTTTTAAAAAGTTTTTATTTATTTTAATTTTATTTTTCAATAATTATAAAAACATGTTACCATTATTAATTAATTTAAATGGACTCTTTATTTTTATTTTGATAACACTTTTGAATACATATTTAATATTCATTTTTATTATGTCTTTACCATTAAAAAAATAAAAAAGTTTTTATTTATTTTAATTTTATTTTTCAATAATTATAAAAACATGTGACCATTATTAATTAATTTAAATGGACTCTTTATTTTTATTTTGATAACATTTTGAATACATATTTAATATTCATTTTTATTATGTCTTTACCATTAAAAAAATGAAAAAGTTTTTATTTATTCTAATTTTATTTTTCAATAATTATAAAAACATGTTACCATTATTAATTAATTTAAATGGACTCTTTATTTTTATTTTGATAACACTTTCGAATACATATTTAATATTCATTTTTATTATGTCTTTACCATTAAAAAAAATAAATATATTTAATTTTCTATTAGTTCAATGCTAGTTTCTAAAAAATGATAACATTTTTACAGTTTTAACGCTTTGGAGGCTAAAAATTTTTTGTCCAACCCTAACGGGCTGGACTTTGAAAATTTATCGTCAACCGCACGGTTAAAATTAGCACCCTAAATTATTGTGTTAAAAATTATTGAATTTTACGTGATATAATATTTTTAACGTTATAAAATTTTATTATTAAATATTTAAGTCATTGCTTAGTTTGGGTTCTGGTTCCACCCGATGCGGGGCATCTTTTCCTAGGACCGGGTCCGGACGAGGGAAGTCGGAGGAAGAATCGAGCACGAGCAACAAGCGAGCAAGGAGGCTAAATTGTGCCACACAACATGTGGGGCATGCTCCGCGTGGCTTATTACACGCTCCGCGTACTTGAGGGTTTGATCCAGAGAAAAGTTCAGGAGGTCATCCACGCGGGGCTTGGATCAGGCACGCTCCGCGTAGAGTTAAAACACACTCCGTGTATAAGAAGAAATGATCCAGAGAAGAGTTCAGCAGCCAAGACACGCCTCGCGTACAATTAGGCACGCCCCGAGTATAATGAGTACTGATCCGGAGAAGAGCTCAACAGCCAAGGCACGCCCCGCGTATAATTAGGCACGCCCCGTGTGCCTTCAGCTTAAGGAACTTGCTCCTTACTCCAGCTTCCTCCTTATTTACAATCCTGCCACTCCTTATTTACACCTTTGCCACTCCCTTATTACAACCATGCCACTCCCTATTTACCATCCATGCTACCCCTTTATATTTCACTCATTTACCCCTTATCTTTATGTTTTAATTAGCTATGTAATTTGCCCTTTATGTAATTTGGCAATTAGGGTTTTTGAGATGATATAAATTCATCTCTTTCTCTTTGTAATGCTTTAACTTTTTATCAATCAAATATTAAACTTCTTCAAGAAGCTTGTTAAGGTTTTCACCTTCAACAATGGGGATTTCATATTCCTATGGATTTAGTCCATGAAACTTGGGATTCACTCCTTCTAGTTTAGCTAGAGAAGAACATCTTTGTTAGTTTACGATTAAAACTAACACGTCACGAATTCAGATAAAACCGATCTGTATCAGTTGGTATCAGAGCCGATTGTTTTCCTTGAATGGAAACTTCTTTCGACTATGGTTCAACCAAATTTATCTCTAAGCTATGAAGAAACCATCAACAAGGGGTTAGAAACCTTCAACAAGGGGTTGGAAAACATCAAAGCCATGTTGATGAGGTATCATGAGAGTTGTAAGGAGGATTATCGGGTGATAGGCGAGCTCACGAGGGATCTTAAGACATCTGTGAAGAGCCTCAAGCAAGAATGCCGAAATAACTCCCAACCCGCCCTAGAAGTTCCTCTTGAAGATCCATCACCAATCTTTTCTCCTTTACACATTGAAGAGGTAAATCCTAAACTTCCAATTTCTCATATTGAAGTTGTGGATAGTCCTATTACTAGGAAGAGATTGGATGTTTGTGATGTTATTTGTAGTGTTGAAATGGGTTTAGATTCTCATTGTGGATTATTTGATAATGATGATGTGAATGAGAATGTGGATTCATGTGTGAATGAGGAGGAAGGAGTTCTTGTAGGTGAGGATGTTGAGGAAACCCGTGTTGCAAGGGATGCTCCCTATGTGTTTGATAAAATATGCCTTAAGAATAACTTTACTTGTGTGTGTGAAGAAAGTGGGGGTATTACTCTTAAGGAAGGGGAGAGTGACCTTGGGCTTATTAATCTCTTTGGGAAGAATGATGAAATTCCATTATGTGTGGAGATTGATGGCTATGGAGATGGGAGAGACGTTGGTGGTTCAACCATGTTGGATGGTTGTATGTCTTGTGATTCAAGCGGCTTGGCACGTGAGTTGGTCGGCTTGAACTATAGGGAGAAGTGGAAGGAAACGAAAGGTCGTGGGAAAAGACGGATCGTGGATGAATATGGAAATGAATTTGAATATAACCATGAAGAAGAGGAGTTAGAAGAGAGATTGATGAAGAGGAGAACCAATCCGAGAATGAGCTCGAAAGAAATGGGGAACATTATTATCGTGAAGGCGAATTCGAGGATGAGGTTGGAGAGAGAGAGCACGCTTCCGAAGATGAAATATGCGAAGATGGTGAACTTTGTCATAGTGCATATGAGTTTGATTATGATGAAGATGGTAGAGTTTACCATGGGGAGAATGAACGTCGACGCATTGAGTGGGACCAATGTGGGACCGCTTATGAGGAAGACGGAGATGTGGTCTACTATGATGAGAGTGAGCGTCGGTGTGTTGAGTGGGTTCGACACGGGGCTTCGTATAAAGATGATGAGTGTAGATTTTATTGTGATGATGAGTTGGAGGATGTTGACCGATCCTATAACGAAGATATTTACGAGCATGATGGAGGTAGGGTCCATTATGACGATGAGTCGGAAAATGTAGAGTGGAACCAAAGCGAAGAAGCTTATGATGATGAAGATCGGTTACGAGACGACTATGGGTCGGGAAATATTAGGTGGAACCGAAATAAAGACACTTATGAGTATGATGAAGGTCGGTTCCGAGATGGCTATGAGACGGGAAACGTAGGGTGGAGCTGGAACGAAGATGCTTATGATGGTGAAGAAAATCGGTTCCAAGATGAGGATGAGTCGGGAAGTGTTGAGTATGAAGACACCTATGAAGTTGATGATGATGGCAATGAGCACAATGTGTATTTGGTGACTAGGGTGCCAATGCCTAGTGAGGAGGAGCCTAGTCAACGTCATCGATTATTTAGAACTCAATGCTTAGTTCTTGGGAAGAAGTGTGAGATGGTGATCGACGGAGGAACCCAAGTGAACGTCATTAGTCGGTCCGCCATGATCAAGTTTGGGTTGGTTCCCGAGCCACATCCTAGACCTTACCGCCTTGGTTGGGTCAACGAGGTGGAGAAGCTTCAAGTGACTCATTGGTGTAAAGTTCCTTTCACTATTGGAGCTTATGGGGATGAAGCTATGTGTGATGTTGTGGAGATGGGTGCTTGTGATGTGCTACTTGGTAGGCCATGGCAATTTGATTGTGATGCCTCACATGCGGGAAGAAGCAACACCTACACCATACGCAAAGGTGGAATCCGATATGTCCTTACACCTTTGAAGAGTTCTCCTAGTAAGAAAACGGAGACCACTTTGGAAGATTGTCCAACTCGGGAGTTGAATGTGAATGGGTGCATTGGTGGAACGGATAAGACATTGAGTCATCTTGACTTGGGTTCCATGGAGGAATTAGCTAGCCACTCTCCTAATGAAGTCAAATCCAAAGAGGAGAATGAGGTTGAGAGGAGGAAGACCACCTTGAGAGCTTATCCAACTTGGGAGTTGAGTGAGAATGGATGCCTTGGTGGCACGGAAGAAATGTCGGTTCGCAATGACTTGGGTTTGGTGGATGGTTTACCTAACCTTTCTCTTAATGAAGCTAAAACTAAGGAAGAGAATGCGATTGAGAAAGGAAGTGAGGAAGTTGAGCCGATGTCCAAGGGTGACAAGAACATGTCTTCCAACGAGCCACCTAAAGGGCTTCTTAAAGGGCTTCCACCTTTGAGAAGGCTACCACGAGACATAGCATGGGATCCGGGAGATATTGCACCTAGCTCTACATATGGTGAGTTGAGCTTTAGAGAGGAGGATGAAGGTTGCTTTATGAAGCCTATTGATAGCACCGAGATTCCTAGCACATGCCACATGCAAGAGAATCGAGTCACTCATTGGGTAAAATCTGAACTTATTCTTTTGTACTTTGTTGAAATATATGTGTTGGAAGCTTGGTTGTGTATGTTGAGGGAGAACCTTTCCTATGAGGAGCCCATGAGGGATGATCTTGTCATGAGGAATGGGAGTTTTATGTTGAGGGAGGATCTTTCCTATGATGAGCCCATGAGGAGTGATCTTGTCATGAGGAATGAGAGTTTCATGTTGAGGGAGGATCTTTCTTATGATGAGCCCATGAGAAGTGATCTTGTCGTGAGGAGTGTGAGCTTCGTGTTGAGGGAGAACATTCCCTATGATGAGCCCATGAGAGATGATCTTGTTGCGAGGAATTTAGACTCTATGTTGAGTGAGAGCCTTCCCTATGATAAGCCTATGAGAGGCAAGCTTGTTGTGAGGGATGTGAACTTTATGTTGAGAGAGAACATTTCCTATGATGGGGCCATGAGGGTTGATCTTGTTGTGGGCTTTGGTGATTGTTTGTTGAGGGGGAATGGCTTCCCGTGGAATATAGAGAAGATGGAAGGAAGTCAAGACTTGGTGAATCCGGAATTGGCTATTGTGTGCCTTATTGACATGAATGTGTGCGGGTATGTGTTGTGCTTATTGAGGAAGCATCAACCTTATAAGGAGTCAATGAGAAGCGATCTTGTGATGAAGAGAGTAGGGTTTATGAAGTCTTTGATGAATGGGGATAGCCGCCCGAGACATGTTGAGAAGGTAGAAGAAATTCAAGACTTGGGGATTGATGGCCAAGTTAGTAAAGTGGCAAGTCTTGAAGTTCCGAGATTGTTAACCCAAGGTGAGGGAGGAGCTACTAGGTGTGTGTTTGGGTTCACTATGATGTGGGTTGACAAATGTCGCCAGGATATTCCGTTTGATGTGGGCCATGGGCAAGGAGATAATGAGCATGATAGCCGAGTTAGTGGAATGAGTGATAGCCAAGTCTGGGCATATTCAATTCAAAGTCATGTTTGGGTTGTGAAGAGTACTCAAGGGATCGCTCCAACTTGGGTTGATATATGGCACCGGGACATGTCATTTGAGTTTGGCTATGAGCGAGTGGAGATTGAGCCTAGCATCCGGGTTGATGGCGTGAGGTACATTAAGGTCCGGGCATATTCGACTCAAGATCATGTTGGGGTTTTGAAGAATATTTGTGAGATTGATTCTAATTGGGTTGATATGTGTCGTCGGGACATTCAATTCAAGGTAGGCCAAGAGCGGAAGAAGAGTGTGTTGATTCCTCAAGTTCATGATGGGGAGATCAAGAGGATCCATGGGTGGTCCGTGCAACCAAATAAGGGGCGTTGGAAGATCACCCAAGCATTTATTGGGACGTGGTTTGACAAGCTTCGCCAAGACATACCATTCGATGTTGGAAGAGCATCCGATATTGTTGGAGATGGGGAGATGAGTACCACGGAAGATGAAGTCTGGGGTGAGGCACTTGTGGAGATATGGGGAAAAGCTCGTGAGGAGAAGGTGAGTCCGACAATATGTGGAGTGGACTTCTTGAATTCATCTCGAACAACACTTTGGTTCGATTTGAGGGCTTGGGTTCATTCACAACGAACACGTCTCATCAATATGTGGCAAGCAACTTGGGGTCAAGTTCTTTTTAAAACAGAGTATATGATGCGGGGCATCTTTCCCTAGGACCGGGTCCGGACGAGGGAAGTCGGAGGAAGAATCGAGCACGAGCAATAAGCGAGCAAAGAGGCCAAATTATGCCACACAACATGTGGGGCACGCTCTGCATGGCTTATTACACGCTCCGCGTACTTGTGGGTTTGATCCAGAGAAAAGTTCAGGAGGTCATCCACGCGGGGCTTGGATCAGGCACGCTCCGCGTAGAGTTAAAACACACTCCGCGTATAAGAAGAAATGATCCAGAGAAGAGTTCAGCAGCCAAGGCACGCCCCGAGTATAATGAGTACTGATCCGGAGAAGAGCTCAATAGCCAAGGCACGCCCCGCGTATAATTAGGCACGCCCCGCGTGCCTTCAGCTTAAGGAACTTGCTCCTTACTCCAGCTTCCTCCTTATTTACAATCCTGCCACTTCTTATTTACACCTTTGCCACTCCCTTATTACAACCATGCCACTCGCTATTTACCATCCATGCCACCCCTTTATATTTCACCCATTTACCCCTTATCTTTATGTTTTAATTAGCTATGTAATTTGCCCTTTATGTAATTTGGCAATTAGGGTTTTTGAGATGATATAAATTCATCTCTTTCTCTTTGTAATGCTTTAACTTTTTATCAATCAAATATTAAACTTCTTGAAGAAGCTTGTTAAGGTTTTCACCTTCAACAATGAGGATTTCATATTCCTATGGATTTAGTCCATGAAACTTGGGATTCACTCCTTCTAGTTTAGCTAGAGAAGAGCATCTTTGTTAGTTTACGATTAAAACTAACACGTCACGAATTCAGATAAAACCGATCTGTATCAGTTGTTTTAGGGAACACATCAAAACGACTGTGTTAACGCGTTGGAGGCTAAAAAAAAATTTCCAACCCTGTCATGTTGGACTTTGAAAATTTATCCTCAACCACACGGCTAAATTTAGCCCCCAACCTCATTTTATTTTTAGAATATTTTTATTATGTCTTTTCCATTAAAAAACAATTTCTTATTTTTGAGATTCATATAACTTAATTTCTAAATTAAATTTTAATTTATGAAAAATTTAAAACTAAAAAAAGTTTAAAAATGTTATAATTTTTTAGAAACTAGCATTGAACTAATATAAAATTAAATATGTTTATTCTTTTCACGTTTGACACTTTTAATGTTTTAGCGAACACATCAAAACGACCGTTTTAACGCGTTGGAGGGTAAAAAAAATTCCAAGCCTTGATGGGTTGGACTTTGAAAATTTTACCCTCACCCGCACGACTAAATATAGCCCCCCTAAGTCTAAATTTCTGGCTCCGTCACTGGAGACACGTGTCCAAATAACAAACACATGAAGAGATCTTTCAACCATTACAATGACACGTACAAGACATGCGTCAAATGCAAGAGTTTACACGTTGTGATTCATGAGATTTTTTTCTCATTACATAATGAGCACACAACTTTTTTGGTCAAATTAAACTTAGGAGAAATCTTCAACTTTTTTTTAGAATATATGAGAAGTTTTTTTCACAGAAGACAGAGTTGGACGACTAATAATTCATTTCAAATCTCGTTTAGGATAACCCGTTGAGTCGAGCGTGTAGTAAGATTTCTCTTCTTTTGATATTTTTACACCTGAATCATTTCAAGTCATGTTTTCACTGAAAAATTACATTGATTAAAAGAAGATAAAGTATTTCAATCTCATATGTTTTTTTTTTGTCTAAATCTACACAAATCTAAATGAGTTATGCAAAAATAGATTTTTTATTTTAACCACTTCATATATGTAGTTAATTATTACGTATCAACATATATATGCGAAATATATAAATAAGCAAAGGTTAGTTATTAAATTTCTAAATGAATTAATAATTTACTTAAATGGTAAATAATTAATTATTGTATAATAGAAGTGTAGTTGAGATCTCTTAAAATAATTATTAATCAGTCCAACCGTTTTAACTACTTCATATATGTAGTTAATTATTGCGTATCAACATATATATGCGAAATATATAAATAAGCAAAGGTTAGTTATTAAAAATCTACATGAATTAATAATTTACTTAAATGGTAAATAATTAATTATTGTACAATAGAAGTGTAGTTGAGATCTCTTAAAATAATTATTAATCAGTCCAACCGTTTTAGCGAACAAATCAAAACGACCGTTTTAACACGTTTGACACTTTATCTTCTCATACTTTACCCTCCAACGCGTTATACTTTATCTTCAAATACCATAAATATACTCAAATCTAAATGAGTTGTGTTGGTATCCATTAAAATCTCCTAAAATCCCATACTTTACGCGTTATGATTTAAGGAGATCCTTTTTTTCTCATTATATAATGAGCACACAATTTTCTTTATGTAAAATCCAACTTAGGAGAAGTCTTTTTTAGCTAGACAAATGAGAGACACGTGTCCAAACAACAAACACATGAAGAGTTTCAACCATTATCATGGCACTTAGAAGACATGCGTCAAATGCAAAAGTTTACACGTTTGATTCATGAGATTTTTTTCTCATTATATAATGAGTACACAACTTGTTAGGTAAAATTCAATTTAGGAAAAATCTTTTTCTTTTCCAAAAGATAGATCCCTCTTTCTTTTGATATTTTTGCAAATACCCTAGATCATTTCAAGTCTTGTTCTTACTAAAAAATTACATTGATTATGAGAAGATAAAGTATTTCAAATTGTTGTTTCTTCTCATATGGTATTTGTTTTTTCTAAATCTACACAAATCTAAATGAGTTATGCAGAAGATAGAGTTTTACCTTAATTCACTTCATATATGTAGTTAATTATTGCACATCAATATATTATATATGCAAAATACATAAATAAACAAAGGGTAATTATTAAACTTCTGCATGAATTAATAGTATACTTAATGGGTAAATAATTAATTATTGTATAATAGAAATGTGGTTGAGATCTCTTAAAATAATTACAATGTGGTTTGCTTGGTACCTTTTATAAATCTACTCAAATCTAAGTGGGTTATGTTGAGATATATTGGAATCTCCTAAAATCCATATTTTACACGTCATGATTTTATGAGATTCTTTTTCATATTATATACACAACTTTCTTTAGGTAAAATTCAGAGCAAGATATTTATGTGATCCAACTAGCGATCAACTATCAGCCAAGGATTCCACTCTCTCTATCTCTCCACTTAAATCGATGGTATAAATATCTTACTAAGATATAATGATACAACCAGCTAGTTGCATGGCATACCGGGAAGCACTAATTCACTCCCCTATTATGGAATTTCGAATTGTTTTTGTGAACGAGGAGCAGACCTACATACAGGTTAGGGTATGAACTTTTGAGAAGTCCTTTTTTTAGATAGACACATATGGCAGACACATGTCCCACCAACATACACACGAGAGACACATTTTACAATTACAAGGACACGTATCAGACATGCACCACATACGAAAGCTTGCACACATGTCACACCAACATACACACGAAGAGACTCATTTTACCATTACAAGGACACATATCAGACAATCACCGCATACGAAAGCTTACACATATGTCCCACCAACATACACACGAAGAGACACATTTTACCATTATAAGGACACGTATCAGACATGCACCACATACGAAAGCTTACACTTTGTGATTCATAGGAATCTTTCTCATTATATAATAAGCATAACACTCGTTAGGTAAAATTCAATTTAGAAACAATTGCTTTTTTCAAAATATAGGAGAAGTCATTTTTTCCGTAGAAGAGAGAGTTTTACAAGTAAAAATACATTTCAAGTCTTGTTTATGATAACTTGGTGCATCTAGTGTGTAGTAAGATCCCCAATCCTTTTGATATTTTTGCAGATAACCTGAATCATTTCAAGTCATGTTTTCACTAGACAAATTCAACTAATTAAGAGAAGACAAAGTATTTCAAATTTTTTTCTCATGTGTTTTTTTTTCGTCTAAATCTACACAAATATAAATGAGTTATGCAAAAATAGATTTTTACCTTAATCTACTTCATATATGTAGTTAATTATTGCGCATCAACATATATATGTAAACTACATAAATAAACAAGGGTTAATTATTTAACTTCTGCATTAATTAATAGTATACTTAATGTGTAAATAATTAATTATTGTATAATATAAGTGTGGTTGAGATCTCTTAAAATAATTATCAATAAGGTTTGCTTTAATTATGTTGAGATATATTGAAATCTCCTAAAATATCAAACTTCACACGTTATGATTTCATAAGATTCTTTTTCTCATTATATAATGAGCACACAACTTTCTTTAGATAAAATTCAATTTAGGAAAAGTCTTTTTTGCATAAGGATATCCTTATCCCAAGTCTCTAGTATCGTAGTGAAAGAACTTAACTATATTAATCTACTTTTCTTGGTTACCATCACATTTTTTAACATTGAAATAATAACAAGTTTATTTATTTTCTTACAATTGTTTTTGGCGTTGTTTTGTAGGAACGTCATGATCAATATTCGATGGAATTGATACATATTTGCGCTCTTCTCATCGCTCTTATGAAAATAATACTAATGTACAAAATGTACAAAAAGTACATTGAGAAGATTGAGAAAAGAACTACTACTACAATATGATAAGCCCAAAATGTACCTAAATTAGTATGCATAAATATGTTAAATTTCATGTAAAATATGTGTTAATCACTTTATTTTGGAAAGATTTCACGTGGGTATTTGTTGTTTGTGTGCAAGGTATTAATTATCTGGAAAAGGCTAAATAGGAGCAAGAATGGATTAGAAATGAGTGAGAAATCAAGCTTTCAATGAAAATCACGTACGAGAATCGAAAGTCACGTCTGAGAATTGAAACAAATTACAAAGGAGGAAAAGAAGAGTCTCTGTCACTGCCGAGATTCTGAAAATCTCGATAGGGACACGCGCTGGAGCTGATGCGCGCCTCTCTCCTTCCCTTCTCCCTCTATCTCAGTCAGAGATTCTTGAATTTCTGCAGGGACAGCAAAGCTGTTGTGCACATTTTCCATATTTATTTCTCCAAACGACGCATCCTTTCATTCGGATAGAGGAAACTCTTCACCAATGGACACGTCTCTCCAGTGTACCTCTTGGAAGATTATAAATAGAGGAATAATTTAGAGTTCAATTGTTACACAAAATTGTTACAAAAGTTACAAAAAAATCACAAGTTGTTCAATTACAAAGAGATACAATTTATAGATTTTATTATTTACATCAAGGCTTACCCAAGTCGAGTTTATGCTTCGTAGACAATCAAGAGATTGCTATTTCGAAGACTCAGTGAGAAGATCCTAGATTAAGGACGAAACACGGTGTGACGAACCTACGAAGTTGAATAAAGGATTGACAACCCGGAATTAATGATTCGATCAAATGCTTTTCAAACTTCTTCTTCTCTATTAAACTTGTGATGTTTATAACTCACACTAATAAATATCTTTTAATTCAATTCCATTTTCACTATTGTTTTATTTAAAGTTGGATCTAGCGATATTCTTTAAGTAATTCTAACTGGTGTTTTCATGTAAAAATATTTAGAAAGAGATTTGGTATTTTCTCATGCAAACTTTGTTGCACACTTAAGCAAATTCAGATTTATATTTGGTCATTGCGATAGGTCAAATAATCGGGTTTAGATTCCGAATTTGATTAAGGTTTTCAGTCTTAGGATGAGAGTAAAGATTGATAACAGTTCAATTCCTTTAAATTGAATCAATTGGTAATTTATTATATCTTTTCTAAACAAATCAAAGTTTTAAGTTATGTTTTTTCTTAGTATAAATTAACCTTGGAATAAGTTTTAATCTAAATTTAATCTCTGTAAATTGTAATTATAATTCTAACCATAATTAGAGTTAGAAACCATTTAAACCATTAACGATTTTCTATAAACCTCGAGAAAACGAATTTAATCAAAACAGTAATTTTTTATCAAATTATCAGACGTTCTCTGTGGGTCGACATCTTTTATTACTAAAAGCGAAACCGTACACTTGTGGATTGCATAGGTTGTCATGATAGATAGTACTACGAAACCTATACAATGTACCAGACAATAAAAGTTCACTTATTTCTGAAAGTAGGATATGTCGGTGTTATTTAACCAGATCTATTAATATTAATAATTATATATCATGCAGGAAAAAATAGCATATGAGAAAAAAAAATTATTATCTTCTCTTAATTAGTATAACTTTTCAATGAAAACAAGACTCGAAAACCTTGAGATCGTTTTAGTATTTTATTCTAAATATAAAATTAGATTCTAAAATATATGGTGTGCCATCAAATTATTAGTTTGATGCACCAAGTAATCCATATATTGGCACACACTGTCTTTATCTTTTTTGTCGAGATTAGCTTGATCTTCAATGTACCGGCTTCTCTTCATTTTACCAATCCAATAAAAAGGGCAAGCGTATACCACAAAAATTACTATAATTCTCAAAACGTTAAAAGTCAACAAAGATATCTTTTTCAACATATTTGGACGTCCCCTAACCGACGATGAACAAAAGAATTTATTTATTTTTATTTATTATAATTCACTTTTGAACTATGTCGCATGGTTCTTCATGAATTGTGTTTATTATTTTCGGATATTTTGGTTTAATTGTATTCTCTTCTTGTTTTCGTGATATGGTTTAAGACTTTAAGCATAATGTTTCATAGCTTTTAGTGAATTATATTACTTGTGAATGTTATATTTTATTTATTTATGTTGTTTCAATGATATTGTTGTTGAAATGTTAATGTTTGCACAATTTTAAAGATATATTGTCACACCCGACCCTAGACGACCTCAATCGGCATCGAGCGTGAAATAGAAGGATCATAATCAATACTTAGGAGTCTCCAATTTATCCAAATATCATCATATCATATTTATTTATTTATTTTGGCCTTCCTCTTCAATATATATTCTAAATAAATCAATATCCTTACTACATTAGTCATTCGAGGACCTCAATATATATTTTCCAACTCCATTATATTACAATTGAAATACCAAAGTTCTAACCATAATTCTAACAATAAGCAACCAACTTCCAAACCTCGCCTAAACAGTCGATAACCTTCTCTATATCTTGTACTTTCTCACCTAAAAACATTAAAACATTTAAAAACGTGAGACAAAAATCTCAGTAAGAAACTATCAGCTGTAAAAACTAACTTTACTTAACATAGCTACATATATATCTTTATAAAGGGATTTAATCAAAACCTTATAAAATATACTCAAAACTTAAGTTCATATAACTTTATATATATAATGCATCTTATCAAAACGAATCAAAACAAATAAACGTTTCATCAAACCAATTCATAATCAAATAAATGTTTTATCAAACCAACTTGTACTCAAATAAGTGTTTATCAAACCAACTCGTATTCAATCAAACATAAAACCTTATATCAAAATCAATCATAACCGAAAACATAATCCAAATGAACTTAAAACATTGTATCCATCCTCGAGTTTCTCCCCTTAAGTATCAATCCATAACCACATATATAGTCGAGACGTCTTTTAACATTGCCTATCCCATATGGTCTTACCCGACACTTCACTGCCATACCCGATAGGTCTTCAAACTGTGTACACAGGCCATGTCCCTCACTGAACATGGTCTTCAAATATAAAACCACCGATCCGGATAACCCTCGATGGATATAAAATCATAAAATCATAACGTACTCAAATTTCCTTTCACAATCAAATTCCAAACTATTTCATAACCATAAATCATTTGGCTTCAATTAGCCCTTTTGTAAAAGTAACCACAATTATTCAAAATATCAATCCTTAATCAATAAAAATTCCAAAGTTAATCAATCAAATTAAGCCGTAAATCAACATAATCAAGTAAAATCTGAAATTCACATAGAAGCATAATCAATAGCTTCATTTGAACCGTAATTTCACAATAAAAAGCAAAATCATGCTCAATTCTACAAAATTCCTGCATAACCCTAAAATATCAATTTCTGAAACTTCTTTGATTATATATATATATATATATCTATATACATAAAATTTAAAATATAGTTGATAGTTACTTACTTTAGCTACTAATTGAAGAAAACACACCCGTTCAATTCGCCTCTAAATTCTGTCTAAGACGTTTCTCTCCAAACACTACTGAAACTCAAAAACTCTTCAGTTAAGACTTAGATCTATGCATAAGGATACTATGGTTTCAATTTCGAGTGATTCGGACAGTCGAATTTCTGTAAATCAAAGAAACGGTAGAAAAACGGTTCAGAGAAAACTGATAAATCTAAAAGAATAAAAAAAAAAGGAAAGATAAAGAAGATGATCGTATATTCTAGAATTTGGAAGATATATGTCCAAGTTTGGCAAATATCAACTTTAATCCTCCATCTTTATATCATCTTTTAAAAATTATCCTAAACTTTTAATTTACACCTAAAACCATCAAATTAACTCCAAATTTTTTCCATAGCACCAAATAAAAATCACACACCTAATAATTATAATATATATTACTATCAAGGTATAAATTCTAGAAATTTAGACACGGACGTGACATATATGTTACAAATATATGCGTTTTTCTATATTAAATAATTTTATATTATTATTTTAGATAGTATAATTTATATTTTAATTAAATTTATATAAATGTTATTTATTAACAAATAAAATATACAAAAAAATACAAATCCGACAAATTCCTTTATTAATCCTCAAGGGCGCTATCCACCTAACTAGTTGTTATTGTTTTTAAAACTATGAGTCCAACTATTAAATATTAGGTAAAGGTTATGCTTACTTTGTGTGTTTTCATCATTGAATAAATTTTACACTCCATCATCTAACTGTGAAAACACACAAAGTATCGAAAATGAATACAACTAGAAATGTCTATCTGTCATTTCTAGTCGTATGCACCACTAAGTTTAACTTATTTATTATTAATCAAACTAAAATGGAGAAAGAATTTTTTTTAAAGTGAATTTTTTTAATATAATAAAAGAATTTATTTATGTTTTGAGATATAAAGTAATATTAGTTTAATAACATAATATTTTTTTGTCGAATAGAGGGCTATAAACCCAGAAAACAGAAAACTATGACTGAATCATCTGCGGACGATCTGTTCCACAATAACCAGAAAAAAGAACATCATGGATGCCTGTAGGAGGCTCCTCACACTCGTGAAACCCCAAAGATAGAGGTCCTGCGAAGTTAGCCATCCAATCTGCAACACAATTACCTTCCTGATACACATGCACTAGCCGAATCTCCTAATCATTTGTACACAACCTTCGACACTCATTCACAAACCAGTAACAATGATGACGGTTCTCAGTGCCCTCCTGAACCAACTGGACCACAAATCTAGAATCTAACTCAACCACCACCCGTCTACACCCTTTATCCCAAGCAACCCGAAGACCGAAGTAGAGGTCCCACAGCTCAGCAAGGACTGCCGAATGTTGGTCCCTTGTAAGGTTGCAAATATAGTTCCAAGGGGGGGTTAGGAACTATTTTACCTTTTTAAAATAATTTAGGAAGATTTCTTTTCTTTAAGAAAAGTTTATCTAACAGCGGCGCTTAGCACTCAGCAAGACACTGGCTTAGTCAACTAGTGACTAGGACAGCTTCGTTGCTTAAGTCAGGAAATAGCACTTAGAGTCTATTCCTGAACCTTCTCGTTGGTAGCGCACAACTCAGCTTGACCTCTTTTACTTGGTCAGTTTTAGTTTGTTTTAAGCAAGCAATGTAAATAAGGAGTTAAGGTTTAGAAATACTTCACTCAGCAGATTTATCCAGGTTCGGCTTCTTCTAAGCCTACGTCCTGTCCCCGGAACACTTCCGAGATTTCAAATCCTCTACCGAGCTCTTTAAAGGTAGAGCCTCAAACCTTTTACAATATCAGCAATTGAGTATGACAAGAGTACCTTCCTCTATACTTCTACTCAATCCTAATCTCTCCGCTGAGTACTTAAAACCGAGTACTCAGCCTCTCCTTTCTACTTCTAGAAATGATAAAGATTTTTGTCCTAAACAACAATTGCTAGAACACCTTAGATGATTGAAAAACAACCACTCTAGACTTTTACACAGATATGAAAATGTAGTGTAAGAATTTTGCTTGGCTTATTGCTTGCAGAACTTGTAGAGATTTGGACAGCGTAATGGCTTGATCAAGTTCTGTGTTTATGAAGCTTGTGATGGCACTATTTATAGAGACGTCTGGCCATTCGGTCATTTCGAATTTCGAAATAACCGTTGGAGGGAAACGGCTATATGTCGTTGTCATCCTGACTTGCACAGAGCTCTTGGCCAATCACAGTCGTGTATCTTCTGTCCTCGGTCAGCACAGCAGATGGTCTCTCCTTTTATGGTAAAGTCAACTGGACAGCATACTGTGTCGTCTGAACTTTGCTAAAAGAAGAAACACTTTGTCTGGAAGTTTTTCTCTGTCGGTCTGCTGTCTTGTACGCTTTGTCGAGACTACTCAGCAGCTTCATTGTGAAGTTGTTCCTGAAGGACTTTTAGATCCTTCCGTTTGCTGAGTGCGTTTTTGTCCAAAACGACAACGTCTTGACATACGCGGGCCGAGTGTACTGAGTTGTTTGACTTGGGCCTTGGCTTCCGTATTGGGCTTGGGCCTTCCAATCCTTATGACTTATAACATTTATACTCAACATTGAACAAACACATTAGTAGAATAAATCAACGCATTTAAACTTAGTGTGTTTAGAATATGTATTCTAATTTATACTTAAACAATTTTGTCAAATCAAAATTATGTGGAAAGGTGTTTCAACAAACTCCCCCATTTTGATGTTGGCAAAAATGTTCAGCAAGGAACTCAGTATGAGCTCCCCCATGATAGTTGACCTTTTTAATTAAGTGAACTCCCCCGTAAGGACTGAACTACTGACTTAGTTTTATTCTAAACATTCTAAGGTTTAACTGAATAAGTCTAAGATTAGATTTCAGGTATAGGTAAGCTTATGGGTCATATTCTATTTTACTCAGAATTCAGCGGAAGTAATGTATAGTGACAGAGCGCGCTGAGCAAATTATTGTTCAATGAGTTCTTTATCAGAATGTATCATAAGATCATAGTATGATGTCAAACATGTTATCAGCATATCATTTAGTCAATAAATATTATAAGTGTTAAGCATAGCTGATATAAATGAAGATACATAATAACTCAGTACTTAATAGCATATATCATAACTCAGTATTTGAATAAGAAAAGGAAGTATGATATATTGATAGAAGTCAGCAGTTGCACAGCAAAAGAAATAAATTAGCAAAAATTAAGACCTAGCCTAACTATTTCTTTTTCTTGCCCTGTGACTGACTTCTCTTGTACTGACGTTGCTCATGCTGAGCTCTAGCAGCTTGCGCTTTCTCCCCCGTTTTGTCAACTTCAGGGAGCTTAAACGCATCGGTTAAGACAGCGCGAGTCAGTTCTTGTGAAAGCTCTTTGAGTTTGTCAGCACTTTCATTTACCCCATCAAAAATGCCAACGCCATCAGCGGATACTTCGACTGGTATATGAAGATCAACAGCACTGAGCATATTCACACTGAAGGCTTGTGCTTTGGCTTGCCAAATGAGAGCTTCAGTGAGACCAGCAAAGACTTGGTGGAAGGTTTTTAAGAGTGCTGAGTCATAATGATGACGCTGGATATTGTTATGACGGATGTGAGTGAAGGATTGTCGTGCAAGAGATAGCAACTCATTTTGCTTCATCGAGTCAGTATCCATATCTTGCTTGTTGAGATTAAGGAGCCGAATGGCCTCACCAATTTGCTCGACTGAGCACTGACTATAGGATACCATTTGCTCATTTGTCTTAAGTTGCTCAGTATGAAGCTGAGCAAAGAGCATCTTGAGTTCTGAGGAAGTGGCATAGTCAGTGTTCACAGCAGATAACTTCTGAACTTGCTGATGGAGTGAGTTCAGATGTTGAATTGTTGACAGCTGTATCTCTGCCAACTTAGCAATGGAATCCTGCTTAGCTTGCTGGGCTTGTAATGATAGGACGACATTCAGCAAATCCTTGAGTCCCTTGACTTCGTTGAGAAGTAGAGTGACTTGAGAGAGCTGAGTTGCGGCAGGAATTGAAGATCCATCAGCAGGCGAAGCGGAATGTTAAAGATCGTGGATGAGTGCTTGCACTGAGTCAAGGAGCTTTTTGCCGGACTCAGTGGTATCCCGATGTACATCAGTATGACCAGAAGAAAGTGGGGTGAAAGGAATACCCTGGTCAGTGACTGGATGACTTGGCTCAATCTGCACTTGAGTTGGAGGTAAGTTTGATTGATCAGCAGAGAGGTTGTTGATGATGGAAGTCATAACCCGAACATTGTCTGTGCTGACGGCAGAGGGATGAGGAGTCAGCATTATGCTTGAGGAAACAACATGGGCAGTGCTTGGTTCAACCTGACTTGTAGAAGTGGTTGAAGTGTTATGCTCGGCATGTTCCTGTTGAGAAGAAACAGAGGCTTGTTTTTCCAACGGCATTGTAGTAGAGGAAGTTGAGGGCCGTTTGAAAAATTTTAATTTGACGGTACAAGGATCCTTTGTTGTCTTGGAGAGGACAAGTTGAGGAATGGATGGTGGTTGCATAGGAGGGTCACTGACTATTACCTCACTGGCCTTAACCAGTTTTCGCCTTCTACGTGGCGGAGTGGTATGATGAGCAGGTTCTATTGAGTGAGTAGGAGAAGGTTCCTTTTGCTCAGTCTGAATCTGGTCAGCTTGCTCTTCAACTTGTTCAACTCCCGTAGCCAACTCAGTGTCAGTCTGCACAGCACCACCTGCTAACCCAGCGTCAGCGTCCTCAGCTTCAATTTCGCTGGCATATTCTTCAGACTCCTCAGCGTCATTCTGACCGCTGGTTTCATCATCTTCTTCTTCTTCCTCAGTATTATCTCCATCAAGTTCTTCCTCAACTTGGGAGATGAAGTGGTCATCTAACTGGACCTCAGTTCCCTCAGCATCAGTGCCTTGACATTGAGTGAAGTGAGAATCACCCGGTACAATAAAATCCGTCGGTATGACGTCGAGAGGGGCCAGTGTTGAAGACTTCTACTTCTTCTGAGGGAGCTCAGCAGCTGCCTCATTGTTAGGCTCATCTTGCCTGCTTCTCTTCTCAGCTGACCTCTGCCTCTTTGCTGGAGACACAACATTAGGTGTCTCAGCAGATTTTCTCTTGCGAGAAGCTGGGGCCTTAGTTCTTTGCCCTTTCTTAGGCTCAGCTATAGTCTCCTCAGTCTGATCAGATTGGCCAGCAGCAGCAGCAGCTTTTCCTTTCTTCAAAGGCTGCCCATATTTCAGTGCCCTCAGCGAGGCCGCTGTGATTTCGGTTCCTCTGAAAGATTCCTCGCCTTCAAGGTCAATCTTATGGTCGATGAGGATCCTGGTAATGATTGATCCCAACCTCATTGTACCCGTGCTGCGTAGGAACCCAGCAACTAGGAAGACGGGCATGTTGATGGGGGTGTACGTCAGCATGTGCCATATGAAGCACTGTTCAAAGTTCGTTGCGGAGGTCGTGCAGTTTATCTTAGGGTAAATGAAGTAGCTCAGCAGGTAGTGAGCCATCTTTTGGTGCTATCCCATTGAAGATGCTGAGATCTCGCCTGAGTGACCCTCAGGTTTGCAGAAAGTATGGACGTAGTCGGTCTTGTCCTGATCTTTAAACTTCCTCAGCCTCACTCCCTCAGTTTTAAGTTGGAGGAGATTTCCCAAGTACAGAGGGTTGATGAAGATCGTCTTTCCTTTTACTTTAGTGCTTAGATAGTCAGGGGAGTCATTGGCAACCATGAGATTGTGGTAAAACTCCCTTACCAGGTCAGGATACGTTTCATCTCTAACGGAGAACAGCCCAGTCCATTCGTTCTTTGCAATCCATTCGGCAAACGGTTGTTCATGTTGGACGAAGTGCTCAGAAACCCATCTGGAGGGCTCAACTTTCCATTCGAGAACACTTTCGAAGACTTTGGAGTAGGTTCGTATTTTCACAGCTTTCTCTTTTTCAGAGTTTTGATCAGTTTACCCTTGCTAGAGGTGGAAGGGTTTCGTGAAGGTTCATCGGAGCTGGACTTATTTTGGCCGGCACCGGAGACGTTGAAGGATAGCTTAGTCATGCTTCTAAGATGGAGAGAAGAGAGGTATTTGAGAGAGAGAAATTTGGGTGATTTCGTAGCCTTAAAGATTTGATGAGCGTAAGGAGTAAAAGATGGGGAATTGCCCATGATTTATAGACGAGTTGAACGGTGTGGATCTTAACCAAATCCATGTGTCAGTTGCCTTGGGATCATGTACCGACAGGGATCCTGGCATTTATGACACATTACGGCGAATACGTCATCCTAGGTTATACGCGTGCTTGGAATTTATGCTAACGGATTAATCACTCAGTATTTAGAATGTCAAGCGTTTGATATTCTGAGAGGTCAGTGCATTATTTAAGGATGATTTTAAGTTCAAGTTCTAAACTAATTTACTCAGTGTGCAAGTTTACTCAGTATTGTATATTCAGTCAGTTTCAAGAGATACTCAGCAAACAATAAATCATTCAGCATGTAATTCACTCAGCATTCAATATTCATTTAGCACAGGAATTTACTGAAGAGGATTAAACATACCAATTGCTTCTCTCAATATGCTGAACTGCTCACGAGCCAGTGGCTTCGTGAAGATATCCGCCAGCTGTTCATCCGTTGGGACATAAGTCAGCTTAATTTCTTTCTTAAGTACATGATCTCTGATGAAATGATGTCTTATGCTGACATGCTTCATCCTGCTGTGCTGGATTGGGTTCTTTGAGAGGTCAATTGCACTCTTGTTGTCGCATTTGACTTCAATTGTCTTTGTTTGAACACCATAATCTTCAAGCTGTTGCTTAATCCAAAGGACTTGAGCAACACAGCTTCCAGCAGCAATGTACTCAGCTTCAGTTGTGGACAGGGCTACTGACGCCTGCTTCTTGCTGAACCAAGATACAAGACAGCTTCCTAGGAATTGGCATCCTCCAGAGGTGCTTTTTCTTTCCAGCTTGTCTCGTCCATAGTCAGCGTCAGTGTATCCGATGAGTGTAAAGTCATGAGTATTTGGATACCACAGACCTGTATTTACTGAGCTTTGCAAATATCTAAGGATCCTTTTTACAGCTATGTAATGGGATTCCATAGGGTTAGCTTGATATCTAGCACAATAACATACTGAGAACTGAATGTCCGGTCTACATGTTGTTAAGTAAAGTAAAGAGCCAATCATACCTCGGTATAACTTGCTGTCTACTGACTTACCATTTTCATCAGCACAAAGGACAGTGTCAGTGCCCATAGGAGTGGATATTGGCTTACAATGTTCTAGTTCATATTTCTTCAATATCTCCTTGGCATATTTAGCTTGACTTATGAATATGCCATTCTTTCCTTGCTTAATTTGAAGTCCGAGGAAGAAGTTGAGTTCTCCCATCAATGACATTTCGAATTCAGTCTGCATTTGTTTGCTAAATTCCTTGCACATCGATTCATTAGTAGCACCAAATATAATATCATCCACATATATTTGTGCCAGCAGGGTATCTTTACCCTTTCTCTTAATGAATAAGGTTGTATCAGCTTGACCCCTGACGTAACCTCTAGTCAGTAAGAAGTTGGTCAGCCTCTCATACCAAGCACGTGGTGCTTGCTTGAGTCCGTACAGAGCCTTTTTGAGTTTGTAAACATGATTTGGGAACTTAGGGTCCTCAAACCCTGGAGGCTGATTTACATAGACCTCCTCGTCTATTACTCCATTAAGAAAGGCACTTTTGACATCCATTTGAAACAGTTTAAAGTTCATGTAAGATGCATATGCACATAAAATCCTAATAGCTTCTAGCCTTGCCACTGGGGCAAAGGTCTCACCGTAGTCTATACCTTCTTGCTGACTGTAGCCCTGAGCTACAAGTCTTGCCTTGTTTCTGACTACGTTTCCTTGCTCATCTAGCTTGTTCCTGAAGACCCATCTTGTTCCAATGGTCTTTTGGCTTCTAGGATGTGGCACTAGCTCCCATACATTATTCCTCCTGAACTGATTGAGTTCCTCTTGCATGGCATTCATCCAGTATTCGTCATCCTCAGCTTCGGCAAAGTTCTTCGGCTCAAGTACTGAGACAAAAGCTACATTGCCGAGATATTTCCTTAGTTGATTTCTTGTCATCAGCATATTTCCAGCTGAGTCAAGAATTGGATTTTCTGAATGCCCTCTTGGGACTCTTATCTCCTTTGGTAGACTTGTATCTTGATCTATCTGTGTTTCAACATTCTCTGCAGAAGTAGATGGGTCAGTGAAAGTAATTTTAGGTTCACTCTTACTTTTGGTCAGCCGTTTTATGAAGGACTCAGTGGCTGGTTCTTGATCAGCAGGTGCTGAGTTTAGTTCATCTTCTGTCAGCGGCTGGTATCTTCCTGCAGGGTTAGTTTCATCGAATTGCACATGTATAGATTCTTCTAATACTTGAGTTCTCTTATTAAAAACTCTGTATGCTTTGCTGTTTGTTGAGTAGCCTAGAAAGATAGCCTCATCAGCTTTTGAATCAAATTTGGCTAAGCTATCTTTGGTATTTAAAATAAAACACCTACAGCCAAAGGCACGAAGTATCCAATGTTGGGCTTTCGTCCTTTCCAAAGTTCATATGGGGTTTTCTTAAGTATAGGTCTAACTAAAGCCCTATTCAGAATATAGCATGCTGTGTTGACAGCTTCTCCCCAAAAATACTTTGGAAGCCTATGCTCATCCAGCATTGTCCTAGCAATCTCAACCAGAGTTCTGTTCTTCCTTTCAACAACCCCATTTTGCTGAGGCGTTCGAGGAGCAAAGAAATTATGGTCAATGCCGCTGGCTTCACAGAATTCAACAAACTTTTGGTTCTTGAATTCTCCACCATTATCACTACGGATATGAGCTAATTTTAGGTCTTTCTCATTTTCAATTTTTCTAACCAAGTTTGAAAATGTCTCAAAAGTCTCATCCTTACTGGTCAGCAGGATAACCCATGTGTACCGAGAGAAATCATCTATAACAACCAAGGAAAACCTTCTTCCACCCAGACTCAGCGGCTGGACTGGACCAAAGAGATCCAAGTGTAGCATTTCTAACGGACGTTTAGTTGAGACAATGTTTTTACTTTGAAAAGATTGCTTGGTTTGTTTTCCAGCTTGGCAGGCATGGCATAATTGATCTCTTTGAAATTTAAGTTCAGGCAGTCCCTCAACCAATTGCTTTTTTGCTAATTTGGCCAGGAGGTCCATACTTACATGACCAAGTCTCCTGTGCCATAGCCAGGAATTTTCTTCCTTTGTGACTAAGCATACAATTTTTGAAAACTTCTTTTCGAGGTTTAGCATAAAGACATTGTCTATCCGAGGGGCAGTTAAAATTAACTCATTTGATTTTCCCTCATATATGTTACATCCAGTTTCGTCAAATATAACTTTTCTTCCATTATCACATAGCTGAGCTACGCTGAGTAAGTTATATTTGAGTCCGTTGACTAGGGAGACAGATTCAATAGTGGGATTACCTCCAACGGTGCCTGATCCTACTATTTTACCCTTTTTGTTGTCTCCAAAACTTACGCTTCCTCCTCGTTTACGTTCGAACGTGATGAATTGAGTTTCATCACCCATCATATGCCTTGAGCATGCGCTGTCAATATACCACATTTTTTACTTCTCGGCACATCTCAGGCTTACCTGCATTGTAATCAGTTTCCTTTAGGTACCCAATTCTTTTTGGGTCCTGACTTGTTAGGTTCAACAGGTAAAGCATCATATTTTATTTTATGGCGGCATACATGGATAGTATGGCCATTCTTTCCACAGAAGTCACAACTGACCTTCTGTTTAGGATTTTTTACTGACTTGTCAGCACCCCAGTGCTGAGCGTGCCAGCACACTTTAGTAGTGTGTCCTAACTTCCCACAAAAATCACATTGGACTTTTCGCTGGGGATTTCTTCTCTGCTGATTACCTTGGTACTGTGTACCTTGATACTGAGTTCTCAGCGGAAAATTGTTTTTGTTTGGAACCTTTAATTGGTTCTGAATGGTTGTGACATCCTTCCTCAGTTTCTTTGAAACTGACTAGACTTCAGAGACAGACTCATGAATGATTTTCATATTTTCATGCAAAACTGAGTTGTCTTGAAGAAGGTATCTGAGGTCACTCAGTTTGACCTCTTCTACTTCATCACAGCGCCGGCTGAGTGCTTTAATCTTCCTATTACACTTTTTAACAAGTGTATAGAGATCACTCAGGGCGTTACCCATTTCATTTCTGAGTTGAGAGAGTGAGATTACCTCATTAGATTGCTCCTCATTATCTGACTCATCAGATTGGTCAGCATGCTCAGAAATGCATGGCTCAGTAAGTTCGTCAGCCATAAAGCATATCTTCGCTGACTCGGTGGCCTCAGTTTCTGTTGATGAAGATTCATCACTGTCACTCCAAGTAGCCACCATTGCCTTCTTCCCACTTTTCTTGTCTTTCCTCATCGTAGGGCAGTTTGACTTAATATGGCCATCTTGGTGGCACTCAAAGCATGTAATGGGCTTTGAGCTGTCCTTTCTGTATTTGCTGTCGCTTGAGTCAGCCTTATACTTATCAAACTTTTTGTAAGGCTTTTTGGAATATTTGTCGTTCTTCCTGAATAGCCTCTTCATCTTTCTTGTGAACATAGCCATCTCCTCATCATCAGTTGAACTCCCGTCAGTGGAGTCAGCCTTCATGACAAGTGACTTCTGCTTCTTGTCATCAGATTTTTCCTTCACCTCAAAGTTCTTCATTGATATCTCATGGGTCAGCAATGAACCGATGAGTTCGTCATATTTGTAGGTGGTTAAATCCTGAGCTTCCTCAACTGCTGTCTTCTTTGCTTGCCAGTCTTTTAGAAGACTCCTGAGTATCTTTTTTACTTGTTCTTCCTCAGTGAAGATTTTCCCAAGTCTCTTGAGCTCATTAATGATGTTGGTGAACCTTGCGTTCATGTCTGAAATGCCCTCATCATTGTTCATCTCGAACAGCTCGTACAGTCTCATCTGCTGATTCACCTTGGATTATTTTACTTTGTTTGTTCCCTCGTAGGTGACTTCCAGCTTTTTCCAGATCTCTTGTGCCGACTCACAACCTGAGATTTTGTTATATTCTGTAGCATCGAGCGCACAGTGAAGCATATTGATAGCCGAAGCATGGTTTTGAAGCTTCTTAAGATCATCCTCTGTCCATTCAACCTCAGCTTTAACAACTGACTGGCCAGCAACAACTTTCACAGGTACAAACGGGCCTTGGACTATAGATAGCCAGGCACTCATGTTTGTAGCTTGAATGAAGTTTTTCATCCTATTCTTCCAAAAGGTATAGTTTGACCCGAAGAATAGGTGAGGCCTGGTAATGGACAGCCCCTCAGGTAATATCTGAGTTGTCTGGTTTCCAGGGAGAAACCGAGTGCTGTTTTCGCCCATGGTATGGATCAACTCAAGGTTGTTAGACCTTTAGTAATGAGCTTTTAGGCTCTGATACCACTTGTTGGTCCCTTGTAAGGTTGCAAATATAGTTCCAAGGGGGGGTTAGGAACTATTTTACCTTTTTAAAATAATTTAGGCAGATTTCTTTTCTTTAAGAAAAGTTTATCTAACAGCGGCGCTTAGCACTCAGCAAGACACTGGCTTAGTCAACTAGTGACTAGGACAGCTTCGTTGCTTAAGTCAGGAAATAGCACTTAGAGTCTATTCCTGAACCTTCTCGTTGGTAGCGCACAACTCAGCTTGACCTCTTTTACTTGGTCAGTTTTAGTTTGTTTTAAGCAAGTAATGTAAATAAGGAGTTAAGGTTTAGAAATACTTCACTCAGCAGATTTATCCAGGTTCGGCTTCTTCTAAGCCTACGTCCTGTCCCCGGAACACTTCCGAGATTTCAAATCCTCTACTGAGCTCTTTAAAGGTAGAGCCTCAAACCTTTTACAATATCAGCAATTGAGTATGACAAGAGTACCTTCCTCTATACTTCTACTCAATCCTAATCTCTCCGCTGAGTACTTAAAACCGAGTACTCAGCCTCTTCTTTCTACTTCTAGAAATGATAAAGATTTTTGTCCTAAACAACAATTGCTAGAACACCTTAGATGATTGAAAAACAACCACTCTAGACTTTTACACAGATATGAAAATGTAGTGTAAGAATTTTGCTTTGCTTCTTGCTTGCAGAACTTGTAGAGATTTGGACAGCGTAATGGCTTGATCAAGTTCTGTGTTTAGTGAAGCTTGTGATGGCACTATTTATAGAGACGTCTGGCCATTCGGTCATTTCGAATTTCGAAATAACCGTTGGAGGGAAACGGCTATGTGTCGTTGTCATCCTGACTTGCACAGAGCTCTTGGCCAATCACAGTCTTGTATCTTCTGTCCTCGGTCAGCACAGCAGATGGTCTCTCCTTTTATGGTAAAGTCAACTGGACAGCATACTGTGTCGTCTGAACTTTGCTAAAAGAAGAAACACTTTGTCTGGAAGTTTTCCTCTGCCGGTCTGCTGTCTTGTACGCTTTGTCGAGACTACTCAGCAGCTTCATTGTGAAGTTGTTCCTGAAGGACTTCTAGATCCTTCCGTTTGCTGAGTTGCGTTTTTGTCCAAAACGACAACGTCTTGACATACGCGGGCCGAGTGTACTGAGTTGTTTGACTTGGGCCTTGGCTTCCGTATTGGGCTTGGGCCTTCCAATCCTTATGACTTATAACATTTATACTCAACATTGAACAAACACATTAGTAGAATAAATCAACGCATTTAAACTTAGTGTGTTTAGAATATGTATTCTAATTTATACTTAAACAATTTTGTCAAATCAAAATTATGTGGAAAGGTGTTTCAACACCGAACACACCCCCAGATTCACTGCAAAACCCATAACCCAGTAGGCATGAGTATCCCACAACACTCCTCCAGCCGATGCCAATTCGGGATTCCCCTTACTAGCACCGCCGCTATTTAATTTCGACCATCCAACCTCTGACGGCCGCCAGCGGATGAAAACCTCTTGTCGATCCCCAACCTTCATGCGCTCTTCAAAGCCGAAAGCTACCCTGAACCTATCAATTTTCCACTGAAGAAACTGGGCATTATTCAGACAACTCACACCCTACTGCTCAAAAACACGCAAACACCTCCAACGCTAAAACCACCAAATAATCATAACAAAATTAACCTCCCACACGTACCTGACCGAGGCGCGCTGCCAGCAATTCTTCCGCATCCATACAGTGAGCGGTCTGCTGAAAAACTCATCCCTCTCCTCCAAAGGTATCCACAAGGCCCATACCTCCTTTGTGGCTCGGCAATCGGGAATTATGTGTAAGATAGACTATGACTCTCCGCACTCCGAGCAGGAACTATCCAGACAAAGCTGACGTCAGACGTGATTCTCATTAGAGAGCACACCATTATGCAAAACAAGTCAGACAAAGAAACAAATCTCTCTGGAACTTGAAGCTTCCAAATAAGCCCCCACACTAGAGAAGTCACCGCTCCAGGTCCAGTGGACTGAGTCAGAAGATAAGCAGTCTTAGCAGAAAAATTACCAGACACATTTAGCTTCCACCTCCAAGAGTCAAGTGCGCCATTCCCCAGGAAAATGACCATGGAGGCTAACTACAGGAGGACCGCAGTGGGAAGATTTGAAGTATATTTATTTATGTTTGGTGCTCTTTTATATTTAAATGTTATTTTTATGTTTTCTCAAAAAGAAATGTTATTTTTATATTAACGTATTGTATTATTTTTTTAATATTTTATTTTTCACAAATTATTGAATATATGTATATTAATTGTATATTTTAAAAAATAAATATTTAGTTATTTTTTTCAAAAAAATATTTAATTAGTAATGGTCCACGTTTTATTCATTAAATATTATCAAAATTAATTTTTAATATATATTAATAAAATATAATAAGAAAATATCAAAAAAAAAATAATATTGATAAAAATGGGTTAAACCCTTATTTGCGGTAATTTTAAACCTGGTTGGATAATATTTTTCTAAAATGGATGTTTCCCAATCCCAAGGAGCAAAGCGGTTCAAAGGATTGGCAATTCAGCTTAGTCTGATCTGTCTGTGGAACAAGTTTACAAGATTTAAAAAGTGTATTTTTTTTAAAACTTAATTAGTTATTACGGCGCCTATAGCGCCGTAGTGAGCATGTTGATGGGAATTCTTTTGGAATTCCTGTCAACTAGTGGGTAGTGGCTTCACGTCACTGCCCAAACAAATATAAAAAAGAAATAATTTATTGTTTTATAAAAATAAAAATAAAATTTATAAAAAAAATAATTTATTATAATAAAAATATATAAATTATACCAATGTTGATTGAATTTGTATAATTTCCAAAAAATACCAATTTTAATCATGCACTGTCAAAAATTTGAAAAGAATTTGTTTGACTTGTTTTTAAAAGAGATTTGTTTTACTGTTATTTAGCTACATCGGACCTTCTAAACCAGTTTGTTGTCGATAAATTGAAGCAGTTCCATATATTTTTTTTTGTAACTATCTTACTAACACAGTAAAATATTTTAAACAGTTTCAAAAAAACTAAACCTGCTACATATAAATTAACCATAATTTTTTTTTTGAAATTGTCTAAAATATTTTACTGTGTTATTAATGCACTAAATATTTTTTAGCAATACACTAAATATTTAACCTTAAGATTTCAAGCAAAATGCAGATTTAGCCCTAACATATGAAATTGTGCAAATTTAACACTAACGTTTTCAAGCAAGATAAATTTTAATCATACCCTACCGAAAATTTGAAAAACTTGTTTGACTGTTATTTAGCCACATCAGACCTTGTAAACCAGTTTGTCGTAATTATATTAATAACACAGTAAAATATTTTAGGCAGTTTCAAAAAGCTAAACCTACTACATATAAATGAATCATAATTTTTTTTGAAATTGTTTAAAATATTTTACTGTGCTATTAATGCACTAAATATTTAACTTTAACATTTCAAGCGAGTGCAGATTTAACTTTAATGTATGAAGTTGTGTAAATTTAACCCTAACGTTTCCAAACAAGATCAATTTTAACCATACCTTACCGAAAATTTGAAAGGACTTGTTTGACTATTATTTAGCCACATTGGACCTTCTAAATCAGTTTATCGATAAATTGAAGAATTTTCATAAATTTTTTTTGTAACTATATTAATAATACAGTAAAATATTTTAGACACTTTCAAAAAACTAACCTGTTATATATAAATTAATCATAATTTTTTCAAACTGTCTAAAATATTTTACTGTATTATTAATGTACTAAATATTCTTTTTATTAAATATTTAACCTTAACGTTTTAAGGAAAGTGCGAATTTAGTCCTAACCCTAACGTTTCCAAGCAAAATTAAATTTAGATTTTAATCAAAATTCTATAAAACAAAAATTCAATCAACATCGGTATAATTTATATATAATTTTATTTTTATAAAATTATAAATTATTTTTTATATCTATTTTATAAATTTTATTTTTATAAAATAATAAATTAATTTTATTTTATATTTGTTTGACAGTGGCGTAAAGCTAATGTACACTAATTGATAGAAATTCCAACATGGTTATTACGACGCCATAAGCCCCGAAATGAGTAATTAAGTTTTATAAAAATATATATTTTTTAATTCTGGTTGTATAACAGCTCCTTTCTAAAATAATATTTTCCAATCAGATCCAATGGGATAATTTTTTATAAAAATTACTTAAAAAAATATATTAACCTGATAAATAAAAATGTTACATGAAATGAAATAAAGTAAAAAACAAATACTCCTTTTATAGTAAAAAGTGGAAAGTGGATTGGAAAAAATAAAAAGAAGATAAAGAATTGACAAATGGAGATGAAAAGAGTAACTAAAGTCAGAAAAATAATTAGGCAAAAATACTTTGGACTTTAACATTGTTACTAAATTTTTTAACCAAAAAAAAAAAATCTACTACAATTCTCAAAATGTCAAGAGCCAACTAACACAGATATTTTTTTGAACTAATATCGATTAATTTAAAATTTAAAACCTGAACAATGAATATGAAAACGACATCGCTTTTTGTTTTTATTAAAATCTTCATTTGAACATGTCCCTGTAACGCAAAAGAGAATCCAATCTCTGCAACTTCAATTGTTGTTTAAACTTAGTGATGAAATCATCAGCTTTGGCGTCAACACCTTCACCTTCTTCTTCATCACCAAACGATGCCGTTTTTCCTATCCTCGCCGTTTCAGGCCTTCTCCGTTCAACTCTTTCTATCTCTTCCTTCACCTCCTCATCCACCTCCACCTCCACCGCCTTTGCACTTGCCCATCTTTTCATCCTCTCCGCTCCCTTTCTGTCCGCCGTCACCCGCTGCTCCGATTTACTCCTCGTCACATGATGATGATGTTGCTCCGGTACCTCTTCCGAATCACTCCGATCCTCATCCGGTTCAGGTTCACCGGCCACCATTTCGGATCTGTAGAAGGAGGACAAGTTCACCGACTTGAGCCGTTGTAAGAGAGGAACAGCTCGTGCTCGTTGAATCACCGGAGGATTATCAACTCCGGTTGTGTTTCCGTTATCCGGTTCAAACTCACCGTCTTCCGTTTCGGATCTGTAGAAGGAGGAGAATTTCACCGACTTCAGCCGTTCTACGATGGGAGGAGTTCGTGTTCCTTGAACTACCGGCGGATGATCGACTCCGGTTGTGTTTTCGTGCGACGTCGTATAGAAATCGGCCGGCGGCGAGTTCCTGCGAAATGATAAATTGAAGGATTTAACTCGGTCTATGAAAGACGGAGCTCTATCAAGCGGCTGGTGGCGTTCGCGTTCGCGTTCTTGTTGAGGTTTCCGGTTGGGGGTAAAACGGGAAGAAAGAAAAATGGTGCCAATGACAAGATTAAGTAGTACGAAAAGCGTCGCCGGCGTAAACGTTAACCAATTGCTTGCGAAATCCCATGCCGACGATGTAGATGATGAAAGCTCCGGCATGGTTTTCAGATGTACGGAAAATTTGAGAAGATAAATTGGATATGAATGAAGATGGGTTGAGGGAGGGAGTGGTTTGTTTATATCTTTGTTTTCTGCTCTCATTGTCCGTTAGTCCATAGACTGTGACTTATAGTCAACTATGATCATAATTAAAATTATGCATTCATATCCCTTGATAATAGTGTATCTAAACCTTCACTAATTGTCGACCGTTTTGATGAATCTTCTCCGTGATGACATATCCGCTCTGATGCCTTAATCAGTCAAGTATTTAGGAATGATTGAAGAGTATGGACTAATTATGAGATAATAGTTTAGGTACTGTAGAATGTGGTTATATCTGTCTATGTATAAGGGTTCAAACTGAATCCTTCACTTGCTAGAAGTGCTTTTAAACCGTTAAAAGTTTTATCCTATAATAAGTCCTTTAATCATGTGGAACTCCCTTTGTTCTCGATATTCTCTTACAGGGAAATAAAAGCTTCTAAAGTTCGTGAAGATTTACATTATCACACATGGTTTAATAATATTAAGAGTTGTGATGATATCATATGTATAATGTCATTTTGACAATATCACCACTCAATTTTGAACTTAATATCATGGCCACTTAATTTTATCATTTGTTAACATAAAAATCACTCATTTTAATCATTTTAATAGGTATTAAACTTTAAATATGAAATGGATGAAAATAATATTTGTAACAATTTTAATTTTTATTTTTAAATATTTAGTTTCGAAATCATTTATTAAGTATTGTTTAGGTAAGAGAGAATGGGACTATATAAAGTGAGAAGCTACGAAAATGCAATTTTATGGTAAAATGTAAAATTAAGTGACTTTTATATGGTTTTAAAGTTGAGTTGAATATAATATTGTATTATATAAGGGCAAAGTTGTGTAACCATGGATGTAATTTATCAATAACAAATGGATGATTTTTTTGGGCTTAATCTACATTTGGCTTAAAAACCGGTTGGACTCTTGAACTTTAAAGGACTCTTGAACTTTAAAGATGTTTCATGAGTCTCGTTAACTTATAAAATGATGCATTGGCTATGGATGCAAGTGGAGTGAGGATTCTCTGTCGCCGTCGGTGATCCGTACTAGCGAGTACGAGAATCACTAATAAGAATTCTCATGGAACGGGGATGGAGATAATTTTATCCCCCGTAATGGGGATGGAGCGGGGATGGGGAATGGTATCCCGTCCCGTGAGGATCCTCGACCCCGCTTCGTTAATCCCCGATGGAGAATTCCCAACGGATCTCCAATCATTTCCCATTATAATTAAAATTATACTTTAAATATTACAATTTATAACATTTAAAATTAAATAGACTTATTTACCAATAAAATATTAACTAATGACTAAATGGATATTTTTTCTAACCTAAACTAAGCTAAAGCATATTAGCTCTATTATTATTTCGAACAAAACTTAGAGTAGTATCTCTTTTTATTTTTATTATTATTATTATTATTATTATTATTATTATAATAATAATCCTTCTAGCTTTAAATTAACTAAATAAATTAACTTTTTTTTTATTGAAGGCTGGTTAATAAGAAAGTACAAAAAATAGACATCTCAATTATACTGACACTCCTGTAAATCACACCAAACCCGAACCAAACTAAATAAATTAACTAAATTTGTGTACCAAAATAAATTGTAATACTCTCCCCCTTCTTCTCAAATTAGTTAACTATAGTATATATATAAAATAATTCCATTTCAAAAAAAAAAAAAATAATTCCATTTCCTATGGATGCATGACTCCAATAACTTAACCATGACACGTTTTTCCTAAACAAAATGCATGTATGACACTTATTTATTTTTATTTTTTTAGTTTTAGTTTAACACATTTTTATGCATGATACATGTTCTTTTCTTATGAATTTTATGACACATATTTTTGTAAATCAAACTTTATGCATGACACATTACATGCATCGAAAATAATGCAAAACCATTAATTTTTTTATTTATTATTTATGTATTCCTTTTTATCAAGTTTTTTTTTTTGATTAAATTCCTTTTTATCAAGTTAATCATATAATATGTATAAAAGAATATTGTATTTATTATGATAGATCCTTTTAATTATAATTCCTTTTAAAAACTTCCATAAACTTTTTAATTTACACATAAAATTATTAAATTTAACATCAATAATAGACTTATAACATTCAATTGATTAATTAATAAGACAAAAGACATACTACGTCTAATATCAGGGTTATAAAAATTGAAGTTTTTTTACACGGACGTAACAATTAATCAACTACATTTAAATACTAAATTATTATTATTATTTTTGGCACCGACGTTACAAAAAAAACCTCAAAAAATTCACAAAGGGAGGAAAATGATTACAAAGAGCAAAAATAAAAACCATAAAACACGCAAAAAAAAATATTTGTTCAACAAAAAAGCAGCTGCAATTGAATCTTCATCATTTAGATCATTCCGAATATTCGGATCTGAGTCATTTCTATTGTTAGAGAGCATGTACAATTCAAATAGATAAAAAGATCCGATAAAATATATAAACACTAACTAAAAAAAATATAATAAAGAAAAATACAGGAAACTTAACCCGGTGAAAGAAGGAAGAAGGAACTTCCTTCTTCCTCCTCAAGGTAGATCCACAAAAGAGGAAGGTTTAAAACTTTTTTTTATGAGACTTTGACAGAAAATGAGAGGAGAGAAGGAGGAGGTACCTACGATTCTTCTGCTTGAAAGAGCAGTTCTGTTTATTGATAATTATCCTATGAGAATACATTCTTAAGTTTAGTTTAATCAGTGTTATTCACATGGACTCCAAATGAATTTTATCATACCGTTAAATCTAGACTTGTTATAACCATATAATTGAGATTAATATAACCATACATGGAGCATGGTGATATTTTCTTTGCTATTATCTGTCACCAAGTTTGGAAATGGAGAAACGAGGAGATTTTTGGAGATAAAACTGTTTTTATGACAAACTTAGCTGATTTCTTCTCGAAAAAACTTTTCTCTATTATCGATAGTTTCAAAGGAGAGTTCCTTGCCAGAGCCTCTCAGTGTTGTGATGTCCATCTCGTGGGATGGAGCAGGCCAAGAGAGGGGGTTGTGAAGCTGAATACTGATGGTTCCTGCCTCAGTAACGGTAAGATTGCGGCTGGAGATGTGCTTAGAGATGCAGGGGGCGCCTGGCTTTCTGGGTTCTCCCAGAATTTAGGGTTGGGTTCTTCCTTTTCTGCGGAGCTCTGGGCTATTCTTACTGGAATCAATCTTGCTAAAAGGCTGGGTGTTAAGAGGCTCTCTGTGGAGTCTGATAATTTGGAAGCAATCAAAATGATTTCTGAGAATCATTATATGGGTCTTAATAGTCGCAACCTCATCAAAGCTATTAAAAGGTTTTGCTCCTCCTTTGAGTTCGTAGAGTTCAGACACATTTTTAGAGAGCAGAATCGTGTTGCTGATCGCTTGGCGGCGGCGGCGGGCCATGAAGGGACGTTAGGCGTTACTACCCTTCCTGTTTCCCCTAGTTTCATCTCTCCTCTTCTCTTAGAAGATAGGATTGGGGTTAGCTTCCCTAGGCTAATTCCTGGTTAGTTTGTTGTTGTTCGTTTTTCTTTTCCTTTTCTACAAAAAAAAAAAATATATATATATATATATATATATATAATCACAAGGCATATATTTGATAAGCCTCATTGTAGCCTAATGCAGCAATTCGTATAAAATAATCTTCACTTAACTTGTCAACTTTAGGGATAAAATTGCTCCTACCTACCAACGTTAGGGATAAAATTGCACCATTTTAGACATTAGAGGTAAAATTGCTCCTGGCTATAAACATTGGGGTATTTTTGTACCTTATCCCTTGAATAAATGACTAATTCTGGAAATTTAAAGATTAATTAACTTTAAATCCTTAATTTTGAAATAAATAGTGAAATTTTTATCTAATATATAATTTTTATAAGTATGGATGATTAATATGTGTGGAGTATAAATAAATATTCAACAACTCTTAAAAAAAATTCAATCATTGTTTTGAAAGTATCCTGTGTATAAAACGTTCTCGTCAAGAGAGCTAATTTTCTGGAATTTCAAAAATTAATTAAATTCCAATCCTTAATTTTGAAATAATAGTGAAATTTTATCTAAGTTTGGATGATTAATATTTGTGGAGTATCTTTAAAGAAATTAACAACTCTTTGAAAATTTTACATCATTATTTTCAATATATAAAACTTTTGACCAAAATAGATTTTACTAATTATTTAGCACACTACATCATTCATTTACTAGAATAATTTAATATCATACTACACTTAAATTAATAAAATATTAATATTGTATAATTAATTAATTATTTTTAATTAATTATTTACACACAAATTTAAATTCTAAAATATAAAACTTAAATCTTAATTTAGAAATTTAAAATGATTAATTTAATGCTTGTACTTAGCTTGTAAAATTGATTTGACTCGAAGTAAATTTTCAATATGATACTTTAACTTTACATTTTAGATTTCTTAAAAAAAAACAACTTTAGATTTTAGATTAAATGAATTCAAATTGACACGTGTGAAAAGATCACTGAATGATAATTTTATCCAGAGTCACCTTTCAGGCATGGAAATTGGTAGACTTGTTTATTTGTCTTCACATGTGGTTTAAGACATAAAAAACAATTAAACAAATGGTTTCAAAAAAAAAAAAAAAACAATTAAACAAATAAATAACTAAAAAAACATGTGTGCAATATAGAATGTGGGGAAGGAAATCTTGTTTTTTTTTGTTTAGGATCAATCATTTATTGTTATATTATACTACCACCATTTTATATTACTTATCTTTCTAAAGACTCTTTTTTATTTCATATTACATATCATTTTATATGATTAGTACACGTTAAATCATCTTTTTTCCTGTTATAAAACGTGGATTTATGAAAATTAATTAAAATAATGGAATTATTATATAATAAATAAATAGTGGAATTAATAAATAAGGGGTAACATGTGTATTTTTTCTAATATCCTTAATTTCTATAAACTCTTTAAAACGACATGTATTATGAGTATTAATTAATTGTTTTTGGAAGATACTCTTCAGCTGAGTCCATCGAGCCTAGGAATAATGTCAAGGTGGAAATAGACGCTCAAGACATGGTGGATATCTTCTTTAGGAAGGAATCCTTCTCATGGAAAGCCAAAAACAGCTACCAGTTAGCAAGTCTTCAAAAGAATCATAGAATATGACTTTAACATGATGTGAGTTGAAATGGATTAAATATCTCATATGTAAAGTATAATAAATAATTAATTTATCTTTTATTTGTAACTGATAGGATTATATCCGTTATAATCTTTGTTACGTCCGTATCTAAATTTCTAAAATTTATATTTTGATATTAGTATATATTATAATTATTGGGTGTGTGAAGTTAATTTGGTGCTATATGAAAAGTTTGGAGTTAATTCGATGGTTTTATGTGTAAATTAAAAGTTTAAGGTAATTTTTAAAAGATTATAAAAGGATGGAGAATCAAACGTGATATTTACCAAATATACTCGATCATCATCTATATTTTTTTTTCTTTTTCTTTTTCTTTCATATTTATCATCAGTTTTTTTTGAACCATTTCTCCACCGTTTCTTTGATTTACGGAATTTCGACCGTCCGAACCACTCGAAATTTAAAACATAGCATTCTTATACATAGATCTAAATCCTAACCGAAGAGTTTTTGAGTTTCTGAAGTATTTGAATGGCATCTTAGACAGAATTTAGAGAAGAATTGAACGAGAGTGTTTTCCTCAATTAGTAGTCAAGGTAAGTAACTATTAACTATATTTTGAGTATAGTAATTGAGGAATATTGATATTTGGTGAAAACTAAGAAATAATTTAGAAATTTTTGAGGATTGAGTAACTAGCTAATGAGGGGTAGAAATGAGATTTGATGGTTAGTAAAATATTGGGTCGTTGAAAATTAGTAAATTATTTGATATTTGGCGACATGGGTTACATACATGATATTAAGTATGACTTGGAGTTGATATTTGAGAGTTTAATAGTTAGCTTACAACCATATATATATATGAGATATGAGTAAATTATAACTTTGAGCTAGAGATAATAGAGAATTATCTATATAGGTGCTGCGGGAGAATCGGATTCGTATCTGAATCTTATGATGCATTTTTCAACCCGATAGAGGCCGAATCTGTCATAGATCCCTAAATGAAAGTTCTTTATTTTTGTCTTACGTTTTCAGGGGGTTTTTGAATCGCCTTAATCGGACTCCGTACGAAGAATTTAGGCTGGAAACGACATCTGTTGGTCTTTTTAGCTATCAACCGGAATTTGGTTTTTGTTCTGGTTTTTTTTCTCTTTATTTGAAAGACATTGCTACTGGTTTACATGATAAATTGGTCTTCTTAGGAATAGATGAAATTGAGGAAATGATAAAGTGATAAATTGAAGATAATAGGTGTGGGATTGAGAAAGATAAAATATGGAGAAAGAGATTTAATCAAAACCTTATACAGTAAAACCTCTATATAGGAATACGTTTGGGACCGGACAATTTGTATAACAATTGGGAGGTTATTCTTATATAGAGTTTGGTACCCAAAAAAAAAAAATCAACACTTAAAGTTTATAAATTTAACAACAATAAGAACTCTCTAATTGGAAGAGTTTTGAGTTTAGTTTAATAAAACAAATTAATGTTTAGCATATCAAGTCTACGAGTTTTATTTCCAATACCTAAGGAATTGGAAGAGTTTTGAGTTTAGTTTCCAATACATAAAGAAAAGAGTTTTATGGGAAAATGGTAAGAATTTATAGTTAAAGTTGGAATTTGTGTGCCAACTCATATTTAATCTCAATAATTTTTAAATTTTTTAATAAATTTTGTTTAAATCCTTAATACATATATACATTATTTACATAATTATTCCTATATAGAGGTATAGTTTCTAAAGGTGGGACTTGGATTATGTATAACAATTAACATTTGGGAGGTTATTCTTATTTATAACCGGCCAGTTGGGACCGAATTTTTTTATAACAAATTGGAGGTTATTCTTATATAGAGTATTCCTATATAGAGGTTTTACTGTAAAATATATTCAAAACTTAAGTTCATAATTTAGTCGAAGTACTAAACCAAAAACATAGAAATATATAATATTGTATCCATTCTTGAGTTCATCCCCTTATAATTCAATCACAATTCACAACATATACGAGACGTCTCTTAACAGTGCCCATCCCATATAGTCTTACCCAACACGTCACTGTCATACCCAATAGGTATTCAGACGGTGTACACATGCCATATTTCTCACTAAATATGGTCTTTAGATTCGAAACCACCCAATCGGACTACTCTTAATGAATACCAAACATTTTATTCCATATATATATATATATATATTGAAACCAAAAACATATATGTATATATAGACTTCACTTTTTCATAATCAATCTCAATTTTTCCATTCTCCAAAATATCAATTCTTAGAGACTCCTAAGTATTGATTATGATCTTTCTATTTCACGCCCGACGCCGATTGAGATCGTCTAGGGTCGGGTGTGACAATGTTAGTGTTAGTTAGCTGTCTATATAAGTTAGGGATCAGGTCTATTGTTTACTTACTAAATCAATTACAAAAACAGCGTGTATCATATAACGCAAGTCAATTTTTATATTGAAGATTGTCCATTTGAATGGAAGATTGAGATCACTCGTGATTTCTCCTTTAGTGGCGCGGTGGATTTTGCTTTTTTTTTTTTTTTATCCATCTCGGGTTATATGTTAGAGAACTCTTTCAATGCTGGAACTTTATACTGATAAATACAACAAGTATGGAAGACAGGAAAAAAAAAATGAAGAAACAAAAAAAGAGAGAATCTTGAAAATTGTAAGAAACCAAAACTCCAAATTGGAAAAGGCAAAGTTTAGAGCAATAGTAATACTCATTATTTGCAATCATCTAGAAAATTACAAAACAAAATCAAATTTGGTAAAAAAAGATCATTTAATGAGAAGAATGGTGGACCATGCTGAGAAAATTGATCAGAACAACATTGTGAAGTGAATCCAGCCAAAGTTTACCGCAGACACAATCATTTATGTCAAAAAATTAGTGGAAAAAGAAGCTGTTAAAAGCAGCAGTAATACGAGGTCAGAAACTAGAGAAGAAGAAAGAGTGCGAAATCAAGCGGACAAAATAGGAGGAAACTCTAACATGAAATTCCACCTAAAAAAAATTCATCTTTCATGGTTTGAAATTGCAACTTCCGGTAAAAATTAGATTTAATATTGTATTGTTTTATACGTGGGGGTTAAATATGTTCTTTCCAATAGAAATAAAACTAAATTTGTACTTTATCCCACAATAATATATATGTTATACTGTTTCGTTCTCTTCAAATTATCCCAAAATCTTGATCCTTACTTGATTTTTTATGTGTCAGGAATTAATTAAATTTTATATTTATTAAATTTAGATTTTAAAAAAAAATATATATATAATACCTCTAAAATACGTACTGAAACCGCCTCTTACTTATACCATATTGCACTATACTCTTCCATTGGAGAGAATATGATGCTAAACCAATTTTATCAATCGGTTGATAAACAACATTTTGTTGCCATATGCAGTCTTTACCGTTGATGTTTATTGAGGGAAAGCAAATTCAACACCTTCTTATAAAATAATACAATTGTAAACCCAAGATTCACCATGATGAGTTTTTTCGGTAATAGAAAAGCCTTATTGGGTACTCAGAATGCTAAAGGTTAAAGGATAGCTAAAACATAAAATTGCATGAAATAAAAACTCATCTTTCATGAATGAGATTTGGAATTGGATTGTTTTGTGTCGTAGATCATTTTTCACCCAATAAGGGGCTATAATACCCATTCAGGTCTATAGTAGTTTTTTATTATTATTACAAGTGTAACTATAATGGCCATTCAGGTCTAAAAAATAATCAAATAATATGAAATTTTGGGTCTAAAATGGGCCCAAATTTCTATTTAAACTTTTAAGTATAATATTTTTTTTTATTAAGAGCTTCTTATCTCTTATTTCATTTAGGATCCATAAAATGTCAGGATCGATCCTGTTTACGGCCTCTAAAATACTGGAGCCGGCCCTGAACATATTTACGGTGTAGAAAAAAATTCGTTTTAAGATCAAAGACAAAATTGCTTCTTTTGTCAGTCTGCTCTGTTCTTTTGCTCCATACGACCTGTAACGATCTATGTTTAATCAAAAGGCTATATATCTCCAACGAGTGTATAGTTATAGATTTGATACATTATGTGCAAGTGGCAGATATTAGAAATGTTTGATATGGAGTCAAATATAATCCGTCCGTAAGGGAAATGAGTCGGATACCGGTTAAATGGGTAACTAGGTATTAGGCTCAGTTGGTGGCTATAAATAAATAGTCGTGCCCCCTTAACCTAACCCTAACGCATAACTTAGAGAAAGAGGCTTAGTAGCCTGCATCTCTCCCTACCATGCGCTACACTCTCTCCCTCTCTCCCTCGCTCGACCGTGCTCTTAGTTCGTGGATCAATTGTGTCTTCTCCCGACTAATCTCATAGCTGATTCATGACCGAATACGAAGATCGTGGTAATTTTATTTCAATACCACTAAATTCTTTATATTTTAATGTATATCTTAAGAGATGAGCAAACTTTATCAAAAAAAAAAAAAAAAAAAGAGATGAGCAAACTATGTAACCTACATTGTTGACTTACTTTTGGATTCTCAATGATATCTTTCTTGGTCGACCACCTAGGCTTTTTTTTTTTTTTTTTTAGGCTTTTAGATACTTAGTTGTTTGCTTTCTTTTGTTTTATTCCTTTCGTTTTCCTTGCTACCAAAAAAAATAAAATAAAAATGGGAACACAATTAATTAGCTTCGGGCATTCCGCATGTGAACACAATATTTATAGGTGTGAATAATACAACATATTATGACGTGTTTGTTCCCATTTGAACATAATAGGACTGGAGTACCCTATTTTGAAAATTAGATAGGATTGAAGTAGTATTATTTATCTTTTCACTTATTATTTTGTGATATTAATTCGTTACATATAGAAATTCATCACATTTGATTTCTGAGATACATATTTTATCTAATTTAAATAGAAACTAGTACATATATATATAAAAAAAAGGTTAAGGTGCAAAAATACCCCTAACATTTTGGGTCAGGAGCAATTTTACCCCTAACGTCCAAAATGGTGCAATTTTACCCATAACATTGGAAGCTAAGAGCAATTTTACCCCTAACGTTGATAAATTGGATCAATTTGAGAAATAATTCATCAAACTGTCTTCTCGGCCATGAATCTTGTCATCTACACTTCACACGTACGTCATTTTATAAGTAACAAATCACAAACATATGTTGGGATGTGAAAAAAAATAAAAGAAATAAAAAATATACCGTATTTTGTATGAATTAGACAAAAAAAATCACCGAATTTATAAATATTAATTTTCAATTTATTATTAAATTACAAAAAAACATGAAATCCTTTTTTTAAATACGAATGGATATGTAATAAAGAACAAAAATATGTGTTTTATAATAGTGTCTGAAATTGACCCAAATTATCAACGTTAGGGGTAAAATTGCTCTTGGCTACAAACGTTAGGGGTAAAATTGCACTATTTTAGACGTTAGGGGTAAAATTGCTCATGATCCAAAACGTTAAGGGTATTTTTGCACCTTAACCCTAAAAAAAGGACCAATTATCTCATGTGTGGGATAATTGCTAATCGAGTGAATAAGAACCGATGTTCTCCAAAGTTATAAAAACCGAAAAACTATTAGGAAAAATTCTAAATATAATCCATGTAGTTTCGTTGATTTGTAGATGAATATTTGTGCTTTTTTGTTGTAAAAATAGGATTGGAATCCTCACCGTTAGTAAAACCAATGACTTGACACAATCATTTTGACAGTTTGGTGAAATTCCATCCAATTTGGATGGAGGTTTAACAGTATCGTTACCCCCTAACACGTTGTGACATTTTAATATTTGAACTTGAC
This sequence comes from Euphorbia lathyris, assembly GCF_963576675.1. Taxonomy (NCBI): domain Eukaryota; kingdom Viridiplantae; phylum Streptophyta; class Magnoliopsida; order Malpighiales; family Euphorbiaceae; genus Euphorbia; species Euphorbia lathyris. Next base: position 27,284,412 of record NC_088917.1, on the reverse strand, counting down.
ATATAATATGTCTTAAAGTTTTTTTGCAATATAAATTTTCTTACGTGGAAATAATTTTTTTAATTGAAATACGGATCTAGCCCAATGGGAAGTCCAACCAGGTTGGCATCCCCGAAAAGGCAAAGAACCAAATATATAAATAAAGAGATGAAAAAAGTATGAAACCAGTACAAAGAATGTTTTAAGAAAATCTAAACATATCCCTACCAAGGGCATTATCTCTAGCAAGAAGGGAGCAGAAGTCTGGAAGGGTATTCCACATTTGTAAATCTGAGGCCAGACGTCCGTAATTAGCAAGAGCGTCCGCCACTTGATTTCCCTCACGGAACACATGAGAGACAACCACCTGAATATGTGTCATTGAATCTAAACAATTTAACCAATCCACACGCATTGTCCAGGGAATGATCTGCGCACGGGTACGGAAAATTCGAATAACGTAAGTCGAGTCACTTTCAATCTAGAGACGAGTCCATCCACGTGACCTCGCAATTGAAACTGCAAAAATAGCGGCTTGCAATTCCGCCATGTGTACCAAAGCACAATCAAGGGGGAAGGCAAATGACCCAAGGGGATGCCCCTGACTATTTCGAAAAACCACACCGCAACCAGCTCTACCCGAGATCACGGAGGCATCAGTGTTAGCTTTAATCCAATCAGACGGAGGGGGCTGCCATCTAACTTCAATGATTCGAGGGGCCCTATGATGACGAGCGTTTAACCCGAGATTGTGGAGAATAGATAACTCCACAACAGAATTCCAAACCGATCCGTTGCTGATTCTATCAGAGCTACGAATTGCAGACCAAAGACAGTGTAATGCCTCATGAATGTTTGGTGGTTTGCTCTCAAAAATAGCAGCATTTCTTACAGACCAGATCAACCAAACAGCGTTGACAAGCGCGACCTGCCAGAGGGAAAGGACTTGCGAACTGAACTTGTGTGAGAAGGCGTGTTGTAAGAGGGTCTGTAGAGAAGAATCAAGTACAAGTATTCTACCAAATAAAACCGATATGCTGAACCAGGTTTGGGAAGCAAAGGGGCAATGAACAAGCAAATGGTCACTCGTCTCATAAGCCATTAAACAGACCGGACAACGAGATATTAGTGGCAGACCTCTAGCACGGAGCGCATCATGAGTTGGTAAAACGCCCCAGTATGCACGCCAGCAAACCATGGAGTGCGACGGCCGAATAAAAGGTTTCCAAATTGACTGAAAAACCAAAGGCAAAGTCGGAGGAGCACGTAGCCAGTGATAGAATAACTTTACCATGAAGAGGCCATTGCTCGCAGGTCTCCAAAAACATAAATCATATTCAGAGCCATTTCCATGCATATTCCGGATGCGTTGGTGCAACGGACTAGCCAGCATCGGAAAATCCTGCCAGTTGCCATTTTCATAAAAATCTGAGATTCTATCAGTGAGCTTCAAACGGTCTGACATAGAAATCCCAAGCTGTTCAGCCAGGGGAGGCAAAATCCATTTCGAATTCCAGAATGACAACTCAGAAGATGATCCAAATGACAAAAAAACAATTCTCCCGTAACTTGAGATAGGCGGCCTTGATAGACCACCAAACAGACGATCGCTGCAACCGAAACTTTGGCATACCAGCCCTGTTTAGAAACCGCATCCTCAACAAATTAAAGCATAAAGAATTAGAGGAAAGAAAGCCCCACGCCAATTTACCACTCATAGCCAAGTTAAGGGTCGAGAGGTGTTTAATACCCAACCCTCCTTCCTTTAAGGACTTTAAGCAAACCTTCCAGGGAACAGTAATAAGCTTTTTGGACAAAACTGAACCCGTCCAAATGAAATTCCTCATGTGTCTATTGAGTCTATTTAGCAAACTCACTGGCCATTTGTAAACCATAAAGGTGTGGATCAGAGAGCTAGTGATAACTGAATTAACAAGTGTCAGCCTACCAGCCATAGAGAGAGACGTCCCCGCCCAGCGCGAGAAAGAGAGAATAATTCTATCCGCAGTCGCCGCAAGGTATTTAGCTCTTGGGATCCCTTGAAAAAGAGGAACGCTCAAGTAATTAAACGGGAGAGATCCAATTTTGATTCCAATTAGACCCGCCAATCTGTTCCGACGTCTGAGTAAGATCGAATCCCCGAAGAAAATCTCAGACTTTTGCCAATTCACTAATTGTCCAGATAGAGAGCCATATAAATCAAAAATATCCATGAGAGCATGTATGTTCGAGATGCTTCCTCTGTAGAAAACTAAAATATCATCTGCATAAAACAAGTGCGAAGGCATTACAGAAGAAGTAGAATAACCCATCGGAGACAGCGACCCACGCAGGGTGTGAGCATTGATAAAATGGCTAAGGAAATCCTCCGCTAAACCAAATAGAAGAGGAGAAAGAGGATCTCCTTGTCTTACTCCTCGAGAGCAAGAGAAATACCCAGCAGATCCATTAGCAGTGAGAATCGAGATACGAGCCGAAGAGAGTATCGTATGAATCCAATCAATGAATTGAGAGGAAAAACCAAACGACTTAAGAACTTCAAGCAGAAATTGCCAGTTTAACGTATCAAAGGCTTTCCTAATGTCCACCTTCAGGCACATGTTACCACCAAAACATTTTTTATTCAAGAGATTGACACCTTCAGAAGCGATTGCAATGCACTGATGGATTTGGCGCCCTTTTATGAATCCAAATTGATTCTCTGTAACAATTCGGCTAGCAATAATGGCAAGCCTATCAGCTAAGATCTTTGAGATGATTTTGAATGTGAAATTGCTCATAACAATCGGCCTATACTATTCAATTGTCGAGGCACCAGGGACTTTGGGGATAAGTGCCATCAAGCTTGAATTCACCCCACCAGAGATTTTCCCATGCTGAAAGAACCACTGAACCATTTTACACACGTCACTACCCACAATGCTCCAATAGGACTGAAAGAAATGACCGGTGAAGCCGTTAGGGCCAGGAGAGCTAGAAGGATCCATGGAAAAAACCGTATGATGGATGCAATCCTCATCAGGGTAGACAGTTAAAGAAGTGTTCTCAAAATCCGTCACAACCCGAGGAACCATATCAGAAACCAGAGACAAATCCACCGGATTCCCACCTGTGCTGGCGAACAGGTTATCATAGTAAGAGATAATATGATTAGAAATAATATTTGGGTCAGTGTGAGAAACCCCATCAATTGTTAAGGCAGAAATTTCCATATACGATTGTCGCATTGCAGAGACACGTTGAAAGTAGCTTGTATTACGGTCACCCTCAGCAAGCCACCGCACTCGGCTTTTTTCTTTCAAATATGTTTCTTGCTGAAGCAAGTGAAGGTCCAACTTCTCATGAGCGGCCAACTCATGTTCCTGAAGATTCAATGACCATCCAGCAGATTGAATAGTCTGCTGAATATCTGCAAGGGAGCTGCGCGCCTCATCAATGTTAGCATTGAAGTTACCAAAAATATTAATATTCCAATTTCTCAAAATAGTCCTCAGACCACGTAACTTATGACACAACAAAGGAGCCGGCAGAAGAGCAGGGGCAGGGCCATCCCAATGATTTTTTATTATCCCATAAAGCTCAAGATTACTAACCCATATTTTTTGAAATCTGAACCGAGAAATCCTACCAGAAGTAGTCGAAAATTTGAACAGAAGGGGGTAGTGGTCCGAGTGATGACGCGTCAACCCCACACAGCATGAATTCCAAGTTTTTGCAAAATCAGCCGAAACTAAAGCCCTGTCAAGCCGAGAATTAACACGTGCCTCACCAGTTCTCCCATTACACCAAGTGAAGAAACAACCAGTAGAGGGAATATCCAGCCAATCCCCATCATCCACAAAATTCCTGAAGTCACGACAAGGTCTCGTAGCCAGAGGTCGTCCTGTTTTCTCATGAGCCCCAAGGATTGCATTGAAGTCCCCAATTAACAACCATCTACCTTGCAAATTCAATTTGAGAGCATTTAGAGTCAAAAAGAGGTCAACACGTCTGTTTGCCCAAATACTGCCATACACAATTCCATAATAATGTTTAATGCCCTGCACATCCTGTTGCAAAACCACAAACTGTTCATGCTGAAGAATTACAGAGATTGCATCAGTCATAGCAATCCTTTGAAGAATCCAAAGAGTTGGTTTATCACGCAGATTAACAGAGATCAGTCTCATGCCAATGTTGGCCCAAAATGAAGGACGAATTGCCTCAAAATCAACCATTGGTTCTGCTAAACAAAGAAGATCAGGTTTATGTTGCCTACATAAATCAGAAAGGTACCTCTGAGTGTTAGGGTTGAGGAGCCCCCTACAGTTCCAGAACAGAACTATCATTCAAAACGAATAGGGGGTTTGATGGCCCGTTTCACCCATGATTTCTCTGCCTCATGTTTTTCGCCTTTGCGTGCTTTAATTGACGTCACAGTGTGCCACATTTCATCTTCTTGCTCTGCCTGGTCTGCCCAAGAAAGAGTGGGAGAAATATTGTTGTTGCCAGGAGAGTCAGGCCTCTCCACTTCATCAACCGGCTCTAATTGTCCCAAGGGGCTCCCAGCGAACACAAGCTCTTTGTCAGGGCTGACCTTCTCAACATCAATTTTCTCAGCAAGGTCAGAAACAATTCTGGCCGTGGCAATTGCCACCGGGACAATTGCACGATTCACATCAGGAGGAGAAGGTTTCTTAGTCGGCGGTTTTTGAAAAGATCGACTCTCCGGTGGTTTTTTATTTTTCCTGCAGTCATATGCCGAATGACCAATAGAAGAGCAAACTTTACAAAACTGAGGAAGCCTTTCATAAACCACTTCAATCCAGATGTTTTTCCCTGCTCTCCCAACTCCAAGCTTCGTCGGTAGTTCTCCTGCCAAATCCACATCCAACAGCAGTCTAGCAAAATGCCCAAAATCACCCTCAAGGGTGGCTTTGTCAAACCGAATCAATCCCCCAATCCCTGTTGCAATGTCCGAAAGAATTTGTCTATCCCAATATTCCCATGGAAGAGAGTAGAGGCGAACCCAAACCTGTGCATTAGTGGAACGTTCGGCATAAGGATCAAAATCTGGCACCCAAGGTTGAAGACGAAAAGTGCCCGGACGGGTATTCACAATCCCCTTGTTGACAACCATATCATGTGCTTCTTTGGAAGGCAAGATTACTTGAAAATATCCTTTACCAATCGCAATTAGCCTCCACTGAGCAGTGATTCCCCAAATTTTGGTTAAACTCGCCTTGAGGTCCGCCACTTTCCAAGGGGAATCCCCTTTAGATAGAACAAGTCTTCCGATAAGAGCGTGTGAGCAGAGAGCTAATCTCTTCTCATAGGCAGATTGCGAAATCCGAAATAATTAATTAGATTAAAAAAATAAAAATCAAATATTTAAATTAAAATTTATCAAGTATCCAAATTTCAGTATATGTTAATGGAATAATGATTATCTCACATCTCTAATCAAATTGAGTGAGATTTTCCAATTAAAATATATTATGACAAATAAATAAGTCAGGAGTCAAATCACAAAATTTTGAATAGATGATGGATCCAAAGTGGTTTAAACCTTGTTTTTCGAATTTGACCTATAAAATATTATGAAAAAATTTGAGGTAAGTAAGCATATTTAAAAAATATTATAACTTCTTTAGATCTCGTTTAAAGAAGCTTTGGAGCCCTACATTATAAAGTGGTCCTCTGTTGAGATATGGAAACCCTTTTATAGAACTATAATACGTGTGTGGACTCCCAAAATATTAATATTATTATGTTGTCCGTTAAAAAAAGTGAGATTACTTTAGGTATCAATTAAAATATTGTTACGGTTATCTATACCTGATCACTACGGGTGAATACGGTTCGGTACAATTTGAGAATTCGAAATTTTTTCAGTATTATATCTAATAAAGTTAATGGGTCCTACAAAATGTCAATAGTTAAATCTGATTCTCGATTTTTTTTTCGGGTATTCGATTCCGTTCCAGAATCTCCAACACATTTACTCAGTAATGTTTGAAATTTGAAAATCTCCAAAATTGTATCTAATTAAGTCAACGGTATAATTCAGTTCGGTCCTAAAAAAATTAAGGATTCAATCCAATTCTGAATATTTTTATTCAGGTATTCGATTTGATAAAAAAAGTCTCCAAGATCCACGCTCAGCCCTAATAATGAGTATTTGTCATAATCTGAAATTAATTGAAGATTAATCAGAATTTTATTTTTATATTTTCTTATCTATGAACAGATTATATAAATAAAATATATATTATATTATCTTAAAATAATAATTAAAAATAATTTAATATAGAAAAACATGTATATTTGTCACATATATCCTTAATAATGTGATAAAAATAGCATTTCAAGAACAATAACATTGAAACAAATGAAACAAATAAAGTAATGTCCATAAAAATATAATTTACCCAAAACTATAATACAATATCATTAAAGTCTTAAATCATATAATGGAAATGCAACTAACAAAAATATTCGAAAATAATAAACAAAATTCACCAACAATCATGCGACAATGTTTTTTTTTTTTTTTGAAAACAATAGGTGACTTCTTAGTCAATATCAGATAATAAAGCGTTACAAATAAATTCCGGGGGATTATGTTTCCATATCCTAATGTCAGTCTCAGAATCCGAAGCTCTTGCTAACATGTGAGCTATCGTATTCGCTGACCTCCTAATAAATGAAAAAGATAGCACATTAAGCCCTTTAATCATGGCTTTACAATCATCAACTATGATGCCAAAAGGGGAAACTAACTCGGTGGTTCCGTTAATAGCCAGAGCCAAGAGCTGAGAATCCGTTTCCAGATGAACACCAACAACGTTTTCTTTCTTTAATCAGCTTAAGGCTTCCCGGCAGCCCATGCTTTCTGCTAGTAGCGGGTCTTGACATTGTCCTAGTGGTCCGTTACCAGCTGCAATGAACTCGCCTCTATGATCCCGAAGGATGAAACCGAAACCCGCCCGTCCTGATTCTGTAAACAGCGCTGCGTCAACATTCAATTTTACACTTCCTGATTCTACACAGGTCCAAGCTGTATGCGCAGTAACTGTTTCTCTCGTGTCCGACACTTTTTGAGCTAGTTGCCATTTAGCTAAAAACGTCTTGGCACCGCAAAAGGTTATTGCTGGGGGCTATCGTTTATCTTCCCAGAGAACTGTGTTACGATCATTCCATATAGCCCAACACAGGGTGGCCGCCAATTCTAAGGATTTATTATCGAAATTGTTTTTAATAAATCTCCAGAAATCAGTAACATTGCTTACCATCCTATTTAGATCACCAATATTGGATAATAACCATACCTGACGGGCTTCTGGACATGAAACCAGTGCGTGGAAGACGGTTTCTTCTTCAAAGTTGCATCGCGGGCATATATTAGTTGTATCAACCCATTTTTTCGCCAGTTCAGATCGTGTAGGTAAGCAACGAGTTGTTGCCCTCCACACCAAATGACGAACCTTTGGCGGCGCATGAATCTTCCAGATTTTACTCCAGATTTCACTAAGATCTGCCCCCTCTGTATTAGTCGGATTGATTTGGATATGACGGTATCCGCTTCTGACAAAGTAGACTCCATTTCTTTCCAACTTCCACGACCACTTATCCCGTGTTTCTCTTCGGCTCAACTGTACTTTTGTAATTAGCATTCTGTCCCTGACGGAAAATAAGTGTTGTAACTTCGTGTGATCCCAATCTCCTTGCGGGTTTAGTCGGATTGATGCAACTGTTTCTTCTTCGCGGCCAGGGGGTGCAATGCTGTCAATATAGGGGTTGATATCATCAGGAAGCCAGGGGTCAGACCAGATATTTACTTCATTACCGGACCCAACAAGAATACGACTTTGTGATTTTAGTAGAGGAAGGCCAGCCATGATGCTCCTCCATATATAGCTTGGATTCGATTTAATTTCAGCATCAAGGATGGATGTCTGGGGGAAGTATCGTGCTTTGAAGATTCTTGCAACAAGAGAGGTTGGGCAAACCAGCATTCTCCATGCTTGTTTTTCCAAAAAAGCTATATTAAAATAGTGAAAGTTCTTGAAACTCATACCTCCTTGGTGTTTCGGTTTGCATAGTCTTTCCCAAGATCTCCAATGTATCTTTCTTCCTTGTCCGTCTTCCGAACCCCACCAGAATGAGTTTATCAGCTTTTCAAGATCTTCGCACAGGGTAATAGGGATTAGGAACATACTCATGACATAGGATGGGAGTGATTGTAGAACTGATTTGATTAATACTTCCTTCCCTGCTTTTGATAGGAACTTATTCTTCCAGCTGTTTATTCTTTTCCTGATCATTGTTTCAATGTACTCGAAGACTTCCTTTTTATTCCTTCCAATCAGTGATGGAAGGCCTAAGTATTTGCCCGGACTTGTTACTACTTCCACTTCAAGGTTGGTTCCGATGCTCATCTTTACAGCTGCTGACACATTCTTGCTGAAGTGGAAGGTGGATTTATTCAGATTAATTTTCTGCCCATAAGCTTCTTCATATTGTTTTAGACATTGTCGTATAGCCTCGCTTTCTTCAATTGTTGCCCTGAAAAACAGATAACTATCATCAGCAAAAAATAGGTGGGTTATTGCTGGAGCTTGAGGTGCTATCGCACATCCATGAATTCTTCCTCTTGATTCTAGCACTGACAAAGCAGGGGACAGACCCTCTACACAGATCAGAAATAGGTATGGAGAGATTGGGTCTCCCTCCCTCTCTGTGGAGTAATAGGACCAAGCACATGTGGTCTGTTGATGATCCTGTATTTTGCTTTGGTGACACATTGCATTATTAGATGAACCCATGTTGGAGAGAATCCCATTTTGAGCATCATTTTTTCAAGAAATTTCCATTCTACCATATCATATGCTTTGGCCATGTCTAATTTCAGTGCTGCATACCCCACTTTCCCTTGTGTTTCCCTACTGAGGTAGTGATTTACTTCAAAGGCTAACATTACATTGTCCGTAATCAATCTTCCTGGTATGAAGGCCCTCTGCTGTTCTGAAATGATGCTAGGAAGAACTGTCTTTAGCCTATTTGCCAATACTTTTGATATTATCTTATAAATCACGTTACAAAGGGCAATAGGACGAAGATCGGATGCATATTCAGGAATAGACTTCTTTGGAATCAAAACCAGTAATGTTTCGTTAATTTCCTCCGGTAATTCACCCGAATTGAGCCACTGGATACAAGCCTCTGTTACTTTCACGCCCACAACTCCCCAAAACGTTTGATAAAAGCACGGGTTGAAACCATCCGGTCCAGGACTCTTTTCAGGGTGCATTGAGAAGACTGCACTTTTAACTTCCTCTGGGGTAAACGGCCTGAGAAGATCATCGTTGTCTGCTTCGGATACTTTGTATGAGATGTTAGCTATTATACATATAGTTCAGATGTGAATATGCTGTTAAAATAGGAGGTGATGATATCGTCAAGTCCAGTCCCCCATTCTCTCCATTCCCCGTCATTCCCTTTTAATCTGTGAAGTAAATTTTTCTTTCGTCGTGCTGTTGCAGCTTTATGGAAGAAACCCGAGTTTAAGTCGCCCCCTTTTAGCCATTGTTGTTTTGCCCGCTGTCCCCAATAACTCTCTTTCTGGTTCAATAATGTGTCTAAGTCTTCTTTTGCTTCCTTATAAGCCTGGACTGATTCTGCATCACTTCTTCTTTTTGTGCTGCGGATTACCGCTTTACAATTTTCCACCTTCAGCTTGAAATGATTCCTCAGCTCGTTGCCCCATTGGAACAGTGAAGAACCGCACTCTTTAAGTCTGTTAGGAAGAGGAGTGACGACCTCGGCCTGCCAACTTGTTGCCACTCTGTCCCTGCAATCACTTTCATGTAACCTAGCATTCTCAAATCTGAACCCATGCTTTAATTGAGTTTTATTCTGCCATAGCGATAAGAATAGGGCTGTATGATCTGAGCATGAGACTTCTTCATTTATTAATTTAGCTTCGGGAAACCTGAGTCGCCAGTTTGAGGAAGCAAGAGCTCTGTCTATCCTTTCTTCGACTAACCTGCCCGTTTCGCGTCCCCTTTCCCATGTATAAGGGTAACCCATCAAGCTAATGTCAGTTAATCCACTTGTTTCAATGGCTGAATTAAAGCCTCTTATTAATGCTGGGCTCTGTCGAACCCCTCCGGATTTTTCTGCCTGTGACCTGATGTCATTAAAATCCCCAATTATAACCCATGGAAGAGGAGAGAGAGTTGATAGCTGTATAATTAGATCCCAAGAATCTTTCCTGCATGATCTCTCCGGATAGCCATAGTAGCCAGTCAGTCTCCATGGTTCCTGACCTGATAGATTTACTTCCACATCAATATAGTTCCGCGAGAAGCGGAGCAACCTAACTGAATTTTTCTGTTTCCAGAAGAGAGCTAGACCTCCTCCGTAGTTGACTGCTTCAACCATGAAAACCCCCTCGTATCCTATCTTCTTCTTTATTGTTTCAACTTTCTCTCTGCTGCATTTAACTTCGCTTAGAAACACAAACTCGGGCTTTGTTTTGGACACTAGGTCCCTCAACATTCGAACTGTACAGGGATTTCCTGCCCCCCGACAGTTCCAGCTTAGAGAACTCATACCCCCGGACGGGCCTGGACACCAGGACCCACCTCTTTGTCATTCTTTGTTTGCGCTGATTGGAATTTTCCATTCATCGGGTTTGAGAGAAGCAGGGATTCCTCCTCCATGTTTTGAGTTTCTGGTCCCTCCTGGCGTCTTCTCTTAGGGTCTAAGATATTGATTTCCCTTGTGCTTGTGTCTGTCCCTATGGTACTGTTCTGCTTTTGGATTGAAGTAGCTCTGAAGTTGCCGTACCTTGTCTTTGAAGTAGTGAATGTGGTTTCCTGCACCTTTGGTGGACAAGAGAGTAAGTATTTAGATTGTACCTGTTGTGCAGCTCTCCAGGACAAGGCTCCTAATGAGGTTGAGTAAGCCCTTTCGGCTTTATCTGGATCCGGAACATCTAGCAGCAACTCACAGAATTTGTCTGAATGTCCAATGCAGCCACAGAAAAAATAGAAGGTCGGTAGTCGTTCATAACAGAAACACACCCAGGAGAATTCACCTCCTTCTTTGCTTATTCTTAGCTTCCTCTTCAAAGGCTGAAAGACATTAACTGATACTCTTATTCTTAGATAGGTTCTGCCTGTTCCCGTGAAGTTGTTCGGGTCTGATTCCATGAAGCTTCCTAGAAAGTTTCCAATATGAACAGCTACCCTTTCTGACATTAGGCCAACTGGAATGTCGTGTACCTGTATCCAGAAATCAGTACTGTGCAATTCAACTGATTTCGGCTCCTGGCCTGGCTCTAGGGGGGCTAGTAGTAGCAATTGCTGCTCAAAGGTCCAGGGCCCTCCCTTTAGAACCCTGTCTCTTTCAACTGGATGGAAGAATTCAAATTGATAGGAATTTGGTCCCAGCTCTATTACACATATTCCTCTTGGCGGACTCCACTAATCTGCTAGGACATTCTTCATAAATTGGGTTTTAATGCTTCTTGAAGTCACAAAAGAGCCGACTAAGCTCCAGGACGTAGGTGTCTTCAGATTGTAGTATCAGACCTGCTGTAGCTTCGTCTTCAAGGGTTATCAGGTGGATAGCGTCTGGTAGCTTCTCCATAACTCGTTAAATTGATGAAATCGCGGGATTAGAAGGACATATGAGGGACGGCACTCGAAGGGTTTTTTGAAGAGGGTGTCAGTAAATCGTTGGTTGTGGGTAAGGGTGAAATTTTAAACTGTTTGAGGGAAAAACGGTAGTGAGGGGGATGACTAGAGGAGACACAGGGGATTTTAATTTGTCGTACAGGGCTTAGGGTTAGGTCGGTGTTTTGTCAAAAGCGGGGGAGAGGGCGGAGGGCACTGTTGGTTAAGGCGGTGATTGTAATTTAGTGATTTGATGATGGGGGAGCGACGGTTTGAGGCGGTGCAGGGGAGGCGGACTGGAAATTGCGAAGGGGAGAAAACAAGGGTTTTGGGGTTTAACGGTTTTTGCTCCTCAACAGGGAGAGATTCTAACTTCTTTTAGCTTTTTCATGCGACAATGTTTAAAAGCGAGTTATAATAAGGAAAAAAGCTAAAATAATAAAAAAAAAAACATTATTTTTTGTTCTAACCATCGCCCAAGTGGACTCTAGGCAGCTAAAAAACGGTTAGGGGTCCAAAACAATACACATGGAGCTTAAGTAGAAAAAATCGGAATAAATTTTTGATTTAGAGCTCTTAAGCGGTCCAGGCGGTCTTTTTCTTGACCAGTGCATATATCCAAAATTTATTTCAATTACTTTATTCGTTTTTTTATACCGTGTTTTAGGATTATCAATTTGTCCTTTTTTATATAATATTTTATAATATCAATGCACTTTTGATAAAAAAAATCTTAAATATATCATTATTTATAGTAAGAAGGTAAAAGATAGATTTAATATTAAAACAAACAATTTTAATTAAGTCATAGTAATTAAAGAGAAATAAAAAATGTATACAAAGTAGAGTTTTTAAGAGAGAAGTGATGGCAGCAAGCACAACAATGTATCTCTCATGCTGGCAGCAAGCACAACAAGCTATCTCTCGGATTGCTGGACTAAGTCTGCCAGCAGCTTCCAACTGGTCCCACCGTTGTCCGATTGCCTGAAGTTGAACTTTGATGCTGCTATTTTCAAAGAAATTAGAGCCGCTGGCTTCAGTTGTGTTGTCAAGAATGCCGCGGGTGAATTCGTAGCCGGGAAGAATGGCACCATGTTGTGTCCCCTTGACCCTCTGCTCACTGAAGCGTTGTCGTGTAGGGAGGCGTTAAGTTTGTTGGAGTCCAAAGGCTTGATGAGTGTGCTGCTAGAGTCTGTGTCTAGTTCAGTCTATTGTTGATGATTGCAAATCCTCAATGAGGGATTTGGGTGTCGGTTGTTTGACGTTTGTGAAAAAATCAGCGAATCTTTCGACTTATGCTTTTGCTCGGGCGGCAGTTTTTGTATCTGATCGGGAGGTCCCCTGCAAAGTTTGCTTGTAATTCTTTGACTTCTGATTTAAAATAAATTTTTTCATTTATCTAAAAAAAAAAAAGAAATGCTAAGGGTATAAATTAATAATTTTAATATTCTCATTAATATTATATTGGTCTTCTGGATAAAACCTTTAAATGATATATAAAAAAACTTGGAAATACAATACAATAATTATTTAAACCATAGTTTTTTTAAAAACCTATAAATAATTATTTTACTTTATCTAAATTTAAAAAAGCAATGATATATACAAATATAAATACATAAATCCAAAGATAATAATAATATCACACACTCTCTTTTCTTAAATCACCACAGGTAACAACAATAATATAATAGGAACGTCCAAAATTTATTTCACAAAATCTCTCTCAATACAATATGGTTACAGTGTTGACATGGCTTAGAAGTACTACCCCGGTGGTACGGATCTTCCAGGACTACCTCGTGATTTGATCGGAAAAAATAGTGACGTTTAAAATTACAACAACCGCATAAATGTCGGGCTTAATATTACCGTTTTCTATTTATTTTTAATGATCTATATGTTTTTTTTTTTTTTTTTTGGTAAGAATGATCTATATGTTATTCAGGTAATGGTAACCATGACATAGAAAGAATCGTTTTCTTTTTTTTGGTCCAAGTAATGTTGTTTTCTTCCACCATTTTTCTCTCCTGGACTTTTAGTATACATATGGTATGTTAAAAATGAGATGTTGAGACATGAGCTTTTAGTGGGTTTTTTTTCTTTTTTGTTTATAAAAGGAGTTGTTGATAAGAGATTATTGGCCCGTGAAGGAGACTATTTATTAACGTAGTCTTCTTCTGCTTCTCTTTTGTGTTTTTGTTGGAAAGTCAAGGTATGGCAGAGAAGGAATTCAACCTTATTTTCCACTTTTAGGTCTTCTTTGTATCTTCTTTTTATTGTACTATTTCATTATCATGCCATGTGAAAATACCACAGTCTTCACCTGTCCCTAGTTCTTATATTTTCTTTTTATAAATTAAAATTTAATTAATTTTTTTATACAACAAAATAAACAAATAAAGATCAAATATTTAAGATAATTTATAGACAACAAAATAGTGCGTTGTATTATTGTTAGGATAAAATACACACAAAAAAAAAGACATGTGCTTTGATTTTTTTTTCAAACGATATAGTTTAAAAACTTACAAAAAATATATATATATATATATATCGTTTGTGCAGTTTGTAAATTCAAATATTTCGTCCAAATTTATTATGGTGGTTATTTATTTAAAAGAGGACGATATGGAAAAATTAAAAGAAGTCTGGCTTTGCAAATCACTCCATATATAAGGCCCAATTTTATAAATAAACTAAACCACAACTATTTTTTTACTAACAAATCTTTTAAGAGCAAACTGCACAGATTATAATTCGTGTTTCCAAGTTTTTAACCGCGGGACACCTAATGTTACGGGTTAAGAGAGTAATTACTCTATATGTGTGCTATTGTTGTCGATTTTCGATTCCATTTTAGTTGACTACATTCTGGTTTTTTATATATATTATTACTACTAAATTCAACCAGCAGATAATCATTATTTATATACATAATTTTTAAGAACTGAGGTCTAACTAATTATTATAATTGAAATATATTTAAAATTGAAGCCATTTAAATCGAATGTCCTAATTAAAGTATATTCTGGATTGGAGGCTTTGGATGCCTTAGGCGGCCGTCTAGGCCAACTCCCCTAATTTAGGCGGGCTTTATTCCTAGGCCTAAGGTCTATTTTTCTTGTCCAAGGACACGGGTGGGTACTTGGGTCATGATCATATTGACTTTTAGGAGATACTTTATATGTTTTGAGTTCTTAGGTTTTGAGTAGAATGCGACCAACCCCGAATAAATAGATAAAAGATGTAGTTATAAGGATTATCTAGGGTGACTAGATCGATCTACTAAGTTGGCCAACTCATCCACTATGAGGGACATACTCTTTGAAATGGTGAAAAATGATGGTGGATGGTTGTCGACTAGTAGATAACAAGTTAGTTGAGGATGGACGACCAATCCATTCATGGAAGAAAAACTTTTGCAAAATTACTTGTTTTATCTATAACCAGGGGCAGACTGACACTATAGTTGGAAGGGGCCTTGTTCCCTCTCCCCCAACCAGTCCAAAAATACATTTTAGTATGATAGGCGAAGAATTTTCCCCCATTAAAATCCTCAATTTACCCTCTCAGCTCATCCTGCAACTCTTTTCACTACTATAATTCTCACATTATATATATATATATATATATATATATATATATATATATATATATATATATATATAATATAAAACAGTAACGATGGAACTGAGGTGTCACTTCCTCCTTTTTTAGTGATAAAAAATTTAATATATTAATTTTAATTTTATTATATATATTTATCTATAAAAAGATTATTTTATCCGTACTATATCTAAGAGTTCTACAGAATTTAAATTAATCCCTAAAATCTCTCTAATTCTCTACACATCTATCTATATATAATATAAAACAGTAACGATGGAACTGAAGTGTCACTTCCTCCTTTTTTAGTGATAAAAAATTTAATATATTAATTTTAATTTTATTATGTATATTTATCTATAAAAAGATTATTTTATCCCATATATCTAAGAGTACTACAGAATTTAAATTAATCCCTAAAATCTCTCTAATTCTCTACATATCTATATATAATATAAAACAGTAACGATGGAACTGAGGTGTCACTTCCTCCTTTTTTACTGATAAAAAATATAATATAATATAATATATTAGTTTTTATTTTATTATTATATTTATCTATAAAAATATTATTTAAAGTAAATGTGAAAATAAAATAATAATATTTAATTTATATAACACATTTATGTCATTAATTGTAATTATTAGATTGTATTTTTATTAATATTTATATATTAAGATGAATCCGTGCATCGCACGGGCCAAAAACTAGTATATATATATATATATATATATATATATATATATATATATATATATATATATATTCAATTTATACATTCTTTTACAAAGTTGAGAACAAATTAAATGCCATATATATTAAATAGCTTCATTTATTGAGAATATCTATTAGGCAAGTGAGGCCCAATTTGGATCATTTATAGCCTATAGGCTTGAGTTTTACGAGAGCCCAAACAGAAAAGGCCCAAGTCTCGGTTCCTCTTCCACCCGACTAATTCATCTCTGCAACAGACCAGCTTTTCCCCCTTCTTCTCTTCTTCACACTCCCTTGCTTGCCATTCGCCACAATTTCATGGCTCCACCGAGAATCCTTCTCTGCGGCGACGTTCTAGGCCGCCTCAACCAGCTCTACAAGCGTTTCCAATCGGTTTCTATCTTTCCTTTCATGTCAATTTGTGTCATTCTTGTTATAATTCAGAGCTTGTTTGACACTAATGAAACTTCAGGTGAACAAGTCAGCGGGACCATTTGATGCGATCTTCTGTGTCGGACAGTTCTTTCCGTCCTCTGAGGAGCTTCTAAATGAATTCATGGACTATGCTGAAGGCCGTTCTCAAATTCCCCTTCCTACTTACTTTATAGGTGACTACGGCGTCGGTGCCCCTAAACTTCTATCGGCCATTTCGAGAAACTCCGCGAACTTGGGGTTTAAAATGGACGGGTTCAAGATTTCTGAGAATCTTTACTGGCTTAGAGGTAGCGGCAAGTTCACATTTCAAGGTAAATTCCACTGAATTTTTCGTGCCGTTCAATTAAGCAAAACGCTGTCTAGTTTAGGCTTATTCACACTGGTCTCAGCTATCAATCAATTGCAGCTTTGGTTCATGTTAATCAATCAATTAGTTGAAGTTCGTACAATTGCTATGTATCCTATGGTTATCTCTATCTTAATTTCAGTTGTTTTATTGCCTTACTGATATTTGTGGCATTGGCATTCAGGGTTGTCTGTTGCCTACTTATCTGGTAGGCAGTCATCCGGAGGTCAACAATTTGGAACATACGGGCAAGATGATGTTGATGCCTTGCGAGCATTGGCTGAGGAACCTGGAATAGTTGACTTGTTTCTAACATATCCTTGTTTTGTTATTTATAAACTTCTTATACCAGTTGCTCCGATTATGTTTACTGGTTTCACTTTCTAGCTATGTGTTTGACTTCCTTAATAGTTCATCACTAATGAATGGCCAAGTGGGGTCACAAATAGAGCTTCTACAACTGATATTCTCACAGGAATATCGGATTCTGTTGGCAGTGATTTCGTGGTATCTGAGTTAGCAGCAGAGATTAAGCCACGGTATGCCATTTTTTGTGGTTTTATCTGTGCATATCATGATATACAAGTGTATAGTTATTAAAGGCGCAAGGGGGTCCTGGAGCCTTGGCGCAAGGCGCAACTTAAGGCGCGCGCCCGAGCGAGGCACAAAAAAAGAAAAAAATCATAAATTCGTAATACTAGTCACAAATAGTCAAATACCAACTATAAAACCATAAAATGCATGAGTTAAGTTCTAGTTAACTACTAAGGCATAATCCTAAACTCATAATTCCGACTTAAAAGTTAAAAGTAAAGAAAACACTAATAGTCTTCTTGACTCTAGAAAACAACTAATCTTTAACTTCCTCCTTTTTTACTGATAAAAATTATAAAATAATATACAATATATTAATTTTAATTATATTATTATGTTTATCTATAAAAAGATTATTTTATTCTGCTGGAGCCTTAGCCGAGGCGCATGTTTAATACCTGTACCTGTTTTTTTACAATGTAGTTTATGGGATTCTTTCATTGTAACGATTCCTTTTTCTACAATGTATGTAGTTTATGGGATTCTTTCATTGTAACGATTCTTTTCTCTACACGATTTCTTAACTCAGAAGAATAGTGCTATTGTTTGATAGCTAAAACTTAAAGAATGTAGGCAATATTATAATGTCTAAGTATAACATCTGGTTGCCTGCTTATGTGAATTGAAACTGATAGGCGAATTTCTTCAACCTCATACTTCAGTGATCCTTTTTCTCTTTTTGTCCCATTAGAAATGAATTGTGCATTTAATATTCACCTTTGACTGTAACAAAAAAAAACACCTTTGGTGGAATTATTATTATTATTTATTATTCTTCTGATAATTATTTGTTCTCTGTGGTAGCTATCACATTGCTGGTACAAAGGGTGTATTTTATGCTCGTGAACCTTATTCTAACAGCGACGCTGTGCATGTAACCCGCTTCTTAGGTCTTGCTTCGGTTGGAAATAAGGATAAACAGGTTTAGTTATTCTTCTCATCATGGTTTCCAATAACTTCTATTAATGCATTTTTTAATAATCTTATATTGAGAATATGAAGGTGTATCATTTGAATGCTAACCTATAGCAGTTTTGGCTTGTGCTTTATAAGACACATGTTGAACTTTTCATTGATACTATTAGTCTATTACTATCTTGTGATTTTTATTTTGCCTAGTTCGTTGAGATTATCGTTTTTGGCATTCAATAACTCTTTTATCCTGTACTTGTTCCTCAGAAATTCATCCATGCGATTTCTCCCACTCCAGGATCTACAATGAGTGCTGCTGATATTAGCACAAAACCCTCTAACACTACCTTATCACCATACACATTCGTAGATCAATCAGGTCACGCAAAAGAAGTCACCAAGAGACCTAGTGACAGTGACGCTGTATCTGATTCACAGTACTGGAGATATGATGTCTCCCAAAAACGTAAGAAAACTGGAGCTGGGGATGGAGATAAACTGTGTTTTAAGTTTATATTTTCAGGTTCTTGTCCACGAGGAGAAAAATGCCACTTTCAACACGACATGGATACAAGGGACCAATATTTGAGAGGTGTTTGTATTGATTTTCTCATCAAAGGAAAGTGTGAAAGAGGTCCAGACTGTAACTACAAGCACGATTTTCAGAGTGAAGGTGAGACCAATTCTCACAAGAGACAAGGCTCTGAAAATGCTAATGCTAACAGGTCAGTATTTGATTATGTGATTGATTTGACATTCATGTTGCTTTCTGTTTGGGGTTTAAGCATCTCATTTTTATTTATAGTTCATTTATGCTTGTTTTTGTATTTGTTTTGAGGATTCTTTTTGTAGCAATTAATCCTGTAATTGTGTTGCAGGTCAAAAGAGTGCTGGTTTTGTTTGTCAAGCCCCAGTTTGGAGTCACATCTTATTATTAACATAGGAGAAAACTACTATTGTGCCCTACCCAAAGGCCCCCTTGTTCAAGACCACGTACTATTTGTTCCCATTGAGCATTCGCCTAATACCCTTTCGCTACCCCAAGAATGTGAATCTGAACTTGATAAACTTTTGAACGGTCTTGAATTATATCATAAGAGTCATGGAAAAGAGACTGTATTATTTGAGTATATTTCCAAGCGTGGTACGCATGCTAATCTTCAGGTAAAGTGAAATACTTTCCTCAATTTGCATGCATATGGATGCTTGACATATTGAAAATTTTGGAATGCTTACAAAAAATCCTTTTTTCTTCAATTGAAACTACCAGTGTTTTTCCAACTCTCTCTCTCTCTCTCTCTCTCTCTCTCTCTCTCTCTCCTTACTTGGAATTAACAAGGCATGAGATTGCTTCTCAACTTCTTGCCAGTGGTATATTAGTTTTAGTACATGACGAACTTTTTTATTTTTTAAGTTTGTCTCGTCTCTTTAAGGTCTGATCGACAGAAAAATGACACGAAATGAATGACCAAGTCTATAATATTATTACTTTGCATTTTCTATATCACTTCTTGGTCTTTTATCTTACTCTCTCTATTTCTTTCCATAGGTTGTTCCTGTTCCGTCATCCAGAGTGGCTTCCCTTAAAGATATATTTAATATGGCTGCTGAGAGGTTGGGCTTTAAATTTGTGACAATGAAATGTAAGTTTTGTCAATCCAAGTTTTCACGTGTAATTATTCTATATGGAGTTTGTTTATTTCTAAGGTTGTCCCAGTGAGCCATTGTTTCATGAGATAACAATATTTATCTCCTTGGCCTGATTTTAAAATGTTTCCTTTGGAACAATCAATCAGCACATACCTCCTCTATAATCATGCTACTTTTGACTCAGCCATCTTATAGATAGCCACTTTGGTTGTAGTTTTTTACCAACAATTGATATTCTTCTCTGTCATATCATCTTTTTATATTGTGTTTCTCTTGCAGTCAACAATATATCAGATGGGAGACAATGGCTGAGGAAAGAGTTCGATAGGAACTATAGTTTCTTCTATGTGGAACTCCCTGATGGTACAATGTTATCCCGTACCATTGAGGAGAATGAGAAATTTCCAGCACAATTTGGACGTGAAGTAAGATATTGTTACTCTAAATTTAACTGCTATATGCTAGATTCTGCTGAATTTTGTCATTTTGTTGGTTGGGATAATTGATGCAACTCATTTGGTTTCCTTTAACTGAACCTGGGGCACTAATTTTTTTATTTTTATTTTAATGCTGCTGAGGTCTACAATTATCTTACCTGTGTTGGTAAGGTAAGGTTGTTGCCCCTGACGTTGTGTGTTTTAATTCAATGTAACTACTTAATTGTGTTTAGGCTCTTTTATTACTGTTAACTATAAATTATGGTTACAAGAAATGACTAATTTATGGGGCGATGACTAGTGATTCCATTGATTGTCTCTGTCTTAGTTCTTAAGTCACAGAATGAACTGCATTTATGTAATTATACAAGAACAATCATGTTAGCCATTCATCGGTCATGCTTTCTGCTAGGTTCTTGAATTTCTGTTTCACTAGAATTTTAAATAATCCAACTGTTTATGACCTTATTTTATGAACTCGTTTGGAATGTGTGTTTGCATAGTTATCTACTCCAGTCAGTCACCATGGTAATCCACAATGAAAATGATGGCATGTCTTGTCTGTTTCAAATCATGATAAGTTGCATTATCGTGAGAAATTTTTGGATGATTACTTGTATTTTTATGTGTGGCATTTGTTCAGATTATTGTTCGTCTTCTTTATATTTGTGCGTAGGGAGTGATTGTATAATGGTGCCCTAGTAGCTGGTGAAAGTGATTCTGCTTTCCATCGTTTTCAATTTGCTTTCCTCAATGTTTTTTTATTAAGTGGCTGCAATGGACAATTGCTGAAATGTGTGAATATTATAAATTTATTGCTGGCCCCTTGTATTTGAAATGTAAATATTCTGGCTTCTGCAGGTGCTAGCAGGGTTGCTGAATATGCCAGAGAGAGCTGATTGGAGGAGTTGTAATCTTAACAAAGAAGAAGAAACTAGAGTGGTTGAAAAATTGAAGAAACTTTTTGAAGGATAGGATCTAACTCAATCAAACACATGACAGAATTAACAGGCTTGTGCTTGATATGGAGCTCTACTAGGTTCTCAAATGGTGATGCTACATTCCTCAGGTACTTTGACCTTTTAAATTTTAGATCAGCCTAGGTCTTTTTGTCTTCATATTTGTCATAAAACTATTATTTGGAGCAGTGCTGGAGTGATCCCGTTATATAATCGATATACCTATGTCGGGTTTATGTCACAACAAAGTACCCGGATGGTCTCCTCTGTCTGGCTTGCTTCACTGTTTCACATCGTTTCATGAACTGGAGGATCAGAAATGATCTACTGCAGAGTCAATCTCCTCTTTTCTGTTGTTTATTACAATCCAATCAAGATGTCTCGTCAGGTACAAGGAAAGCCTGTTGTTTCCGTGTGTGGCCTCTTTGGTGTGAGTCCCCTAGGGGTATCCAAATGATGCTATTTGTTTATCCAGCTCAGTAATTTTGTGCTTCATACAGAAATGAAAATTGAGTGTCTAATTTTTTATACGGTATTCTACCATTGTTTTATCCAACATAGCTGCGGGGAATCTAACTAGATGTTCCTAATCGTTTTTCTTCCTGGGAAACTCATTATCTTATCTTGTTCCTAGTTGATATGGTTCAGTATTTAAACAAATATTAGTATTAGTAGCTGCCGCTTTTAACCTTGCTGTGTACACTTGCATGCCTTGAGTTATGCTTTCTTCTGGATAACACTCTATGTGATAGGGAAAAAAAAAAAAGACAAATGTATATTGAGTACTGGACGAGTCATGTATTGCTACTTAAGAATCCCAGATCTACTGGGATCCTGGATATTTAATAAAAGAGATAAGGTCCAAATTTGCAGTGCAGATTTATCCATAACTTACAAAATGGTAACATTTTACCTTTATCCATAACTTACAAATGGCAAAAGCAATTTTACCTTCGACTGCCATGTGGACTCTCCAAACAAGTTCGTCGATAAATTGAAATAATTTTGTGCATTTTGGAAGATTATTTGTAACTGTGTTATTAGCATACTAAATATTTTAGGCAATTTTTTGTTATTAATTTATATGTGGTATACTTAGTTGGTATTTTGGTAGATTGTTTGTAACCGATAGTAAGCATTCTGTACATTAGGTGTAAATATCTTTTTTCGGGCTTTTATCTTGGGAGAAAGAAATGGTAGGGCCCAACAGAAGTTGCAGGACCTTAAGGTAGTTCAGTGGGACCAGAAAAATGAATACATATATTTTTGCATTCCATGTTATGAAAAAGTCCATAGGAAAGTGAGGAGGTTCCTTGTGTGTGGTTTGGGTAATATTCTATATAAAGGACCTGGACCTCTCTCTCTTTGGCAGCCTTAACTAAAGAGTAAAAAAATTCAATAACTGCATAAGCCTTGACAGAAGAGAGTGATAATAAAGTAGTTGAAACCCATTGTATTTATGAGTGGTGATGGTGATGGTCCCAGGCTTCTGTTCAGTTGCTTATAGACAATGGCAAACAAGAATTGCTCAATCTAGCAACTCTGTTGGGTAACGATTCTATTGAGGACAAAAGTGAAGAAAAGAGTGAGTGAGTGAGTTTCAAGTCTCCTGTTGGATTTCATTTTATCTCAATGATGGGCGTAGTGGGGGCCTCTTAGATTTCCCTTGCATTACCACGTGGGATTGGGCAAAAGTGGCTCATATACGAGAACTTCTACAGTTGATCGGGTGTAATGGATCCAACCAATGGAAAAAGAGAATCATGATACCTTATTGGGTGATGATTGTTATAAGGAAAGAAAGTGTACAATTGTCACATTTCTATTGGCAAGGTCCAATAGACCGGGGCTAGAGTAGAATTTCTCATATCCTTTACCAAATTTCTTCACTTGCATTTGAGCTCTTTTGATCCATGCATTTCTATTTCTTCTTTCCTATCCAGCAGCTCCTCACTATTGTCTCTATTAAGAACTTGATTTGTGCACGATTTGAGCATTGCTTTCCCATATCCCAAAAGTATCTCTTAAAAACAGTTTCCACAGCTTATCAGAAAAACTACTGATGTTAAATTTGTTCGGGACAAAAATAGCTCTTTTTTCTCAGTTTTTTCCCACAGCAGGTTCTATTAGCCACATTCCAAACTAGTCCATCTATGGAGATCAATAATTGTACAACAGTATTATCATAGTAATTTTTTTACTCAGCTTCAATTTGTTAATTGTTATTTAACTCATTTGTTAATTTCTTTGATTTTAACCCATCAACCTAGATTATAATTCTATTGTGAACCGGTGCAATGGACCTGCTCAATAATAAATGAGATGCATACTACTTTACTTGGAAATTACTTGTGTAACGAAAAAAGTTATAGGTGAACTAAAAGGGTCCAACATAAATGTACAAGGGCCAATTGAATAGGCTAAATTATAATTTTTCCCTTTGAGATTGATACATATAAAATACTCCTAATAAAATTTATAATGTTTGTATGTTTTAGAGCTCTTATATAATATAGAGACAACCTATTGTTCTCTCTTTAAATTTGTTAATAATTAGTAAATGGTCCACCACAAATCCATGTGCTTCGGCTTATTTTGAGAACATTCCTTGCTGTAATCAATTAGTAGAAAATAATACTAAATAGGTATTTTTGTTACGGATTAGGCTATGTTTACTTTGTTTTTGACAAAGTAAGTATTACTTTGTTTTTTCCATCATTGGATGGTGATGAACTTTGACAAGGTAAGCTCATCCAATGGTAGGAAAAACAAAGTAAGTATAGAAGGCACCTTTTGTTACTTCTTGCTTAGGAATGTGTTTTTAGAAAAAAACGTTGTTTTTTCTATGAATGCCATGTTCTTGATAGCTGAGTTCTGTATTGTTCCTTTTTGCCTTTTCTTACTTTTTGGTAAACACACGTTACCTAATTGTTAGATAGGGTAAATTAGTGAAATGCATTAGTTAATTTCTTCATTTTTAATAATAATATTAGGACATTCTTTATTTTTGTCTTCAATTATTAGGTCCCTTCCCTTTTGGTTATCTTATTACCCAAAGAAGCGGTCCTCTGAATTTGCTTAAAGCGATAAACATTCTAATTTGTTCAAAATCTCTTTTGTTCTACCATGTAACCATATCATTTTAAGCAAAACCAGGGGTTAATAAGACACTTTGTAAGTTTAAGGGGTAATTATATTTTTTGGGGCAAGTTTAGTGAGCCTTGATATTTATTTTTAACTCATTAATTCTTTGATCCTTTAATTTTTTGTCACATTAAGTTCTTGTTCGCTAAATTAGCTGGATGTGAACATCTAATTCAATTAAAAGAACATTATTTCTTTCATCTATATCTAGAAATATATGTTTTACAGTTTCAAGTAAGGTTTTTATAATGTCACACATAAAAAAAATTATTTTCGAACGCATATAAAATAAACAATGCTTTGATAATATAGTTTTTCTTTTTGCCAAAGCTAATTTTTATGTTATTTGGGATTTAATGTGATAAAATGTAAAAGATACAATTGAAATGAAATATCATGATTTAATTCACGAAAATTAGAATGATCATGACTCTTAGAAATCCATCAAAATTTGGGACTTTTAAAACGCTTTTTGCCTTCTTTTTCTTTCTTCATCACTAATAACATGTGGATTTTGCGTTTTGAATCAGTTCAAGGAAGCCTTAGTAGATGTTATAAAGATCCTTACAGAGGGTTCAAATACGGACTAACGAATGGCTCTAGGATGTTCCGAATCCAGATGAGAAACGCCCAAATGGCAGCCACATCGGCACCATAGTCGGTATTGATAGTTGGAAGGCATGAGCCCACACGGAATATATTTAGAGAATGCTAGTGTGAACACAATGAGAGAAAAGTGATACATGTGGAGGATTCTTATTGGGGGCAGAGCGATCTCTTTGTAGGAAGGTGACACCTTAAAACCCTGATACAAATCTCAACAACCTATGAATAAAGGGTTTAAAGGAATTTTTTAAATAAGCTAGAAAGTGTGAAGGAAGAAATGGAAGATGAACAATTCCTATTTATAAAGGGCAATTAAAACGGTCAAGAGAAATGACTCCTTTAAGCCGTTTTATCTGCACCTTATACTCGTGCGCATTTGTTTCTCCTCAAGACACCACTGCTAAAATGCATTTTTATCCCTCACTAGAGAGGCTTTTGATAACTTGTAGTTGCAGATATTGTTTTTCGGATCAATGCAATGAAGTCTTGATTGGGTGTCCTAAGGAAACTTATAAAGGGTTCGGACACGGACTAACGCGCGACTATGATGTTTCAAATCCGAACGCCAAACACCCGACTAGCAGCCAATGTAGCATCGTTCTGAATCCTTTAAATATCGAGAGTTTGGGATTCAGACGTGGTTGGTATTGGTAGATGGAAAGTATGAGACATATATGACATATATCTAGAGAATGCTAGTGAGAACATAATGAAGGAAATACACAACATGTGGAAGTTTCTTATTGTGACAACGCAATCTCCTAATAAAAAAGTGATACCTTAAAATCCTAATAGAAATCTTAACATCTATAAATAAAGAGTTTTAAAAAAAATTTCACATATACTTAAAATTCTAGTTTCCATTACACTTTCGCCATTTGTAAAAACTTAAACACACTGCGAGGGTCATTTGAGATCTCAAATATAAAAAAAAAAAAAAACTCAATTTATCAATCAATATTAAACAATTGTTTATTGTAGCTGTTAATAATTGCAAGATTTTATTTTTTTCTGATTATTATTATTATTATTATATATTTATTTAATTATTTTTTTCTGATTGAGGGCGAGCCTTGGCGCAACGGTAAAAATGTTGTTGTCGTGTAACTAGAGGTCACGAGTTCGAGTCTTAGGAGCGGCCTCTTGCCAATTAAATTGGCAAGGGAAGGCTTGCCCCCAATACACCCTTGTGGTGGGACTCCTCCCCGGACCCTAGCTCAGCAGGGACGCGTAATGCGACCGGGCCATTTTTTTTTTTTTTTTAGTGTGAATTGAGATAGATTGCTAAAAGAAATAATGTATTTATTTTGGAATGTAGTAGGAGGGAGATTCTACGAATCAAAATGTTTTCTAGTGAAAGGAATGTAGAGCCAAGCGACATATGAGTAATGAGACAATATGCCTATATCACGTGAT
The DNA here is from genome assembly GCF_963576675.1 of Euphorbia lathyris. Lineage (NCBI taxonomy): Eukaryota > Viridiplantae > Streptophyta > Magnoliopsida > Malpighiales > Euphorbiaceae > Euphorbia > Euphorbia lathyris. Next base: position 27,257,947 of record NC_088917.1, on the reverse strand, counting down.
TCATTATTTCTTTTCTTTCTGCTCTGATTTTTCACCTTATTCTGTCATATTATCATTTTTCAAATTTTATACATAATATCTAAATTATAAACTTGAGGATTCAAATGTCATCAAATATTTATTTTAAATCTAAAGGAGCAATTAAATTAAAGATGCATATTCCATGTATTTTTAAATTGTAATTTTTTACTTTTTACTTTTTTATAAATAAAATATTTACCTTTCTTCTTAAAAAATACTAATAAATTGTAGTAGCTTAACCAACAAAAAAAAATTAATAATCTTTTTTTTATAAGAAATATCTAACCAGCTTTTGGATAGTTCATTATAAAATATAAGTCGTTTTAATAACCAATGCCAGATCAAGAGAGACAGTTGTCTCCTTAGGATCTGTTTGGATAAAGGTTTTATAATGTTCATTAAAGAGAGGGAAGGCCCTGCTCCCGTGGTTTCACTGTTAAAACTGATTATTTTATTCTTGGTTTGTAAGTGTATCCACCACCGACAACAGTGGCTATTCACTTTCGCAGATGGTTTGCACCTCTATGGGTGGGACTGCTGGCCACATAAATTCTTTCCATTTCCAAAGGCGATGATCGAACCCTGAACCTTTGGTTAAGGGAGGAGGAGCCTTTACCACTCAACCACAATCCCGTGATTTTTTATTAATTCTTTTTAATGTGTCTAGAATTATAATAAATGGTTTTAAAAGAATTAAATTTAAACATTATATATAAATAAGACATTTGAGTTAACTTGTTTAAAAACATACGCAATAAAATGGAAATATTTAGTAATCAGGATACGTGGAATAGTGAACTGGCTCTCTCCGGGTTAGGTTCCCGCGTTCTGCGATGATCGTCCCTGCGCGGGGAGCGGTCCCTGAATATACTCCAATGATCAAGACAGTTAGTAGCTCAAGGAAAAATATTCTTGTTATTAAAGTAGAGTTTGGAGATAATGTTACCCACCCCTTGTTTAGGTTGTGTCTCCCTTATTTATATTGATCCTTCTTGGGCCTTGCTGGGCTTATGGGCCAGCTAGTCCCCCCCCCTCTCGGTCAGGTGTACCGAGTATTGCATGCGAGGTGTAGTCGGGGAGCTCACAGCGTTATCACTTCCGTATTGAGCAACGGGAAGCACAAAAAAAGGTTTCTCGCGTCGGGGTGGTTGACGTGACCTTTTCTATTGCCGCATGCGCTCCTTGTTTTAACGCGAAAAGTAATTGCCCCTTCATTAATGCTTCTGCACGCGCCGTAAAGCATCGTTCGATACCGTGTCCTGTCGGCGCCTCCGCTCTAGTTATAAATAGTGGAAAAAAGGTCCTAAACTTTCTTTGCAAAGACTCATCTGGTGTGTACTTCTTGCCCATCTCGTTCCTTGGACTCCTTGTTTCGTTGCCAGCATTGTAACCTGCTCTCCGCTTTTTACTAGAATTTTTCGAACGTCGGGCTTGCCTGTTCGTGACGCTCGTTGGAGGGTGGTTTGTTCCTGTGGTCGAGACGCCGTGTGAGGTCAGTCTTGCCTCTTCCTCATCTTTTCTGCTTCGTTATTTAATTTGTTTATCTTGGGAGGGATAGTATGTCAGAGGGTTCTTCGCGGGGAGCCCTAAAACGACTGCCGCTAGTGACACCGGGCGACTTTACACTTCGTGAAGCTTCCCGAAAACGATCTGTAAAGCGAAAAAGGCGAGTAGGGATGGCAGAGGAGGGTGGTATTTCTGCTGGAAAGAAAAGGAAAACCGTCATGGTACGCGCGCCGCCCAGCATTGAGCGCCCGCCTGGAGGGGCCGCCGCCGGTGTCCTTGAAGTAGTTGTGGTTGTACTAAAGGGAGTGATTACCAAAGAGCGACCTTTGGCTTTGATCTACGAAGAAATGCGTGAAAAGGTATGGACGCGGTCGGCGGGTGTGACGAGTGTGGATGGGAAACGCTTTGAGGGGAGGCACCGCCCGAAGAGACCAGAATCTTTTTCGGTGGACGATGCCTATAGCATTATTGTATCCGCAGACTTGGCCGCTATCTCTGCCGTGTACCGATTAGGGCAGCCTTATGAGTTGGTGGCGCTGGAGGAAGATGATCGTGCTCATCATGTGGGCGGGGCAAACGAGCTGGTTGTATATGAGGAGCAGTTGGAGTCAGGGATGCGGCTACCTCAGCTTCCTTTCTTTGTGGAGGTATTAAAAGAGTATGGCATGTGTCCTGGTCAAATTCATCCGAACGGGTGGAGGATGATGGTGGCGTTTTATTCTTTGTGCCGGTCGACTGGATATCGAGCTACCGGGCTGGTGTTTTGTGAATTCTTTCGGCCGAATAAGGGACCCCGCTCCCAACACGTGACCTTCTCTCATCAGAAATTTAAGGTACTTGGTGGCCTGAAGGATAAGATCCCCGAGTTTAGGCATCAGTACTTTCTAGTTCGGAAACTGGATGGCGACTTCCCTTTCCGCGTGACATGGAATGAGGATCCCATGGATTTGGGTAGGTGGTTAAAAATGCGACCAATGTTGCCATCGGAGGAGCATCTCATAAAGTATGTAAAGGGGTTGCCGACAGATGAAGAAAGTAAGAAGGATGTGGATGAGCTCGTGGGACATTTTCTGGCCGCTGGATATTATATCTGGAAACAATGGCGAATGGCCCAGCTGGCTAGCTGGTCGCAGGCGGACTTCGAAAAATAGAAACGCGGGTATAACTTTTCGGACGGAGAGCTAGCGGAGTTGGAGGCGATAACCGTAAACATTGCTATCGCAGGTGAGGGGTCTGGGTTGTAAGTTTCATTCCGTAGTTCTAACGTGTTTTGCTTGAAATATATATTGACTATGATGTTACCGATGCAGGTCCAGGTAATCCTCGCGTTAGCATGGATTTTGATCCGAACGAGTTTAGTGTTGGCCTTGAGACTGCGGAGGAAGCCTTCGCTATTCCATCCGGATCCTTGGCCTCCTTCTCTTCGCTTGAAGATGCGAACCAAGTGGTGCAGAGCATGGGGGGCGTGCTAGCCCTGCACGATGATACTGATGTTACTGGCGACCTACCGCAAGGGATGCCTGTGGTAGGGAGTGAGGCAAAAGAAGCTACGGAGGTGACCGCTGCTGAAAAGGAACAAAGCGAGCAGCAGATGCAAGAACCCCTTACCCGAAAACGTAAGAAAGACAAAGGTAAGTCTGTTGTTGGGATTGAAAAAGAAAAGGTGCGTGCTGGAGATGATGCCGTCGGGGGGTATGAAGGCTCTAAACGAGCGTGTACTGATGGTGGAAACGAGCTTGAGGCAGGGATAGTGGATCGGTTAGGCGATCACCCTGAGATGATGAAAAGAATGGATGCCAAGATTGCTAAATTCTAGGAATATGTGATGGGCTTGTCGGTGCACTTCGATATGATGACGTCCGACCTTGCGAGGGCGATGGCTCGCGTCGCTAACGTGCCCGGAGAAGTGATGCGAATGGACGGTGTGTCCAAGATGAACCTTGGTGTGGAGACTCTATCGGCGCTTGGTGTGGTAAGCTCTTCTAACCTTTTCGCCTAGATTCATTCCTAACAACTGTGTCCTGAATTGCCCAAATTTTATGCAGGCCGTTCAAAATGCTAACAAGGTGTTCGATATGTGTGTGAACGATGAAAATCTCTTTCGCGATATGGAGCAAGGTCTGCGGAACTCGGTGAAGGACTTGGAAACGGTGAATGGAAAAATAGCCGCCGCTGGGGAGCTGTTGGAGCGCCGGGAGGGCGAGATTGTTGTGCTGACCGAGAAGCTAAAAGTGGAGACGGGGTGCCGACTGGAGCTGTCGAAAAAGTTGGCACGTGACGTCGAGGAACTTCGTTCCTACAAAGTTTTGTTCAAAGCGGCCATACTATGGGTCCGCCGAGTGAAGGAAGAGGTGGATGAGAGGGTGAGGCGAGCAACTGCGTTATCTGCTGAGAACGAAAAGCTTAGGCAGGATCTTGAGGTAGCTCGGAAAGAGGCTAGGGAGTTACGGGCCCTCGCGGGAGATCGCGAGGAGAAACTGATTAAGATAGACCGGATGATGCTCATCACTGCTGCCCATGCTGCCGGGTATGAAGTTCCTCCGGAGGTCATATTTTCTTTGAATGTCTATGACAAGGCTGCCCAGGCGAAGGCCGTAGAGTTCTGTGGTTGTAGACACCGAGTCGGAGGACCTGTGACAAAAACCTGTAACAAGACGGTTGAAGCGGTTGGTTCCGGGAGTTTTAAAGCAAAAAAATATAATAAAAAAACGGGAGGTCAGTAGGAGTTGCAATCGTCGAGTGGACGGCTCGCGAGTGCTCAGCGACGTGGTGCGAGCGCCTAGCGGCAGTCGGCGCGCGCCCGACGACAGTTGGACACGCGCCCGACAGCGCAGGGCGCACGCCCGACGGCCGCTAGGCGCGCACGCCTGAGCGCGGGACGCACGCCCGGCAGCCTCGGGGCGACGCCCAACGACGTTGGGCGAACGCCCAACGCTTGTTGGGCGAGCGCCCAACAGAAGTTGGGCGTCCGCCCAACTAGTGTTGGGCGATCGCCCAACCTCCTTTGGGCGACGCCCAATTTTAATCGGGCGTCGCCCAAAGTTTCTGGGGATCCTCGCCTATATAAGGCACGGATCCCCATGCATTTAAGGAGAGGGGATTTTGGAGAGCTTTCTCACTCTGGACATTTTTAGAGAGAGAAAGTGAATTTTTTTGAGGAAAATATTTTTTTTCTGAAAAAGTCCGAATTTCCTAAAATTTAAATTTTTACTAAAAAACCCGAAAAACACAAAAAAGGCAACTCGTGGAATCAACCGACTTCAGCCGTCAAATACCGATCTTGAGGTATTATCCGAGGACTAGACTCGTTTTATTTATTTCATTTATTTATTTATTTATTTTATTTTCTTATTTTATTTTTTTAGGATATAGTTTTTATTTATTTAGTTATTTATTTATCACGTCTTATTTAATTTCCCGTATTTATTTATTTATTTGTCTCGTATTAAATAAACGTTCGTTTTTGTTTTGAAATAAAAAACCTCGTTTTAATATCCCAATACGAACCGTGATCCGATTCAAAGGTAGTTCGGGATTAAAAAACGTTGTAATTATAAGTTTTGAAAATATTTCTAAATAACGTTTTAAAATAAAACATCGTTTTAGGATTCTCCGTTATAGACTATGATCCTATTTTGGTAGTTCGGAGACCCGAAATGATAGAATAGATCTAATCTAAAGCTTTTGAATAAATCTGAAAACTGCTGGATTAATTCTGTAATTTTCCGTTTTCTGTCACTAAAGGCTTCTTACCGACGGATGTTCCGTCGGTAAAGCTGCTGAAATGTAAAAAATGCTGTTTTGGTCCCTCTTTCTCAACTTTTAGACTTTTAGTCCTTTCTATACATATGTATAATTATGTAATATATGTATTCAAGCTATTTTTAAATATTTTGTATATATTTAATTAATGTGTTTTGATATTATTTTTCTTTAATTTGATTTAATAAAGTTATATGTATATATATAGATTTTCTTTTAAATTCATTTAAACTATACATACTTGCCATTTTGGGGTTATTAGGGGTTATTTTCTATATATACTTATCATAATAATTTTTGGGCTAAAAGTTAGTTTCTTATCATTTGTGAATGTTATTGTCATTTTTATCTATTAATTATAGTTTTCATTATTTACCTTTTCTTTTAAATGTATATGTATAATTATCATTTCTATCAAAATATATATATATATATAAGTATATCTTTCTTCTTTTCCTTTCGAATTTCCTATATATATATATATATATGCTTGGGAAAATGTTTTGGTTAGGTGAATTTGAACTTAATTTGTTAATTGTTGTCATTGTGTTCAAATGGAGGCTAATTGAGTGAAAAAGGGGAAATAAGCCACCAAAAAGAATTTAATTTGTTTATTTAAACTAAGAGGTTTTTTAGAGGTTTCAAATGTAAATAAAAGATTTTAATTTTCTACCACTTTCAATTGATTTCCAAAATATCGTGTTTTAAAACCTTAATTCGTTCCAATGACGGATTAAGCGAATCTTGTAATTAAAATCGTTTTCTATTTGTAAATAATAGAGTTTTGAATTGTTTTCTTGTTTAAATGATTTTGTACAAAATAAATTGACTTGTATGCTTAATCACGTTTTTAGATTAAAATTGTTTGCTCAACGTTTTCAAACGCTCGAGTCGTTCCAACGGCGATTCGAGTGAACATCATTAACGGGGTTTTGAAACGTACCTAAATCGTTCCAATGGTGATTAAGGTACGAACCGTGTAAATAAACTCATTTTTGGGAGTGAGATTAGCGTAGATGTAACATACGATATAAATCATAAAATCACACTGTGAATAAATTAATTCTTTCCTCTCCCCCTCTCTCTCCTATGCATTCTAAATTTATGCAAAATGGGTGATTCTTTACTAAAATGGCTTTTAATGACATGCTCAAAACGGTTTTTAAAGCGAGAAAGAAAAGGTTTGAAATGAATTTTAAACTTAAAGAAATATGTGATTAGTCCGTTATCGCCTAACACGCTGAGTAGGAGGCCGGTGGTTCATAACCGGGCGATGTCGGGGTGCCTAGTAGCTTTTCTCCGGAAAGAAGCTAGCCTTCTCGGCTCGTACCTAAGTTTCCCGAACCCTCACCGGTCTCCCGCAAGGGATCGGTGTTCATTTTCCCATTCGTGGGTGGCGACTCTTCCATACTCCGAGCTCCGGTCCTGCCGAGCAGCTTGATTCCACGATTGGTTGCTTTCGGCGCCAATCACCGCTTACGTCGCCATGAGGTGTCCACCCCCCCGGTCCGCCCGAGCGAGGCCGTTCGGCACCTTGTCTAACAAGTGGCGACTCCGCTGGGGAAACGAGAAATTTGATTCCGGAAGGCGTGTATTAAGCCCTTAACGGGGACAGATCGTATTATTTCTTTTCGTATGCATTCATAAGCATTATTGCAAACCTTTTGGGTAATTCCCGCGAAACCTCTAGCGAGAGTCCATTCGTCGCTCGAAAGAGGCTAGTGTAAGTTCCCCCTTATAGTAAGGTGCCAAAGGGTCCCCATCCATTCGTTAGGGGCGAATTTGTGCGGTCCTGTGAGGTCCCGCGATCAGCCGTGTCAGCATATAGTAGCCTTAGAAGTTGTCATAGGATTACCCGTTACCATTTTTGATGTCATGAATGAATCAGTTCGTGTTTTCAAATTGCCATGATACGTGTCTAATCCTAAAATATGTAAAGAAAATGAAACGATACGTTAATATATACTCTTAAACCGATGTACAAACTACCCCAAAACATCGAAACGATTCGAACTAAAGATGACTTACTCATCTCGTATGAATGAACTTGTGCGACCCGCCTGGTCCCTTTCCATGTCCCGAAGAAGGCACATGTTCAGGAAATGCGTTGTGACGTAAGCACGTATTAGTTCAAGTCGGTTTGGTATTAAGGATAGTTATATCTCGATTCAAAAGACTATATTAACAGTAGCCGTTATTCACATTCTTTAAATAGGTTGGGATAAAACGAGATTATGACAAAACGAAAACAAAGAACATTTCTATTTCGAACGACCCCGTTGTAACGTAAATAGTTTCGCAAACGTGGCCCGTCCCTTCCGAATAAAAGACGAGCTCTTACGTTATGCCTTGTGTCGTTCTTAAGAGAAATGGACGTGTCCGCAAAAGTGACTAAGAAAATAAAAGAAAAGCAAAAATAAACAAACGACCAAAGTCATTCTGTATCTACGATGTATATCCATCCCGAGGGTAGTTAAAGAAAATGAACCAATGTCGTTAAATATGTGCCTCGAGCCGGTATGTACGCCGTTTAAAATCATAAAGCCGAATTAAGCTAAACTGCATAATTGCGCCATATGGATGAGACTGTGGGTTTGACTAATGGCTCGATCATTTCGACCGTTACCAAAACTACAAGAAGTATGGCCCGATCTGCGTGTTTGCTTGACTCGTGCCTAAATGAAAAAGAACGGTGATATCCCTGCTTCGAATAAGCATGCGATTCAACGAAACGTTGATTTTCTATAACCACACTAGGGTGATATATCACGTAGATTGGAAGAAATGAGGAGTTGTTAATAGCCAAAAGATTACTGTGCGCTCAAATAAGACTCGCCGTCTTTTCATATAGCCAAAACGAGCAAACGGATTCTTGACGCTAAAAACAAACATGTTATGCGATGAGTCTGTTCCCTAAAAAATAAAAAGTGATTTCATCACTAAATAAACACGTGGTTACGTCTCTCGATAGATCCAAAAGATCCCGTCGTAATCCAAAAATCGAGACATGAACCCACGCGGACAAAAGGGAACGAGTCATTGTCAATAACGAACGATTGAACCAGAGGAATAACTCGTACCACGTCTAAAATCCGAGATGCGTTCAAAGGGTGTCAAAACCAGAACTGATGCATCTCATGAAATAACAAAAGACGAGTTATTCAAAAGGCAATCCAATCGACGGCATCACGCGTCCCCTGGACCGCAATGTGAGCCCATGCCAAAATCCTAGGAAAGAGACTTGGACCAACGAGTGTGTGGAGGAATAAGGATGGAAGAGAGATGGCGTGATAATTGTGATTGATATCTAACATTTTCTTTCTCTTGTTGCGATCTAATTACGCGTTATGTACGATTTTTGCTAACTAGTTTGTTTGTATAGATTTATATCTTGTTGTACATCAGTCGAGTCAGATTTAAGTTATAATGCATTCTATGCTTAACGAATCATTGCAGCCATACCATATAGAGCGTTGCATGCTAACCAAATTGCGTGCAGCCATTCTAGGTTTCGTAGACTTAGGACGTGTTTATTAGGAATGTGAGAAAGAGTCGACCCCAGTGTCGCGTGTCATTCAGGAGGCATACCAGTTATGTCATGACGTATCCCATACGTCTTTGCCTGGTCATACCTATGTGTTGGGACGCATCCTATGCATCCTTGGCATGTCTCGTGCGTCTTCACCGTGTCATTTGTATGCTAGCTAGGAGGCATGTCCATTATGTCGTGATGTATCCTATGCGTCTTCGCCTTAGCATACTGTGCATATGATAGCGTACCTCGTACATTTTTCTAGTATCGTAGGCACTAGTTAGAAGGTACAACCCTTATGTCATGGCGTATCCCATACGCCTTAGTTTTGGCATAATCCGTATGTCGTGGCATCTCCAATATGTCCTTACCCTGTCAAGAGGCATACTGTTCTCTCGTGATGTATCCCCTATGTCCTTGCTGCGTCGTGTCATCATGCATCCACCCGTCAGGAGTCCCACCGGTCATGTGGTGACGTATTCCTTGCGTCTTTACTTGGTCGTACCCCGTAGGACGTAACGCACCCCATGCATCTTCCGTTAATCATTCAGACACCGATCAAGAGGCGTACCTGTTATGTCGTGACGTATCCCATATGTCTTTTCCCTGTTGTGCCTCGTATGTGGTGACCCATTCCTTATGTCTCTACCATGTCGTTACACATCGGTCAGAAGGTGTACTATGTGGGTCATAACGCATCTTGTACATCTTCGCCTCGTCCCTTACGCCAAGCGAGGGGCATGGGCTTCATACCCCGTATATCATGCTGTATCATGTGCTTTTTCACCATGTTATATACGTTAGACAAGAGGCATACCATTTGGGTTGCGACGTATCCCATACGTCCTTGTCTTGTCCCGCCTTCCATATCATGAAGTGTCCCAGGCGTTTCTATCACATCAGCTATACACTAGTCAAGATGTGTACCCGATGCGCCGCCATGCATTGTGTACATCCGGGAATTGTCAAGGTCGTACGTCACGATAGGTCATATATGCGCCTTCCATATCAGGTACACTAGTCTAGAGCCATACCCCATATGTCATAACCTGAGTTCTCGCCTTGCTAGGTGCCTAACAGAAGACATACCCCGTATATCACAATGCAGCTCGCACGTCTTTACCATGTCTCGCATACCCGTCAAGTGGCCTACCTTTAGACCCTGAGGTGTTCCCTACGTCTTCGCCATGTTATACTTTATGCGGGATACGTCGCACATATCTTTATCGTCTTGTTCATACCATTAGGGGGTGTACCGCATGCATTGTGACGTGTCACATGCATCTTCGCCATCGTGTTTAAGTCATCCGGAGACATATCCCATGTGTCGCGACATACCCCGCATTCCTCTATCATGGTTAGGCTTGTTTGGTGGTCATACCCCGCTTATCCTGACATTTGCATCGTGGGGCAGGTCTCGTATACTGTCCGCGCGATCAACTCAAGACATACTAAGTGTGTCGCCACGTCAACGACAACATATCAGTAGTTCAAATAAAAAAACATTATCACGGCGTCGGTTCCCCCGAGACTCGAATTAACCATTCGTCACGTGTCTCATACACGTCCTATTTACGCTTCAAGACATACCGTGTATGTCGCTACGCCCTAGCCAACACATCTCAAGATTATGACTGGTACCTTGATCTCAAATAGAACCATAATCTCACGGGTCGTCGTCACCTCCCTTCGTATCTCAAGACATACCCACGTATGTCACCGTGCTATACACAATGCCCATGTGATTCCAAATTACGTTGTTATATTATCCGGACCTCTCATTTTGTAAGTCGTCATCATGATCTTCGTACACTGAGACATGCCACGCATGTTGGCACACCGTGCACCTACACTCCAAAGTTACGTTATTGCACGATCGGTACCTTAGGGTCGAGTCAACTATTTCACACGAATCTCACTTACCTATCGTCATTCGCATCTGGGGATGTAGTCCATACATAGCACCTCCGCATTTCAGAGTTGCGAGCAATACCCTGAGCCCCAAAATGATCCCTTAACTCATGTGTTGTCCGCACCTCCCATTTGTACCTTTAGGTGTGCCACGGGGTCGTCATGGTGCCCCCTCGTATTTACATCATCCCACTGTCCGGACCCCAGGTTCACGTTGACCCTCGGACGAACGTGTCATACAAAGTCATCGCGTCACATCCGCACTTTGACTGGCGCCTTATGTGTCGCCTCGTCACATCTAATAAATCGGTGCATCATGGTACTAACCTCTTGGCTAGTAGGTCATCGTCACACCCCATTGGCACCCTCAGTCATACCTTGTATATCGACACATCATTGTACTAAGGTAACCCACACATCCTTGACCTTCTTAAGACACCCCGTCGCATCTTCAAAACGGCCGAACCAATATGAGATATACCAGGTATGTCGCCATATATCGTAGTGCGTTAGTATTCCAAATATGTGATGCTAGTATTTCGAGTAGGTATCAGCTTTCGGTGCATACCCCGCATCTCACCGCTTGCGCTTCAGTCATACATTGAGCCTTGTCAAAACATACCCCGCGTGTCACCTTGTCGTAGGCAATATTTGTAGTCCGCAAATATGTCATTAGGTTATTCAAGTCTAGACCGACCCTTGATGAGTGTTCCTTACTCACATATCAAAGGTTGAGTCGTTTATACCATCCAGTCAGGGTTAAGCTTGGGGCTCGTACCCCCATACGCGGTTTGGTACATCCCATCCGCATGTCAAAACGTCGAGTTATTCATGACATCGAGTTCAAGATGAATTTGGGGCAAGTATCATATATGTCATCACGTGCATCTCGCCTACATCTCCGATGTCGAGTCATTTGTATCATCAAGTTCGAGTCAAACTTTTATCACGTACCTGTTATATAGAGTGATTCATATCGTCGAGTCCAAGTCATACCATTAGGCACGCACCCTATGGGCCGTCTCAGGCGTCTCGCTCACACCTTGACACACTGAGTCGTTCATGTCGTGAGGCTCCTGTTAAACTTTCGACGTACGCCCCGTAAGTCGTCACTCATGTCTTGAGTACGCCTAAAACAGCGGTTCATTTATAGTGTCCAATCCTCGACACGCTCCCCCTACATCACTGCTACCATTGTCTGTGCGCCCCAAACTTCGAATTTTCTTGTTTACGAGTTTGAGACATATACCATATATGTCGCTATTTGGGTCTCGCTCGTATCAGTAGTATCGAGTTGTTCGTACCGCGTCTAAGTCCAACATCTGGCACTTACCTCGAAGGTCTTGGTTTGCGCCTTCGTTGCTCCTCAAATTGTTTATAGTGATAGGTTCCGGTCAAGCTATTGACGTCTACGCCAGTGCCATTGCTGGTATCTCAAATATCAGTAATGGACCAAATATGTCATAAATATCCACGTAAGATCTTTAGGGACTCTCACAAAACATATAGTCATTTGGTTCGCGCTAGGAAACAAGTTGACCTTTGAGACCTACCAGGTAAGTCGTTGTTTTCGTCTCGTTGGTACCTCGATCGGATTAAGGCACCTCTCATTCTACCAGATGCACCGATGTCCGCAAGTTCATCGAGGTATTTACGTCTCTATCTTGAGTTAATCCTTGGACCGTACCCTGCGTGTCGGTATCGTGTCTAGATGACACCTCCAATGTTGTTAGGAGGTGCCTCTTGAGTCATCTCTGTGCTTCATCTATGCCCAAAGTCGGTCAGATAACACGGGTGTCGTATGTGTATCCTATTCGTGTCTCATACCTAGCATGTCGGATTTCCCCCGCGACGATCGAAATCCCAAAATCAGGCCATCACATTGTTCGTAAGTTGAGTATAAGTCAACCATGGGGGCACGTTGAGTGTGACTCCCATCATGCCTTTTGGCTACCTCTGAAGCACACTATGTATGTCACCGTATTTCCTAAAGGCACCGGGTTTCAAATCACTTTGTCGTGATATTAGGAAGCCAAGTAGGAGTTAATAACTGGCACATACCTCGTGTGTTGACATATGCATCCTATTCGGACCTCGAGTATCGGGTATGCCGCGTTCATTGTCCCGTCAAATAATACCCCTCATTGTAATAGTTGCTTTCCAAGAGAAGCTGACAATTAGTGGCGTACCTCACGTCTCCCTTATGCCTTAACCTGTTTAGGGCACACCCCGTGCGTTACCCCTTTCTACATAGCACACCAAGGTTCCGTTGGTACATCTACTAACCATTGACCCACACCCCATCTGTGGTGGTCACACCCCGCTTGCTTCTAGCTTAGGACACATCCTCTGGGTCGACCGGTTTCAGGAAGCTTGTGTTTCCCAGAAACACGGTTCCTTGCTATCGATATCGATACCAAGTAAACCCTCGACACGGACCTCACATGTCTTCATCATGGTCTATTCGAGTCTCACGTTATCAAAGACATACCATGAACGTCACATCAGCCCATGTAACACCGCGTATCTTCGAAGTACGTCATTACTACCGAGGATGACAATCCCTCACATACACCTCATGCATAGTCGCTTATGTTGTTGGTTTTGGATCGTGAGTCGTGTCGATGTCCCAAGTATGTCATTTCCCCCACTCATGTCGCTACCCCTCCAATGTATCTACACGTCACGGATATCATCGGGGTACACTCTCATCTACCTAGCGTCCTAGGGAATTTTACTTATCATGAGGGTCGTCTCAATCTCACAAGCGTCAGTCGTGTCGAACATCATTCAACATTCTACATCTTGTAAAGCATTATATAGTAAACTTGTAGGGTTCATACTAATGTGTGCATAACAGTTGAAATGATTTCGGGCATCCGCACTTCCAAACAGGTAAGTTAGCACAAATGACCGAAGTGCTGCCGATAGCTCTGGTAAAAGAAGGGGTTTAGCTCTAGTCTGAATCGTGTTTATGTTGTAAAAAATAAAGCGCACACCACGAATCATGCATAGATCATACATCCATCCCTAGGAGGCACAAGTAGATAGCTCTGGCATTCGCATCACACGTGCATCGCATCATCGAAATTCATAATGCCTAAAAAGCTCCACTCACCGATCTTTTCTCTTTCCTTATTAGAAACCCAACTCATGGCCCAGTCCAGCAATTCAAACCACAATCTCGAGAGCCGTGTGCAAGGGGCTTTAGCCAAATACATCTTTTCTGACGAGTTCAAACGTGCTCTTAATGATTCGGAGGCTGCTAGGAATGATGTGGTTGAAAGTTCCCAGGAGATGATAGGAGATTTCAATCTCAGAGCAGAAATCGAGCGAGTTCTTCCCGATGTCCTCGCTTCAGATGAATTCAAGATAGAGCTGAAAAGGTTGGTCCGGAAGGTCATGAGTGAGTCACTGGTTGCTGAGATCCCGAAAGCTGCGGTAGAGAAACCTATGTTCCAGTTCGCGTCACAATCTACCCCACAAAAATTCACTCCACTAAGGGTAGCCTCACACCATGTCCCACGGACACAACAAGACCCACACCATCGGGGACATGAGTTTACCAGGGTTGTTCGCCCTCCATCACCCGCTCAGTATAGAGGGGAGGGAAGGGAGTTCTCCACTTTCACCCAACCCTTATTTGAAGTGTTGGAGGGTCTATGAATGCACGACATACTTCATCCTCTACCAGCCACGGGAGGTCAAACCACTGAGTTAGTCAAACGCAGGGGCTACTGCCACTTCCACCAGAAATATGGTCACGAAACAAGTACTTGCATGAGGTTGAAGCATGAAATCCAAGATCTCATCGAAGCTAGAAAGATAAGTGATCCAGACCCTTCTCAGCAGAGGAAGCCTTCGTCTTGTTCCTTGAACGGTGAAGTCTACAACAGAGCGGGATGAGCTAAAGAAGAAGTTCTTGAGATTGAGGACACTTATGAAGTGGAAGAATCTGAATCTTCCTAAAGTAGCATGAGAGAGAGGATTGCACTTGTAGTCTTTATCCTTGTCTTTTATTTTATCTTCTATTCCACAAGATGTTGTTAACCTCATGTTGAATTCAATGAAATTTCGTTTCTGTAAATTTATCCTAAACATACGTACTTACATTTGATATCTACTCAATTGAGATATTCCCACTTCTATCATGGCACGGACGTAAGCTCTAGAATATAATTATTGCTCAGTACTTAACCACTGAAGAGAGAAAATTAAGAGAGAAAAAAGAAAAGAAACAAAATAAATCATGAAAAGCGATTCCTTGACTCTACGATTCGGGCGTAGACCCATCAAACGAAGGGTTCTCACCGGCTTGTGCCAAAAAGAAGACCGAACGACAATCAACAAAGTCCAAAATGAGAAAAAAAAAGAGAAGGAGGAGCAAGCGACAGGCCCCAGAAACCGTGCTAGCACTAAGGCACCGATAAAAAATTCTCCAAAGGGGACACAAATACATGGGTGCACCACTCAGAACAAGACGGGGGCAACTGGCCTATCAGCGATAAAGGACCCTATTCCAGGATCAACGAAAGGGTTTAGGCCTATGATGACTCAAAGTTAAAAAGGAAAAAAGAAAAAGGATGATGCTAAAAAGGCCCGGGGGCAAAGTCAGCCAATCGGAAGTAAAAGAAAATTATTCAAGTAAAAAGCAGACGTGACTAGCCGAGGAGCGTCAAGGTCACAAGAGCAGTTGACATTGCCCGACTAATGGGTGATCAAATGTACGAGAAAAGCTTACTTTGGCAAAGAAAAATCAAATACGTAGTCAAATGAAGGCAAAGACGGCGACGAAGTTTGGAGCTACGATTAATCTCAAAGGAACCAAGGAATCTTTCTCATCAAATACGCAGTCAAATGAAGACAAAGGCGGCGACGAAGTTTAGAACTACGGAACCAAGGAATCTTTCTCATGAAAATTAAAAAAAAAAGAAAAAAAGAAAGAAAATCCCGATAGGTTGAAAATCCGCAAAGGACGGCCTATGCAACAATAAGGGACACCCCAATAAGCGAAAACCCCATGTGGCGCTTATTTGAAAATTTCGGGGATAAAAGGAGAGAGTTAAAATAACTGAAATGTGAAAACCCGAAAGGGCATGCTTTGGTGACAGTGGTTAATAAACTGAGCAGTAAACAATTCAATGTATCTTTGCGAAGTGCGTTATCTAAGCTAGACGATTGCATTTGCAATAAAAACTCCCGCATCAATAGACACCCCATCTCAACTAAAGTCGCCTCGACACCCATGAACCAATCCAAAATCTATAAAAAGAAAAAAACTAAAAAAAAAAGACTATCCTTCTCTCTCATGCTCCATGAAGTTTTGTTCCTCTGCTCCTCTGTTGTCCTCTCAAGAGTAAAACTTCGACCGAAGTGTCTCTCCTCCATAACTACTCCCGAACGGCAGTATCCCTAGCTTAGTGCACATGAAATCTCACCTCGAGTTGGCAGGGGCATGCGCTCGCATCAACTTCTAATCTACACCAAGACGGTAACTTCAATCGAGGGCACGACCATGCAATCAGACCACTGTCCATCTCACTCTGGAAGTTTCTGCATCAATGAAGGCATCGGACATGAACTCATCGCCAAATGCTCAGCATAGAAGCGGCCCGTAGATATGAACCCCCTGGGCTATCTGGTATCATTTACAATCAAGAAAGAAAAATTGAACAAAAAAGAGTTGGATTGAAAACCTCAAAAGAGGCGATCCAAGCAAAAGGAGAGATAGAGAAAATCTGTGAGATATAGAAAAGATGAATTGAAAACCCCTAGGGGCGGTTCATGCAAAAGGAGAGATAGAGAATATCAGAGAGATCCCGTCGAGCTGAAAACCCGAAAAGGGCGGCTCAAGCAAAAATTAAGGAAGAAACGAATGCATCAATCTTCGGTTAAAGGCGAGAGCTCCTTGGCACAAGCTCATCAACACCAAATCCCCATCCTTACAACCCTCGGTTTCAAACTTATCCTTGCCCTCATCCTTGCACACCTGGGTATGGCCTAAAACATCATTTCTCGATCTTAAGCTACCAAAATCCCCCAACCTATGAAAAGAGAATCCATTCAACCATCTCATCCACACATACATAGTTTGCATACACACATGTCCATACATCCGCATAAAGCAAAACGCATAGGCCACACTTACATACAAACACGCGCACAGCCATGTACATACACACACACATAGGTGGTTACACGCATCCGTAGAGTAGGCTACATCCACCCATCTATATGCATCACTACACCTCATCATTAAGAATAACAAATATCCTCACAAAGGGTATGATTCGCTCGCTCTATGTGAAAAAAAATCTAGGTTACAGGATAGCGCACCGATCTCCAATCTGCAGTCTGTTTCAGCTGATAGTTAAAATTTTACAGAATAGTGGCGCCAGTCAAAATACAGACAACAGTCAGCAGAAAAATGATTTTTAGTCAAAAGCGTTCCAGACGAAAAGATAAGGACGTTCCTATCAAACAACTCAAATACCCGAGACAATAGCTCCAGTGAAAATACAGACGACAGTGTTTTAGAATTCAGAATTGCTAGAAAGAACCTTTTTGCTTTTGAGCCATCTTACCTACGGTCCACGACCGGGGTTGCTTTTGAGCCGTCTTACCTACGGTCTACGGCCGGGGTTGCTTTTGAGCCATCTTACCTACGGTCCACGACCGGGGTTGCTTTTGAGCCGTCTTACCTACGGTCTACGGCCGGGGTTGCTTTTGAGCCATCTTACCTACGGTCCACGACCGAGGTTGCTTTTGAGCCGTCTTACCTACGGTCCACGACCGAGGTTGCTTTTGAGCCGTCTTACCTACAGTCCACGATCGAGGTTGCTTTTGAGCCATCTTACCTACGGTCCACGACTGATGTTGCTTTTGAGCCATCTTACCTACGGTCCACGACCGAGGTTGCTTTTGAGCCATCTTACCTTTGATCCACGATCAAGGTTGCTTTTGAGCCATCTTACCTACGGTCCACGACCGAGGTAGCTTTTGAGCCATCTTACCTACGGTCCACGACCGAGGTTGCTTTTGAGCCATCTTACCTACGGTCCACGACCGAGGTAGCTTTTGAGCCATCTTACCTACGGTCCACGACAGAGGTAGCTTTTGAGCCATCTTACCTTCGGTCCACGACCGAGGTTGCTTTTGAGCCATCCTACCTACGGTCCACGACCGAGGTTGCTTTGGAGCCTTCTTACCTTTGGTCCACGACCGAGGTTGCTTTTAAGTCATTTTTACCCGCGGTCGATTTAGGCTAGGATCCTTAAGAAAAAGTCCGCCGGCCGCCGATTCGAAGGCAAGATAGGAACTTGCGACATGGAGATCATGTATTCTTCCTCCTACTCTATATGTGTCTTTTACTTTAATATATTTACATTGCTTGTGTTGAGTTAGCAAAAAACATTTTCAAAACACACACATCACTGTCAAAATAGGAAAGTAGGGGCAACTGTAGACACCGAGTCGGAGGACCTGTGACGAAAACCTGTAACAAGACGGTTGAAGCGGTTGGTTCCGGGAGTTTTAAAGCAAAAAAATATAATAAAAAAAACGGGAGGTCAGTAGGAGTTGCGATCGTCGAGTGGATGGCTCGCGAGTGCTCAGCGACATGGTGCGAGCGCCTAGCGACAGTCGGCGCGCGCCCGATGACAGTTGGACGCGCGCCCGACAGCGCAGGGCGCACGCCCGACGGCCGCTGGGCGCGCACGCCCGGCAGCCTCGGGGCGAGCGCCCAACGATGTTGGGCGAACACCCAATGCTTGTTGGGCGAGCGCCCAACATCTGTTGGGCGCGCGCCCAACAAAGTTGGGGGTCTGCCCAACCAAGTTGGGCGTCCGCCCAACGCAAGTTGGGCGTCCGCCCAACTAGTGTTGGGCGATCGCCCAACCTCCTTTGGGCGACGTCCAATTTTAATCGGACGTCGCCCAAAGTTTCCGGGGATCCTCGCCTATATAAGGCACGGATCCCCATGCATTTAAGGAGAGGGGATTTTGGAGAGCTTTCTCACTCTAGACATTTTCAGAGAGAGAAAGTGAATTTTTTTTAGGAAAATATTTTTTTTCTCAAAAAGTCCGAATTTCCTAAAAGTTAAATTTTTACTAAAAAAACCCGAAAAACACAAAAAAGGCAACTCGTGGAATCAACCGACTTCAGCCGTCAAATACCGATCTTGAAGTATTATCCGAGGACTAGACTCGTTTTATTTATTTCATTTATTTATTCATTTATTTTATTTTCTTATTTTATTTTTTTAGGATATAGTTTTTATTTATTTAGTTATTTATTTATCACGTCTTATTTAATTTTCCGTATTTATTTATTTATTTGTCTCGTATTAAATAAACGTTCGTTTTTGTTTTGAAATAAAAAACCTCGTTTTAATATCCCAATACGAACCGTGATCCGATTCAAAGGTAGTTCGGGATTAAAAAACGTTGTAATTATAAGTTTTGAAAATATTTCTAAATAACGTTTTAAAATAAAACATCGTTTTAGGATTCTCCGTTATAGACTATGATCCAATTTTGGTAGTTCGGAGACCCGAAATGATAGAATAGATCTAATCTAAAGCTTTTGAATAAATCTGGAAACTGCTGGATTAATTCTGTAATTTTCCGTTTTCTGTCACTAAAGGCTGTTTACCGACGGATGTTCCGTCGGTAAAGCTGCTGAAATGTAAAAAATGCTGTTTTGGTCCCTCTTTCTCAACTTTTAGACTTTTGGTCCTTTCTATACATATGTATAATTATGTAATATATGTATTCAAGCTATTTTTAAATATTTTGTATATATTTAATTAATGTGTTTTGATATTATTTTTCTTTAATTTGATTTAATAAAGTTATATGTATATATATAGATTTTCTTTTAAATTCATTTAAACTATACATACTTGCCATTTTGGGGTTATTAGGGGTTATTTTCTATATATACTTATCATAATAATTTTTGGACTAAAAGTTAGTTTCTTATCATTTGTGAATGTTATTGTCATTTTTATCTATTAATTATAGTTTTCATTATTTACCTTTTCTTTTAAATGTATATGTATAATTATCATTTCTATCAATATATATATATAAGTATATCTTTCTTCTTTTTCTTTGGAATTTCCTATATATGTATATGCTTGGGAAAATGTTTTGGTTAGGTGAATTTGAACTTAATTTGTTAATTGTTGTCATTGTGTTCAAATGGAGGCTAATTGAGTGAAAAAGGGGAAATAAGCCACCAAAAAGTATTTAATTTGTTTATTTAAACTAAGAGGTTTTTTAGAGGTTTCAAATGTAAATAAAAGATTTTAATTTTCTACCACTTTCAATTGATTTCCAAAATATCGTGTTTTAAAACCTTAATTCGTTCCAATGGCGGATTAAGCGAATCTTGTAAGTAAAATCATTTTCTATTTGTAAATAATAGAGTTTTGAATTGTTTTCTTGTTTAAATGATTTTGTACAAAATAAATTGACTTGTATGCTTAATCACGTTTTTAGATTAAAATTGTTTGCTCAACGTTTTCAAACGCTTGAGTCATTCCAACGGCGATTCAAGTGAACATCATTAACGGAGTTTTGAAACGTACCTAAATCGTTCCAACGGTGATTAAGGTACGAACCGTGTAAATAAACTCGTTTTTGGGAGTGAGATTAGCGTAGATGTAACATACGATATAAATCATAAAATCACACTGTGAATAAATTAATTCTTTCCTCTCCCCCTCTCTCTCTCCTATGCATTCTAAATTTATGCAAAATGGGTGATTCTTTACTAAAATGGCTTTTAATGACATGCTCAAAACGGTTTTCAAAGCGAGAAAGAAAAGGTTTCAAATGAATTTTAAACTTAAAGAAATATGCGATTAGTCCGTTATCGCCTAACACGCTGAGTAGGAGGCCGGTGGTTCATAACCGGGCGATGTCGGGGTGCCTAGTAGCCTTTCTCCGGAAAGGAGCTAGCCTTCTCGGCTCGTACCTAAGTTTCCCGAACCCTCACCGGTCTCCCGCAAGGGATCGGTGTTCATTTTCCCATTCGTGGGTGGCGACTCTTCCATACTCCGAGCTCCGGTCCTGCCGAGTAGCTTGATTCCACGATTGGTTGCTTTCGGCGCCAATCACCGCTTACGTCGCCATAAGGTGTCCACCCCCCGGTCCGCCCGAGCGAGGCCGTTCGGCACCTTGTCTAACAGTGGTCGCTTCAAAAAGAAGTAGTTGGAGATGGAGGTGGCCTGATCCACTTGGTCCCTTGTTTTCAAATATGTAATAATTTTGTTGTACGGTTTGTATCTTGTAGGATCTTTTGACAGTCTATTTTGATCATCATCTTGCACTTTTGATTTGATTTGAGACTTCATGATGTGTTTGTCAAGTCTTTTCCATTCTTACTATAAATAGGAGTCGGTTTTTGCTTGTGTTTCTCGCTCAAATTTCGTTCTTGCTTCTAGTGCTCGTATCTTTAGTTATTTGTTTACGCCTATCTTTGTGATGTCGCTTCGGGATGTGGTGGACTCTGCTAAGGTGCTTGAGGTGCAAAAGTCCATCTCGGTGATGCCTCATCCCTACGTGTATTGTCCTCCAATGGATGATCATGAGCTGGAGAGGAAAGTGCGGTATGCCTCCCCGGTGTGGATGAATCGGGGTTTCTCGCGGAGAAGCCGAAACGGGGAGAGTGAGAGTTCCGCGCCCTATACTGTATCTGCGACGGACTCATGCGATGTGGTTATCAACGCCTTTTCTTCTACTGAGAAGAAAACTTGGTCGCATGATGGGATTGGGTTCTTGAATCCCGACGAGTCAGTGGTACCCCTGACAAATCCTCATCCTGCCTGGGTAAGGAGACTGCTTGCCGATGAACTAGATAGAGTTATGAACCTCCCCCCTGCACTGGAAAATCATCATTCGGGGCGCCATGCTTCATCGAGTCGACCCCATGGGGCGATGTTTGTCGATCCGCTGAAACCTCGTAGTGTGGTTTTCCTTGAATTTTCTAGACAAGGGTTTCTGGGGCCTATTCCAGCCGATCCGGCGCATCGAGTGACGCACGTTGGGAAAGCATGCCTATATCATAGGCAGAATGGGCATAACACCGACGAATGTACTGATTGGCGAGCAGTGCACCCGGCCCTCATGGATGCGGAGGCCATACCGAACCCCGACAGTGTCCGTGCTTCGCTTGAGTGATTATGGTGTGTTTTATCTGTATTTGTAATGGACGTAACTGTGGATCCCTTTATGTGATGAACTCTGATATGTTTGTCGTTTGTCGTCATAATACTTATGTGCTTATGCAGCATTGTTTTGGGCCATTTTTCTCTAAATTGCGTGCGAAAGATTCCTTCTTTAGGGAGCGTTTTAGATGCTCTAGGAGTAACGTTTAGTGTTGCTTAACGGAGAACGAATCGGGATGTGCGCTTGTAAAGAATTGGTAACCATATGGAAGCATTAGTCGAACAAGTGATTGCAAGGTCATTCGAGATGCTCGAATATCCTTTTGAGATTTATCTTAGTGGAGAAAGCATCGTGTTTTTCGCTCGTAAATAATTGGTAACAATATGGGATTGTTTAGGCGATTATGAAGTCATTCGAGGTGCTCGATGAGCCTTTGGATGATATTTTGATGTTTTTTTTAGCGGAGAACGCATCGTGGTATCCGCTTGTAAATAATCGGTAACAATATCGGATTGTTAGGCGATTACGAAGGCAGTCGAGATGCTCGATAAGCCTTTGGATAACATTTTGATGTTTTTATAGCGGATAACGCATTATGGTGTCCGCTGGTAAATAATCGGTAACAATATGGGATTGTTAGGCGAGTACGAAGGCAGTCGAGATGCTCGATAAGCCTTTGGATAACAT
The DNA here is from genome assembly GCF_963576675.1 of Euphorbia lathyris. Taxonomy (NCBI): domain Eukaryota; kingdom Viridiplantae; phylum Streptophyta; class Magnoliopsida; order Malpighiales; family Euphorbiaceae; genus Euphorbia; species Euphorbia lathyris. Next base: position 27,235,354 of record NC_088917.1, on the reverse strand, counting down.
TTTGATGTTTTTGTAGCGGAGAACGCATTGTGGTGTCCGCTTGTAAATAATCGGTAACAATATGGGATTGTTAGGCGATTACGAAGGCAGTCGAGATGCTCGATAAGCCTTTGGATAACATTTTGATGTTTTTTTGTAGCGGAGAACGCATTGTGGTGTCCGCTTGTAAATAATCGGTAACAATATAGGATTGTTAGGCGATTACGAAGGCAGTCGAGATGTTCGATAAATGAAAAGATCTCAAATAAAATACGGGCATTCGATTAATCGGAATTGTGTATACAGGCTACTGATAATATTTCTTCAAAGTTTGGATGTTCCAATTGTTGTCAAACACCAAACCGTCTAATGAGGCGATTTTGTAGGCGCCGTTGTGGAGGACAGTATCGACCTTGTACGGCCCTTCCCATGACTGCCCGAGCTTGCCTTGAGCTAATAGAGATTGGGCGGCAGCGGCGTCTCGGAGCATAAGGTCTCCGACTTGAAAAGTGCGGGGCCGGACTCGTCTATTGTGGTATCGAGCTATGTTTTGCTTATGTGCCATGATGTGAAGCAAGGCATTAAGGCATTCTTCCTCTAAACATTCACTTGCTTTGGCAAGTTCCGCGTTGTTATCAGCTTCTTCGAAGGTGATCTGTCGAGGAGAGCGAAGGGTGACCTCGGACGGCGCCATTGCTTCTGCTCCGTAAGTGAGGAAGAAAGGAGAGCGCCCAGTGCCAGAGTGCGGGGTTGTACGGTACGACCATAGTATCGCTGGGATATGGTCAGGCCATGCTCGACCCTGGTCTGATAAGCGTGCTTTAATTCCTCGCAGAATTGTTCGGTTGCTTACTTCAGTGAGCCCGTTGCTTTGAGGGTGCGCTACGGAGGTGTACCACCCTTTGATACCCCATTCCTTACAAAACTTGCGTAAATTACTGCAGTCGAACTGCCTCCTGTTATCTGTGATGAAAGAGTGAGGGACCCCGAATCGGTATATGACTGCTCGTTTGAGGAAACCGATTACGTTGTCGGCGGTTATTTTTGCGATCGCTTCTGCCTCGATCCATTTGGTGAAATGGTCGACTGCTACCACTATGAAGCGTTTCTGAGCTAAGGCCATTGGAAAAGGGCCGAGTAGATCGACGCCCCATACTGCGAATGGCCAAGGTGTGACAATGCCTTTGAGCGGAGCTGCTGGCGCGTGATGAGTATTGGCGTGTATCTGACATGCCTGACAGCTACGAACCAAATGCATTGCGTCGGAGTCCATGGTCTGCCAATAAAGTCCCTGAAGTTGGGCCTTCTTCGCAATTGCCCGAGCGCCCTGATGGGAGCTGCAAACACCTTGATGAATTTCCTTTAGACAGTGATCCCCTTCCTCTTCGGATATACAGCGCAACCAAGGGTGTATGGAGGATTTTTGGTAGAGGAAACCGTCGTGCATCGCATATCGCCAGGAACGACGAACCACGAGGGATGCCTCCGTCCGATCTTCCGGCAGCGTTCCATCTTGCAGGTACCTGATTATCAGGCTCCTCCACCCGCCCGCTGCTGCGTCCGCTGTGTCGATCTGTAGCGAGCACTCTGTGTGAATGGCTGAGGTAGCAGCGGTTTCTATCAGGGTGTGCGGATCACTGGACTGCTTACTTGCTGCGAGAGCGGCAATGGCATCCGCTTCCTCGTTCTCCTCTCGTGGCACTAGTATGAGGTCAAGGGTTACTCCTTTGTCTTTGAGATCATTGAGCAAGGAGGTGGTGAGGGCCAAATATTGGCACATCGTCGGATCTTTTGCCTTATAGGTACCGCTGATGTGGCTAACGACGAGCTTTGAGTCTGAGTATATCGTCAGATGTCCGTTCACCATTGTTTTGGATAACCGAAGAGCTGCGATCAAGGTCTCATATTCTGCCTGATTGTTCGTGGTCGGCAAATCAAGCCGGACGGCGTACCGTATTCGGAGATTATTGGGTCCCTGAATGGCTACGCCTGCGCCTGCCCGTCCTAGGCCGCAGGACCCATCTACACTCATGGTCCAGACATCGCTGTTGTGAGCTTTTGTTGGTGTGGGGTTACCAGTAGACGATCCGGTGAATTCTACGATGAAATCGGACAGTACCTGAGCTTTGATCGTCGTGCTGGGCTCAAATCGTACGTCAAACTGGGATAGTCGAACTGACCAGTTGGTGATCCGACCGGAGACCTCTGGTTTTTGGACGGCCTTCTTGAGGGGGTAATTGGTCCTGACCACAGCCGTATGTGCTTGGAAGTATGGTCTAAGACGCTCGGATGCTTGAGTTATGGCGAACAGAGCCTTCTCAACCTCGGAGTATCGAATTTCGGCTCCCTTCAGAACCTTGCTCAGAAAGTAAATCGGGTAAAGCTCCGTCCCCTCTTCTTGAGTTAAAACGACTCCTACCGTTTCATCGGTGATGGTGAAGTACAAGTGAATGTCCCGTCCTAGCCTTGGCACCGACAGTAGTGGGGGTGTGGCGAGGAAGATTTTGATGGCGTTGAATGCGGCCTGGCAGTCCGTAGACCATTTGAAGGGATGCTCCTTCTTGATTGCTTTGTAAAAAGGCAAACACCGCTGTGCCGAGCAAGAAATGAACCGTCCCAATGTGATGATCCTTCCGTTGAGCCTTTGAACCCCCTGCAAGTCGCGCGGTGGCTTCATTACCAAGATTACCTCGATCTTCGTGGGGTTGGGCTCGATGCCTTTCTCTGACACCACGCATCCCAAGAATTTACCGCTACGAATTCCGAAGAAACATTTCTCCGGATTTAGCTTGAGGTTGTAGGCTCTGAAAATTTTAAACACTTCCGCCAAGTCACGCGGGTGGTCGCTCTCTTCAGTGCTTAGGACAACCATGTCATTGATGTATACCTGTACCGTCTTATCGATGAGATGGGCGAACATCTTGTTTATTAACCGCTGGTATATGGCTCCCGCATTTTTTAACCCAAAAGGCATGACATTGTAGCAATAAGTGCCTTCATGCGTAATGAAGGAGGTATTCTCGGCATCAGCTGGGTCCAGAGGGATTTGCTGAAAACCCGCGATGGCATCAAACTGAGATAGGATTTTGCGACCAGCTGTTTGGTCGAGGAGCTGATCTATATTAGGCAGCGGGTAAGAATCCTTGGGGCATGCTTTATTAACATTTGTAAAATCTACACACATGCGGTACTTTCCGCTGGCTTTCTTTACAAGTACAATGTTAGAAAGCCAGTCCGGATAGTGGACCTCGCGAATAAATTTTACAGCTAGTAACTTGTCGACCTCTGCCCTTACTGCGGCTTGCTTATCCTTCGCCTGCACTCGCATCTTCTGCTTCAGGGGCTCCATGGAGGGGTCGATGCTCAATCTGTGCACTGCTTGATCGGGTGAGACCCCCGTGATGTCTTCGGTGCACCATGCGATCTGAATGTTCTGATAGGACGGCTTTGATCTCGTCGGCCAAATGGGACGTGAGCTTGGTCCCGATTTTTACTGTCTTGGTGTCCCCGATGACACAGTCACTGACCGGTTCGATTGGTATGGGATTGTAACCCCTCACATCCATCGGACCATCCTCCAGGTAAAGCGTTGTCCGAGGCTGAGTCGCCTCCCACTGCAATCTTTTGGCCAGGATGCGATCTCCTTGGACGGTGATCCTTCCGTGTTGAAGCGGCAAAGTTAAGCATAATCCAAAGATATCAACCGTGGCCTTCAAGCTAGCCAGCAGAGGTCTTCCGATGATGGCATTGTAGGCCAGGGGGATATCGACCACCACCCATTCTGCGGTATCCTCGATCTTCTTGACGCCTTCGGTGAAGATAGTCGATAGTGAGATGACTCCCTTTACCGGGACTTCAATTTCTGACAGGCCAACCAGGGGGAAAGTCCCGGCTCAGAGGGTAGTGTGAGCATTCTTCATTGCGCGAAGCGCCGTTCAGGTGAGCAAGTTCACCGAACTTCCTGTGTCTACTAGCACTCGGTGCGTTTTAAAGCCGGCGATGTTGATGGTGACAACTAGAGCCTCCGAATGACTGGTCCGGAGCGATGGCTGCACCGTCAGGGTCTGATCGATCGCTTTCCTTTTTCGGGAGCTCTCTGGAGGTGCGCAGAGCGCTGGTGCTCCCTCCCTTATGACGTGGATCTCCCCGTGGTACCTCGGTCGTTTTGGCTCATCTGCTCGGCCGGCGTCCCGCTGCTTCAGGCTCTGCTCCCTCTGCCTAACTGCCTTTGGTGGCGCGCCCTGCTCCGTGATCCGCTCAATCTCTTTCTGCAGCTGATAGCAGTTCTCCGTGGAGTGTTCGGAGGATTTGTGATACTTGCAGTATTCTTTCTCGGTACGGGTCTTGCCCTTGTCGGTCGATGGAGTCTGATGTGCGAATCGGCGAGGATGGCTCTGAGCAGCATAATGCACCTCCTTTCCACGGGATCGGTCTCCCCTGCGCTCCAGGTTTGCTCGCTCGGCCCGAGCCGAAAAAGGCATCGGGGCCTCCTTGCGTGCCCGGCCTTCCTCACGCGCTTCTGCGATCGGTCTACCTTTTTCCTGCTTGTGCGTGCCTCCTCTGTCCTTGTCCCTGTCTGACTCTTCGTATCTTGCGGGTCGGTCGCAGTCGTCATACCTTACCGGATGAAGGTTTGTGCCATGGTCATGAGCTCCTCGAAAGATCTTGGCATCTTTCGGAAACATTTCTGCTTTAGAGGCTCGCACGAGGTTCCTTTCGCCAAAGCGTCATGAGCCACCTCGAGGTTGAGGCCTTTAACCTGTGAGGCCATATGGTGAAACCGAGAAATAAAGTTGCACAGCGGTTCAGTTGCTCGCTGCTTGAGCCCGTTGAGGTCCGAGCTGATCTTCCTTACTTTTGCTGCTGCGGCGAAACGGGAGAGGAACAGATCCTTTAGGAGATCGAACAAGTCGATCGACTCTGGAGCAAGTCCTCGATACCATTCTTGCGCACTAGACGAGAGTGTGGTCGAAAAAACCTTGCACATGATGTCCTCGTCTTTTGAGTACAAGTTGATGGTGCTCATGAAAAACGCCACATGGTCGTTCGGGTCTTCGGTCCCCGAATACTGGGATAGTCGAGGAGCTTTCCAGTCCCGTGGGAACCTTGTTTCGATGATTCTTTGCACCAGTGGTGTTTTATTGGAGGTGAGGCTTCCTCCCATGACGCCCCCGAGGGCCCTCTTGTCTAGGAAACGCTGGATCTTCAGTTCCAACATGTCTTCGTTACTCGCGGCTGCTGTCTCGTCGCGTCGCCCACCGCTCTCTCCGACCGTGGTTGCTCCGGAGCCCCTCCCTGCCAAGACCCTGGGTCCCGAGGCTCCATCGGCAGTGCGCCCTCTCTTTGTGTTTCTGCTGCTTCTTTAAGGTATTGCCAGATTTTGGCATTCTCCTCCTGCAAGCTTCTCTGTTGATCTATGATCTTCATCTGAGCCGGCGAATAAATAGCCTGTGTAGTCTGAAAACCTTGTATCGCACTGAGGAGTTGGGTGGTATTGTAAGTTTCTTCTTCTTCAGGGCTCACCTCCTCCATCAGTGGTCCCAGGTTTCTAGGGGAAATTGGAATGGGCGGAACGAAACGCTCGACATTAGTCATGGAGCTAGTCGTTCCTACTTCTGGCGCTTGCGTCGGAGCGGGCTCATTTGGGGTTTGCATTTTGCTTGAGATTCCGAAGTCACTTGAACTCCACGCTCACCGCACTAAATAATCAGGATACGTGGAATAGTGAACTGGCTCTCTCCGGGTTAGGTTCTCGCGTTCTGCGATGATCGTCCCTGCGCGGAGAGCGGTCCCTGAATATACTCCGACGATCAAGACAGTTAGTAGCTCAAGGGAAAATATTCTTGTTATTAAAGTAGAGTTTGGAGATAATGTTACCCGCCCCTTGTTTAGATTGTGTCCCCCTTATTTATATTGATCCTTCTTGAGCCTTGCTGGGCCTATGGGCCAGCTGGGTCCCGTCTGATATTCCGAATCATTTAGTAATTCCTAACAGAAACTTTGGCAAAAAAAAAAAAAAAATGCAGTTGATTGCTTCATTTTGATATCCATCAATGTATTTAGTGATGATTAATGATTTTACTAATAATATTATTATTGATTGGGTTTGAAACATCAAAAGTCTGATATATCTAAGAATGCGTGAATCTCACATATTTTTAAGATATTTTTACACCTCCTTCTGATATTTCAGGATGGACAAGTATGTGGATCCCACAAAATTCAATTCTCCCAGCACTGGATCACTCATTTAAAAATAGGGCAAATTATACCGATCAGCGTTGAACTTTGGTAGTTGAAGTTTATACTTTTTAATATCTGAGATCGCTCCGTTTTAACTAACTCTTCAAAATAACAATTAACGATCTTAAATGAAAATATTTAAAAATTAAAGTTATTCAAAACGATATTTAGCAAAATCATATTTTTTATTTTTCAAAATCATCTTTCTCCCTCTAAAAATTGGTTCTCTATAATCAAACAACACTTAAATGACTTTAAAACAAAAAAAAAAAAAAAAATCAAGAACTAAAGTTCCTTAGAATATCATTTTAATATTGTAGCCATTAAACTTCAATTCTTAATGTCTGATAAATAAAACAAGATAAGATAAATATGAGTATCTTAACACTAAGGGTCCGTTTGTTTTATCTGCTGTTTGCTGTTACTGTTTGCTGTTGCTGTTTGCTGTTTCCTGTTACGGTTTGCTGTTTGCTGTTTGAAAAGGCTGCTGTTCCAAAAAGCAGAGATTCCCTGCTTTTATAAAAAGCTACTTTTCGGCTACAAAAGGCAAACAGGAGGTGTCTAACCAAACACTTTAAACTCTCATTTTCAAAGTGAAAAGGCAAACAGGAGGTCGAAAAGCAGCTACCAAACACTCCCTAAATCTTAAACTTTTCTTATGCATCATCATCTCTTTTTAAACTCCGCTAACTTAGACATAAAAAATATTTGCTAATGATATACTAATATCGCCACCTTTCACCACTTTTAATCCTAGTTGAAATTGATAATTAGGACCACTTTAAAGGTAATTAAGTGGAGTTAATCTTTTGGGACGCATGTTGATTATTGCATAATGACCACATCACACACCACCATCATCATTAATTAGGATAATGGTGTATTTCATTTTCTAAATTACCTCTAACTGTGGGCTGCTCTCTCCATTTCCTAAATATCCCATTTAAAATCAGAATCTGTACTTAGCTTATTAATTACCCTACACCTTTTATGCTGTGAGTCAATGTCACCGTGTGCTTTTTTTTTTTTTTATACGTGGCACTTGCTATTTCACTTTTTTTCTGAGAGAAATTTTACGAGAACATAATAGTTTGTTAAAGTTATTTTTGGAGTAATACTTATAATTAATCAATCGATATAGGAAAAAGAGTTAATACATATATTTATCCTCGTATTTTTTCGAAAAAATACATTTGCCCTTATATCAAAAAAAATTCACAAAACTCTCTCTAAGCTTTCCACGAACCTTCACATATGTCCTAATCTAACGAGGTTGTGATTTGGCACAAACGACGTGCCAGGTATGACGCCACGTCCAGAAAGATCGAGTTCACAAAGTTCAGAACATTTACATCAAATAGCAATCAAAAACTTAGAATAACAAGAAGATAACATGAATCCAAAGTTCAGACATTTAGGATAAAAGCAAAATACAAAAAATGAAACATTCAGAAATCGACAATAACAGAAAATTTAATTTCGACAACACTCAGAACACACATACCCATAAAACACCTACAACAAACCCATACCCATATGTCGAACTTGCATGCTCTAAACCCAGAAATCAACTCCATAGAAAAAAGAGGTTTGAAGACTTACCATTACGCGTTTTTTGTTCTCCACTCGCAATCGATGGATTCTTCACTCCACTTCAGGGCTTAGTGTTACGACGTATTTCATCCTCCCATAAAAATCGAATATCCCTTCCCTCGTTCGAACACAAGTGTTATTAGGGTTTGTTTCTTTGGTTTTGTCAATCTAGAGCAAGAAGAAGGTGACGATCGTTTCTGATTGAGAGGAAGAAGAACACGAAGGGTTTTCTTGTCTGTGTATTTTGAACTCAGGGTCGAAACAAAGAAGGAAGTAGACGAATGGCTTTTTAATTTCACGCTTATATATTAGTTGCCACGTAAGTTTTTTTTAATTAAATAATCATGTAATTAGGGACGTGGCGTCATACGTGGCACGCCGTTTGTGCCAAATCACAACCCCGTTAGATTAGGGCATATGTGAAGGTTCGTGGAAAGCTCAGGGAGAGTTTTGTGAATTTTTTTGATATAAGGGGAAATCTATTTTTCCGAGAAAATACGAGGGCAAATATGTGTATTAAGCCTAGGAAAAATTATAAAACTAGATTAAATGGGAGATCTATTATATATGTAAACCAATTATCCAATACATCATCTATTTAGACTATTTATTTATGACTTTTCCAAAATATCTTTTATATATATAACATTTAGAAATTTTTTACTCTTTCTTCTTTCTTCCGTTTTACTTCGCATTTTTCGCAAAATGCGAAAATAATACTACTTAAGAACATGAAATTTATTTCGCATTTTTCGCAAACTGCGAAGCATGCGAAGATAATACTAGTTCGCAGAATGACTTTTTCTTCACAGTTTTCACAAAATGCGAAGTAAATTTCATATTCTTAAGTAGTATTATCTTCGCAGGCTTCGCAGTTTGCGAAAAATGTGAAGTGGTATATAACATTAAAATCATAACAACAAGAGTGCAATAATAATTTTAACATTAAAATCATACCATTATTAAAATTTACAACAAGATTGCAACAATAATTATAACATTAAATCATAACATTATCAAAATTTACAACAAGATTACAACAATAATTCTAACTCTAAACCCCAGGAATGTGCTTCCAAAATAGAATGATTAGCACAATGTTCTGAAGGCACTCTCTCTCCCTAGTGTGCTTCCTAGGACATTTGGGTAAGAGTGTGCTTCGATAACATTTTGCTAAGAAGTTCAGAAGCAGAAGGAACTAGAACATTGGAGTGCTTCTAGGCTTTACAAAAGCAAAAAAAAAAAAAACGACGACATCATAAAGAATTAATGGCCTTTGGGATGATAATGGTGATTTGTCTTTTCTTTTCAGAAGCAAGAAAAATCATCAGGTTCACCATCTTCATCACGTCTCAATCACCCCTCACTCTAATTGATGCCTTTGTGTTCAAGATAAACGGATCACTGTGATTGATGCTTTTGTATTCAACCTTCACAAAAATTTCAGTGCACAATTCTGACGTGTGAAGTGATGTCTGGACTTTCTACCCAAAATGAGCTAATTCACACGACATGTGGCCTAACCCACACACTGTGTGGCCTAACCACACTCAGTGTGCAGGATCGCTCTTATGACCCTAAAAAGGGTAGGAAGACAAACGACTGCTGAAGTAAACATTGTTAAATGAAATTTAACATCCATAATATATTAAACCTTTAAGTGTAACTAATGATAACAAATTAATTTAATTAGAACAAGAGTTATAGAGGAACTCTAGTATACCTTTCAAAGCAATCCTCAGTGGAGACTTCTGAACTCTGCCTGACACCCTCTCATCATCATCATGGGTTATGGCTGTGTTCCAGCATCTCTACACACCTCTTGGATTCGTCTGAAGGCTAACTATTGTTGCTTTATAACTCTGGATCTTTTTAAACTAATATGCTATACGGAAGTTAAACTTAAGTAGTTAACAACTATGGATGCTAAAAGGGGAAGTTTAGAAAGCCATGGATATAGAGAGAAAGAAAGCTTTTATTGCTCAAAGCAAGTTATATCTCATACATCATATGTCTTCTCCTTATATAGGTAGAAGATCAAAGGTGAAATTACCAAAAAGGAGATTACATCATCACAAAAGTTAAAAGTACAAACTTTTAGGTTACACGTGTCGAATGCTTCTTATTTTGCTCTTCCACCTCAAGCTTTACATCTTGCCACTAATCTCTAATGTTTCCACCTCATGCTTCTTCTTTGGACACATGTCTCTTCATATCTTCATGTCTTGCCACGGGTTGATCTTATTGCCACCTTTTCTTTAGGTATTGACACCTCGTTCTTATATTTCTTATTTTTCTTATCCATTTTTATCTCATTTTCTAAATAAATAGATCCTCCTCTTTTCTTGGATGGGCTTCTTCTTTGGGCCTTATGGAGTCAATATTCATGGGCTCAGGTCTTATGGGCTCAATTCTAATTAAACATGATTTTCTTGGGCCATATATAGATTCATAATGGGCTAATGTATCTGAACTATGTTTATATTTCTTATCCATCAATTTCGTATGCATTTCTATCAAAATTTGTTGACTCGTTTCATCACCCATTTCCATTAAATAGTTGATAGTTATCATTTCTTCAACTTCTCCATGATTCGATCTGGCTATTATAGCCACCTTTTTATTTCTAATATAGTCTTCGAGTCTACATTTGATCGTATGGATTCCATGTGCTCGTTTTTCTCCTAACCAAGATTTAAAATTTTCTAATTTGCATGGAATGTCCCATTGATGGTCGGAATTATCTACATCAATCTTAGTGTTTCTACCGGTCTTAAAAATCTGAGCAATTATTATCGGTTTCCCTTCTAAGTCCATAGCAGCATCAAAAATTTGAACACAAAATATTCCTCTTCCAAATCTTAATCCAAGTTCGTCAATGGATCTGGGTATGATAGATGGGAGTTTTGAAACACTATTAAGGCTCTCATCAGTCATGACTTTGTCCAGAAATCCATATCGAAATAGTTTCTGAACAACATCTGGACTGCAGTCTTCTGAGCATATATACCTAGGGTATTTGGTCATCTTAATGGTTCTATATACGGTTTGACTCTTCTTATATGTAAAAAATTTCATGATATTCTTATATGCTTCTGTCATTTCTGGAGGGAATTGTATAACCTGGGAGGTTGTGATTTCTGATGAGTTCTGATTAATCAGCTTAGAATGGTTCAAGGTGGTGGCTCCTGAGAGTCCACTAGATGAAGTTGGCAGCTCAATTGGCTTCTTATGAAGATCTCCTAACAACTCATAAGATGATCTAGGAGTCATGGTTCGTATATTCTGATTGTTCTGAGACTGGAGTTTCTTGAGTTCTTCCTCAAGGTTGTCCAGAAAGTTCTCATGATTTCTGATCATTGCCAGCATCTGGCGGTTCTGATTTCTGATTTCTGATATTCGCTGGATCATTATCTCCATTCCTGCTCAAAAAATCAGCTAAGATATTTCGTTTTCCAGAGATAGGTTTAACAACAAAATTATAGCAATTGAAAAAACTTTGCCAATGCCTTCTTTTGTTCAATTCTGGTAGGGGATCTATTTTATTTCTGATAAATGCTCCTACTTGTGTATTATCTGTTCTTATGATAAATTCTATGGGTAACAAATGATACCTAAATCCTTTAATTCCATTTTTAACAGCTAGTAATTCTTTTTCATTGATATGATAATTTTTCTCTGAGGGTTTCCAAGTTCCTGATCTATAGCCACATATTAAAGGAGTTTCTTTGTCTATATCTTCTTTTCTATATGCGATGAGTACTGCTCCCCACCCGATATCACTAGCATCTGTATATAATTCTAATTGATCATTATCTTTAGGTAGTCTTAATTTTGGGAGAACTTTTACTGCTTCTTTTATTTTTCTTATAGTATCAGTGTGAGTTGTCGTCCATTCAAATACTTTATGTTTCTTAATTAGCTCTTGCAAGGGTTGTCGTAATTTTGGTAAGTCTTTTATATAATCTGATGCATAATTTATTATTCCTAGAAATTGTTGGACTTCTTTCTTAGTATCTAATTTTTCTTTAAAATTTTCGATTCTAGTTACGATATGATCTTGTAGTTGTAATCCTTCACTATCTATTATATATCCTAAATATTCTATTTTATTTTTAAAGATTTCTGATTTCTTTTCAGATAAAAGGATTCCATGTTGTCGTACTGTTTTTATAAATGCATCTAGGTGCTGTAAATGGTCTGCTATATTATTGCTATAGATTAATATATCATCGACATAAACTACACAGAAGTCATTTAATTTTCTAAATATCGTATCCATTCGTCGTTGAAATATCTGGGGTGCATTTTTCAAACCAAAAGGTAACACAATCCATTCATAATGTCCTTGTGGTGCACTAAATGCTGTTAAAGGTCTTGATTCTTTAGTAAGCTTAATTTGCCAAAAGCCACTTTTACAATCAAATTTACTAAACCACTTTTTTCCTGATAATCTATTAATTAAATTTCTCTTATAAGGTAAAAAATATCCATCAAAAATCGTTTTCTTATTTAGTTCTCGATAATCTATTACCATTCTTGCTTTGCCTCTCTTTTGTTCGCTATGTTTTCTTACTAAGAATGCCGGGCTACTATGAGGGCTTTTACTTTCTTGAATTAATTTTAAGTCTAATAATTCTTTTATTTGTATTTCAAATTCCTTTTGATCATCAGGACTATATCTTATTGGTCTAGTGCGAACAACATCATTAGGGTTTATGAGTTCTATCTTAGCATATATCTTTTCTTTTTCCCACAACGTTATAGGGTTTTCTCCAAAGTTGATCTTTAAATGGTCTAAATATTTTTGTTTTAAAAGTTCTAAATTAGTATCTCTGTTTGTTTTGATATTATGTATTGTGAGTGGATATAAAGGTAGGACGCGCTTAAGGATAATCCATTTATTACAAGGAGTTAAAAGACTTATGGTTTCAGGTTTGATTAGCTGGACTTTAAAGAAATCAAGAAAATTATTTCCTAATAATATATGTTGTTTCATATTATTTTCTTGATAAATTATGGGTAATCGAAAGATTGTCTTGTTAAGTATTAATCTCATATTTTCGGCTATAATATCTAATTCTTTCATTTGTTCATTAAATCCTGTAACTCTGACCTTATGTCCTTTAGATCTTTTCCATTTATGGGGAACTAGTACATCTTGCTTCGCTAAACATATATCAGCTCCACTATCTATAAATATGCGGCGTTTTATAATCTTATTAGGTTTATATTCTACCGGTGCTTCTACATATATGGCTACCATTAGTTATTAGTTTCACTATCTTCATATTCTATTGGTTCTAATTCTTCTGAGTTCTCACCTTCTGTTTCAGTAATATAAAATTCATCTTCTTTATGCCATTTATCATCGCTGGCTCTTATTTGTTCTAGACTCATTATAAATTCTGTTGTTCCTATATATTTGACACCTTTTTGTTTTAATTTAGGGCATTTATTAGCATAATGTCCTTTCTCATTACAATTCCAACATTTACATTCTGTAAGTTTAGTATTTTTATCCCTTAGTGGTCTTTCTCGTCTTTTCCTAAATTTTCGTTTATATCTAAATCTGTTCCGATTTTCGGGATTATTTTTATATCGTCTAAATCATTTTCGTCGAAATCGTCCATTATCATACTTGTTAGTATAAGACTTCTTATATGTCGGATTATGTCTATAAGTGCGATTAGGAGTATATCGTCTATATTTTCTCCTAATTTTATCATCACAACCAAAAACTAACCGTTTTTCCGTGAATCCACATATTTCTCGTAACCCGAGTTTCTTATCCTTTTTAACCTTTTGTTGAACTCTATATTCTTCACATTTTCGCATAAGATAAGCTCGTAGTACTCTAATTCTTTCTCCTAATGTATTTTCTTTTGGTTCTAATTGAGTATATTCTTTTGAAACTTCTACGTTGTATGGGTTTGGTAAGTGGTCATAATATAGTTGTTGGTATATCAATCCTTCTTGTGGTAAAAACCTAGCTTCATAAAAGAACTTAGTAAAACTGATAGTATATTCTGGTAATTTACTAATTTTACAACATTTCATGTTATTCAAATTCATTATTATTTCAGCTTTTCTTTCAGCAAATACTGTTTCTCTAGCCACTAACCATCTTTCTCCTAAAAATTCTCTTTTTAATACCATATCGAATAATAATAACATTGATTTCCAATCATGAGCACAAGCTTCTATTTGTGGTCTTAACTGATGAGTTATAGATTCCATCCAAAATCCTACTTTTCCTATCATTGTTTTAGAGATTAGGTCATACATATAATCTAAATTTTCAGTGTGAGATGAATTCATTAAGGCTATGTACATTCCTAAATTCCAATCATTTATTCGTCTACCTGCACACATTATACACATCAGAAAAAACGGTCCACATAAAATGGTATCAGAGCTTTCAAAGGATCTCACAAATAGTTAGAACTTTTTGAAATCACTATGTCATCTTCATATACCAGTATGTTTGCATCACAGCTTAATATTCATAGGAAAGCAGTTGATAAAATTACAAGCGGCATAATTGAATTAGATTTAAGCAATAGTTTAGAAATTTCTATTCTATTAGGCAAATTAATTATATTATTAGAATATTACCAACATCTCCTTAATATAGGAACTAGTGATCTAAATAGGCATATAATGTTAATAAGAAAAGTAGAAATGATTAAATGCCTAATTAATTTCACAATCGTGATTTTTCAGAATTATACACACTAGATAATGGATATACCAGTTGAAAGTCTTAGGATTATTGCTGAAAAACCATTAATTTATAATCAGGATATCAATCAACATATTATAAGTTGTAGAAGAGCATTACAAATTATGGAATTAAAAGATAGACAATTAGAAGTAGCACAAGGTGCTTTAGATGCTAAGCGTATTGAAAAGATAAAATTACAAAAAAGAGTTTTTGACTTAGAAGATGAAGTAAAACGATTAGAAGAAAAACATAGAGAGCAAGAAGAGACAATAGAAATTCAAAAACAAATAATTACTGAAAGTTACAGACATATTCAAGCTTTAATCAATGGAAGAGAATAAAGAAATAACAGAACAAACCCATACAGAAAATACTAATATCTACTATCAAATGGATACTTATGAAGGTGGTATAACTCAAACTTTAAGTTTTAAACCAGATATTTATCAGAAAATACAAGATGAAACTGAAGAGCTATCTGTAAATAAGATATTTAAAACAAAATGGTTTGAGAGAAATAAAAATATACGATATATTGTTCAGAAGCATGAGAATATTATAGATACAACTACTATAAATGGTAGAACAAGGATAAATTTAATAACAAATGACGTAATAAAAAGAGAATTATCCAAATTATCACATAAAAGTCGTTTGTCTTCCTACCTTTTTAGGGTCATAAGAGCGATCCTGCACACATTATACACATCAAAAAAAACGGTCCACATAAAATGGTACATTAGGAGAAAGAATTAGAGTACTACGAGCTTATCTTATGCGAAAATGTGAAGAATATAGAGTTCAACAAAAGGTTAAAAAGGATAAGAAACTCGGGTTACGAGAAATATGTGGATTCACGGAAAAACGGTTAGTTTTTGGTTGTGATGATAAAATTAGGAGAAAATATAGACGATATACTCCTAATCGCACTTATAGACATAATCCGACATATAAGAAGTCTTATACTAACAAGTATGATAATGGACGATTTCGACGAAAATGATTTAGACGATATAAAAATAATCCCGAAAATCGGAACAGATTTAGATATAAACGAAAATTTAGGAAAAGACGAGAAAGACCACTAAGGGATAAAAATACTAAACTTACAGAATGTAAATGTTGGAATTGTAATGAGAAAGGACATTATGCTAATAAATGCCCTAAATTAAAACAAAAAGGTGTCAAATATATAGGAACAACAGAATTTATAATGAGTCTAGAACAAATAAGAGCCAGCGATGATAAATGGCATAAAGAAGATGAATTTTATATTACTGAAACAGAAGGTGAGAACTCAGAAGAATTAGAACCAATAGAATATGAAGATAGTGAAACTAATAACTAATGGTAGCCATATATGTAGAAGCACCGGTAGAATATAAACCTAATAAGATTATAAAACGCCGCATATTTATAGATAGTGGAGCTGATATATGTTTAGCGAAGCAAGATGTACTAGTTCCCCATAAATGGAAAAGATCTAAAGGACATAAGGTCAGAGTTACAGGATTTAATGAACAAATGAAAGAATTAGATATTATAGCCGAAAATATGAGATTAATACTTAACAAGACAATCTTTCGATTACCCATAATTTATCAAGAAAATAATATGAAACAACATATATTATTAGGAAATAATTTTCTTGATTTCTTTAAAGTCCAGCTAATCAAACCTGAAACCATAAGTCTTTTAACTCCTTGTAATAAATGGATTATCCTTAAGCGCGTCCTACCTTTATATCCACTCACAATACATAATATCAAAACAAACAGAGATACTAATTTAGAACTTTTAAAACAAAAATATTTAGACCATTTAAAGATCAACTTTGGAGAAAACCCTATAACGTTGTGGGAAAAAGAAAAGATATATGCTAAGATAGAACTCATAAACCCTAATGATGTTGTTCGCACTAGACCAATAAGATATAGTCCTGATGATCAAAAGGAATTTGAAATACAAATAAAAGAATTATTAGACTTAAAATTAATTCAAGAAAGTAAAAGCCCTCATAGTAGCCCGGCATTCTTAGTAAGAAAACATAGCGAACAAAAGAGAGGCAAAGCAAGAATGGTAATAGATTATCGAGAACTAAATAAGAAAACGATTTTTGATGGATATTTTTTACCTTATAAGAGAAATTTAATTAATAGATTATCAGGAAAAAAGTGGTTTAGTAAATTTGATTGTAAAAGTGGCTTTTGGCAAATTAAGCTTACTAAAGAATCAAGACCTTTAACAGCATTTAGTGCACCACAAGGACATTATGAATGGATTGTGTTACCTTTTGGTTTGAAAAATGCACCCCAGATATTTCAACGACGAATGGATACGATATTTAGAAAATTAAATGACTTCTGTGTAGTTTATGTCGATGATATATTAATCTATAGCAATAATATAGCAGACCATTTACAGCACCTAGATGCATTTATAAAAACAGTACGACAACATGGAATCCTTTTATCTGAAAAGAAATCAGAAATCTTTAAAAATAAAATAGAATATTTAGGATATATAATAGATAGTGAAGGATTACAACTACAAGATCATATCGTAACTAGAATCGAAAATTTTAAAGAAAAATTAGATACTAAGAAAGAAGTCCAACAATTTCTAGGAATAATAAATTATGCATCAGATTATATAAAAGACTTACCAAAATTACGACAACCCTTGCAAGAGCTAATTAAGAAACATAAAGTATTTGAATGGACGACAACTCACACTGATACTATAAGAAAAATAAAAGAAGCAGTAAAAGTTCTCCCAAAATTAAGACTACCTAAAGATAATGATCAATTAGAATTATATACAGATGCTAGTGATATCGGGTGGGGAGCAGTACTCATCGCATATAGAAAAGAAGATATAGACAAAGAAACTCCTTTAATATGTGGCTATAGATCAGGAACTTGGAAACCCTCAGAGAAAAATTATCATATCAATGAAAAAGAATTACTAGCTGTTAAAAATGGAATTAAAGGATTTAGGTATCATTTGTTACCCATAGAATTTATCATAAGAACAGATAATACACAAGTAGGAGCATTTATCAGAAATAAAATAGATCCCCTACCAGAATTGAACAAAAGAAGGCATTGGCAAAGTTTTTTCAATTGCTATAATTTTGTTGTTAAACCTATCTCTGGAAAACGAAATATCTTAGCTGATTTTTTGAGCAGGAATGGAGATAATGATCCAGCGAATATCAGAAATCAGAAATCAGAACCGCCAGATGCTGGCAATGATCAGAAATCATGAGAACTTTCTGGACAACCTTGAGGAAGAACTCAAGAAACTCCA